>NW_024881301.1:5749251-6349251 GCF_018691265.1 Tyto alba
TGGGAATTAATCTTTTTATTTACCCAGAACGAAGGAAGAGAATTAAGGGCAAGCCGAATAGCACTGAAATGGACAGATTTGTATTCCCTACTGAAAAACATTGCATCTAAGTGCCTGACAGCTAAAGTTCATAAGTGCAACAGCAGATTTTTAAGAAACTGTACAGCCTTTCTGTTCTTTTTTTTTTTTTTTTTTTTTTTTTTTATGGGGGATGGGAAAGAGAGTCTGGGTTTGACCAATAATGTGATCATTGTTGAAAATCTACAGCAGTACAAGAAATGAATGGGGAATATAGTCATAAGAAATAGGGAAATAAAAAAAGGAAAAAGAAGAAAAGAGTAATGAGTTTTCCTGACTTAGACCCCAACTAAGCAAAGTATCTAATCAGAGAGCCAAGGATTTGCAGTGTTAGTTAGGCCTTTCAACTTGAAGAGATGTGATCAGCATGCCAGCATGGTTGTGGTTTCTGCTCATCTGGCTTCCTACAGTTTCCAACCAGCCATATCAAATCTCCACCTGTCTGCTCAAGCAATTCAGTTTAAGCCTAAATAAAATTAAATATATGAATGACCCATAGAATCATTTGATGTTGGAAATCTCATAATGTCACTACTGTTCTTTGATATAAGCCAAGTCACAGTTGGACTTAGCTTTCACATACTTGCTGGCTTTTTGCACTCACATGTATTTTTACATCCCCTTCTCCACAAGCTTCTTTCTTATTTCATTTTGGCAGGTTGCCAGTATAGTAGCCAGAATGCCTATTACATGCCAATTAATCCCTTCTTGATGAATTTGAGTCATTTGTATTTATTGTACACAGTACGGAAATACATCATGACAAAATATAGTATAAATAGGGCATGGGTTAGTCAAGTATAAAGCCTTCATTGTCCTCTACTAGATGCGTATTTATCATTTCAAACTAAAATAATCAATGTCCTGCTAGAGTAACCTTTTCCATTGTATTTGAGAAGCCTTTTAATAATTTTTTCAACATAATGCTAACAGTGTAACATACTACATTTTATTTTAGAAACTCAGATGAGACATAGAGATGAGATCCACAGTTATGGTACTGTACACTTCTAACAAATAGAAATAACAGTATAGTAGTAATACAATAGTCTGCAATCAATTCAAATGGGCAATTGTATCTAAGGAGGTTTATGCATACCTGTGGCCTCTGCCCAGAGAAGAGCACGTTTGCTCTTATTAGACAAAACCCAGGACAGTTGCATGTTCCCACCAAAGCAGGGGCATGTGTGTGGAGAGGCAATGATGGGGCAGACTCAGGACACATTTTAATCAGATGCCCATAGTGGACTGTCAAATCTAGATCTGCTTGGAGCACATACTTAAATCCAGCTGACTTTAGTGAGGCTGCTCCTGTGAGCTAAACAGGGTGCTCAAGCACATGGCTGAGCTTCAGACTTGACTTTGGCCTCCTTGGGGCACAGTCCCACACTATGACTGAGCTGAAAAATGGTCCACAGTGTCTGAAAGATGGAGATTTTGCCCCCTCTTTCCTTTTCTTTCTTCCACTCCCCTTCCTGCCCACTCACTACATATTTACCCTCTTCCCTCCAGCTCATCAACTTCCGTGCTTGGCTGACCCCTAGGTAAACTCATTCAGTTTGCTCTACCAGGAAAAATAAGTCCTTATTTACACTTTTCCCAGGCTATTTTCTGCCATTTTAGTTAGCTGAGATGTTGTGTTGTGCTCCAACAAGCATCAAGGCCAGTACAAAAGAAATGGGCATCCAGGAGCAAGACGAGAGGAGAGCTTGGAGGGAAGGGGGGGACTTCACCGTCATCGCAGCTGCCCTTCATACATATCAGGTTGCATTAGCCACTGTTTTAAAGCAGAGCAACTTCTGAAATTGCAACATAGTGCCAGCTCTTTACACACACCTGTGTTCATAAAGGCACTGGCTGAACTGATCTTGCAAAGTCCAGTTTCAGTTATAAAATCCTCCAAAAGCATTTTACTGCATAATATTATTATGATGTCTAGATGCTTCACTCAAAAATCAAAAGGAATTAAAGCTCTGTAACACAGCAAAACTATATAGCCAATTAGAAGACATAAACCGTTCAGACAGAAATGTATGTATGTTTAAGAATAAGGATTTCACTTTTAACCAACCTTATAACACATCCTTGTATGTATCCTTTACTTGTTAATCTGATTTTATTTAGTCCTAAAAAGGGGCTTTGCATACTAATTCAGATTAATCAGGTCTGACTGCATATAATTAAAAATTAGTAAGACAAAGGCAGACCCTAAATCAATTCTTAAAGAACATCTTCCTTCAACTACAAAAGATTAGACTTTATGCATCAGTTGCTCTGAAAGGAAAAACAGTTATTATTGAAGAGCACGCTAACATTTTATAATTAAAAAATGAAGCACGTTTGCCTAACAAAATTAAATGATCCAAACTATAAAGCACATCTGCAGAGATCAAGAATGATAAAACCAACAGTAGAGTAAAATCCAATGCAAAAAATATTAAAGCCCATTCCTGCAATGAGCTTCTGGCAAAGGACCTCTATGCAATAGAGGTCATATAACTTTTCAGTGTTTGCACTGGATATAACCCAGGGAACTAAATCCAAGCCTACAGTGGAAAAATACTAGTACTTTTTGTGCAATTCATAAACAATGCAACCTGCCCCTTAAGTTGGATGAAAATTAGGAAAGCTATCTTAATTAACTCACCTTTTTTTAAAATCCATTTTTAATTTATTTGAGAAGACTTATTCACTCAGTTTACTGTAGTTGGATACTGCTTATCACAGCAAAAGATTAGAATTTCCATACCTTCTTTGTAATTTTTTAAAACTTATTTTTACAAAGAGAACATTTGGAATTCTCTACCAAAAAAAAAAAAAAAAAAAAAAAAAAAAAGAAAAAAGGTTAATTTACAAATCTCTGTAAAACAAAGAACTTTGTTACAGGGACAATGAAATGACCCAGAGCAGACACACAACCGTCCCCTTCACAAGTAAGGTCACATCCTCAGTTATGTGAAAGGAACAAAGGCTAAAAGCCAACTCTGCACCCAGCAAACGGGCCTCATTCTGCCCCTTGCGTGTCCATTTGTATTTTTCAATGTCTTTCAAAGGAGCCTTCAGCCTGCCCTAACATGCAAATAAGAATTCCCCTGCTCCCACCGTCTCCCTCACACGTATCAGGGCAGGAAACACAGCAGCCATGCCAGCAGCTGTTAAAGCCACGGTGAGGTTATGATCGCGGTGGAAGGGAAAGTCCCACTGTGGCCATTATTGCCCACGCAGGAGAACCTCGGGGAGAGATGAGCCTCAACGTGCTCGCTTGCAGCGGTGCGTCCACGGCAAATGGAGGACCTCACGGGTGAAGAGCAGGGGACACGGCGCTCTCCTCCAGCAGCCAACACTGACTTTCCACACCTGGAACAGATGCTGCCCTGCAACTCAAGGGGCCAATAGCCCCAGAAATACAAGTAGGGAAGGTCGGCATTTAATAAATCATCCTTCGAGATGGACCACAGAGTGTAGGCTTTTTTCCATACTAGGTATTTCTTGATATTAAAACTCAAAAGTTGATGATAAATTAGAATTCAGTATATTGAATTCTGTTCTTCAGAGGGCACCCAGTCTCCAAAAGTCTTACTTATTTCTTTGCATTTTATGATGAACGCTGTCTTGTCTATGTCACTGTCTGCTTGTGAATGGCCTCTGAAAACATTTGAATAGCAAGAGATTTCAGAATACGACACAGTTACAGTTGCAAATATATTAAATGTAGAGCTTAAATTTATCTCAGGGTACATAAGACATCCTCTGGGAAAGCTGCGCAATGCAACCATGCTTTCTATTTTTGGCAATAATTAAACTATACTATGAAGAGTTATTAGAATAAATGGCACCGTAAACCCCGAAAGCAAAATAGCTAACATTCTAATATGATGTTCTTAGTCCTGTCTCATACCTCATTCTTTTCAGCTCTACTGCAAATGAAAATTAGAGCCAATGGAAACTAAAAAGGTAAACTTTTTTATGCATGAGCTAACATATTTAGCTAGATGAGAAAATAAATACCCTTTACCTTTTTTCTGTTTAAAAGTGTAAATCCTTCCTGCTGCACATATTTGTAAAGTAAAATTGCTCAGTACTTATACATCTCTCATGCTTATCTTCTAAATCAACAGTGATAAAAACAGAATTTTGAAAGTAATAGAGTATATAATAGGAAATTCCCCTTGTCACTTGCATTAACACAGTGCAATGAAGTACAAAATATAAAAAAATAAACTATGAATCTGACAATAGTCACTTGGAAGATAAATTTATCATGGATTATATATCTTCTTTTAAATAATGCATCACACGCTTTTCTGAACCACTGCAGTTCCTTCTCAAGGTGTTGTAAAAACTGAGCAACCTGAAGCATATTTATACAGATTAAGTGGTTTCTAATACTCCAAAGAGCACTTAATCTGCATGAATGTGCTTCGTGTTGCTATGTGCCTCTAAAGCCTGAACAAGGAGCCTAAGTGATTCTGAAAGTCTGCAGCACATTTGTATTTTGATAAGTCAAACAAAGGCGAAAATGGAAGAAATATGTTAATTGGCCCTGGCAAGCAAGACAAGCAAATGGCAATCAGATGCTTTCCAGCCTGAGCTTCTTATTCTCCAGTCATGTCCTTAAAACATCTCAAATTATTCTAATAATGCAAGTTATTATGCTAATATGGACTCAAAACCAGAATAATGCTGGAAAAGATGTATCCTTGATAAAGTGTTCCATAATCACCATGACTAATGTTTATTAAAATGCTGCTCTAGAAACTGAAGCAAAGGCCAGCTGTTTTACCTTAAGGGTTCTGCTATGGCATTTTTCAGAAATTCTGTGTTTATTTTTTCTACATTGATCATCTAAATGAGAGAACAGTGGTACAACACTGAGCAAAAGAGCCTTCAGAGTCTGCCACCCTCCTCTGGCAGAGCCAGGAGTTGATTATTCAATGGGTAGCCAGTATTTCTATAAAGTATGCTGAAAGGGAAATACACACACAGGAAAAGAGAGAATTTAAAAATAAAAATAATGATCTTTATACCATTTCCACACTTTGTCCCATATCGATTAAAATAAGAGGAAGAAATTACGCCAGCAGAATCAGCACATGGCTGATTGCTCTTACAGACTGCTGCGGGGGAACACACTCAGCAGTGTGTTGGTTTGTTGCAGATGTCCTTCCTCTTCCAGTGTTTGAGATGAGGACACAGAGATGTCTTGTGATGTGCAGGAGGAAGACATTCTCCCACTGTCTTTGCTTGTAGGAAATGAAGAAACTTGGCGGTAGATAGGTTTTGAAGGCACTGTGGCATATGTGAAAATTGTTTCTCATATAATTCATATTGTTATGGAGAAAACCATTGAAAGACTGTCAGAATGTAGCAAGGTGTACTGTTTAAGTTTCATACAAAATACATACAAAGCATCAGCACCTTTTTTTTGTTTTACTCTATGCAAAGTAAGAGTGTGTGGGATCTTGTAGAACATGTAACAAATATTCAGTACAAACTTCTTTTCCAGCGACTGGGTCCCAGAGCTGTATAAATATCTCCAGAAAGCAGTGCCCAAGGCTTTAAGAGTATGTGAAATGAAAAGGATACATCTGTCAGCTGGTATGTAGCACAGGAGGCAAACTGCTGAGTGAATTGGCAAGGGAGAACAGAAGATGATAATGAAGACAACACTAAAGTCACTAGAAGAGATGGAAGGTAACATTTGCTGGTCTTCAGTTCAGCATGGTTCATAGCACTGGATCATTTGGAATGGTTCATCGGTTCCTAAGGCATAAAGGTACTTTCTTCACAGACTACTCATCCCAGATATCTTCTTTGACGCCTGTCCTGAGAGACAGAAATAGTTTTCCAAGATAATAAACAATTCCAAAGTGCTTGCCACAGAAGAGCAAGGAACATTTGGGGTTCATAAAGGGCTACTGCAGTAGCTGTAGGGAGAAAAAATAAATGAAAGAAAAATGATGAATGGCTCAGAGTTGCCATTTCTTTTTCTTGTTTATGTTGTTTGTAAGTTTATTTATTGTAATCCTAAAGTAGCATTCTAAGCTGGCCCCAGCCTCAAGGGGAAAGAGAGGTCTGCCATAATATCTTTGAAAGGGAAAGCTACAAGTCAAGAAAAATACAGGCATATAAACGGGTGGTTCAACCCAAACAGTTAGGCTGTACTACTGAATTATATCCACAAATACATTTGTGTGGGATGTGCACTAATTTCAACCTTCAGACACCCCCATGTTGAACTGTTCCTTTGTATGCATAGGGACAGGATGTTTTCTACCTGGTCAGCTTAAAACGTCAGAGGTAATAAAATCAGTACAACGTGAAAAGCATGGCACATACCAGACTGCTCCTTCCTCACATTTGTCACTTTACTGAAGCCATAAATCTTGGTCATGCAGCAGGGGAATCAGTGGTGTTTGTTTTTTTAAAAAATACTTTGTTAGAAGCGTGGTTATTTTGGAATGAAGCTTGGTAGGTTTATAGGTGGAGCAGAACAGACAGATCCTCTACCATTTCTATGTGCTCAGGAGTTGAATTCTAACATCCATTTCAGTGGTGCAAAAGAGTTTTCCCTGCCATCATTAATGCTCTCTTACTGCTGTTTCTTGGAAGTTTTAATATACCTCTGAGGTGACCCAAGAAACAGAAGTCTGCAGGACTGCCAATCCCCAGTAAAACCTTTGGCTTTTGAAAATGAAAGCCTATCAAGTCCAGTGTCATAACAAACCTATCAGGTCCAGTGTCATAACAAACAGATTTGTATGCTGTAGGATGGTTTCTTCTACATTTTGCCACACACTGCTCCCAAAGGAAATTAGACCATATGGTGAGCAATTTGCCTGTGTGTGCAATTTACCATCTTTGCCCCTAACAGGTGTGGGTATCCCAGCAGGAATGGACTAGTGGGATTTTTGTCACTCAGCTCCTTGCGACTGTGAAAGGGCACTCTCCCTCACGCCAGCCTCCATCTCTCCATCCTCCAGCCAATGGAAGTGCTAAGTGCAGCATGTTGCCTGATGCTTGTCCACCTCTGCTATCCCACTCCTAGGTTATTTTTTGAACCGGTGTTCTCAAGCAGCTGCTTTCAGCTTCCCTGTTATCGCTGTTAATCCTGTGTTCAAAACGTACCATGCTACTGCGACACAGCTGCTGCAGGACCATCGCTTCAGCTTCTCTAACGTGTCCCATCTCACCAAGCTCTGGGCCTGCCACCCCCTTCCAGGGGTGCAAATGCCATGATTCTCCTTGCAGCTGGCTTTCAGGGCCAAGGGATCCCTCTAGGTCCCGGCGTGCTTCTGACCTTTCTTTTTGGGAGCTTAAGATCAGCAGTGGATACAGGGAACAGAAGGTCCTTTTATAGCAACGAGGGATTTTGCTGTCACTGCTTTTTGTGTGTGTCTCTCTCTATTACCACTGGGAAGAAATCATAGCACATAAGATGTTCAAAACAACAAGAGCAATAACCTTTTCCAAGTTCACCTGTATTTTTATATCACCCTTTTGTAGATCCAAATTTCCCCAAATTCGCCCTTTCTTCTCCCTCTACCTTGCCTTTCTGGCTGAAGCCCTTGCCAAGCTAATTAATCCAACATAAGCAGGCAAAGCAACACAATAATCCAACCAAGACAAAGTAGTCATAAATTATTACAGGCAGCTTCAAATCCAATCTGCCGTTGTCTTGGTGACTGACTGGGAAGTACCAATAATTTTTTGTTTCTTCTCAGGCTGCAAGATGTCATCCACATTTGTCTGTCTTCCCTCTTCCCCCTTCCCCACCCCTCCTTTTCCAGCCCTTGATGTTACTCACTCTCTCATCTTGTTTTCTGATGAGATAGCTTTGGAGTTAAGCAATCCTTGAACTTTCAGTACTATCTGCTACTGTATCTTTTCTTCATCATTTTATTATTTTTTAACAAAAGCTCAGAGGCACTGGACCCTTAGTCCTGTGAAGAGTCCCCTTCTCCCTGTAGTTCTTGCATTTTTTTTTATACACTGTCTTGCAGCATTGTGTGACATGTTAACTCAGTCCAGGAGCCAGTATGTCACGTTGTCACCCTACTGCTTTGTGTTCCTTTGACTCCTTCTGTCAAGCACACTGATATTTCTACACCCGATCTCTGACTCGGAGAAAGCAAATAATGGAGCTGACTTCATCCCAGAAAATAAAGTGGTCTTTTACCTGGACATATGGTAGCAAAGGGGCTCAGGACACCATTTCCCCTTGGCACTGCTTCTCTGATCTCTTTTTTATTGCCACCCATGCTCTACATAGGGGAAAAAAAAAAAAAAAAAAAAAAAAAAAAAAAAGCTCTAATATTTTTTTTAATCCAAACAATATTTATGTGATTTTCATTCTCTGTCTCTAAGTATTTTTTTTTAATGTTTTCAGGTTGCCTGAAGAACACATAGGGGTGAGACATTTTATATTTTCTTTAGTTATATGAGCAGTGATGGACCTTATATACAATCTATTTACTTTAAGTAAATATTCTGTCTTCCATCAAGAGAGAGTATAGAAATTTGCTAGACAAAGCATATATCAGTTATGGAAATTTGCAAATACAGGATGCATGTATATTTGATGCAACAATATGTTAGAGTAAAGAGTTTACAAAAGCAGAGAGAGATATGTAATTCCCATCAACCTACCTAGACACCTTTGCTTCTTTTGAAAACTTCTCTTTAAAAGCTGGAAGCACTATACAAGAGTATAAGCATACACTACATTTAGAAATTAGGTGGAGTTGTGGTGTTATATGCCTGTAAGGCAACACTTAAAAAAATTTGACACTAAGAAGTCACAATACGGAGATGTTCTTTATAAATGCAGGTGGAGGGGAAATGTTCAGTTCAAAGTGGGTCATTGAAATAGGATCTCAGTACCATGTGTTAGAACTAAAAAAGAAAAATAATTACTCTAGTGCTCTTATTACTAACTACAGATTATAACACAAGTGGGTTATTTTCACCCACAATTATAGGTGACCCTTATGAGGTTTCTCTTTCATTTCCCAAAAAGGAACATGGGAGTAAATTTCCTGAATGTTCACCACTGGGATTTTTAATTTCCAATTTCCATAAATAGTTGCACTATTAAAGATGACACCATGATTACTCACCTTAAACACAGAGAAATTGTGAAGATGGCTGGAGTTCAATTCAGCAGAGTAAATACTTGTAATACAGCTATATATGGAATAAATTCTTCTTTAAAATTCTTCTGAAATATGTGCTTGCCTGAACACATATCAAATTTACATCTGAGATCAGAGAAAGACCCAAGAAAATGATGCCAGTCATATTCTTGGCAGCCATCAACAGGGTAATGCTGTCAAATATAGTATAAATTTCCTCTTAACACATTGTGCTTCTGCTTATCTTACCTCACCCACAGCCACACAAACAGGAGGAAGAGGAGGCTGGTGACAGCTCAGTGACCAGACAGGATTAACAGGTGGCCCTTAAATACCCAACAGCATTGAGTGTGTCAGAGACCACATACAAACAGTCCAAAACAAAGGAATAATCTCCACCAGGAAGAAACAAATACAGGAGAGGACTCCTTCAGCTGATATAATAAACCAAGGAGTCATGGAATGGCAGGTATAATCCCGTGTCCTTGGTGATCATAGCATAAAACACATCTGTGATCAGAGGATCCAAAAAGAGGTTGGCAAAACGATAGAGAAGGGATGAAAAGCCAAAGAGTAGTGTCTAAAACCAAAGAAAGATGAAAAGAGCTAGGTGGAGAATCCAGAAGATATTTGCTGTCATGATGGAAACAATTAGTGGCACCCTCTGGCAATAGCTCTTCACTCAGCAGCAGTGTTGTTTAAGACCATTTTGGGAGTCTCCACCTACTTTCTTTTCCTATTGCTAATTTTTCCCTACCACACCCTCACTTCTCCTGGCACTGTCACTTCTTGCAACTTGGATAGAGGAATTGCTTCCACTTGAAAAATAAACCAGCATAAAAAATAATGAAAAGAAGGGCTGTGGTGGAAGTAAATAGATGAAGGGGTGAGGCTTGCTCAAGATGGCACTGTTATTAAAAAGTGAACCTTGTCATTCTGTCCTGTGTGCGCCTTTACAGTAACACTCCCCTTCCAATGCTGCTGCTCCCTGCTCTGCTCCCATGCAAAGCCAAAATAGGTGGATGCAATCAAATGACTCACCCCTCCTGCCTGCCCGGGACTCCCCTCCCTCAGACAAGGGCAGGATGGGCTCCTCAGGGAGCCCAGGAAAAGAGGCACCCACCTCTCAGGCATCTGAGGGCAGCTCTGCTGCTTCCTCCCCCTCAGTCAGAAATCTGACTTGAAAGGACAGGCTAGGAAGATTGGGGGAGTAGTCTGACATTCCCCTCTGCACAGTGGCACTGCTTCAAAAGGGGAGACAAAGGGCAGCCTCACCTTCCTACCCTCCTCTCCAAGGCCACCTAACCAAGGGTTTGATTGTTAATAGGCTCTCTGGGAAAGCGGGATGCTTAAAAACACATTTTAAAGATGAAATGGACTCAATCACATTTGGGGAAGTTCCCTATTTGGCTGATTGGTGTGCAGCAGGAGCACCTCCACACGCAGCAGCTCTGCCTGGTTTGGGGATTGTAGCTGGGCCAGATGCCGTAACTGGATGTTAACATAAGCAGATGCAGAAAGCCAAAAGGCAAGCAGGGTTTTTTTCCAGAGAACTACCACGCTGTGAAAGGCCACAGAAGCCACAAAGCCCACCGTTACCATTCAGCACACATTACAGCTAGAGGTGGACTGTATTACCCACTAGCAGGTCAGCATTGCACAATGTCCACCAAAGTCCCATTTTAACCATCTTGATTCATATCTGCCTTCCAGTTTTCAGTTATATCTACATATGGCTTTATGTTTTTTAGAAAATCCAACCGTAATGCAGTCTTCCTGAGAGGAACTCGGACAAGCTCTGTGGATGTCCACTCTGTATCATGAGAGCTGCCCTAGGCCCTGACCTGGTTTATGTCTGGGTGCTATAGGACAGGCTGTCTGTAGGTCACGCTTCCAGATAGTCCTTCAGGGCAGGTGTAGGTGATAACATAGAAGGGCAATGCTGTTCAACACATGAATTTTGTCCGTTAATTTAACAGTGAAAGATTTTCTCTTTGTATGAAGTACTCATCATGCACTGATTAGTTCAGACATGTGCACACATGCGTATTTATGTGCATGTGTGTATGCAAATATATATTATACATATTTCATATTATATTAAAATTTTACTTATAATCTCTTTTCTAAACAGATGGTTGCACAGAAAATACAGCAAGCTTTGTTGGGTAACTACTAGACCTGTCAGTGGACACAAAACAATATATTTTATTACAGAGTATTCATCTCATGTAACTGTAGGTTTGAATCACACACGAGAGCTCACATCTACCTGTTTGAACACATCGTAACTGGGAATGATTTACTACTACTTAGGAAAGGATCACTCATTTTTTGTTGTGCCCCCACCTTATTTGCAAGTTAATGCACAAGGCAGACCTTAGGCAGCCTTAATTTAGTTTGCTGTCTTAGCTCTCGAATCCCTCATCTGTACACTGCCATTCAGCACAGCAGGGGTGTCAGGTTCCCAGACCAGAACAACTCCAGTCCCTCTAATTATTGAGTGAACTTTGTCTATGGCTTTCACTGAGGTAATGGAGCCCACAGGGAGCAATGATCAGGTCTGAGGTATAATGAAGGTCACTCTCATCAAGATACCTATTTCTTTAGATTAATAAGAAGACAGAAAAACACCTATCCTGAGCTGTAAAAACACTTTGTTGTTGTATAAGCTACAACCAGCAGATAAAACTGTATCACATGGAGAAACAATAAGAACTTCTGAAATGGAAAATTAAGAAAAATGCATCATCTGCACTGCACGTTACTCATTAGACTCTCCAAAGTCTCATTTTACCACTAGTATATCCCTGCTGAGGTGATTGGCATGCAACTTGCGGTGTGGGATAGCTGCTTAGAGTTTCCCAGGTTTCCTAGGTACAAGCATAGATAAGCAGTTAGACTAGTTATAAAGACAAACACAGGATACAGAGAAAATATTTGTGAATCACGTTCACTCTAGTTTAGTCAGGTGGGGTAGCTAAATCAGCTACATAAAACATCGTTGCATTTTCTGTCTAGACTAAGTTAAACTAGCTGAAAACGTAGATTCTTTCTTCTTTTAAAGAAGGGATGTGTTTGTAGAACATACTGCTGAGATAACCCTGGAGGATGAAGCCTCCCCTTTACCCACAGCACAGAGAGCACACATGGAGTAATCTGCATTACTGAGACTCCCATGCTAGGGAGGTCCTGTAGAGCCATAAACTCAAAGCTGTGGACTGTTAATCACAAAATCTATCAGGAATACAAGGGTAAGGAATGAGATTGGTTTTTAAACACTGGGGGAGAAATCATAGAGAATGTTATGTTTCAAATAGCTAAGATCAAGAAGCAGGTCCATGGTTAGTGGCGTTAAAGATAAGCTCAACTTTAACCTTCAAACATCTTCAAAAAACAGCAGATCACACTGCCAGTTATTGCTGCAAATCCAAGCACTGTTTATGGGGCTATTGCAACTGATACCAAGGTGACTTTTGTTTTAAGTCAATATGCTTTAGCAGACTAATGCAAACAAACAAGCAAGCCAACCAACCACTAATAATCTCTGCAAGTAAATTGTCATTCCAAGAAAGTCAAAATTGTCTTTGTGAATGAAGTTTTCTTTAACAATATTAAAGACATAACATGCCTCCAATGTCTGGTATGAATGGGGCACATGGCCATAAAGTTGATCCTGTTTTCTTTTGTTTTGGCTCTTTAGGGGTCTATATAATTATTCTTTCTCTTACCCAGAATAAATGAGGACAAGAAAGCCCATTGTATTTTCTAAGTAATTGTAAAATAGACAAGGAAATCCTGGCACATTATTTCTTTCAACTCTTTTATAATTTTCATAAATAAAGTACATCTTCCCCTCTGAAGGATTCACAGTAGCACTGAAGAATCTTTGATGGACCCAGCTTTCTTCCAGAAAGGGTAGATCGTGGTATGCCTCCATCCCTGCATCTTTGGTTTAAACAGATATTTGAGCATCCTAAGTCTCCAACTTTTACTCAAGTATTCTAATATCAAGCTACCAAACCTTACAACGGCTTTTAAAAATCTGCTTTTTTTTTTTTTTTTTTTCCCAGTTACAAGGAGGGTTGAAGATGGATTTTTTTGGTTTGTGGTTTTTTGTTTTTTTTTTTTTTTTTTTTTAAAAAAAACTGCCAGCCTGCCTGATTCCTAACCACAATCCTGTTGACACAACGTTGGACAAGCTGACCTTCATGTCTGGATGACTTCATAACTGTGTCTTATTCTGATCCTCTGGAAAACCCATCCTGGCTGTGTCATGCAAGATGGGAATGTTTTCCTTTAATGTGTCTCCTGGCCCCTTCCTCACAGACAGAATCTTCTGCTCAACACAAGCATGTCTGAGATTTTCTTCACAGAAAGCACACTTTCAAATTAATTTTTCTGCCTTGGATTTTGAGATAATTCTTGTCCTTTATTACTCAGAAAGTTATGAAGATTTCTTGTTTTACAGCTATAAGTGGGGTTTTTTGCCTTTTTTATGAAGCTCAGCTATTTTGTTTCCTTCTGGTGTCTTCATTAACTACTTAGGATTTTCTTTTGTAGCCTTTTTTAAATGTGACAAGCATTGTTCTATCTTTGCAGTTCAGAACTTAAAGTAAAATTTCAGTACTCTATTTTGCCACATATTTGTCACTCATAATATGTAATGTAGCCAAAATGAAAATAAACACAACTCTCTTGAAAATCTCTGAACACCCTCTAGTCCTACTAATTTCAAGGGAACTCTAGCCTATTAACAGTTCTGAAGCCTGACTTCCTTATTCTGACCAGTTTTGTTCATGCAGTCTTTTGCTCCTTTGCAAAGCATGTAGCAAATGACACCACTCATGCCTGGCAAAATTTTCCCACACTATTCTGACTGACATCTGCTTCAGTTAAAGTAAATGAGTTTAAAGTTGTCCCCTTGCATTTATCTAACAAAGTCCTGTTTATAATGTCCTTTTTCCTTAAACTTCATTTACTACTTCCTGAAGTCCCTCCTATATGTAAAGAAGGGAGTACTTTGCTCAGGTTTGTGAAATGGACAACTGAACTATTATTTCTGCATATCCAAAATATTGTTCAGTAACTATGTCAAAGTAGTGAAACAACATTTGAATTAATTTAAAAACCACACTATTCTATTGGTATCAGTGTTGAAACACTGATTATTTTTTATATATATAATTTTATGCAGCTCTTGTTTCTACTGCATTTTAAGGTGCATAACTAACTCTTCAGTTTAAATGCACATTTCTGTTAGTCTTAAAGAGACTTTGCCACATTGTGCTAACTGAAGTTCTGATAATTTATATACATAGCATTAAAAAGGAAATACACATCTTTTATGTTTTCTTTTTCTGCGCTATCAACACTTTCTATTAAATATCCCAACAGTCTTCTTTCTACTTCAAAAGATGCACACATCAAAACTAACAAACTCAGTGAAGAGTTTTATTGGCTACAGTATCTTTACAGATTTGGACAAAAAAGAACTTCTTGATGTGATATAATTCTACACTGGAAAAATTCAGACTTGCAGCTATCTAGTGTTTCAGGAACAGTGATGGAAACTTTAGGGTCAAGATAACATAAGCAACTGTTGTCCTTTGACTGAGCTTTGAACTTATGCCTGCTCTATGTTCTTCCACCTTGGCTACTACCAGTGGAACAAGATAAAAGCAGATCTTTTCAAATAAAAACGAATGTCTGTAAAGTGTATCATTGGAGTTGAATACTTAGTAAAACTTCTGACCTTCAGTCCCACTGAATTCAAAACACAAAGGCAGCTTTGAAATGCTGCAAATTGGGCCCAGCTGACATTTAAACATCAATTCTGAACGTGTCCACACCCAAATATTGATGCATCATAAGTGGGACTATTGATTTTTTCCAGCAACCTGTTTCAGCCATCTGTTTTCTTTTGCCTAGTTTTACTTCTGTCAGTTCTCACAATTAATAGACTTTAGTTAGGGGTTCAGGTGTCATAGTTTGAACCCAGAGGTCAACTGGACACCACACAGCCATTCACTCCCCTCTTTCCTCCCAGCAATGGGAATAAGAAAATGAAGAAAAGACTCCGGAATCAAGATAAGGACAGGGAGGAATGACTCACCCATTATGGTAATGGGCAAAAGACAGACTTGTTAGGGGAGGAAAAAAAAGAACATCACTTTAATTCAAACACTGACAACAACAACACTTAACAGTCAAGGTGCCACAATGAGAAGGGCCATCACATCCAAAAACAACTCCCCCACCCTTCCCTTCTTCCCAGGCTCAGCTCTGCTCTGGATCTCGATCTCTCTACCTCCTCCCCCAGTGGCACAGGGGGCAGGAGATGGGGTTATAGTCAGCTCACACTCCTTCCTTCTCAGGAGGGGGGGGAACACTGCACATTCCTCCCCTGCCCCACATAGATCCCCTCTCACCAGAGGCAGTCCTCCATGAACCTTCTCTGGCATGAGTCCTCCCCACAGGCGCAGCCATTCCCATGCTGCTCTGGTATGGGTCACCCCTGTGTGTTGCAGCGCTCCCAGCATCAAACTACAACAGTGGGGTCCGCTTCTCCCCTCAGAGTCCTGACCTCCTTTCAGTGCAGCTGCCTGTCCTGGTGTGGGCTCCTCCACAGGCTTCAGGTCCGCCTCTGCTCCACCGGTGACCTCCATGGGTGGCAGGGGGATGGCCCTGCCATCTCACCATGGGATACAAGGGGTCTCTGCTCCATCACACCTTCCCTCCTTCCTGCTCCTTCCTTCCACTAACCTCAGTGTTCACATAGGTGTCCTTCTTGTAACTCTTCCTCACAAGTTCCAAACCCATCTCAGGTTCCCCTTCTTAAATACATTATCACAGAGGTGCAGCCACTATTGCTAATTGGCTTGACCCTGACCAGAGGCAGGTCTGACTTGGAGCCAAGGGAGCTTCAAGAAGCTTCTCACAGGGGCCACTGCTGTAACCCCCCTCCCCTGCTACCAAAAACCCCACCACATAAAACCAGCACAGCATACAATGAAACTGCTCATTTAAAATAAAAATGTACGAAATAACTGTGTTCACCTGAAACCAGTGCCTAGACCTTGTACTATCATACTGCTAGCTCTCCTCATCCAGCTCCTGCTAACAGCAATTTTCTATAAAAGAGATGTTGCCTATGGAAGTGTTGCATGAAGGACCCTTGCCCTGAAGGACAGCTAGGGTCCAACCCATACATTGCTGGGATCCTGGGAATCGGGTTTTCACACTTTCAGGCTCCTTGGAGTAATACCAACACATGGCTTAGCCTGGGCTTTTGTCCACAGAACTCCCCAAGTCACCATCTTGGAGAGATTGGTCTTCCTCGCCCTTCTGCCAAGACATGCAGGATACCATAAAGCACCTTGGCTCACAGCCACCCACCATCATATGGGAAAGGAAAAGTCTCCTGGACAGATACATCTATGAGTTTCATCAGAATGTCCTTCTTGCTCTCACTCAGGTGTTTGATGCCTCCCCTCTCTCTTCAGGTCTTGTCCCCTCTGATTCCCATGACAAAAGGTTTCAATGCTGAGGAAAGAGGCTACCAAAAACAAGCTGACAATTCAACTTGATCTCTGAATTAGGAAAAAGCTCAGGCCCAAGTCAAATACAAATTCACAGACACAGCTATATTTTTCTCTCATTCTCTCTGAAGGCATAATTTTTTCTACAATTCGTAAGCTTTCTAAGTAGATCGCTGGAAAGGAAACCTGAAAAGCAGGAGGGAGATAAGATAGGGACCTTACATTGTAGGTCTGGAGAAGACAACAAAAGTAGGGATGTATTGGAGGAGGAGCTATGCACTGTACTGAAGGTATTATTATTATTCTGCCAGTATTAGCAGGTGGGGAGCTTTGAGGGAACATTTATTTGGCCAAGCATTTCTAAAATGTGTTCTGTTTATTAGCAGTAAATTAATCCTTTATTTGTTGTTTGGGTTTGGGGCTTTTTTTTTTTTTTTTTTTTTGAGGGAGGACTTATAATTTACTCTGGCTTCTTTAGTTTTGAATGCTGGCAACCTGGCTGGCCATATGGCAGTCGAGGATAGTTCTGCTTGGTTCCCCTTGTGTCCTGCCACTTTGCATTCAGATATCTCCAGGTGCTCTGCAAAGACTGAGGCAGATCATTGTCCCCATTTTATGAATGAGAAACCTGAGACAGAGATCACAATTTGTTTGGTCCTTCTTGGGACAAAGATCCAAGAATAGAGCAGCCGACCCCTTGGCACACTCCTGACTAGAACAACACATTGCCTGGGATGGCACAGAATGGCACAGGTGTGGGGGAGCCAAAGGTAGGCACCAGCTGTTCGATTTAGATGATTATCAGGTTTTAAGTTCACTTTCCACTTTGCATTTGAAAAACTAACTGATTGTGCTATTATGTTTCTCCTCACTTCCAGATGCAGCCAGATGCATTTCTGCTCACACTAGAGAACAAGGGGTACAGTCTCCCCAAATCCTTAATGTAGGTACTTTTCCCATAAAGGATAAAAACAATGATTTTTTAAAAAAGCAAACAAACAAACAAACAACTCCTTTAATTAAAACAGGTACAAAAAAAGTAGACAGAAGCTTTCAGTGAAATTAAATTGGGTAGAAAAACAACAGAAAGAAAAAATGAAGACTACTTTTAAATCTTTGAGACCTAGGATATAAAGAGCCATTTTAAGTTAATGGAGAGCCTGATGAGAAGGTTTCACTCCCTGATCTCCAGCTCCATTTGTAATGTATTGTCCTAAGCCACTTCATCTGAAAAGTGATTCAAAGAATAAACATGTTCATAGCTTTTGCTGTTATGGCCCAGTATATTTAGTCAAAGAAATTGGGTCAGTGTACTTTTTATTTTCTTTCCATTCTACTAACTCAACAGGATACTGGCCAAATTCCAAGCATGCTGTGTCCCATTCCTGATTTCATAGATACTAAAAAAAATAACACCAATGAAAAAATGGACTGTGGATGGCTCAGCTGACACAGCCATGGGCAGGAAATGGTTGTTGCAGCATATTATCCACAAAGCTAGACAGACTGCATGTTTTGTTATTTTACATTTCACCCTGCAAACCATGTCTATTGGTTGTTGCAATCAGAGCTGCTGCTGCTGCAGGGTAGAAAGGAAAAAATAAAATAACAAAGATGGAGCAGCAGAAACAATGGCTTGTGCTGTGAATATACACAGTGGAGCAGTGTAGGTATAATCTGTTACTATCTTGATTAATTAATTGGTCTTTGATACTTACTTCATTGTACCTTGTGAGAAGACTAGGTTATGTTCATTAAAACTGGTCATTTGGAGATGTGTATGCTTTGTGAGAAAATAGCTTGTGAAAGAGACACCCTGCCATGTCTTTTGGTATACAGAGGGAGGGGAGAAGGGGCTACAGTTACACGCACGTGTACATATATATATCTCTATGTATGCATGCACATTATGTATGTATATTCATATATACAAGATTAACAGCTCCTGAAATATAAAAGCATTTTCCAAATACTTTTGGGAGCTGTCTTCTCTCTTTAGTCATCTTAATATGATTATATACCTAAGCAGTCTCACTACGGAGGAGGAAGCTTTGTACATCTACTCTTGGTATAATGATAATATACATAGAAGGTGTTGAGAAAAAAAAAATAAGATCTAATTAGCTTCACTATATCATTCCTGAATGAAAACAAATGTGCCTTGTCATTTCTAATCCATTAGAACAATTCATCTATGAAGGGAATAGCTTTTTAAAAATTTTCCTTGTTCATCAATTGTTGGGATTTTTTTTTATTTTGGGTTTTGTTGTTGGTTTGGTGGTTGGTTGTTTTTTTGCCAATCTGGACAAAGAGGACAGAGAAGCTGACAGTCTTAAGAGTGTGTGAGTATGTATGTATGTTTGTACAATTATGCATGTAAGGGGGTGAAGGGATAAAAACAATTAGAACATTTGAAACAGCTTGAAAATGTTCAAAGATTCAAAGAACATCAGATGCTACACACAGGCCCATAGACTCAGGTGTTCAGATTGCCACAGCAGCTTTCAATACTGTCGTTTAACCCATGAAGGGAGCACCCGGTAGGGCTGGGATGATAGCGATACTCAGTATATGCACAACGCCGAACACCAAGACACAAGCTGTAACTTTCTGTACAAGCACAATGTCTCCAGATATTGCTTGCTGAATTAGCTGAATGACTAATCTGCCCTTGGTAAGTGTGGAGCAACCTCATCTTTCACTGAAGCAGCAAACAATCCAGGGATTTTCCTAGCGCACCTATCAAACCATAAATAACACCATTATTTTAGTAAAACTGAGGTGCTGAGAAATCCCTAAGTAAATCACTGACACAGCTGGGAATAAAAGTTGGACTCCCCAGTTCCCTGGTCCATACATTAATCAGTAGAAAAATCATCTCCTTTTAGTCAGTAGGGAAAGACAGCTGAATTCCCGTGGGGGAGCAGGGAATGCCACAATTATTCTATATAACCCTACAATTATAAACCACTGTTTTTACTAAGGATGTAAAATAAATACTATTGTAAAACACACAATTTGTGAAAGCCAAGCCATGATCAAATAGAGAAACCGAAACAACATGGTCCTTTGTTAATGAACTAAGACTGTTAATAGTCTATTCACACTTATCAGACCAGTGTCAGAGAGCAATCATGTTATCAGAAAGCTTGTTATGAACCATCTCACAATCATTAACAGACATACACCTCCAGTCCCCCACAAGAGAAGCACTATCTTATCAGAGATAAACTTGAGTAAAAAATGATTGTGGGCTATAACCTGTGAAATCTGCCAGGTAATACAGAAAATAATTTTGGGATTAATTTTCCTGATTCTTGTTTACTCTTTCCTCCTGGAGTAAATTAATATTCTGTGTGATTAAAAGTATCAGGATGTGTCTCCAGAATGCACTGTCTGAGGTCAGAATGGTTTTGACAGAATTTGGAATACAACCCTAATCCCCCAAGACCCAGAACTCTCTCATCAGTGAAGAATTGCAATCAGGGCCTGGCAGCAGTAATCAAACACAAGTGATTGTCATGAGGACAGAGCACATGGAAAAGTAAGAGAAAATTAGATAGGACTTAGGACAAGTAAGAGATAAGAGGTGTTGTTGAATAAAACCAGTAACAAGAATTCCTGACCTATTTATGACAATTTGATTAAGAAGGTGAGAAGTAACTATCAAAGTCAGGAGGTGATAGCTAACAATTGATTATGGGAGGGCAAGCGTTGGCACCACGTGACTCTGAAGTGGAGTACACTCAGTGGAACTTTGCTCTATTTTAAAAAGCAGCAGTTTTTTTCCTAGGTTGTTTTGGGGTTTTTTTAATCTTTTTCCTGTTTGGCCTGTCAAAAGAGTGATTCTACTACTCATCCTTATAAAAGCACTGACATTTGGAAGCAGGCCCAGGCACTGAGAGAGACAGGCTCAGTGCTTTTAGCTCAGCACCTTCAGCATAAAGGTCACAGCCTGCAGCATCACCCAAGTTGAGAAGGTGATACGCAAGGTCGGGGCGACTCAGTCACCTGGCTCAGAGCTTGCATGCAGCTGAACTGTCATTCACCCCTTATCAGTGTTTGCTCCAGAAGACCAATGCTGAGGTCAATTAAAGGGCAGCATGGGAAGTTAACACTCACTGACTCAAGGGCTGCACAATGGGTAAGTTTGGAATTAATGGAGGTCTGAGGTTTTTCCGAGTTACCAGTCATTTTAGCCGGATGCAGACAGTTACTCTTAGAAAAGAAAAGACGCAGCTGGTAAGCCTGCCTACAATAATAGTTTACAAGGAATTTCACTTGGGTTCTGCATCAGCTTCATAACAGAGCTTTGCCCGCTCACTTGCATATAAACCAAGCATCGTTCGACTGTATCCAGGAAAAACAAAGCTGCTCGAGTCAGGAAGCCATGAGTAAAAATTCAAGTTGCAAATTAACTGAGTACCTAATTTTACATGCTGAAATCAATTATCTTTAAAGAAATCAGGACAGTCCTTCACAATGTGACCTGAATTTTATTTCTTAGCTTCAATATGCTGTAAACCACTTCCCTTCCAAATGGAGTACATACTTAAATAATCACACTTAATGTTATATTTTCACAAAATCAAAAAAAAAAATTACTAAGGTTCAACATGTTCTAAAGAAGTGACTCTTCATAGTCTGTCAATTACAGCTATAACAATGAACTTCCAAAAATAGTTACTCAGAGGTGAATAGAGGCTGTATTTCTGTGGTGAGCAAAGTGATTTCCATTATAGCTTCTGCTTTTTTCAGAAGAGTAAAATATTCACTGAAAACACAGATTTCCCCTCCTTTTTGGGTTTTGTGGGTTTTTGTACAAACACATTTCTTGAAAAATGTTCCTGGGTCATGAAAACTTCAGCAACAGTCACGATTTATTTTCAATTGTCAGTAGATAAGTAGAAACTACCGGATAGCTTTTTGTACATTTTTGAGTTACAGAATGGGTTGCAGGGAATCAGACACATGATTTAACATATGTTAGATCCTGCAGACAGATTTGAGTTTAGCAGTAAGCATGTGGCTAGTCTAATTTAGAGGAATTATAAAATTAGGCAGGACTATTTGCAGGATTGGGTAAGAGCTTCATTTTTAGACTCACGGCATTTGAAGAATCTGATCGGTTCTTTTTTGAAGGAAAATTCCCTTCGTTTTGTTGCTCTAATGAGCTTACACCAACCAGTTTCTCAGTGTCAAAGGTAAGTGGATGCTCAGGACAACAGTTTGAGCTCCTTAATTCCTCTGAGTAGTGTCATAGCAGTAGATGCATTGCCAGTAATGAGCCATGGACATCTGATTTCATCAGGATCCAAGTTTTAGTCTGTGTCCACTGTTACACCCAGCCAGACACCTCACCTTGGTAGCACTGCCTCTGGTAGAAAAAAAAACTCTCTTATGCTTCCGCATTAAGCCATTGACTCTTAATAGATACCTAACAATTAAGTGGGTTTGCTTATCCCCTGTAACATCTTTACTGCCTTGGTATTTTCTCTGAGAAACCTTCCACTGACTTCAAAGGCATTGATATTTTATTCTACATATTTAAAATTATATACTGTGTACTCACTGGGTTTATCTAAGAAAAGCAGGAAAGGGTGACACAGCATAAACTGCCAATACTACACAGATAACCTTAGCTTAACCTTGAATTATATTCTATCTCAGAGAATTTTACAGGCTGAGATTGCCAAATAAAGATACACTTTTAATAAAAAATTTTATTAATATAAGTTTTTTCTCCTTTTTGTCCATAGAATATACATTGAGACTAGACTCAGAACACTCTAGCTTGACCTTTTACAAACATATACCACAACAGAATATAAAAGCTCATCACATGTGAAATTGGGACTTAGTATTTAGTAAGCCTTTCATTTATAAAATAGAATTTAACAATGAAAAACCACTCATAATATAGCAATTTTGCCAGCAAGATATTTTATCACCTTCTCTTGAAGCTCAGAATAGAGAAGTGACAAGGTGAAAGGGTAACTGATAGCCATCTTCATCACAGAATTCTTCAATGCAATGATGCTTTATCTTAGATTGCTTCTTCTAAAAGAGAAGTCCAGAAAAATAGAGTCAGACTTTGCATGAAAAGTCTGTGACTTTCTGATTTTTTTTCCAGTTTAAATTTCTTCTTCCTTAGAGGCATCAGGAATGAGTTGTTGCTGGTTTACAGGAAGAAAAGATTTTGTTCCTGAGCTAAAGTTCCATTTTACACTGCTACAAGCATTTCCCACTCTTTCTGAATCATAAAGCACGACAACCCAAATTACCTAGTATGAAGTTTCTTTATGAATAGGGTTTAAACCCCAGTGAAAGGTCCATAACTTCTTTTACTCATCAAACCCCTTTTCATCAACTACCACTTCATGGAACAAACATTTTCTGGGCTTTTACTCTAACTTACATTTCAAAATTGCTTCAGAAAGTTAAAAATGTCATGAGTTAATCTATAATAAACCCACAGCTTTGTATCTGACAAGGCATGATAACTCATTGCTGTAAATGAAACTCCAACTAGCATGCTCAAAAAAACATGCCTGCTAAAAGAACATTAAATTTTCACCACATGCCTATACTGGTTCCGCACCATTGCATAATTTTTCTTCTGCTTCCAAATGTTTACATTCTCTAAACTTCCCCCATCTTTTTCTGCATGGTATTTTTCCCAGATCAGTTTCTTGAACAAGCTCTCCTTCACCATAACACTTGCACTAACATGAAGAAAGAAGCAGCACAGGCAAGGGATAAAATGGGCAAGAGCATTCCCCTAACATAAATATCTGTCTAACCCAGATTGAGTGATCACCTGATAAAAAAATACATTCAGATACAAGCTTCTCAGGTTTTTCAAAATGTCAGAAGTAAACACTGGATCTTCAGAATTAGGTAAAAGTGCATTAAAATACAGTTATTACATTTAACAGAACTAGTGCTAATACGTTTCTAGTTTGTAATGTATTTTTTCCTAGTAAAGTCTAATAATTTTGGCATTAAGAGATTGACCTAAATATAGCTTCTGAAATTCAATAATGTTCATATTTAGAAATTAAGTTTCCCATTAGGTTTACTAGACTGCTGAAATACAAGCTTAAAGTAAATGTAGCCTCTGTGCCAGTTTTAGCTTGGTTTTCTCCCTGGATTCACACTGGCAAACCCCACAGCAAAGCCAATTTGTTGGGTTTTTTCCTCCACAGTCAGGAGTGAGAATGGCAAGCCAAAAGGGTGTATAGCATAACACCATGCAAAGGGCCATGGATAATGAAACCCTAATGTCCTAAAAGCAACAGGGTTTTAAATATCCATCTGGAGAAGTTTGAATCTGCAGTTTTTAGTGTTCAAGAAACAGATGAATCATCTAAGAATACACAACAACCACTTTATCAGCTGGACTAAAAAGCTGAATATCCAACAAGGGTAGACATTGTAACACGCCCTGACATAGCTGGTTAGATGACTCTGTTACTGCCTGAATGTAGGGCCCTGTTATGTTCCATGATCTGGGCTTATATAAACACAGACACGCTCGAGAATTTGATAGGGCTCTTTTTCATTTTTTATAGCATTACTGGAACCTTCCCGAGAGTCCGGAAACAGCATTTGTTGGAGAACAAGGCTCATTAAAATAAATGACATTGTTGCTACTTCCTCAGATAACTTTGCTCCTGTCTCAGCAGAGGTAGACTGGTTCTATTACTGGGAAACAGTCTCTGTTGCCAATTCTGTGGTAGAGGAATGGCATTCTAAATTTAAAAATCCTTTTCTATTGATCCATGTTTATCACATAATACTACACTGGCTTGCATTAAACAGCAGAGATACATTTTCATCCCTATGAAGGGAATTAAATGCCCAATTCTTATTATTGTTAATAGTTGTGTGCCTAATGCCCAGTGTGCCTGCCTGCAAACATACCCCCTTAATTGCCTAATGTGCAGTCTTGAGAGAAGCAGATTATTCAGCTTTATGTTTCTGCATTTGCAAATATACCAAGGAACTGGTGGCTGCGGCACAAAGAACAGATTTGTCAATTTGTTTATTTTCAAAACAGGACAGCACAGGGACCTTGTTCTAGCAACTCTTGACTATAGTGCCATGAAATTCTAAAAAAAGTGAAGCATTTTAACATATGGATTTCTACAGTGTGGGAAGGCTTTGCTTTGCATTCAGGACTCTTTCCAATTAAACTGAACGTTAGCTCAGCCCATTTAAAATGCATATAAACTGTACTTACGGGTTTCCAGTTATGCTTACCCTCCTTCTGAAAGATACCACAAAGGGCATGACTAGAAATGCAGAAATGTTTTAACCCTGAAGTTTGCAGCTGGGTTTCTGTTGCTTTCTTTCTTTAGATGGAAAAATGTAGATCCCTAACGACAGTATTTACCACTGTTTGTCAAAACAGTTGAGGGAGTTGCACATGAAAAGTATATAGTGAAAAGCATAGATTGCAAACAATGATTTCTATTCAGCGTTGCACCAAGGTGAAAACAATTTTGACCAAGTTGAGTAGTCCATAGAGAGCTTCATTAAATTCAACGGAACTAAACCTGGTGTCACATTACTTTCCACAATGACAGTATGAAATTTTATTTGTATTAAGTGAAACATACTATTAAGAATTGTACACTTGCAAATACAATCCAAGGTTGGGAATAACTGAAAAATTCATGCCTGTGATTTCATAGTGACTGTATCTATTTTGGAATACAAAGTTTATTGGAATCCATAACATAATAAGTCAGTGTATCCTTGGTAAAATCTTGTGGCTGAAGTTCTCTTGTAAAATAATAAAGACATTTCAAATACGTTTCTCACAGAAGCTGTCACAAGATTCATTTAGTGCAGATCAATCTGTCCACATTATCTCTATTCACACATTCCAACCACCTCCACTGTCAGAGGGAAAAAAGCACAGCCCAGAAAAACGTCTAAACAAATAAATAAATCCCTTTTCCTGTTCTTTGACAGAAGCAGAACTATTTCCTCCCAGAGAAGCCACAGACAAGTAGGTGGCTAATGGAAGAAGGGTATGCTGGCCAGAAGTCTCAAGGGTGACAAGGGTGATGAGTTGCTTTCTTAGAGGCAGGCAGAGCCTGAAACTTTTGGTGTCTCTAAAATGAACAATTCTTCCACACTTTCATGAGGGGAGTGTTTTGCACAGAGAGCCCCCCTGGGTGCCTCAAGCCATCTCTTACTGAGCTCTGCTTAGGAAAGCAGCCCTTGGCTATATCTCTCCTGCTGCTCTTGGGTGTTCACCTCCATGCAAAAACACCCACCCTGCAGCTCACAGCATCACCACGTCTATACACCATGATTAGGTAGAGAGGAGGCCATCGTTAGCTGCCTCACGTCATCAGGGCTGAGGCAGGCCAGAGGTTTACAACCCCTCACGTCTCCCATTTGCTTGAGTATTTCTCTCATCTCTCAGACAAGGTGATAGCATACTGAGAAATAAACCTCTTTACTCTGCCATATCCCTGTAAGTGAGATATCCTCATTAGCAACTGCATGAGCCAGTCAGTCAAAGTTTTCCCAAATGCTTCTTAGCATCAGCTAAGTCGCATAATATTAATACCACCGATGTCTGCTACATCTCTATGGGATTTTAGTAAAGAGCGAATGTTATTAGAAGAGATAGTCTGGCTTTCTCTTCATTTCTTCTTACACTATACTCGTTAAACAATAAGCAGTTCTTCAAGTCATGCCAATCAAGCACAGCTATCTAGGACCTAATGTTCACCATGAGGCACAGAAATTCAGTCCTTAAAAAGTCAGCTTGGGTGCCTGGGAGTGGTGTCATGGTACCAGGAACCTTTTCAGGTCATTAGTTCCAAACCAGCCCTGGCTTGATCTGGCCAAAAATGGTACCATTGCCTCTATTAAGTGAGTTGGCATTTTCCCTCCACTGTCCACAGCAGAAAAATCATTATCCCTGCTGGCACCCACTAGAGCTACTATTGCCCTCTTCATTGTGCAGTCCCAGGTTGTCCAGGTCCCATAACACCCATGCACTTCTTGGGAATGCCCTAGCTTCATTGGTGCATCTGGAGGGGAATTATGGTGGGAAAGGAGAAACACAAGATAAGGCAACACGTCTCTGCATGAAAATAAATTTATTCCGTTGCATAGGCAGGAGTGAGCAGACTCAAAGCTGCATGAGCAAAAGCTGAAGACTCCTCTAAGCTCCCCGTACTACTCTACTCCAACAGGATACAAAGTGATAATTTATCCAAACATTGAGACAGAGTTCCTCGGCTAGTGTAAACAGGAGTTTACCCATTGGCTCTGGCCCTCCTGAGAACAAACTCCCATTGACTGATAAGTGATCCCGAGGATAAGGCACTATTGTTGGGCTGTTTCTAAGAGCTGGCCTTCATAAACTAATCCTTTCATGGGTGCCATAGGCACCACATTCTAAAGCACTAAATTCACTTGAGAAATCCCACAAATAGGAAGGCAAATTAACTCACCAATTCCTTCTGTAAAGGTTTTATTTTACCAACCCATATTTAACAGGGTGCAAATCTAGGCATGGTAAGATTAGCAATGCACAAATAGGTGAAGAGGAGGTGGGGCTATCCAATGTATTTTCAAATCAAATCTACAAAGAAATTCTATGTGCTCAAGGGCAATTATAGTCATGCAACTGTAGGTGACTGAAACCCATGACTAATAAAAATTAAATTGGCCCCAAATTAATCATATGCAGCAGGAACAATTTGATTCAGCCAGATTAGCTGCTAAAATGCCTCTAGAGGGTTGGATTAGCAGAAGATACACCCTTCTATCTCAAGGCTCAAGGAGCAATATCTTACAAAGGCAAATTAACAATAGAATGCATTAGCTAGTCCTCTCTTTATCTCTGATATGAAGAAGAAAGCAGGGGAAAACATGACTATATGTGTCAGGCACTTCCTGTATTTTCAGTTCCTCCATCAAATTTACTGCAGCAGATGCAGCAGTACATGGTTGAAGCCAGACTGGGCAATAAGCAAGAAATCATCCAGTGGTAAGTATAGCACCTCCAGTTTTGCATCATTTGACAATAAGAATTGGATAGTCAGGACAGACTTCTAGTATTCAGTATAAGGATGGTTAGATCAAGGAGATGGGCTAAAACTAGCTGATCTTTCCAGATTGGCTCCAACTTTCTCCTCCATCACCTGAGCAAGCCGTGGCCTAACAGACATGCTGGCTAGGCATACCTGGTGGTGGAGGTGCGAAACAACCAGGCAGCTCACTGGGCCAACTGGCATGCTTAGGCTGACTGAATTTTGTGAAGGAAATCTCTTGTACACAAGACCTCACTTGCAGACTTGCTGTTCAGACAGACAGCCTGATCCTGAGGGTGGTTGCAGAGCATCCCTCAAAACACACCAGAAGGATGTGACCAGCACTGTTATGCTTTCCATTGCCAGCACCAGAGCTGCACATACCTCCTGTGATGAGCAGTGATCTAGCTTGCCTCAGTCTTTTATGTGCCCTTACTGCTTGTGAATACAAGCAGCAAAGGAGCAAGTGAATAATTAAGAAAGTGATGTACAAAGATAAAATGCTGCAAACATAGTTCCTTTTCTGACTTTTTTTTTACATAATGTTGTTCAGTTTGCATGAAACTCAAGCATATCATCCATAGCATTTCAGGTTTATGTACAGGGTTAATTCAACTTGAGAAGTCTAATTTCACATTGCTTGATGTCCTTATTTTACAGCTACAGACCCAAGCTCAGCTGGCTGCTGGAAACCTGCTCTAACAGGACCCTGATTGTCCAGGAACTTCTGAGTTCTTCCCAAGTGGTATGAAGATGCACCAGACACCATGATACCCTTACAGTGTGTCCAGGAATATTGCAGTTGGGATAAGGGTTGCATTTTGTGAACTGCTGCCCAGTGAAATAGTCCCATTCATTCTGGTTTAATTTACAGCAGACCAAGAGACACAATGGCAAAGAAAAACAGCCTATCTTTACTACCCTCTTCCCTGGATCTAGGATTAGACATTTCAGGTTCTTGTTTTGTTTTTCCTTTCCATAAAACTTTATTGGTTCAATAAATAGAATAAGTATAACCAAAGTGTAAAAATAAAAACAGCAAAAAAAAAGACTTCTCAGTTACCTCAGAAGTAGATAGGGCTAACCCTTGCATATCTAGGCCTAAGGATCAACCTACACATCTCCAAAAGTACCTTAAAAGACTTCATTCTTTATTCTCCCAGGCAAAGGTACACAGCTGGATTTCCATCAGAGTAAATGGCACTGTACCCTTGGCTAACTTCTAAACATGGAAAAAGCATAATCCTGATCTCCCATGGTTTGCTCTGGATTTGCATTTATTTGTAGGGACCACCACTGCCACCCTCTATTTTGTAAATAAATCATTGCACAGAATTATTCACCAGAAAACAGTACAGTCCTGATAATTTCTGGAATGGTATGTACCCATCAGTCATTCAACTGTCCATGGAGCTGATCAGCTAAAGCAAAAATAAATAACAAAAAAAATAAAAAAGACACTTTTTCTTTAAGGCTGCACTGTCAAGATTAAAATTTTGCTCTCAATAGGCAAAATACATATTTAGTTTTCTCAACAGCTAGATCTAGCACTGCGTAGGAATTTCTCCAGCATCTGATATAGACTAGAACTATAGCACCATCCCAACTTTCCAGCTTGCTCAAGTCTTTTAGTCCACTCATCTGTACAGAAATGACATCAGTCTCACAACTCTTTCACTTTCCCTTCTAGAGCATGTGAAAAGAATCCCTGCATTTCTCAAACACTAGTTAGGAACTGTAATTATAATGAAACTGTTTTGTAATGTAACTGGCTAGGTTGCACAGCCTCTGGTTGCTGTGCTGGAAGTTGTTTTTAAATTTGATCCTAAAATGGATTGACTGAATTCACGCAGAATATGGACAGTGCCTCATTTATCTGAACTCTGATTTATAGTAAATAGAAAGAATTCAGATTTAATTTATATAACTCTCTGAAGATGCATATGATATATAAATGTACTCACCTGTTCCTAGTCTTTTTTATAAACCTAGGAAAAAAAGATCTCTCCAAGAATATCTATTGGAAAGCCTGGGGAAGAAAACAGAAGAACTGATGTGTTTGGATGATTTTTGTAATGTTGGGGAGGCATTTAGCTCAAGCAGTAAACACTTTTATTGTTATGAATAGTATTATTAAGGAGATTTCGTAACAATAAGAAAGTTTCATCTTTATAGCTTTCCTTGAAGTCAGTATTGAGTCAAATACAGCTGCAAAACCTTCAGTGTGTTTGATACTTATGCTTGAATCATCTTTTAAATTTTTCATAAGTCACAATCCAAAAAGAGTAAAAAATATGAAAACCCTATAAAAATTATGTCAATTAAAATATTTTTTTTAATCAGCTTCCTATGCAGATCAAAATATGTTCAGTGGGAGCATGAGCTCTGTCTTTTCCTTTTACAGCAACTTTTAGACAAGATTTTTAAGCCTTCAGTCACCACATTTTAAATACTTTTACAAGGTATGCAACACTATTTAGAGAGAATCATAGGGAAATTTAAGTTGGAAGACAGCTCTGAGAACCTTGTCCAGTCAAGCTCTGGGTGCCTCTGGGGATGGAGATTTCCCAGCATCTCTGGGCTCCTGTTGCAATACCAAACCACCCTCTTGGTGAAGGATTCTTTCCCTAAGCCTCGCTGGATGGTGCCTTAGATGTCTTATCCTGTTGGCTTGCAAAGGGCCTTCTGCCTGCAGTGTTGTAGACTGCCCTTTCCTGCCCAGCTTTGCACCCTTTCACCCAAGCTTCCAGGACAGTGTTTTCCAGAGCCCTGCCACGGTATCGTTCCTTTGTTGCTCTCATGCTGTTCCTTCATGCTGTTTCTCTCATGCACCTACAGACACTGATAGTGTTGTTGTAGGGGTTCCCATGGGAAATATCTGCTGCTGGTGTGGCAATCACCCTTCTTTCTTCCCATCTCCCCTTTTCCCTTCAGCTGCAGGATTTGTGTTGCATTAGGGGACCAGCAAAGTGCATGCACAAAGCTCAACTACCAAGCAGCGCACAGCACCTGCCGCTCATCGAGGTATGCTCCAGCCAGCGCTAATGTTCCTCAGCGGGAACAACCAACAAGCAGTTTGAGCAAGGGCTGATGGAAACTATAGGGTTACTGTGGGGAAATTACGATGGGGGATCCCTGCAGTGTAGGAGAGAACTTGTAGGGAGGATGCCCCTCTGGGGACTTCCCTTCTCAGATGGCCCATGAGCAGTTTCCCCTCTACCTTGTTTCTCTCTGGCTGTTTCTCCTTCTTTACCCTTGTATTTTTTCTGACAAGTAGCTTTCATAATCAGAATTGATGCACACCATCAGCTATGGATGGACCTTGTTAATATCCTTTATGCATGTGAACCTGCCTCAACACCCTTTGTGTTGAGAATTTTTTAGTATTTCCCTTTCTTCAACTTATCACTTTCATCCTCTTTTTGTGCACATCAGAGAAGATCCAGGCTCTGCACTTCCTATAACCCTCCCTCAGGTAATGGAAGTCTGCAATTAGACACACACAAAAAAACTTAGACTTTCCTTGTATGTCACATCCTCCAGTCGCCTCAGTGTCTCAGCAGCCCTCCTCTGGACTCTTTCCAGTTTGTCAACAACTCTTTTTAGGTGCCCCTAAACCAGACGCAGCAATCCAAGTGTGGCTTGTGAGTACTGAGCAGAGGGGAAAATCATTTTGTTTACCTTGCTAGATATATTCTTGCTGATGCAGCCAAGGATGTGTTTAGCTTTCTTCCCCATAGGGACACACTGCTGGCACGTTTAACTGACTACCAGGACTGCAAGGTCCCTTTCCGGAGAACTGCTGCTTCCTCAGTCAACCCCAGCTGTTGTCCATGCGTGGGTTTATTCCATCCCAGGTACAGGAATTTACTTTTGCTTTTGCTGAGCTTCACGAGGTCTCTCTCTGCCCATTCATCCAGCTTGTTGAGGTTCCTCCCTGGCGCCCTGCCTTTCAGCATGCCATCTGCATCTCCCAGACTGGTGCCATCCACAACCTTGCAGAGGACTCATTCATGCCAACCTATTGCTCAGGCTGTTGATGAAGGTGATGAACAGGATCAGCCCGAGGGTCAGTATCCCAGGGACATCAGATTGCTGCTGATTAGACTTCCTCTCATTAACCAATACTGCACATCCAGTCCTTAACTCCTCAATGAAGCTATGTGGGTACTCTGCAAGAGTATGTCAAATGCTTTGTTAAATTTGAGGCAAACATCCACTGCTCTCCACTTAGCCACAGAGCCCAGCATTTCACCACAGAAAGCATTTGGGCTAGTCAAGCACAATTTGCCTCTGGTAAATCCCTTCTGGATGTTCCAAATCTTCCGATCTCTCTCAGGGTTCCCCTGTTGCTTCAGAATGGTGTCCTTAACTCAACCACACTTTGACAAAGACAGCTGAGATTCCTCATTTTCTATAGTTAATATTCTAGCCTGAGAAAGCTTAATGCTATTGTGAAAGCATACAAAGACCTTAAAAATTAATGACTTAAGGTTTCTTAAATTTTATACCAAGAATTTTTCAGAAAATGTATAGCACAGCACTTCCAAAGGAGATACCCTAATTTCCATCTTTTAAAGCAATGGACCTGTATTCTGCAATGCAGGGATAGACTTCTTTTAGTGGCTAAGACAATGAAATAAGTGAAATTTTAAGGGCCGTATCCTCATTTGTTTACACCCACCCATGCCCTTTAGCTGCAGTGTAACTGTACTAGTTTATGCCAAAGGAGGATCTGGGCTCTAGTTTCTATTTCCAGCTCTGTTTTGCTCATGTGAATGCAGCAGTTAATTCAGAACACATGGAAGAGGTGGGGGAGGGAGTTCCTGCTCACACAGCTCGTGCAGCTAGATTGATTTTTGCTAAAACTTAAAAAAACCCACAGCACATGCCATGTGTGACAGTCACTGTCCTGTATTTCTGATAAGAATTATATTGTATAAGAAAATTTGAGTGTTAAAATTTAACACTCATTACTGCCATAGCACGGCAGTTATGTTACACAACACTTCACCTGCCTGGGAATACAGTTATTTCCATTTTCATAGTAATGGGATATTGTATCCCAAGATGTGCTGAGAGAAAATACATTAATGGGATTTTATGTGAACACCTGGAGGACCAATTTATACAATGGAACTGGACTGGAATTATTTGATTAAATGCAAATCATTAATGTTGTAAACAATACAAATAGAGAATAAACCAGAGCTGAATATGAAATAATGAGAGAAAAATGGAGTCTACAGCGTTTGCAATGCATGGGTCAGATCATGCAGCTTCCACAGTATCTGTTAAGGCAATTTTACAGTACAAATGGGGTTTTTTGTTACAGCAAAAACAACTTCCATCTGATTGACGGAGAGATGTATTGCATTGCTGAACATAGTCTCTAGGTCCATGAAAGTATTCCTAAGTCTTATCTACCTCCCTAATTTCCCACTGAAATCAACTTGAAGAATGAATACTGTACAACTTTTTGGATCTGAACTATGGCAATAGAATCCCTCCACAAGAGGTCTTGAGTTGGAAGCTTTTCCTCCAGAAATTAAAAGACAGAATATATCTCAAGTGAAAAGGAGAGGACAGCTTATATTTCACAATATTTTGTTGGATGTGGACTATTCCCATGCTCCCACAGAGAAACTAGGATGTTTAGACAAGATGGCAGGAGCTAGAAGAGACGTAAGAATTTACAATGTAAGGGCAAAAATATTCCAAATTAGGAACAAACACAGAGAGAACAGGAGTTAAGTGCTTATAAATACCCATTTCCTACAGCAAATCTGTCATCCAGATACAAAGCTGCTTGCTCGTGTCTTTTACTGAATTTTCATTGCATCTCCAGGGGCAGGAAGGCAGGGAAGAGAGATGCCAAAGTGACACTACGCCCTGAAGTTTCACTACAGCTTTGTGCTGGGTTGTCTCAAGTGGAGGTCTTGAATCATAAAGGTGCAAAACACGGTTCCCCTCAGGTACCGCTCATTTTTATAAGAACTGCAGAAATGTGACAACCTTGGGAAAGATTCTTTTTTCTTTTTTTCCTTTTTTTTTTTTTTTAAGCACTCACAGTCTAGATTTAGGTGCCTAACTTTAGACACTAAATGAGTTTTAAGATGTCAGCTTTCATGCCCAGCTTGAATGCTTTTTTTGCGATAATATATTTAGCTGGGTCAAATGTATCCCTGAAGTAATCTGGTCTATTGTGCTTACAGTCTGCTTAACTTTTATTTTCTGATTATTTCTTCTTTGGTTTACCTTTGTTTTCTACCCTGTGGCAAATAAACAATCCTTTTATTGAAGATAGCTGGAATTGAATGTGAAGACTCATATGTATTACTCACTGAGGGTGCCTTAGAGCAAAAGGAACTACCTTACTTTTTCTCTTTTCTCACCAACCACTCTTGTAATAGTGCAGAGTATTGTTATTATCATGGCATGACTCAGAGAAACAGCCAAAAAGACATTTTAGCAGACAGGATAAACAACTTCTGAGGAACTTGGGCCCTATTTCTGTCTTTTATGCATCCTTTTCAACCCCTTGTTGGGTTTTCACCAGATGCTCTTTTCAAATCTCATGAGTTATGGGGCTTCCCTGCATAAGAGGCAGCTTGAAATTCACTGCTATCTTCTTTCTCCAGGGAACCCTGGAACAAATAAGATTCAAAGACAACATTCAGCCAGACACAAATTAGTTTGGGGTTGGTTTGAGATTTGGCTTGAGGGCTGAACCAATTCTTCCTGCATTCCCTTCTAAGCCAGGTTGTTCATCTCTCATTTTAAACTCTTGGTGCTTTGCAGTAGTGTGGTATGCACTTCTTCCTGTCAAGCTGATACGAAAAGACTTTCATATCTGAAAAATAATCAGATACAAAATCACCAGGAAATTTGGAAGACAGAAAAATTCCAGCTTTACAAATATTCTCCCAGAAGGATCTGCTGCTAAATTGAGATCTGTTTGTTTATCACTTTTTTAACTCTCTATGGGAGACACAGCACTGGGACAATGAGCCCTACAGATAATGAGCTGCGAAGAAGAAATGCTATAAGAAATATCCGCAGCTTCAGGGGATATAATCTCTCACTGTATTTTTTTTTTTTAAACACATTTGTCATACCAAAGGCTGTAACTTAAAGAGCACTGGATTTCCAGCCCCAGGAGACTACATATAATAATAATGCTAACAGTAGTAATAATGTTAATAATAATAATAATAACTACTACTTATTATTGTTATTATTATTATGCTATTGTTGTGTTGTTGTTATTATTGTTATTATTAATTATTATTATTATTATTATTCCATGAGGAGCAGAACTCATGAAGCCAGATTTCCTATGACTCTCTGTTCTTTTGCCCTCATGTCCATCTCACTACAGGTGCCCCTGGGCAGTCTCTGTCTTTTATGATACCTCTAATTTATAAAAGATGATACATGCTACAGTCACTTTGGGACTAAGGTCAGTCAAATAAGTTTTCTACATTTCTAAATAAATAGACACACAAGCATGCATAATACATAGCAAAAGGCTCCAAAGGAAAGAAAACTCTGGAGTCATGATCCCCATATTGGGGTAAAGCCTGTCATTCATCACCAGGACCTATCATATCAGCAGAAAGAACAACCTGCATAGGAAAAAATGAGTGAGCAATAAAGGGAGTTTTATAATGTCTAGATCCACCTTGATCAAGCACTGTTGTGTTTAAAACAGTGTCATCTGCTAAGACCTGTACTGCGGCTCCGTTGTTGGTGAAACTAAAGGAATACCAGAGCAATGGCAGTAATGCGTAGGAAAAGTGCCCATTTAGGGGGAGAAGACCACATGGAATGAAGTAGCTTTACTAGCAATGAGGAAAACCTCCATTCTTGTCAGCCCTGAAGAGTAACTTCAGTCCCATCGGGACCAACTCCGTTAATTCCTTTAATTTAGTAGGAACCATCAGTGTTTAGCTAGGCCAATGAAAAAGATAACTGTAGAAATTTTACTGAGTTGATATAAATTTTCACTTGCCTAGATTTTACAGCCCTAGTAGTAAATCCCACTGCAGATATGCAGTATTTTCATGAATCAAAATTTTGCCATGGTTTAATAGTTGGAGACAGGGTTCACCTATGGTTAAAAGTCTCTGAGATCCAACACCAATTAAGAAAGTCAATGTGGAAAGTTAATAGTGTCCTATTGGGGTATCTAAATTATTTCAGAACCTAGACATAGGGCTCTGTCCTCCTCAAAAACACACATCAAACAGATTTCATAAAGTTGTGATAGGACTGGGAAGATCCCTATTCCCTATTCAAATTCCTCTTGGAAGTACTTTAATTTCTGCTTAGCTTCTAGTATCAGAATCTTGTGAAAGCACCCTGTAATATGCATATTTGCAATTCTCTTTTGACGCTAATATTTGTAAAAACCCTCAAGTTCTTTCCAAATTCAACACTAGTAACCCTAAAATACATCTGAAGTTACAAAGGACAGCAGCTAGCTGAAAGCTTAGAAATATAGTGGTATTTTAAATGTAATTATCATTGCCTTGGGGAATGAAAACATCCCTCTTTTCAGAATCAGCAGTTTCTTATCTAACCGAGGCTCCAATGGGTAGTGTGTGGTCATCTTTTGGCATCCTTTGAATGCTTAATGTTACATGGGGAGGGCATTTGAATGATCACTCAAGTTATTTTCATAAATATTGATTTATGCTTCTCCTCCATGTGACAGTATGTGTAATACTGAAACAGAGAACTTCAGGACCTATGGGAAGAAAAGAAAATATTACAGAACTAATCTTTTTTCTTTTTTTTTTTTTTTAATGAGAAATTGCTTCAATGTCCATTTGTGAAAAACTTTTCCCAGACCTTTCTAGATCTATTTCTTAAGCTGCAGCTTTTTGCTCTGTGATAAGAGAAAACACTTTCCCACTATATCTAACAGAGAAATTCTTTTCTCTTCATGTCATTATGAAAAAAACTGTAGCAAATCCCATTGATGTTAAAGTTGGAAAGAGTTAGCAGAAAAGCAGCACTGCTGGTGTATTTTTTTCCCTTTTGTCAGATGATAAAACAGAAATACCCCAAATGGCAAAGTCCAAGATCAGATTGCTGACTGCAGCAGTTTTCTCTGAAGAGTCCAATATAATCATAATATCTCTTCCTCATGAACCTACTGTCCCATAATTATGGCATTCCCTGCAATTGGGAAGATCTCTGTGTTCAGGCAACGTGCCAGCTGAAGTTGGCTAAGGAAAGTGCAACTGTTCCTAAGTAACCATTAACATACTCCAGAGTGTGCATTTGTCAGCCAACATATACATATAATGTGTAGCTGAAGAGCTTTCAGGCTAGGAACATTTTTGAGTGCTTATGAATAATACTACAGAACTGTACTTTCCAGTGTAAATCCAGATGTGGGTCAGCTGCACTGTACACAGCTGGGCTCTAGCAAGCATTACCTGTGTGATGCAATACAGAGGAAAGGAGCCCTCCTGAAATCTCTGCTTTGCGTGAAATCGTCCTATGTACATCAGTTCACATGCATGTAACTGTGCTGATACAGTTAGATCCCATCAGCATCTCTGAAGAACATATGCACTGGTTTTGACTTTTCAAATGACTTTGGAGGACACTGCTTTCTCTGGTATATTTGGTACTTGGGACCATATGTGAATCCTAATAATATTAGTATCTCTTCCTTAGCTCATTTCCCAGTTTACTATCTCCCTATCCAACCTAAAAACTGATAACTTTGTGATAACTGTGTGCCTACACTAGATTGTTTCCTTCAAATCACCCACCTCTGCATGGAGTGCCATTGGCAGCAGCAGCAGTCACTCTAACAGAGACTGGCTTTTATCAGAGGAGAGCAGACTTCTTATTTACTTCATGCACAGCAGTGTTGTCTGTCCTAAGGCTCCCACTTTTGCTACTACCAAGAAAAGTTTAGGATTGACATTGAGGTTAATGACTGACAGAACATGCCAACTTAATACCAATAACTTAGTAGCAGGATGTAAACAGGCTGACAGGCTCTAACCTAAAAGGTACATAGCTCCTGCTGCAAATGGTAATATTCTCTCATACACAAGGGAGCTGTGGCCATCATTCTTATACTACGTTTTTCTTGGTTTCTAACTGTACTGGCAGTATATGATATTATTCCTCAGCCCAAGAAACGATATTTCAGATCCCCTGAATGTCTAGAAGGAGCCAGTCGAGAGGTGAATACTCTGGTATTCTTTCACTGCTTTCATGACTTGACAAGAGATTACATAACAAAGCCATATACAAGCCATGTTCCAGTCCCAGTTGTCTTCATCTTTCCATCCCATCTCCTTTCTCTCCGTTATTTTAGCAAGACTGCAAAGCCTTTGGTGGCAGAACATCTCTTCCTATGTGCTTGGGCAATAAAGAGAAATGGGCTCCTATCCCAGCTGAAATCTCTGGATGCTGTTTTAGACCTTGAAATACTTTTGGATCTTGGCCCGAAACAGATAGCAGCATACACAAGGCTGTAATAGCCTAGCTCTGCCTTGTTCTTTTTCACACGCAGCAGTTTCCTTGACACTAGATCTGATAATTATTGAATGAACGGCCTCTTCCACTCTCAGCCCCCAGCAACCATTATCTTAATTACAGTTAAACTGGAATCAGTCACAAAAATTAACATCAAGATATACCTTCAGCACACAAAGATGCAACCACATAAGTTGAGTCTGAGGTGTTATGTAGGTCACCTCGGCATATTTCACCCATGCTTTGGGTAAAGTCCACTCAACTTTTGTAAAAGCATGAAATGTATAAAACATGTTCAGTTGAATGAGGTTATAGACATGGTGAAATAGCAATCTGTTTGTGAGAGGTGGATTTTAAAACATGGCCAGGTGGAGTTTTTTTCTTTCACCAGTTGGTAAATAACTTAGAGCTCATTAACTTCTGGTGACTGTATCTAAAAGGAAAGTTACACGTGAAAAGCAAAGGGTACTGTCATCTGGCAGATCTGGATTCACAGGGCTATTTTAATTTTCGAGCAAGTATAAGAAACTGGTTAGCAGGTTGCGTATTTATGCTTCCATATTCCATATTTGCAGGAGCAGTACAGACCCACATACAGCACTATTCCATGGTTTATTCTGACAATACAATATGTAATGAATGAAAGAACTTGTTACCAAGGAGATAATTGGACTTGAACAGTGAGAATATCTCAATGTGCCAATTTTCAGCATCAGTTTTTCTTTTGCCGTGTCTGTGAATTGTAGCTGACCACATTTTTATAATAGCAAACTAAGGTCTTTATCTTATTTTTGTGTGGCTGATTCCATAGTCCAATATTACTCTAACAGGGATTTTATGTAAGGCTTGACCTACTATATGTTAATGATTTTTTTTTTAATAAATAAAACACAATTAAAAAATAGAGTACCATTAAGGAAGGACAGTTTAGAGACACATTCAAAAAAGATTAAGGACAAACTAATATTAATACAGATAGTCTCAAAAAAAAAAAAAAAAAAAAAAAAAGTGAGTACAGAAAATCTTTTCCAGGAGACAGGAATGGTACATATTGATGTCATATAGTGAAAGGACTCCTGCCCACCTGTCTGGACAAACTTCATTATCATGTTAACCTCCAGTCTTATTACTTTAAACTCTATTACCCTCGACTTAATAATATTTTTCTAAGCCTCTCTGATAACCACTTTTAGCATATCTCTTTGTATTTTTTTCCTTCTATTTTTTTTTTTAAACCAGTTTCAAAACAACAAACTTCTGAGACATGCATATCACATAGAGTATAACAAATTGATTAAATTGCCTTCTATTTAGTCTGTATTAAAGCACAAAGACTAAGTATATATGACAATTACTTTTAATCTTTAGTTGATGTTTGATATTGGGCTGTTCACCATGTGGAGGGATGTTCCCATTTGTCTTATTACTTCCTGTCTACTTGTTGAAAGTGAAGCAATCAAACCCACCATTTTTTTCATCGCCAGCTGCATCCTGTATCTTACACTTCAGTGCCCCTAAACTGTGCCCCTATCAAAGAATCCCACAGACACACATGCACAGGTTGGGGATAACTGAAGAGAACAGCCTAAAGGTTTGTCTTTAGTTATTGCCTTAAATTTTTCTTGCACCTTGCTAAAGTTTCTAGCAGTGTATTTTTAAACGGTGGTTGCAAATAAAGCTATGCATGATCATCTTCCAATACTAGGAGTGGCGGCTGAAGATATTTCCCTCCTCAAGGGCTGTCCCCTTGAAGACTGACAGTCCTTCAGATCTAGTGGATAAAACGCTCATGCCAGAACCCCTTCATCAGTTGCAGCCTGAATATGCCATGCTGGTAAATGCCGGTAAAATGAGCAGGATAACCCAGCTCTTTCCAGCTGCAGAGGGGTAACAGTGCTCCCAGGAGCAGCTTGCTGGTGTCCCTAGAAGAAGCAGCCCCTAGAAAAACCTGGGATTTAGGAATGGCTGTCAGAGGGAGGAGCAGGGGATGGGAAGCTCGTCCAGTGCATCTCTGCCCACAGCCCGCACTGCGCTGCTTCTCCCCACGCTGAGGTTGCTCACTCAGATTTCTTTCCAGTCTCTAGCAGGTTGTTCTAAGTTTCAGAAGTTAATTTTTTTTCTTGTCTTTTTCTGAAGATTCACAGGCAGTCATCCAGGTGCGGAACTCAAGGAGAACGTCTCTTTTGTTCAGAGAAGAAATATCTATACCTTCTGCAAAGCCTTCCCTAGCAATGCCGTGCTAGGAAAATATGTGTAATGCCCACTTCTCCCAAATACTTGTTTCTCATCCGGTTTCTCCCCCCACCCATAGTTTCATTCAGTTTCTCTTCCCTCCCATAGTTTACTCCAATAAACCATAACATTACAGGATCGTTTTCTAATTGTAGGTACATGATTTATTATAAGAGACAAGGAGATACGTTCTGCAAGACATAGGAAACCAGTAAACAGCTGTGGAGCCCTGCACAGGGGTTGTCTGTCCTCTCCCCAAAGGAGCTATCAAGAATAAGTAGGAAGCATCATTTAGTTTGCTCACCACAAAACCTGTGTCCCTACACACTAACAGAAGAGCAGGGAGAGCAAGTGTTGCCCTACAAAGATGGCATCGCATATATACTGTAGAGGCTTACTGGAGGCAGGACACCTCTTGGTGCTCTCTGCCCCATGTTTGAGGGTATGTCCTGCATGACACGCAATGGATCCAAAGCTGCCTAACCATTTGCTTCAGTTTGGCTTGAAATTCTATGCCGTGTCAATTAGTGGTGGGGCATGTCTGGTGTGGTCCAAATGCAGAAGAGGAACCTCCAAGTTTTTCCCGAGCCTCCTCGGCTCTGTGCAACTGCACTACTAAAACTCAGAGGCGATGTCCACGCCTCCCAAGACCTTGGCAGTTTCTGTTTATTTTACTTTCAAGCTCGTTAAGGCAGATGGGAATAAGGTCCTTGCCAAGATAAGACCTGTTAACTGCCGTCATTCTATCACTGCTTTATTGTCTTGAGTACCCACTAATCTTCAAGCAGCTTCACAAATGTGTCCGCTCCACAGCTATTGAAACTTAACTAGCCAGTGAGTCTTCAAGTGATAAAGATGGGAGAGACAAAAAAAGATATGTCTACTTTTTTTTTTTTTCTCTCCAGATTCATAACAGTGAAACTGAGACAAGAATTTAAGTCAGTGGAGTTGCTTTCTTTTTAGATTTTTCTAATGAGGGATTTTTTCTTCCTCTTCATCAGTTAAATGGCTAAGAAAAATGTTGTTGATGTACTTATGGGAGTGCTGCACACAAAGTATATTATGATATCATCTTTCAGTTTCACTAAAGAACATTTGTCACCACTTCTGATGAAATGGAATTAAATTGTAGGCTGCATCTAAGGCATCAGTTGAGAAATAAAAATGTGGAAATTAATGCAGAAAATACTAGTATCAACATTAGCATGCTGAAAAATGAAATGATGCAGAGACTATACAGACAGAAATACAATATAGTCTCTGCAGAAACCTGTTACTGTCCCCATGCAAATTAAAGGGAGATTGGAGGATCGTGTGGTATGGAAGTAACAGTAAAATAAGCGCAGATTAATAATTCTAATTCTAACATTATATTTTGGAAGCCTTGGTTTCCACTAAATTTAAATGTTCTATTTGATGAGATTAAATTATTGCTATTTTAGCTATTTTTAGCTTTTGTTATCAATACGGAAAAAAACAAATCTCAAAATGAAAATGTGTTCATTTCCTCTCTGATTTCCAGTTCTTGGTCAAACTGCACTATTAAAATTTTGCCCAATCAACAAGTCTCTCTTCTCCCCTCAATTTCTGGGCTCTTTTCCCCCAAATCAGTAGTTATGCTGTCGGTTGCCTCCCATTCCTCTCCTAGGTATTTTCTCAGGACTTGTCCACACTACAGAAATTTATGGTACAAAGAGCTGTGCCGGGCTTCTAAGGATGCTTGTAAAACACTTCACATCCATATGCCAAAGTGCTCCAAGTGGTTTGTATTTCTGCCAAAAAACACTTGGATTTTTCTTGTGTTCAGCAAAGGCTAAACTTGGCTCGAGGCCAGTGGGGACAGCACTAATGGCAATAGGATGCAGCACTGGTGCTGCAGCCCTACAGAAGTACCCTGTACATCCCCCAAATCAGGGCTATGCTGGGAACCAGGAGATGGCTGCCCAAAGGGCCCCACAGGCAAAAAGGTTTGGGGATGCGAGCAGAAACGTTCTTATTTTGAACAACAGCCAGCAGGTTACTGCTGGATATAACTAATAATTTACATTTAAACCAAAGAACCAGGACAAGCTTAATGAGAACCCTTCTAATTATCAGTAAGGAAGTAAGAAAATGACACAGGTAATAGAAGGGATTGTTACTGCTCACCGCCTTGCCCTGCCTGTCCTCCTCAGCCTTGCATGCAGAGCTCTCCCTACTCTCCTCTCAGTCAGGAGCTAGGAAAGCAACATGAAGAAAAGGGGGAGGAGGGGGGGACGACTCATTTTCAAAATAGCTGCAAAGAGCTCCTCTGCAAAGTGTGACTGGAGGTATAAAAGATACAGCTGGCAGCTTACACTGCTTTGCTGAAATAATGAGACTAGAGTTGTAGAAACAGGCTACCTAAAATGGCATTATTAGTTTTCTTTATTAGGGACTGGGTGGGAGAGTGAGGAAGAGCAGCACTTCCTCATGCTTTGTTCCTGTCACTTGACAGCTTTTTTGTCCTTGAGATTTTCTCTCAAGGGGCAAGGAGTACATGCAGTCTCCAAGTCACTCCAGGATGGGGAGAGGAGGGTGAAGCTCAGCGTACCAAAGGAAACACATCCACAGCAAATTTGATTGTTCAAAAATAATCTGGAATAATTTTGTCAGGGAAGTGCGATTTAATTGTCAAGAAGAATTTAAACTTAAATTGGAAGAGATTTTAAGCATCATTACTGATTTCCCCACATAACACATTAGGTACAGCACAGGGAATCCTGATTTAACCTAACGATGAGCAGACTGACCAGATTTTCAAAGTGAAATAACGGGATTCCTGCAGGGGGAAGGAGCTGGGTTTGGTCACAGAGATTTGGAGTGAAAAGCAGTGCAAAAAAGGAAAAGACAGCAAGTTTCCCTCCTCTCTTGCTGTATTGCTCTACCTGTCCTCTACTCGTTAGAGCCACAAATTCCCCACTGGGTAAACCCTGTGATTGCAAGTAACAAACAATAACGTTGATGAGGGCAGTCAGCAATGCTGGGCTTGTGCCGATGAGATTAGCTGGAAGAGAGGCAGAGTCAAGCAGGGATCCAGTTTCCCATCACAAGAACTCCCCGTTCAAGAGCTGGTGGTGGACAATGGGGGGATGAGATAACACTGGTCACTACCCTACACACACACAGCCCCCCACAATGTACTCGTACAGAGTCAGACTCACATCCCCACTCTGTTTTACAGGCCATTCCCCTATAAAAGGTTTATTTCACTGGCTAATAGATTCATCGTATTATTTCCATAACTATGAGAAAGTCTCAGTCTCATATCGTGCTGACATCTTGAGTCAGTCTCAACCACCTTGACATTTTTCACAAAGCAAAACTTTTGGGTTTTGGCCAACCCTACTCATCATCCCTGCCTGAGGGCAAAGGGCATCCTCACCTTATCAGCAGCTGGAACATAGTGAAGGGCTCTCCAGCTTTTTTTTCTTTCCCACATCATTTGAAGCAGGGCCTGCTGGCCTAGCAGGCTGTCTGTTAGCTGAAAGAATCATCCCTCAAGGAAAACTTCATTTTTCCTCTTCTCTGTGTTCCTTTTCTCAGATGATCCTCTCTTTCCAGGCTCTCAATTACTATGAGCATTCTCATTTTCTCCAAAGTTATTGCCCCTTGTTCTCCTGCACAGGAGAGACCTGCCAAAGTCCAGGACTGGTGGTGGTGAACACCTCCATATAGTTTACGTGCCTTATACTATCTGCCACTTGAGTTAGTTGAATAGGATATTTGTACATCTTAGATGTTAAGCTTTTTCCAAGAAGGAGCACGATTTTTATGTGTCTTTTTTCTCCCCTAAAACTCCTCTATTGCAAACAATAGAACAAATATTGACAAACCTAAACCCTCTACACTGAACTGGGGCAATTTCATAACTAAAAAGAGTAAGGCCAGGCTTGAAATAAGGCTTTTGGTTTCTACAACAGATGTAAAACGCATGTGCGACCGATAGGAAAACTGCAAATATGATATGATGGTGAGCTCACAAGTACGTGGAACCTCTGAGTCTCGTTTAGTGTACAATGTCATACATACCGATGCCATCCTAGAAAAAGACTGCTGGGGTATTGAAAAATGTACATAGGCACTACATTTGCTGCCTTGCCTCCTATCTGTCAAATCCAAATCTTGCTACTCGGTTTCCCACAAATACAGTATCTGGTAATTTCTGTCTGTTCAGGCAAATAATAACAATAATAGTAATGGTCACAGCAAAAACAACAGTCTAAAGTCACTTCCAGGCTTAATTGCTGTAACCGTACTTTTTCTGATCTCACTGAACTCCATGTTGCTTCCATTTGCTTAGGAGGATATTACTGCTGAAATCACACTTGCTAACCTCGGTGGTCTAAACGTCCCTAGTTGAATGTATCTGCCTCCCATTTCTTTGTTACGCTGATCCCCCAGTCTGCTTCCCGTTGGTTTATCTGACTTCAGCATTTGGCGACCACCTACTCTCAGTACAGAATATCATCTCCAGTACCCCAGACCTCCCATTATTTCCACTGTGCTTGCTATAATGCTCCAAACACATGCCAGGTCCGTGAAGGGCTCTCTTGGAGACCATCTTGTTCATTTAAGTTCTCTTAATGGTCCTTTTCTGCTGAGACGTGGACTTAGGCACTGAAGATATCTACACATGATGAATACAATGTAAGCTACAGAGTGCAACACACATCACCATACACACACCAGTTTTACAGCCTTTCTCCCCTTTCTTCTCTTTCATTACTACTCCAGAACCACACTGCATTCAATATTTTTGTAAGGTTTCTGAGGAATCTTCTCTCTTGTGTGAACTGGGTTGCATGCAGCACATTACCAACAGTCACTCAGCATATTAAATGATAATTAGCAACAAAGCTTCCCTGGACTGAAGCATTACTGCTTTGGAAAAATGCTGTTCTGCTTCAACAAGATGAAACGAAAAGCAAAAAGAAAGGGAAGACCAATATTTTTGCCTGCACCAACTGCTTCCACACAACAGGTGAGGCTCACCCAGGCAAGCTGATGCTTTCTTCCACACTTTCGAAGCCAAAATGTCTTCATGGAAACTCCACAGTGGCCAAGTTTGTATTATTTCTCATTCAACTCAGCATTGTCACATAATGGTGACTGATGGATACAGAAGTGGTGAGCTGGAAGAAGTCTGTATTTTAAAATGCATTTTGAACATCAGATGTCATTATAAAACTTGATCAGTTAGACCACTCACATTAAATGTCCAGAAAACTTTGCTCAAAAGGGAAAAAGAGCCTTGAAATTAGGGATGTCTTCCAGGGGTAGTGAATGTCATGCAGTAAATGTTTCTTCACATTTATACGGAGATACAGGTGAAAGAGAAGGAAACATAATCAAAGACATTGGACATCTTGATGCTCACAGTATCAAGGAATCTAATTATGTAAATCTGACCCAGAGATGCAAAAGCATGAGCTCAGAAGGGAAATTAGACCAACCTTTCTGTGATACGATGTAAAATGTTCAACTTAACAACTTTATTACCTTATTGAAATACAAAAGTTTAGATTCAGAATTCAGACAAAAGTTGATTATTTTCTCATCATGAACACCAGGGACATCAGAGACGGTACAGTTGTCTATTGTCTTTCAAGAGATCTCCAAAGTCATATAAGAAAAAAGCTGAATCGATTATAGAAGTTTAGGAGTGATTTAAACTTCCTCAAATTATTTTTACAGAAATAAATACTTAGGAAAGAGCAAAAGCAGAAGAGGGAAGAGTGTTGATTACATATCTACGTATTAAACAGTTATTTATACCTTTAATAGCTATCTACTCTGCTGTCCTTTTGAATCATTACTAGCCCCTAGGTAACTTCCAACAAGCACTCAGAGAGCACCATTCTACAAGGCCTGGAACTTGGCTTTGGTGCTAGGATGCCATATGTTCTTACACCAAAATTGTCTCAGAGATAATGTAATTTGCAAAAACGTGGCACAGAATTCTTCCTGATAGACCATCAGACTAACACCAGCTTATCCCAGCTAATTTCAAACTCATCTGCTCCTTTCTACAAGGGAAACAATATGCTTCTCAGAAAACATTATGCTGTTAGAATATTGTTTCCCCGAAGACACTCTGAGGGTCACCATGAAGGATGCTGTACTGGTACGGCTGCCTTTGTAAATGTGTTTGAATCTCTGAGTGTCCCAGGCAAATTCAATATTTGATTAAAAACCAGATACTCAGTTATCTGCAACATGGGCCCACTGCTTCAGTAAAATAAAATGCCAAAACAATGTTGTCTCAATTACTGAAGGACTGCACAAATGCCTTCCAAGGACACAAGAAAGAGCAGCAGTCCTTAGAGAAGCGAGAGGCATAGTTCTCATTTTAGAATGTTTTTAAATTTCTCCCACATTTACTGCTGACATTAATAAAAAAAAAAAAAAGGTTATTTCTTGTAAAAAGGAACATTTTATCCAACGTAAAAAGATGTGTTTCACTTTGGTTTGCATGTTCTTACTTATTAACACATTTTACATTGCTACTTTAAATTAAATTTTAAAATGAAATATTTGAGGCCAAACAAAATAAACAAAATTACTGAACATTAAAACGTTGCAACCTTTATCAACTAAAATTGTATGTCAAATTCAGCACAACTTTCTGCGAAGGTTTAGCTGTACTCAAAAATGCATTTTTCAGCAAATGTAATTTCACAACAAACATTCTCGATGCAACATATCTCCATTGTTGCTTCCCTAGCTGTCGTCAGTGAAAACACCCATTCACACTTTATCAGACATTATGAAACCAGAGGTGCCCAAAATATCAAGAGATTTGGTCAGTCTCCTGTGCTTTTCAGCTGGCAGGAGCGGGAATGCAGCCACAGCGCAGTTGGGATAACAATAGATTTTCAGCAAAGTAGTCTGCTGTGCCAAAGCCTTGGAGATCTTCCTGACCGCTGATGCTTCTCCTGCTGCCGAGGTGCCAAGTGAGAGGTCTGGGGTGAAGGTCCCCCCAGAAGAACGCAGCTTGTCCCCTCACCCACCGCAGGAAGGAGCCTCCCTCCCCACGGCTCCCTTTCATTCCCATCTCCACCCATTCCAGTGACAGGAGAGGACGGACGTTGGCTTGGCCTCACTCTTTCAGCCTTCTGGTAGTATAACTCTGTTTTTGCTATGCAGCTGAGAAGCTCTAAGTTGGCGTTGTGCCATGTACGCTGTATTGCTATGCTTTGGAGGTTTTCACAGGGATGAAAGAAAGCATTTAAGGAGGTTCCAGAAACGATGCTGATGGCTGCCATGCTAATGCTTGTAATGAATTCTAAATTGGTAATGGGACCACTTATGGATAACTAAAGGCTTATTCACTCCCCTGGATATCTGCTTTTTTCCTTTACCACTTTTTGCTGGATTTAGTGCCAGTATTCACTTTGTACTTTCTCTTTTCCTCTTTTTCATTTCTTTTACTTTCCTATCGTCATTTCTCATGCTGTACTCTTCCTCTAAAAATTATCACCTCTCAGGCTCTCCACTTATTCTAGTGGCCTCACTGCAGCAAATGCATGCCCTGCAAATCTCTAGGTACCATTGCTAGTTCTCTTTTCCCATATGGGACTAACCACTCAAGTTTGCATGATTTTGAAACAACACAGTGTGGATAATAACACTTCTATGAACACATAATTTCATTTTACATCTACTGGATAATGCAAACTGCATTTGTACCACCTAGAGATAGGTGGTATAATAACAAGTGGTAAAATAATAGGTGGCATAATAATGAAGGATTGCATTAATGGGCAGCAATCATAACTGACACAGACCTGTAGTTTCTGAATGATGCAGGTTTAAATGATGTTAGTGTTGATTGCGGTGTGCCTTATTGCCTTAGGAGATACGTGTTAAGTATAAAGGTTTGCAGTTAAAATTCTGTGAGGCACAAGGCTCCTCTGGAACATCTATCATGTCAGCAGAACTGCTAAGATGTACCTCTGGTCAAAAAAAAATGACACTATAAAAATGACATCTATCACGTACTGTATTTATTTTCCCTTGGTGATTTCCAGATTAAATCTGTTCAGTTTACAAATCAAAAGAGACTTTTTTTAACCACTTTTTTATCCAACAGTCTATGTTCCCTGTTCAGCCTCTGTCTAAAAAAAAAAAATTAAACGATGTTCTTTCTGTTCCATACATCAATTTCCATCCACTCACAATAAAAATTCTCCAGCTAAAATACAGGTTGTATTTGTACTGACATGGAATGAATCAGGACAAACCGTATCTCACTCACTTTTCAGATCAAAGTAAAACGTGTTTTTTCTCCCCAGCAAGCTGCATATATAGATGACACAGAGTGATCAAACTGGTCATTTTTATTATGGTAAACTGAACAATATTCCATACTAAATATACAGCTAACTACATGTTACATATGTGTGTATGTATACATATTTATGTATGCATTTATGTGTAATGCACACCTGTATATTGCTACATATACATATTTGGACGCGCTCTCAAGCACAGTCCTAATCAAAGGGTGTCAACAACATTGTGTATCACTTAAACACTTGTGCCGATATCTCTTTGAAATGTCCTTTCACATACAGGAGAAATTGAGAAAGGACAGTACCAGACTGTACTAGCACCAACGAACTGCAGCCCCACACTGCTTCATCCGTTTTGAAAAGCAATAGGATTCTTTTAATTATTTCCTAACCCTTTCCTCTGTCTCCTATTTGCTCAACTATATTTTATTAACTCTCCATTTTGACATGGCTGAACTGTGTCAAACTGAAACTTTTCAATTTATAATGGGTAATACAGTTACCTTGTTTTTGGTAAGAATAATAATGTTACACACAGTGTTATACCACAGAATGGACATGGCTAGTTAGCAGGTAGTTTTCCAATGGCAAAGAAATATCATTTCAAGCAAAAACTACTATAAGTAATGCTGCATTTTAAAAATCAGGATTATGGAGAAATCAAGAAATGAAGATAATGCTGATATTTTAAGTTAACATTTAGCTCTACTTCATCTTCAGCATTAATCACTAGGATGACAATCAGATCATCTCATCTCATGAATGAAGTATAGCCAAATGGAGTTGAAACTCAGTGAGGCAAAGGTCATGCAGGTAAATAGAACATACTTTGTGGGGTGTGCTTTGTCGTGATTGAGCGTACTTTGGCTGAAAGTAAGTGTCAGCAGTTGGTCAACCTGCTGGTACCAGGTTCCCCCACAACTTTGTTTGTGAATTTTCTTTTCTATTAACACCGTTTGATAATGAAAATCTGGTGGTGATTCCTCCCTCCATCACATCCCAGAGGAAAATTACACCATCATCCATCCTCTCGTCCCATCATGACTTCACTGCAGGTAGTTACCCGGACAGGAAATTATCAGCTCTTAGGAAAGGTAATGAAAAAAAAAGCTGAAGCACATGTCCTCAGTAATGTAACCTACCAGGAGCACAGCTAACCTATTTTCCACTTCTTGTGCTGGGCCACAGTCTTTATCTCCCAGACAGTTCTTGGCATGGAGCCAAGATAACTAAAAAAAAATCACCTAAAACTCTCAAACGATGACTAATGGGTGGTAGTACTATCCTTCAGACACAAGGCCAATTTTATGATAGAGGTAAAGCTCATCTGTGCAGGAGACACAACATTTTAGGGGTGTCTACGAGACTATGAAGTAAGCTACCACATGAAATAATGGCCTTTACAAATCTTGCCACATTCTGCTACAACTGCATGTGATCAATGTTAATCATTTCATTTAATGAAGTGCTGGAAGGTGAAGGGGAGAATAGAAGCTGAGATAGAATGTAAGCCTCAATTTGTCTATATCAGTGGTTGGCTTACAATATGGTCTCCTTTTAAGTCTTAATGTATTTGTGTCAGTTAATAAATTTTCTATAAAAACCTACAATAATACTGAGTTAAGGTTGACAGCGTATATCTGAAATCTATACTAAAACATATTCTTATACTGTTAGAAATTAAAAGCGTATGGGAAACAGTTTAATCATCATGAAAGAAGGCCAAGATTTGGTGATCTTTTCCCACCCCAAATAAAGAAAAAATTGAGATCTCAAGAATATTCAGTACAATCCAGCTCAATTTAAAACAATTCAGTCGACAATGTAACCAATTTCAACCAATGAACTCATTTAAAAGATTTTATTTCATTAACTTAAACTTACAATTGAAAAATTATTTTGACTTATAAAATGATTGATTCTGTTGTTTTCTATACAAAGAACCTTGATTTGCAATTTTTGAAACTGTCGAATTCTTGTCAAAACAGAATCTTTCACAAGAAGTGGTTCTGCTTGAAAATCCTGCTCAAAATTAGTTTGACCAACACCACTGTATTTTTCTGCCCAAAACCATCACACACAACATAATCAAAATAGAGTTTAGAAGTAAAAAATATATGTAAATAAAAAATGTTAAAATTTGATTATAAGAATTAAGTACTGGCTATAGACAGCAAAGGAAGAGAGTCAACCCCATCTCTGATCTCTGATGCCCAGTGAAATTATATAATAAATTCAAGTTACAACTCAGGCATTTGTCTGGATCCTCACCTTCAGCGGAATGTTTATTAAAAGAAATGACTCTCCAGAACACATGAAAGTACCCTTTTCTTTCTCTTTCTGGTGGCACAGGAGCCCATGTGGCTGAGGTATCCATGTTGGGCTTCCTCACAACTCCTCCTCTGTCTTGCAGGACCATACCCCTGACATGTGCTCTACTCTGCTATACTCGATTTAAATGCACACTTGAACACCCACCCCTCTGTATCCCGCCCTCCTCTCCTCTGCTCAGAATAGATGCGGTACAGTAGGCACATGGGTAGCCTTTGAACTAGCAATAAAAACAGAGCCAAAACTTACTTTCATTAGAAGCCAGTGCACATTTTTTTTCCCAGCGAAACACAAAGAATTGTTCTCTTTCAAAATGGCTGCTGTTTCCTTCTGCCTTCGGCAACGCTGATGCTAAGCCATGTATAAAGACAGAGGCTTCTGACACTGAAAGAGGAAAGGGGGTTTTAGAATGGTGTTTGTAAAAAGGAATTAAATGTTGAAATGTGTATCTGCTCGCATAAGTGTAGTCACAGATTTATTTTGGCTGTACTCCAGGCTAGGAAGTTGTGAGTGTGCTTTGGCTCGGCAGCTGGAGAGGCAAATTAGCAGAGTGCTAATATATCCCGTTTTTCAGCCTACTGCTTCAGGTACAACTCTACACCAGGCTGGCTCATGTTTGTGAAGCTCAGAAAGAAAGATGAGAGAACAGGAAAATCTGGCCACTGTTGACCCTCAGCTATGAACCAAAAGAGGTCAAGAAATTAGTTCCAGAATAAATAAAAAAAAAAAAAATCAAAACAAAAACAAACAAAAAAAACACTGATCTGGTAATAAATTTACTGCAAATTTTACTGTAATGCAAATATTCATAAGTAGCAGCATGTTAACATTCATAAGTAGTATCTTGTTAATAATATTCATAAATAACATCATGTCAACTTAAAGTATTTAAAAGAATCTAAGTGGTGAAATTCTTAAGAGTTTTAACATGTTAGGTGCTAGACAACTTAATGGATAGCAATAATTGTGCTCCAGCTTTGATTGTCAAGTTGTGAGACAGTGAAGATCTCATTGCACCTGCAAGTGGGAATGCTGGTAGGACACAAGTTCAAAGATGACAAACAGCAGCCTCACAGTGACCAGCTCTCTTAATACCCTCCGAGGTATCCCACACAATCCCATACCTCCAGCCTAGCTAGGCAGCCCTTAACCTGATCATCCTCTCCTCTCCCAGTCCTTGTTAGGAGACATGTAGACCTGGGAGGCCTGAGCACACTTCATTCCTCACCAATTCCTTGCACATTCCCTTTTCCCATGCTACATTACTCTCTATGGATATAGAGAACAAACAACTCTACGTATTTGAAGTTCGTAATCATGTCCTTTCCCTGTCTCTTTTCCTTATGGAAAGCATCTCATGATTTTGCAGTCCTCCCAGAAAGTCAGGTTTTTCAAATTCTGGATTGCGCTCATTCTTCTACTTTTAGTTGGTTCACATCATTCTTGAAATTTAACACCTAGAACTGCACTCAGTCCACCATCTAATATCCTAGTTTCGTTTCAAACACTGCAGTTGTCCGCACACCAAATACGTACACTGAGACTTCAGTCTTCCCCCGCCTCCCTTTGCATAATATATTTAGATTTTGTGGTATTTAAATGAGAAAAAGGCTGTGCAGGAATGATTCTGTGCAGTGGAACTCCAGTGACAATTCTCACTGATTTAAAACTCAGGCTTAGGGTCTCTAGAAGTGGCTTCAGATGTCCTCCTGTGTTATCACTAGTTGGGAAGCATAACCTACTTCCTATTTTTTCTAAGATTTAGAGGTAGCCAAATGCACATCCACTACCTGGATGAAACAGTATGATGAACAGTTATAAATGTTGCTTAGTTTAACCCCCTTGACCTAAGGCTGAGACTGTATCACTGCAAAGTTACCAGTGGCTCAATACAGCACACTGCAGAAGCTTAGTTTATTCTTTCCAGACCAGAACTGGGTTAAAGTTGACTTACCAAGCATTGAAAGCAAAGATTAAGATGTAGTTAAGAGAAAATATGGGTATATGTTTAACTTTTATCTTTTTCCTCCTTTTCTATGTTTTTTGAGTGAATGAATAAATACCTCAATTTGAGTCATTTTTACCCAGTGTGCTGATCACAGACTCTTTGGCAGGAAGGGTTTTGCCTTAGCCAGATATAACTGGGTCCATAATGTTAGCACAGCTGAAAATACAGAGCTATGGGACTGTAAGGCTTCATCATCTTTTGTGAGGGTTAAATGAAAATAATCCTGTCACTTGACAAATATCTTAGCAGGATCTAAAGCACAGTTTGTCATGCAACCATAACAACATGCTTGGATTTTCTGTACCAGATACTTAAAAGAAGCCTGGCTACGTTGTACCCAGCCCATAAAGTTCAAACCCATTCTTTTTATGCTTTGTGGGAATTGCATAAACATTTTTCTGAGAGTTACCTGATGTTGTCTTTTGAAATAATGCAAATAATACAGGTAAGTGCACCAGAATGCAGATGCGAAGACCTTCATGGTGGACAGACAATGTGTAATATGACAGCAGTGTCAGTTCTGGCTGATTCAGAGCTGTATGCAGCATCACTGGGTAGACCACAGAAGCAGATTATCTGGTAGAGGAGCCATGCTCCCCTCTTAGGTCGACACATACAACTGGGGCTGTTTAATAGAAGAAATAGAGCTCTGTCCCCTCAGAAATCTTCCCTAGAGATTGCATATTTTACATTTCCCACTGAGAACAAATTACAGACCTCCTCAAGTCTCTTTATGCAATATTAGTACATTTCAGGGAATGTCATCATATAAATGCACCATAAAAAAAAAAAAAAAAAAAAAAAAAAAAAAGAGAGAGAGAGAAAAAGTTATTTTGCACACCTACTTGATCTCCAAATGCCAACAGTTCTGGTTTTGTGGTTTTCTTTTCTCAGACTAATACAAAATTCAGTTTTTACAGTTGCTTCTGTGGGTGGAAGGATGCAAAAGATGTGAGTAAAGCATACTTCCTAACAAATGTTCTTGAGATTGAGTATACTTTAATCTCTTTTAGGAGTTAGAAATTCTCCTTAATTTTACTTTGTTGTTGAGCAATTTATGTTTTCTTCAGTACAAGATTAAGTGATGGCAAAGTCTGAGAGCAACAGCAATGAAAAGAAAAAAACAGTCTTTAAAGCTGAATTTCACAGCCTCAGCCATCTTGAGCGCCATTGTTTTCTTTGCACTTTTGGTATATTAAGTCTTAAGGGATTATTATTTCTAGTAACACTATAAATGCGACAATTTCTCTATACTGTGGTTTTATTAGTGGAAAATGTGAAGATGGTCTTGGCAATGGTTGAAGAACATGTGATTGGATAGACAGTACAGAGAAGTCTACGATACATCTGCAGCAGCCAGAACAGCAAAATAGCCATTAAAGCATTGATGATAGAAAACTCTGTAAGCAGATAAATTCTCTAGGACTGATTTATTATTCTGTTCGAACATTAAAGAATCCACAAGTCTAGGAAAATGTCTGGATTTAATATTTTTTAAAGGAAATCACATTTCTGCTGAGTTTAGAAACTAATTTCTGAATTGAAAAACATTGGTTATGAAACTTGAAGAGATAGCTGTTCTGATTACACTATGGACCATGTGAAAGGATACTGGAAGTGGAAAGGGGAATAATTTTGCTGTTCACCATGGTCTTAGAAGAAAAGAATGTCTATTTTTTATCCAATGTTTTCTGGTTACTCCTAATTTTTTCGTAAAGCTATACTGGATAAGTTAGAACTACATATCTAGAAAACATTTTAGAATGTATGCGTGTACAGAGGCAATACTGGTTTACATTTTTATGACCAACCCTGTGACTTAATTGCCTTTACAGTTTTACAAGGTAACACAAACTGATAAAAATTTCTAGGCTCTGCATCTATCTCCTTCAAACCATGCTTTCCACACCATAGCTTCAGCTTAAACATTTCTTACATTTGCTGCATGTATGCCAACAAAAATCCACGACAAGTCAGGTGATGAGATGGGAAGAATGATTCAAAGAGAGACTGCAGTGCTTGAAAGGTGTTAATATTTACTGTTGGTTTCTCAATTAGAAAGAGGTAAATTTCAGTCAGATTGTGAGACTGAACTTAATTATTTTGTCTTTATAAAAGTTCTTTCTTCCCTGATACAAACCTGTCCTCTATTTCAGCCTTGTGAACAGAGGGAAGTAAGAGTTCAAAAATCTTTTATACTGAAGTAAGTAGCAGGTATGTGGAGCCAAGATGGAAGAGGAACTAAAGATCTAACAAGATAACTCGCGTGTATCTTAAAGAGTTGAGATTAAAGTGGCTTATTTAACATAAATGTTACAACAAAGTAATACAAACTTGTAGCAGAGTTTTTCAAGCTTTTTTATGGGTGTTCTGCTGCATTTATTCAGTTAGCTACCGAAAGCTTTTTATATGGATTTATGGGCAAGGTTTTTTTAAAATAAAACTTTCTTTGGCAGTTCCAAGTTGTCTGTTTTTATTAAAACCTCAGCAGAGTGTTCCAACAATAACTTTAATGTAAGTACTTACCAGAACTCTAACAGCATAAGTCAGTTTATTAAGTTTCAAGTACTATGTGACAGTGGATTACTTAAAAGTTCTGTCTTAAGTCTTGTTTTTCCTCTAACTTTTACAAAATTTGGGATTTTTAAAATTTAACAATGCACAGGACAGCATCTACTCAATTTACAGAGCCTCCCTTTCTTGGTTGTCTTAATAGGTTCATTCATCTATAACATATTTTGTAGTATCAGTCTCATAAGTCAAGTCTTACCATGCTAGAGATACTCTCAAGGATGGAGCGTACACAGTCCCTCTTCTCCATCCTTCTTGAAGATGAAGAATAACTTCCTACTTTCACTCCTTTTGCCAAATCTAAAACTAGCCTCATTAGCTCAGGAATTGTTTTTCTTCTTTGTTTACATAGTGCTCAGAACAAAAAGGGCCAAAACTCAGCAGAGGCCTGGTAAGCAGTGTCAATAATACAGGAATGTCAAAAGAGGCCTTGCTAAGAAGCTCATTATTAAGTTGCACATATGTTCTACCTTCCATAGAAATTTTGAATAGCCTCTTATTACCATGATTAATATCTTTTGGATATAAAGAAATGAGGGAGTGGAAAAAAAAAGCCCAGAATTTTAGTACTTGTTTATCTAATACTGAGTTATTCTGGTTTAAATACCTTGACATTTCACTGTATTATGAATACAGTGTAAGAAACAGAGAAAGATGGAGAAAAAACTATGCAGAGTAGAAAGCAAGCAATGAGAAGGCATGAACACAGAGCATTTAGTGAATGCAAGCTTCTTTTGATTATCTTGTGACCAATTTTTAGATTTGGATCAAAATTAAGACCCCATTTTGCTAGATGTCTTATGAACACATAGACACACACAGAGAAGCATAAAGTGAGAGTGGGCTTCTTTCCATTAAGAACACACAGACTAATTAATTTCAGTTTGATAACACTAGAACACTACAGGGAAGCTTTTTCTTTCCCCTTGAATCACTAAGCAGTTCTAGAAAAGCCTCCAGCATACTTGAAGAGACCCTCAGTATGGGTAATAGAAGCAAAAACTTCATTAATGTTTCCATTTTCATGTCTTGACCTAAGAGGCAAAGTTGAGGGAAAGGCTGGAGGCTCAAAGCAGAGGAGCAACTTGTAGAGGACAGAAGGCATGAGAAGAATATGTGGGAGTAGGACATTATGGCTGTTTCATGTTTAAAGCATCTAGAACAAGAAGATACCATCTCTGGAAGCAGGAGGGAAAAAAAAACAAAACAAAAAACAAAAAAGATATTTTGTCATTCTGTTTTTTGGTTTGTTTTTTTTTTTTTTTTTAACCTGTTAATATAAAGGATAATTGATTTTTTTCTTTAGCAATGAGATCCTGGCTTTGCATCACTGAGAATTATTGCTTGAATGTGGAGAAGACCTCTTGAAAAAAGCATTTTAGCTAAGTAGCTTTTGCAGTTTTGGTCCACACCTTACGTATAATGCTACTTAACCTTAGTTTTAACACAAAGCTAGAATATATTTCCTACTTTTATCAAAATCCAAAAATAACACAGCACTCAGTATTTTTCTGTGCAAATATTATTAAAGTTGGGGGAATCGGGGAAATAAAACTGACCTGATCAGATGAAATATTGTGCTGCAATTAAAGAAACACAGCTGTGGTAGAGAGAGAAAATAAGAAAAGGAAAAAAAAACAGCAGCATGTAAGAAGCAAACAGCAATTAGTGAATGAGACTATTGCTGCTTAAAATTGGTATTTAAAACTTGGAAGAAGATCAAGCAACTTTCTTGTAGCTTTCCTATATTAACACGTACAATAAAACTTCATATCAGCAAACAGCAGCATAAAGAAGTTAACATGTTACGCTATCACTAAATTAGCATGAAAAAGTCTTGGAGGGGAAAAGAAAGGAATCTGGGAGAGAAAGGTTTCTGCAGTTATAAAAATTATTTATTTTGTCTCGTGTATTTAGCAATGAAAATTTAAAATTTAACAGTGACAAAGACTGTTAGCATTGTAGTTAATGTTCTAAGTAGAGGTGCTTATATTACTTTGGTTTCTGTTTATTAATGTTAGAACTCTCTTATTACACAGAAACAGACAAATCCTGTAGAATAACAGTATGTCTTCTTAAAACTATATTGCTGGTACAACAAGAATGCTTCTCAAAGCATATTTTATTCATTTATAAAATGCTATAAATGCCCTGTGTTTCAGAGCTAGAAGTTATATTAATATTAATCTAAAATGTTCCTAACATTTCTTTTGCTTAAAATAACAAAAGTTGGAAGAGTTCAGTTCCTGTAATGCATAATAATGCACCTGTCCCCAAAACGTCTTTCAAAAAAAATTTTTTTTGAGCTGGTGAAGCCCCTACTCTCCCTGGAAATAGTTTCAAAGCCCATGCTATGTGAACCCTGCTTTAGTTGATATTTATGTGATTCTCTTCACGGACATTGTAGGGAGGTCACAGTGCAAAATCCAAGAGTTTGTTTTTCATTCCTAATAGCAGAGAGGTTTTAAACATGAAGCAATTGCTCACTCCTTCAAGAAAGATAATTTATCTCTTTCCTTAGCACAGTCAGATCCTGGAGACTTGCCACTTCAATTCTCTGGGACTTTACAACACACACTACAATATTCAAATAAAATCTTATTGTATTGTGAAAAGGGGAGGGGGAAGAAAAGCTGTGTTAGCACTGATTAAAGTTGAAACTTCAGTTCTGTGAAGGTCGGGAAATTCAAAATAGCTTCTTATAATATCTACCCAGCTTCAGTGTGAGAACATGTAAACACCTCTTTGCAGGCAGCTGTGTGCTCATGTGACAAAATACTTTTTTACATTGTTTGAAAATAAACTAATTTCAAGGTGATCAGGATCACATTTTCAAATAAAATACTCAGAAACGTGACTAACTTTTCCTTTTTAGTCAGCACAGTAAAGCTGCCTGAGTGTTTCTTGCCCATGTTGCTTGACAGGCAAAACTAATGGTACCCAAAACAGTGGGTCAAGAAAACTTAAAACAAAGATATTATCAGTATGATTTCCAATAAATCCCACAGTAACAGAGACTGTGAAATACAGACAACTTATTTAAAATGTAGCCATTGGCTTGTCAGCCATCAGTTTGAAAGGTAACTAAACTGTCTATTAAGTCCTCAAAGCCAATCAAATGCCTACTGTCTTAGTATTTCCAGTGTCTTCCCTAACATTAAACTTTTGTATTTTCTTTAAAGGCAACAATAATCATGTCATTGCCTTTGGACATAATGCCCAAAGATGAGTATGTTTTTAAAATTAATCCCATCATTCTGTCAGACATCTCTCCCCTTTTATCAGTTGAAAAAACAGCCTCCCGTAGAGAGTAAAATCTTTTATTTATCATTTCAGTGCTAGCTACAATTAACTTTGTTATTTTAAAGAAGTTATCCCTTTACTGAAGAGACTTGAAGAAAAAGAGTCTTCAGTTAAAAGGACACATACTGTCAGCATTGTTAGTCTTAGAAGATTGCCACATATCATGCATTTCTTTTTTTTTTTTTTTCAAAATTACAGTACATAATTCATACACACACATGTAAATGGCTGGAGCACTGAATAATAAATATTAGACTTTCTATATCTTTCTTTGTAAACAAACTGATTGCCTATGCATCCTATCATCTAGCAATATGTTGCTTCTAGATTGATTAAAATAAATAACTACAGGAATCTTTAAAACAAGAACTTCAACACTGGCCAGCTAACTAAGTCTAATCATCTTGGCTGCATTTCTTTAGTGTAGTCGCCATTTCCTCATTCAACATTTGCTCAGAATCTAACAGAACATCAATGGAAATTAACCTGAAGCTAAATTCAAGGAATTAGGATAAATCTTGGACATACAGAATCAAGGCAAGTGAAGGGGCAGATGAGGTAAGTGCAATACAGGAGAAGGCACACTGTTCATTCCCTGCAGTAGAAGGCAGAGGAAGGGAAGATTCTCAGACTGGGAGAAATTTAAAGACAATTGAAGTCAATGGATGCACTCTCAGCAGCAAATGTTGCTTGGGCTTCATCAAGGAGAAGCAGGGTTTGAACATGACCATTTGGTATATGCTCAAAATATTCATTACTCCTTTTTTTTCCAGTGACTTGGATATTTTTAGCCAGTTCATCCTAACAGTAGGCTTCTTCAATGAGTCAAAGCAAACTGTTATCCCAGTGTCTAATTTTTAGGGGGTCTAAAATTTCTGTGTTTTTTATTTGTCTATACTTGATTTAACACTTAGGGAAAACTAAAGCTTTGATAATAGAGAATTACCAGCTGAAAAAACTTGGCCATAAAGGCAACAATGTAAAGCAGATGCAGATTTCTTTATCCAAGCCTCTGAGGCCTTCGCAGCTTGAAGGTTATCTATCTTTATGGTGATTACAGGAGTTTTGACAGTTCCATGTTTGAACTGTTGGCAAGACACGTGAAAAGATCTTGCTTAATGCTTTTAATATAGAAAGACACAAATGAAATGGTTTTGCTTGTTTGGGAACTTATTTTAAGATTTATTTGCTCTGTAAGAACTAAGGAGATATTCCTATGCTTTTCTGTACACTTCTCCACAAATTAAGAATAACAGAACTGATTGTTAGATGGTTAGAAATCTATAAAACTATGATGGTTCTGTAGATAGATTAATTTATTGGCTGGACACAGTTATAGTTCTGATTGTTCAATCAAGTATCCCATGTAACGCAAAGAGAGAAAATGGGTCTGTTTTATTTTATTTTCAAAAGTGTGTTCTCTTTAATCTGTTTGTTTGTTTGTTTAAATTTGGATTTAGATGAATCATTACCTGTGTGGAGTGCCTCATGGTAACAGGATTATTATTTAATTTCCTTTTAGTTTGAAACAAACAAAATCTTTCATTGATATCATATTCAATATTTTGTATTAGGAGGTTTTTTTCAGGCCCAGCATGACATGAACAAAATTAATGCTGTCCTTCAGTTGACACTGGCAATGTTTAAATTTTTGTTAAAATTGTTCAAAGAGTTCTTAACATGTATTGGCACAGTACTTTATTAGTGTAAAACCACACTGACTTTGACTGCTTAAATGGTCTCATTAAGTTGCATTGAGGCTAATTTCAATCTTGATTCTGTAGTTCTGTGTGTTTGCAGGGTTTTGCTGAGTTTTTAGACAAGAATGCACTCAGGGAAAGCCATGACAGTCAATAAAACAGACTTTCTCAGTACTTTTAAAATACTTTTTGGTACAGGTTTGAACAAAGAATAGAGAGTAAGATCAACTGAGGAAATGATTCCCATACATCTTTCTGAGGCTGCACTTGTAATTTGCCATACATAATAGGAACAAGTTTAAGCACAGCAACATAGCAATATCAAACCCAAGTGGGTCTGTATCACTTTACGACACCAGCTTACAGTAATGTCACTGTTAATGCAGTTTTTTCAAATTCACCACTCTGTAGTCTAGGAAGATGCCATGGTATGATGTTCCAACACACACCTCTATCCATCACGTTTGGGTCATTGTTTTTTTTTCCACAGTTCAGGATAGTCCCTGAAGAGAGGAATTTCAACTTGTGACTCAGACTAACACTCTCATCATTGCTTTTTTGACATCTATTACTTTTGCATTTCCATTTTTGAACTGTTGTCAGGATGCTTGAAGGAATCTTGATTAATGCTGTGGATATAAATCTATTAATACAAATAGGCTGTGCCTATGCAACTAGAATTTTATAGCTGATGGATATCACTGTGCAGCATTATATACCTTCAGATGTCATGGTCATCTGGCTCATGGAAGAGGAGTAACAGGCTGAGCAGATAATTCTACAGAACATGGTGCAGCTTTTCCTAGTTGGCTTCTGCTACTGAGATAAGGCAATGGCAGTGACAAGGACCAGAGCAATGATGCTGCCCACAATGGCGGCAGAATTTTAAGTTGACAAAGGCTGCTTTCCTATGAACCTGCATGGGTGTTTCCACATCTCACTGTCATCAGAAAGTTCACTTAACTTGCTGCTTGCTTGTCTTTAGCTAACTAATTGAGCAGATCACAGTGGGGCAATCATAGGGAAGGTCTGAAGTACTGAAAGGAGCAGTGCTGTTGTGTCCTATCAGTAACTTTGGCTGTTCAGAGGCCTGTGAGTTGTGTTGTATGGTTGTATTCCTGATCTCTTAGGACTTGTATACGACTAACCTTCATCAAGGTTTCAAGCCAAAATCTTCATCTACAGGGCAAGATATTTTTTTCATGTTGCTGCAAAGCCTCATCAATTATTAAAGAGGTTCACTAATATTAATGTGGAAACATCAACGTTGCCAAGAACTGGGGTTCATTTCCAGCAGTGCCCAAAGGAAAATCTGCTCTCTGGATAATGTGGATATTAATGGTGCTAAGATTTCACACCTCGGTAGGGAATATCTGGTTTATTTTCAGTTCCCTAGCATATGGTGCTTTCTCTGGGTTCCTCAGGCGGAAGAAAGAATAGCTAGGCTTCATTTTGTTTAGTCTGAAAATGGAAAATGCTTTTGGACCACTTATGGTTAAATGCTGATTTTTTCCCAAGGATGTGTGGAAAGGACTGTTTTATTCTGCAGAGAGGAAAGAAGAAGCAAGTGGTTGCTGTAGGATGTCCTATAGTCACTGCATGAGAGGGTGCTGCCCACAGTGATGGCAGCAGAACTCGGGGATGAAGATGTCCATCAGCAACATTTTTCCTTTAATTTTCTTAATTTTGACCCCTTGCAGAGCCTTTTGCTCCAGTTCAGTCCCTTGGTCTCAGCACAAGAATCTATCTGTTTCTCAGCTGTCTCTTCACTGCCCTCTTAGAGCAAACACAATAATGCCCCAAACAGATCTTTTCTTCTTTTTTTTTCCTGTGGAGATCTGTTTGCTTCTCAATGGAGAAGAGCTACCCCCATACACAAGCTGCAGCATGACAGAAATATCTCAACCACTTGGTGACCCTGCTTCATAATATCAGTGCCAACAACATAAAATAATCCTTTTCCTCTTTCCCACCTCCCCCACAGTTTTTGGGGAGGTATTTCCATCTACTCTTCTACCCTGGGATTTCTTTTGACTTCCCTTGAGAGGCTGAGCTATATTTGAAATCATTTTCTCCTACTTAAGCTTCTGTGACAGTAGCTGGGTGTTTGACCAGCAATGTTAGACTTTGGTGGGTAGGTAGAAAAAGGAAAACCAATTAGATGGTTGGTAATAGCATTGTGCATTCATCAAAGCTATTCTTACTTTTGAGGATGCTACCCAGAGACAAGACTTTCCCAAGGTATAGAAGGAATTTACTCTAAACAGCCAATAGGCAAACTGGAAAGATGCACAAGGGTGCTCTTTATCATGATATTTTCCTCATCTTACACAACCATAGATGCACTCCAGCTTCTGGAATGGTACAGGGAAATACTAACTATCCGAGCAAGCATAAAGAGAGTTTTTCTTCCTTGAAGTCTGTGAACCTTAGCTTTCAGTTCTTTTTTATTACACCTACAAATAATTATTAAATACACCGCAAAATTAATAGCATTCTGCTGTGACTGTTTAAAGTCAACAGTTTGCAAACAGGTCTTAAAAACCTCTACTAGTGTTTCAGTTGTCTCTATAATGTGATTTTGGCCATTTATGTTATGAAATCTCAGTAGCAGGAAAAACTGAGCGCACTAATGAAACCATAAGCCAACATTCTTTCACTATGTTTCATGCTGGATTTGTCACTACAATAAGCATCCTTCCTCTGCAAAGCATCACGCTTGTTTTTTTTCCTCCAAAGTCCTGTTTTGTCAGCTTTTTGGAAGAAAAGTGGAGAACTCACGAGCACTTTAAATTCCCCAAGTCCAAGAGTGAGTTGTAGCCACATCCCATCTCCACACTGAAGTGACACCTGAGCTCATATCAACCTCATTTGTCTGTTCTCCACAAGAGAAATGATTACCAGGAGACTGGATCCCAGAAGCATGCAACTTTTCAAAGGTTCTCACAGGAATTAATTGAAGGAAATTGCTATTACATATCAATCCTCATGTTAAGGAATACTTACAGTTAGGAGGGAGACCCATGTTGAAATGAGCTTATACAGGACTCTTTGGCTTTATTGGACATGTGATACCACAAAGAAAACAAATCTTAAAATTATTTTTAGATGAGAACCTCCTAAATTATATGCTACTTGCTTCAGCAGGAATCTTAAGACTTTTTGGGGAGATACTGTGGATGGTTATTATACCTTTAACAGCCTTGGATTCATTCCTATGCGTTCACTGGAGTTGAAAGGGAGAAGAGTATGAATGGATGTTTACCTGCATCACAAAGTTGCTGTCAAAGAAAAATAGAGCAGTTAAATCCCCAAAACATTTAAACTCTAGGAACATGGGAGAGAGAAAGGCTCACCTCTGTATTTGTAAGCAACAGTTAGGAGTTTGCTTTTGGCCACCACCCATCAAAATACTGTCTTCAGCAGCAATAACTGCCAGATTTTTGTTTCCCTACCACTCCTCAAGAAGAGCCAGTACTGTGATTTGAGGGGGCTGAGTCATAAGGATGCATATGCAAAACGTGCAGAAGCCACTGAAAGAATGAACCCTTTCCAAACCTTAAACGTTGCTCAGCAGAGCCACCCAGTTCAGGCTGAAGTTTATGGAGTTTACACAGCACCCTGACTAGGGAGGTAACAGCACCAGGAAGGAATAGATGTGAGGCAAAGTAATACGCGTGGACAAAACTCCAAGCCAACCCAAGGCCTGGCATTTAGTGCAGACAGTGCAAAGGTACAGCCATGGATCACAGATCAGTTGTGATTTTTAAGGGTATCTAAACACATTCTTTGGTTTGCTGCAGCCATGATCCAGCTCCTCACAACTATGGCATGTCCAATATCAGGAGTCCTCTTCTGGTCCCCTAATCCTTCAGTTTCTCTGTTGCCACTTCTTAGCCATTGACACGAGGCCTAGATTCAGAGGGATTTCTCCACTAGTTCTGAAAATCTCATATGTGTTTACAATTTACTGACTCATCTCCAGGTGGGATTACACATGGTTCTCTTCAGAAGGCTAGGATATGTTCAGGCAGAATCAGAGGGGACATTGGCTGCTTTAATGGCTATGGAAACTCGCTGTTACTTAGCAGTGGAGTGGGGCACTCCTGGCTTCCCAAGGGTGTTTATTTGTAGAGGCAATCTGGTCATGATGACTCCAAATCAGTGCAAGGAGAGAATACGGAGAGATGTAAAGTGATGAGCGTGGGATGGAAGTGGAAGACTGCCAGGAGTGGAGCTGCAAAGAATGTATTTACAAAAGCTTCAGCATGAAGGAAAACGAGGGTTCTTCCTGTAAAAGTCAGATGCCTGGGAACAAATACTGAAGGGTGTGTTTCAGAGCAAGGATACTATTTTGGGAAACTGTGGTTCTGACTGGGGAGTTGTCTGATAACCAAAACAACAGTGTGATGAAAGGGTTAATGTGATCACTGTTTTTGTTAACTCAGAGCATTGAGTAGGAATCTGGTACACATACTACTTCTGTTTTTCAAATGACTATAACTGCTGGTGAAATACAGTGTGCAGTTCTAGCACTAATACTTCAAGCAGCATGTTAAAAATCAGAGGGTCAGGGAAGAACTGGAACATTTATTAAATGATTGGGAACTATGTGTTTTAATTAAATACTCAAGGACTTTGATTTAGTTAGCTTAATGAGGAAAAGCTTTGACTTTCCAAAGGTAACTGGTCTGTAGTTCCAATACAGGGAATGGACACATGAAAAAGGAACTCTTTAGCTTAGTGTTGAAAGAAATAACAAGACTGAATGCCTGGAAATTAGACAAGTTAGATAAATGCAGCCTACTCATGACACAGACATTTTTAAAGAGAAGGGTAACCATCCACTGGAACAACTTAGTACAGGTGACATTAGACTCTCCATCACCAGTAATTTTAAAATGAAAATTGGATTTAAAAAAAAAAAAAAAATCTAGTTCAAGCAGCAACTACTTCAGAAATGTTTTATAACCAGTATTACATCAAAGGTCAGCCTATAGACTTTTGTTCATTTAATCTAGAGTATATAACATTTCCAATATAACAATTTTAAGGTGAATCACAAGCATGCATAAAGAATGCCTGACTACAAACCCTGTGGGGCATATAAGAATTTTCAGTATTTATTTGTTTTGCTCCAAAAACTACTCTTGGCTCTCCTATAACTGTAGTGCAATGTAGATACCACCGCAGCAGCACCAAACCAGGTAACAGAAGCACAAGGCTCAGCGCTGGATGCAAAATCCTCCTGCAAATCAAAGCGAATACTTGGGTGTTTAACCCATGCTGAGCTCCCTGCTGTTGCCTGCAGCTCAGGAACTGTGAACAGAAAAGGTCACAGCAGCAGCTGGTACTGCACCCTCTCCAAAGTGGTTCAAAGGAAGGCCTAGGTGGAAAAAATGTCTGTCCCTGACTTGTGAAGTAAGACTTTCCACAGAAGCACCGTATTCATGGGGAAAAATTAACCGTAACAAGACTTGTGGTGGATTCTGTCACTCTAAACCAATCTTTCATATCTGCCTCAAGAACATGCCCTCACTTTGCACAAGTTCTTGGCCTTGTTAGAAAAATCACTTAGCAATATTCTGAAGCCTGTGTTTCCATAAGGTCAAAATAAATTACGAAAATGGTCCCTTCTGACTTCAGAAAGTATAAAAAACAGTGGATATGATCCATTAGCAGTAAAGAAAAAGTAAGAGATTTTATTTTAAAGCAAAAGAACTAAAGTCCTAGAGTCTTTATTTATTTATCTACCTATTTATTTATTTTCAGAATCTGCACATGTATTGGATTGTGCTCCTTTACAGAGAAACAAATGTGGGGCTCTGATTTGAAAAAAAAAAAAAAAAAAAAAAATCCTTAATTTCAACTCAAATACTTCCGTTTACACTGGGAAAAAAATGGACAAACTTTCAGAAATGATGAGCACTCAGCAACTCCCATTGATCCTAAGGTCAGAAGCAGCAGAGCAGGGTTTATAAGGAGGAACGATGTAGATTTAGGGCTTTGACAAAGGAGCCCTGCCTCTCTTGCCATGACAGTTGTTAACACCTTAATCCAAACAATCCTCCTGCCCCTTGGCCTCAGAGTCACCATGATTTTTTTTAATCCACTGCCCGGTAGCTACCTGGGGGCACCCATCAGCTGTTTAGCTCACACGGGTGATGAGTTCAAACTAACACGGCAGGCTGCAAACTGGTGAAGTGGGGTACAAGCGTGTGCTCCCCTCAGCTGTGGGGATGGAGACGTCTTGGGGACAGACGAGGTGGGCAGCTCTTAACAGCACACCACAGTGCCACAGGAAAAAGCTTTTTTTTTGTTGTTGTTTGAGGAGCTTAGTTTCAGACACAGCTTTGCAGCAGAGATCAGATTTTCCACAGGATGTACCTGGCACTGTAAAAGGACAAACCCCCCCAAGTTTCAGGCTGCCAGGGGTCTAATGTAACCAAGGGAGAATATTCTTCCCCTATGAATAAATGTTTAGAGACTTCCTAAAGTTCAGATTAATGATCCAGTCACATAAATTCATAAAGCATTTGGGGATACTTTAGGCTTTCATTACTTCAAAACAGAAGGAAGATCTCCAAAATCATTTTTGAGAAGAAAGCCAATTTCAAGTCCGACTGATGTAAAAATGATTAAAAAAACAGGAAGGATTTTTAATCATTATATTTCTCTGGAATTACGTAAAATATTTCTGCATGGTTACTTTAGTGTGTGTCAAATTTTAACTTGACTGAATTTCTGCAGACAAATTGTAAACATTCTTAATAAGAGCACTACTATTATTAATCTACTTGTCAATAAAAACAATTTTTCAGATGCTTGAATCCACAGTTTCCTAACTTTTAAAATGCTCTAAACTTCTTGAATCCTTGGAACAAGCCATGTAATATGTTTATTTTAAACTGCAATTTTGGGGAACATTGACTGTGATCTAAAACTCAGTTTTTGTAATTGTGTTTTCTCTCCTTGAAGCAGAAAAGGATATCAACAGCATAACAATTATATTATCATGCTGGGCCATTTTACATTCTACCTTCAAGTTCCCTATGGAAAACATAATTATCACTATTATAATCCACGAAAAAGGAAGGTATCTATGAAGTATAACTACAGTTTATATTGACAGCAGTTTCTTGACTGGAGGAAGCCATATGCTTATGTTGTTTTGTGAGGAAATCTTAAAGTGCTACATTTTTTTTCCCTCAGTATTGCATCCAAGAGAAGTATTCCCTCAACCCCTTCCTTCAGTTTACCCTTTGATACATCAGTCAGACCCAGCTCCTCCTCGGTGCTGTCGGGGCCTTTCAAGGGGAGGAACGAACTCATGAAAACAGACAGTCTCTACCACCTCTCTGGTGCTTAATGCAACACAAAGCTTTGGAAACTCCAGAGCAGCGCCTCCAATCTCCAAATAGGGGACACTGACTTGTCCTATGAAGATGGTTTGTTTGCAGAATTTTTGCAACACAGCAGTTGTTGGGGGAATAAGAGGCATATTAGATGCAGACAGATCCGTCAGGAGATATAGCTGTGAAACTCTTCTGAACTATAACAGCATAATTTTAAGATCTGTAACAATGCCAGATTTTGGTCAGCTTTAACAGCAATTGAAAAAGGCACAACCTCAACATAAGAATCATGCTCCTCCCAGAGTCAGACGCTGTGCTCCAGATCCCGGAGTAAAATCCCTCAGTGAGATGGCAGTAAGAATTTTATAAGAAAAATAAAACTACATATTTTCCTTGATCTCATTTTTCAAAAAGGACAAAGGATTTTTCTGAAGTTTTCAAAAAGCACTTGGCTTGAAACAGCCAACCAGCCCAGCGAATTTAATCTGTTAACTAAAAAAAGGAAATATTACAGTAAATAAAAATAAGATTTGGGGATAGAAAACATTAGGCAAATCTAACTATAGGTGTTAAAAATTCTGTTTAATAATGAAAGCGGCAATCAACATGACAGATCTTACAATTTCAATAAAGCAAATTCTTACAATTTAATTAAAGTAAATTATTTTATATGCTGGTTTACCATAAACAATTAGGGTTCCAGTTTCTTGATTTTTATTACCTAGAAGTCAGGAGTAATATGATTGGTCTTCTGGAAATTTCCAGTGTTACTTTCTTGTAGGTGTTACATACATAGATTTTCAGAGAAGTCAACAGGTTCATTCATGCCAGTGAATTCTGGCTATGGCTGAGGAGGGAGTCTGGGACTCTGCAGACTGCATGAGTCAGAAAAAAGTGAGACTTCTGATCCCAAGACAGTAAAATGATTACTTGATTTCATTCAAGAAAAAGAAAACACTTCAAATAAGTGAATTATGAGTAAATAAAAAAAAAAATCACTGAAGCTAGCTTATTAAGAGGCAAGTCCACCTCCTTCTACTGGTCTATCTGAGATGAAGTAGTTCTATAAAATTCTATAAATTCTTTTGTGGTGATTAGAAATTATCATAGGCACTTGTTACAAGTCGTCATCCCTTCAGACCTTTATCACACCATATGATTAAGGCCTTGTTCTGGACAATATTTTTTTGTTGCTGTTGTTGAAGATATCCAACTGAATAGAGATGCTATGCTGATCACAGGATCTTCCTCTCTATCTTGATTTTCAATAGAACTCTCCGGGCCAAACAGCTTGCAGGCACTGGGCAGTGATGCTGAATGAGTTTCCTGGAAGAATGAATTATAAGCACTAAGCTTGACTATGTTGATTTCCAATCATCACACTGAGGGTATAAACATAAAGCCAATTACACAATATGCAAATATATTGTATCACATCTGGATTGCATATGCTCAGCATCTTCTCCTTAGAGAAATCTTTTGCAAAAGTTACTAGCAATTAGCAGAAATATAACTATGGTGACAGATACGATTTAGCTACCAGAAAAAGGAAAAAAACATCCTCTTCCATCAAATCTTATATATATATATATATATATATATATATGCACATATACATACATAGCAATAGAAAAAGATTTATATTGCCAAAGGTTGCTAAAGCATAAACACAACTGCTGTATATAACATTCTTCCATCCTGATCCAGCTGATTTTCAAATTTGAGCAGAACAGCCCACTAACTGCTGCAGCTGTAGTTACCTTTCCATGTCTTGCACTGTCTTGATGTAAGAAACAGGCTGGAGAAACATTCAGGCTATGTATGTTAAGCGATGATAGTGCCAGAAAAGCCCATGAGCACAACTTGGTTAAGTTCTGTAACAAATTACAAGATATCATCAAGTAAATATTACTTACTGCTAAGACTGTCTTTTTTTTTTTTTTTTTTTTTTTTTTTTTTTTTCCTGAGACTAGTTCCCTACATAAAAGGACAATTAGAACTTAGGGCTTTTTTAGATCACATAGGTGATCAACATGAAAAAGCGTGTTTCAGAAAAAAAACACTTAGACCAGATCATTCAAAGGGTCATGCTTATTTTGCTGAAGTAAGAAAAAGAGTATTACACTAACAACAACATTCTAATTATCTAAATTTTTAAAATATTTAAGCTGTTTTGGCATCTGAGCCACTTAGTTTTTCTTTCCCACTTGACACTATCTACATAAACTGCATTCTCCCCGGCCACCATGCATGATTATCTGCTTCCTAAAACAATCATTTTCATGTGTTGCCAATGACTAACAATCTTACAATTCAGTAAAATCTCTCCCCCTTAGGAATTTTATGTGTGTGGAGTTGCTATATAGAATATACAAATTTGTTTTTTCCCCATTGCCTGTCAGAGACTTCGCAGAATATGTCTGGAGTCTCAAGGGGTCCACAGAGCCCAAGTTAAAAGCAACCATCCTAAAAAGTTGGATTTTGCTTTTTTTTCCACTGTTGTGATAGAACTCAGTAATAAGCACTGAATGCCCTTGGACCCATTAATTAGGATGTTATTTTTTTAACAAATAAAAATATTTCTTCATATGTAATGAAGAATACAAGGAAACTGGGTAAATTAATATGCATGCACTCAGTACTTTTGCTCATTACATTTATCCTTCCATCTTGTAAATACTTAGGCATATGAACAGTGGTATGTCTGTGAGCTCCATGATTCAATTTGCTGAGATCACATGTATAAATGTTTGTCAGATCAAGGCCTAAACTGTCAGTAAAGTGCTTAATTTGCATAATTTGAATTGAGGAGAGTAGCAGTGGCAGTACCTGGCAGATTAAATATAAAGATAGACCCACAAGGGAAAAAGTCTTTTTTTTTTTTTTTTTTTCCAAAATATTTGAAGCCATGAGCAATCTAGTATGTTTCAAATTGAAAACATTCATTTTTTACAGGATTTTTATGAACCTTAGGAATGAAAATTAATTTGGACAAGTTGAAAGAGAGACTCAACTCCATGACTAACATGGGAATTACCCTAATCCTCTCTTCAACTTAATCATGGAATTTTAACAAGGTTTTTCTGGAAGCCCTTGAGATCTCCTAGGTTGAACATTAACTTATGTCCGTTATTTTTATACTACTTAAAACACACTCATAAATGCAATCTGTGGCTGAGTTATGAGATAAACCCTTTGAGTTCTAAATCATTTGTTTAAATCTTGGACAGAAATTGCCACCATTTGCTGGCTTTTGCATGATATATGTGAAAAGGGCTGATGAGCCCATGTAGTAGCAGTTCTAACTCTGAATCTCCAGCTATGCCTACTTAATGCTCTAGATTATTGGGGTGGGGGGAAATTTAAAAAAAAAAAAAAAAAAAAAATCTGTTCTCTTGGGCTTATGCTACAGATGAATAGCACAAGCCCTGAGGAATCATCCATGTCTGGAAGCAATGCACAAGCTTCTCCTCTGCTCTGCTCTCACAAACATATGCCTCTCACCCATAAAGAGATGCGGTGTGGAGATTATACCCCAAAAGATATAACCCACCCCTGCTCTGTTAGTTTCTCTTTATCACAGTACCCAGAACTGGTATGAGCTGGAGGAAACTTTTGGTTACGACTGTGTAAATGAGGGAAGCCAACTGCGTGATAGAAACTTGTTCAGGGCTAAAAGATTCAGTAAAATGATGTTGGCAAGAGCAATTTTTCTGCCAGGGTTACTGTTTCTGCTAAGTAAATTTAAAGGCAGCAGCAGAACCGTAAGAAGCATCAGCCAGAGCTCAGATCTGGTAACCTTCCAGATATACTGCAGAGCCTTTTATTTTTTCAGGCCTTTAGGGATGGATGGGTTGAGGGATATGAGGGGCCGGGCTCATTTAGATGATAGGTAATTACTCTCATTGGACAGTTGGTTTATGGAGTTGTTTATATTGTGTGCTTTGCATTTTGTAGGACACTTGTAAGAGTGAATCAGTGCTCAAATACAGTCATTAGTAAATTTAATATTGTATCTACCTACCAGAAAATACAAACAGGGATCTGTTACTCAGGGAAAGTCACCGTTTCATCAGCAGACCCAAGCTAAAGAGACCGAACACATGCTCCCTCAGGTGCAAACCCGGGAAAGCCCTCATTGTAAGCCGCTATAAACATCAGCTGTGCCCTTCTCGCTTTTTTTTCCCTCAGTCCAGGCTAAATTTGAATCCCGACGTTCCTTCCCTCATTTCATTGATCTTCTCAACTGTTGGCTTCGGTAAAATCTCATGGGCTACAACTTTAAAAAGGGCGCGGGGGGGGGAGCTGCTTTCCTAGTTGCTGCTGCCTTTCCTCGGCTGAGTCTCATTTGGATTTTAACGCTTGCAGGTGGCTCCCGCTTCGACTGGGACCGGCCCTGCCCAGCCTGGGCGCGCATCTCCCCCGCCGCTTCGGGCCTTTCCTCCCTCTCCCCTGACTGGGGTAAACAGCTGCACCCCAGCTCGCAAGTGACCGGTATTTTCGATTTCGAAGCTAATGGAATCGGCATCGTGCGGGCGTGTACTTACCCCGCCTTTCCCCGAGCAAATATAAAAGCAAAGCCGCTGTTTCCTTCCAAAGCATGAGCACGGCGTTTTGCGTTATCCTCTAAAGCGGGGGGGGGGGGGGGGGGGGAGAGACAAGGTATTAAACTGGGAGTATTTTTCTTGCAAGTTCAAGTGTAAAATAAGATGCTTTAAAATAAATAATGCACCATTTGGAATCGCCGCTTCATGAGATCGTCTAGGGGCCAATGCCTACAAATCCTCCCCTTATTATGTCCCAGGATGGGAGCTCTGATGCATGGACACAAAACAACTTTGCTCGGTGACCTGTGGGCGAGAGAAAATCATTGCTAGCTCTGCAAATGACCCAGCACTGATACTTGCTTCTCTAACTGTTCGCTCAGCAACACTCCCCAGTCCCGTTATGCACGCTGACATTTTTGAACCCACGGACTGCAGCCCCGGCCAAGCTTCTGAAATCATTTGCTGATAGAATTCAGCAGGTAGTTGCGAAAAAAAAAAAAAAAAAAAAAACAACCAAAAAAACAACAAAAAAACAACCAAACAACAACAAAAAAAAAAACACAACAAAACAAAGAAACGTAGGGAAAGGGGGTAAAAAGTAAAAGGAAAAAACAAAACAACCCTAACCCGCTACACAGTAACAGTTGAGCGAAACTTGCGGAGCCGCCAGCAGCCGGGGGTCCGGGCAGGGGCGTCTGCCACCCCCGGGCCGGGCACCACCGGCGCCCCCGCAGCTTCTCCCCGCATCGACCGTCCCCTGAACCAGCACGGCGGGGACGGGTCCTTCCCTCCACAACAACTTCTCCCCTCGCCCCCCCAAACAACTGCAGCACAGCGAGTTGGTGGGTTGGAATTTATTCCCTTCCCCCCCCCCCCCCCCCCCAGCTGATGGCGTTGCAGGGTGAATCGGCGTTAGTGCCTGCCCCAGCGCCGGCTCTCTGGGGGCCGAGGAGGGGTAGCGGTCCCCGCCGCTCGCCGTGCCGTTCCCATTGGCCGTGCGGCCGACAGGGAGCGACGGGAGGCGGAGGGGGAGCTGCCAGCAGCAGGCAGGCACCGGGCGAGCGCGTATACACACACACACACACACGGCAGGCAGAGGCTGCTGGGGTATTGTTATCGTTGTGCTTCAGCGGAGGGTTTTGCCTGCAGGGGGAGGGGTGGAGGGAGGAGAAGAAAGAGGGAGAGAGAAAGTGCGAGGCGAGCATGCAGCAGGGCTGGGGCCGGAGCGGCGGCGGTGCTGGCGCGCCCGGGCTGAGGCGCTGAGGGGAGCCGCCTGCCCGAGCTCGCCGGGGGGCACCGGCGGGAGGAGCGAGGCGGGCACGATCCGGGCGTGGGGAAGGCAGCCAGCCGAGGGGAGCCGCCGCACCGGCCTCGCAGCAGCAGCAGCGACTACTTCTTTCTTATCTCCCAGCCTTTTGTTCGCCCATCCTCCTCCTCCTCCTCCTCTTCCCTGCCCACCCTCTGCACCGCGGAGGGGGCTCGGCAGAGAGAAAAGCCTGACCCAGAGCTGAGTTTCACCCATCCTCCGCCCCTCTGTCTGTCTGTCTCTTTCTCTCTCTCTCTCTCTCTCTCTCTCCCCGTCTCTCTCTTCCCCCGCTGCATCGCTGCCCATGAGCTAGAGCGGCAGCCGGCAGCCAGCGCCGCGGCAGCCGGCTCCGGCAGGCGGGGGCAGACGCCGTCCGCAAGCCCCCCGGCAGCTGCCGCTGCCCGACCCTCCCCGCTGCTCCCCTCGCCCCGCTCCGCGGGCTCCGGCTGCGCTCCGGGACTGCTGGGGGCCGCCCTGCCGCCGCCCCTCCTCGCCTCCATGTGCCGGGTAGCGGGAGCGCCGCCGCGGATCCTGCCGCCGCTGGCGCTGATGCTGCTGGCGGCCCTGCAGCAGGTAAGCACCGCCGGCGGGGAGCGGGGCCGGGCTGCGTCTCTTTGTTCCCCTGCGGGCGGCGGTGCCCGGGGGAAGGCGGGAGACCCGGGGGGGGGGGTGGGGGGGGAGGCTTCGCCGCTGAGGTGGGAGTATCGGGGAGCGGGGGGTAGGGGAAGGCCGCTCGCGGGGAGCCACCTGCTCGGGGGCAGCCCCGCCGCCGCGCTCCGAGGAGAGGGGAGCGTGTGCCCGGGGGGGGGGGGGGGGGTCCCCCGGAGCGTGAGGGGTGGCGGCGGCGCTGCCGAGGGAACGCGGTTCCCCCCCCCCCCCCCCCTTCGCTCCTGGGAGAGCAGGTGCCGTGGGAGGGAGGGCTGTCCGGTATCCGCTCGGCCGGCAGCAGACCGGGACCTCGGCCCTGCGGTGAGCGCGGGGGACAAAGTACCGGAGTTGGAGGGACGGAACGGGCATCACCCCCTCCGCCCCTCCTGAGGAAGGGGGGGCAGCCCCAGCACCCCTCCTCAGGCCCCTGCGGGCCGCGCCTCGGCCACCCCCGGATCCCGTGCCCGCTAATGCCTTCCCGGGAAGAATTTAATCAGCCTCCGCCTGGGCGCCGGGCTTCCCCACCCCCTGCCGTTAACGGGAATTTCCACTGGGACGGGCTCGGGCTCCGAAGTGTTTAATTTATTATTATCGAAGTCCTGCTGTTGCATCCCTCGGGCGGGCTCCCCGCTCGCCCCGAGCGGCGGGGTCCCGGGCAGGCACCGCCGGCCGGGGTGCCCCGGGGGGGGGGTGTCTCTCCGTGGAGAAAGTAGGGGGTCTGCGGGCCGGCGCCCGTGCGAGGGGGGAACCTCGGGGGCGAGATGGGACTGACCGGACTGGGGGGGGGGGGGGGGGGGGGGTGTAGTACGGGTACGACAAAATGGATCCCGGTTGGGGCAGCGAGGGCAGCGCCTGCGGGGCGGTGGTTGGGCTGGGTTACCCCCTCCTCCGGCGGCGCGGGGCGTCCGGAGCGAACGCGGAGCCCGGGAAAGGGGCGGGGGGGGGGGGGGAACCCCGAACGGAGGAGGCTGGGGGTGGGTGGGGAGGGTGGCGGTGGGTTCCCCCGCGCTTTGTGCTCGCTGAGCCCGTATCCTGCGCGGCGCCGGGGGTGGAGAGGGCGGCAAGTCTGAGGGCCAGATGGCGCAGATCATCGCCTCTTAATAGTATTTACGGTTGGGGCATTTCTGGCGGGCCGGGGGAGCGGGTTGAGGCGAGGCCGGCGGCGGGGCCGGGGCGGCTGCAGCGGCTGGCGCAGGGCGGGGGGGGGGGGGGCGGCCACTGTCCATGGTGCAGCGCCCCCGGTGCCCCCGCCCGCCCCGCCGCCGCCGCAGCGGGGGCCGGAGCGCCCCGCTCCTCCTCTATTTCCCCGCTGTCGCCGGCACCGCCGTTCCTTCGCGGCGCGCCCGGGAGGTTGAGTCCTTCCAACCCCCCCCGCGGCTTCTGAGCGACTCGCAGCGGGCGAGCGAGGTGCTGAAACGCTGCTCCGCGCCGGGCGGGGATTTTTCCCTCGGGGCTTAAGGGGGGACACGGGGCTGGCTGGCGTGACACGGGAGTGTCCGGCTGGGCATGAGCGCCTTCCGCGTGGAAGCAGCCACCCTGTCCGCAAACTTGTGATGTGCCGCTTACAGGCTGTTGTGGTGTTGTGTTGATTTTTTTTGTTTGTTTGTTTTTTTTTTTTTTTTTTTTATTTGTTGGCTTGTTTTTTGTATCCGTTGATTTTTGATTTAGTTTTTTTCTTTTCTATTTCCTTTTACTTTTTCTTCTCTAAATGCTAATAGCAGATCTGTACATGCAGCTTTTATTATTATTCTTTGCGAGTCCGTATATGCTATTTATTGCATGTGCTTTCAGTTCTGTTTAGTCTTCCCATCTCAATAAATCTTTAACGCACAAATTCTGCAGTAAGCTTTTATCCCAGCCTTTTTTCTACCCAAGGCAGGTTTGAAATTAAAGCACAAGCTATGAATTAAAGACAGGAACTAGTTGTATTGCTTTTATGTATCACTCAGTGTCACTGGCATGTTACGGTTGGGGAATCCAATTTCCCCCTTGTTTGGGTATCCATTAAATCAGGTTAAGGTTGATTTTTAATAGTGTGTAACAAAATTGGAACTTGGGTATGAAATCAGATTTATAGACCTATGTCTGTACAACACTTTCATTTAAAAAGCGCCTTTTTTTTTTTTTTCCCTACTTCTTTCATGCATACCGCAAAGAACCCTCACAAGCTAGATGCAGTGCTAACTTTCTTTTTTCTCCTGTCATCAAACCTACTACTTTTGGTTTGTAGAAGTTTATCTGTATCAGGTTCTTCTGAAATGCTGAACCTTTCTACTTTAGCTTTTCCTCTCTGCAACACAAGAGCTATCTACTGTTATTTTCTAGAGTTATTGATCACTTCGTTATTCATCAATGATGTAGAAAAGCTGTCACTGTGGAATTACTTGAGATCGTAACTGAGAGCAGGTTTTAAGGCAGATCTGCAGGTGCTGTTTATGTTCAGGAAGTAGGGCTTTAGATTTTCGGTAATATGGAACATGTATGGGACATAAGAGAATGAAAACTGCACTTTATTTTGCTGGTTAACTGATCAGTATGAGTCTGGAAGTATTACGCGAAAAAACCTGACAGGAGAGAAGATAAAAAGCGAGGCTTGCTTTTCTGGACAAAACAACAGATCCAGTTTTTAGAATTGGGATAACAACGGGATTGAAGAAGCAATGGGAAAGTTAGCATGAGTTTACAGGAACGAAGCTACTGTTAGTTAGAAATCAACTGAAAGGGGAATAGAAATTAAGTTCTCAAAAAGGGAATACATTTTTTGAATGTATAAGGTGATTGGATCTCTCAGTGGATGATGTATGTTTCAGAAACAAGTAAACAAGAAAGCAGTTTTGGAGCCTTTGTGCCTAGGTGACTGTTCTGAATTCGAATTACAATGACAGAGGATGTAAGTAATTACCCTCTGCAGGCTGTTCTGATCTTGTTCCAGGTTTTAGCAAATGTATCCAGGTGATAAAGCTACCACCCTAAATGACACTCCTGTTAAGCTCCCTCTGCTGAGAATCCGGCAATGGCATTTCTTGCCAGCTGCACCCCACTCATAATCACCCCCAGCAGCAGTTGCTGGCAGAATTGGGGTGAGGCATATTAACGCTGTTCTGTGCAGAAGTGGCAGTGAGATCTCCTATTGTGGCTGCATCTTCATCTTTTATAACACACCTGTGTCTTAGTTTATTATTATTATTTTTTTTTAATCGGTCTTTTAAGTAATATAGTAAATATGTGATTGTATAAGCACAAAAATAAGTTTCAGGATGTCTCTCTCTTAACAAATCAGACTCCAACATCGTTACCTCCTTTCAAAGTGGACTGAATATATTTTATGATGCTTTTCATAAGCCCCAGAACAGGAAAGTTGTGCGAATGGCTCAGCCTTTTTGGATGTAGATCTTTCTGTACTGGTTTTGCTTTGTCTTCAAAGAATCTATCTGAAAAGTTAAATGTAGCAGGATATTGCAGCAGAGAGCTCTCTAATCCTTGTCTGTCTGGTCTAGGTGATAGTGATACCACCGGCACATCCTCACAATTCAGATAATTGCAGAACAGAGAAAAAAAGAAGTATCTCTTTGGATATTAAACTGGATATATTATTTTAAAATTTATTTTGTGAAAAAAACTTTATTGTTTTCCAACTGCTTTTTACATCCTACAGGACAGATAAGGTCACTTAAGTCAGCAGTGAATTTTTGGAATTGAAATCATTGGCTGACAAAACAGGAGATAATTTTGTGTATTAAACAAGTTCTCATCTGAGCAGATACTGTAGCAAGCTCAGAAATAAACTGCTGATGTAACAGAAGATATATATTCTCTTGTATGGTCAATTTATGTCTTTTTAATAAATATTATGTGTTTTCTATAAAGCTTCCTACTGCTCTCTTGCTTCCTGGATAGTACTGCTACCTAGACATGCAACTTAATATGCTAGAAAGGTGAATGTATAGGTTTTTATGATATCTGTTTATAAAATATTGCCTGAAATGGTAATATTTTTGAACTACATCTAGTTGAGAATGTGTAATTCAAAAAATTCCCATTTATCATTTTTCTTTCTGCTCCCAGAAATTGGAGGAACTCCCAGAAACATCACTGAAGAGCCCCATCATGTCCCATCTTAATTGGTTTCAGTGATTCTTTTATGTCAGTAATTTCCTTTATTAGTTTGTTTAATAATGGAACACTGTAAGAAGATAAATTAGTTGTGACAGAAGTGCATGTGTATATTTAAACATAGTGTGAGGAAGTTACAAGTAAAGTTATTTTTACTCAATAAAGACAGTCTTGCATAAGGGACTTCTTGTCATGTGGTAAGGAGCAGGAATTGTTGAATGGCTTTTCTTGCCCAAGAGGAACATTTATCAGTTAAACTCTTTCTGTCTTTCACAGATTTTGTAAATTCTTTCGTAGGTTAAAAAAAAAAAAAAGTTTAGAAAACTTGCAGTAGTTTCAGTAGTTCACCAGCACTCCCACTAGGATGAGAATTTTATTTATTTCACACAGCATACACATGCAAAACACAGGTCTATCCCCCAAGGGCTGTGCAACTTCGAATGTTCCCTGGTGTTTTTATTTTAAATTGCTTTCTGTTACAAAGCATAGGAGGAATCTATAGTGTCCTTCCTGAATAGCCTGTGTGCTTCCACTAACCCTGTGGCACTAGTTGTGCATAGGACGCAATGAGACATGTCAGGGGTGGAGAGTGATGAAAACAAAAGGAATACTTAGCATCTTTTGCAATATCAGTGATAATTACGATAGCACTTCTCCTCACCTACCACTGAACCCGAGACTCACTGGTTAGCTGAGTTAGTACTGGCATACGTAGAGGTGAGTCTTGAGAGGAAAAAAGGTGTTGTACGTTATTGCAGGATGAGTTTAGGGCGGATTTTTATTTTGCTAAAGCATGGTTGTAGTTTGTGAGTGATCTGAGGGGGACCTTTTTCACCTGGGTGTTAGGCTGTGCTGGCATTCACCTTGAGAGGTATATAACCCAGTCAGCATGATTCACCATTTGATTTGATCCTGCAGTTCTCACTGAAAGATTGTGGGAGCTCTGTCTGAATAAAGTGGGGAAATTAGGCTTTCTATTTTTAAATGGCTTATGAAAACATATATGGGATCAGCAGCTTCCAAGATGCAAGGTATATCGCTGCCAAATCTTTTTCAATGTTTCACTTAAACTATTTGGTTTTAGTCAGTATTCGTGTATTTAATTAAATATCATGTTTCCAAAAGGCGCGTTTATCCTCTCCTCTAGGCACTCCTTGACATATTTAAAAAATATATTTTTATCAACAGACTCCTCTAGGGACTCCTCCATTCCTTATAATTAGCATATAATTATCACCCAGCAGCTGAAGACATAGTTAAAATTTTGTGATCCCCCAAAAGAGTTCTTCCAGATAGGCCTTGCAAGGCCTTTCCCGAAGGTCGGGGAAACACAGCATCCTCCTCTACCCATTAGCAGCAGTTTTCATGGTCAGAGGTGTTCAACTTGAGCAATACAATGGCTATTATCACATCAGAAAGAAGTAGTTTCCTCTCTTAGAGAAATGAAAGTATATAGTTAAACATAGAGCTGATTTGGGTGTGTTTTATATTTAAAAAAAAGAGACAGAAATTCCATTTGGTTTTGTTATTGAAGTTGAAATGTTAAGGCGTCCTTCTCTGATAGGATCTGTGGGTTGCCTGGAGAACCACATGGCTTGGAAGATGCAGCACTCTGTGTTCTCCTAGTTGAGGACAGGGAAAGGTCCAAACCGGGTTATGGCTTTGTGCTACGTGGGATATATCAAATAAATGTTTCCACATTTAATAGAAGAAATTAACATTGCCTCTCAGTTGGGGTTAACAGAATAGGCTACGAAAACAGTTTGTAAGCCTATAGTAACCTGTGGTAACCAGTGGTGGTTTAAGGCAACTCATTTTAAGATGACAGCATAAAAGTTGTGAATCCTCTTGTTTTGGGAAAGTGGATGAGAGCTTTAAGTGTTGGCTTAAGAGGCTGGTTTTCCTGATCTAAAGTCTCCTGGTTCATAAAGTAGAACGGTAATTAGAAATTAAGGTGCCGTAATGAAAGCCCTTTCTGCTGTAACAGAATGACCTCTGGGAGGACATGTCCTGGCAGCCACTTTGGCAGCTTTTGGCTTTCAGAACAATTTGAATGAAAGACACTTTCTTTTTCTCCAGTTGCAATCTACCATTGAAAACACATTGTACTTTACTACATTTGCTGGAGTACTGAGTACTGTGAGGGTATAAAGTGTTGCAACTCTTATTTGCAGCACGTCAGAGATTAAGGAGGAGTTGTTGAATGTTTTCAAATTTAGCATCGGAAGCATTTCAGAGATGTGTCTATCATCCTTCAGAGTATCTTTCATATGCCTTATGGTAGTAAGTAGATGCTTATCATAAAATAAGACCAACCTTGTATGGCATATCCCACCATCAGATGATGTACATACACAAAACTAAAAATGGTTAGAACAATCCCTAGGGTTACCCAAGTTGTGAATGAGTATTGGGTACCATCTTGGCCTTACCATTAGTGAAGAAACACCTAGTCTTTTAACACAGTCACAAATGTTTCTGTCATCTGTACTTAAGTTGACTATTACTGTCATAATTGCAAAGTAATGTTGGTTATTAAGGAGGGAGAACTTAAATACCCTGTTCATGCTCTGTCATACATATAATTATGTCAGACATTGTTTTGAGCTTTGCGCAGTAATGTCCTGTGAATTGTCTGGACTTGGCAGCTAGCAGCTGTACTATGTCCAGTTATAACTGTATAGTATGATATTTTCTCTGATGCAGAGCCCTCCATTTCTCATTTTACTATCTAGGCTTATTTTCCTATAGCAGTAAGTTACATTGAGTATAAAAGAAAGCAGTCTTTCAAAACTAACTTCCCTTGTGCTTTCGTACAATCAATATTAAGAAATCTAATGTTGTAGTACATGCCGATGCAAACAGCGGCAAAGCGGAGACTTTGATATTTTAGATTAAAAGCTACTAGTTAACTCCAGTGGTGTAGGGCATATGCAGAGAGAAGATCATCCCTGTTTGAAATCTGTGTTTGAGAGCCCAATTCTGCAAATTTAGGATGCGTGTTGTGATACAAAATTACTTCTACAGTCATGTGATGAGCTTGCATTTTTAAATAGATGCTTCTTTACAGAATTGCATTCCAAATATGGTTATTTTTTAGAAAGTATGGAAATTGGAAAGAGTTATTAGTCCAGAACTGTCAACAGTAGTGAAGCAATCCTGTCTGTCCTTATTCTTGTTTTAATTGGCATTCTTCTCACAAGTGTGAGGCCTATATTGTTGGAAGACTCCTACTGATGGTGTGTAGAAAAAGATGTAAACACGAGTCCTTTAGAACTATGAAGTTGAGACTGTTAACAGGTTGTCGTTCATTTGGTTGGTTGTTTTTTTTTTTTTTTTAAATTGAGATGGAATACAGCCTTGAAAATAAACCACAATTTTCTAGATACTCTGATATCTAGGTATGAAACTAAAGTAACTGAGGAGCAGGGTATGAAAACTGCAGGCTTAACTGCCATAAGTATATCGAAACGGCCAATTCTTTTAATTGATTGAACAATAACATGACAGAAGACTTCTAATTTACATCATGTTGCTTCATAATTGCAGTTTGCCTACTGCATTTAATCTGAGATCTACAGTACTTTTATACGCGTGATCTGACACCATGTTTGACTAGATGTTAGCTCTCTAGCATCTGGAGATAGTAATGTTTGTTACTCATTTTGCACTTAAAAATTACTAAATAAGCCATAAAGGATGAGGAAAGCAGAATAGTTTTTTGGTAGCAACCCTATTTTGCTTTAGCAAAGTATGTTAGTACTAGAGAATTTTCCAAGTGCAGAGCTTGTTCAAAGCTTTGTAACTCCATTAAATAGGTTTTATATGGGTACAAGCTAAGGTAATTGCTTTCCATGTTAAAAGAGTTTTTAAAGCAGTATCCTTTTGTAGATGAATGTACAAGTAATATTATGTTTGAAATAGTTTTGGGAATTGTACTAATTGCACAAAATCCTGTAAATTACAATAATGTGCCCCATAATCTTCACTAGCTTTCCCCTTTTGCCCCAGATAAGGGGATAAAAATACTTCAGCATCCTCTTTTGCTTAGAGTTAAAATGGTTTAAGTCTTGCAGTGCTCTTAGTCTGAACTTTTTATGACCCAGTGTGTCTGAAGCTACAACTTCTACTTAATTCAAAACGCTTAACATAGGGCGATTAAGAATTGCTGAAAATTTGAATTCTTCCTTCCCTTGTGTTTTTATGCTCAAACAATCTTTACAAAGGGCTGTTTTTGGAGAGCAGAGTACAGTCTTTTGTTTCCAGATAAAATTGATGGCTGCAAATGAAAGAATAAAGAAGGCTCTCTATTCATGTCCCCTAGCCTTTGTTTCAGTGGGCATTGTTTCAGTTTATAAGAGCTGTTTAGTACATATAGATTGCTGGAAAGGCTGAAAGATTCCCAGGCGCATCAGTGTAGGCTTGTTCAAAATCCTACTATCTCCTCAGCTGCCCACTCAGGACCTTTTTGTTTCAAGGAAACCATGAAAGGCTATATTTTTTTTTTTTTTCCTTCTCAATCACATTTGCTTTGAGGTCACCTTTTGTACAGTAGTATAAACAAGTCTTACTATTTCAAATTGTGGAAATGTTATCAAACCTGTGATTTAGTCTCTGAAGCTGAGGAAACTGGCAGTTGGGATGTAATTATTTTTGATTTACCATCTTTTTATCTTAAAAAGCATGTAAATGGACTGTTGGAGCTTAGCTACAGATCCAAGTTCCAGCTTTGCAGGTAACGTGGTCCCCTGGCAGCTTAAGCTCTTGCTTTGTGTTGGCTTTCTCTTTAGAGTCCTCATATAAACATTTTAAAGTATGTAAGTAATTGTAGATGAGATACCTGTGTAGTCCTTAATTCACAGTTAAACCCACGCCACAGTTTAAGTTAACTGGACACTTGATAATTACAAGTTCTCTTCCCTGAGTGCATACCTAGACATAGTGAGTTAAACTGGAGCTACTAAATTTTTATTTTAATTTTTTCTTTTCCTCGACAGTGTCAGTGTTGAGCTGCTTAGGACTGTGTTGGTGTAAGTTCAGTGCAGTATGTTGTGGCTCCCTCCTTGTGTTAGCGATAAAGTTATTCTCATAGGGGCTGGCATGCTGAGCTTGGCCACGACTGTCAGTGGAGATCTCGATTACACTGCTGTCCGACCCCTCTTCCCTGAGGAAACCCTTGTGGTTTGAGATGCTCCTATCCCACCTCCTCTCTAATGCTCTCTTTCGCTGAGGTTACTACGGTAAACAGTTATAACACCATCAGCTCCTTTCTCCACCCCTTTTTTTCTTTTTTCTGTAGGGCTTTCTTTGCCAAGTGTATGTAGAGGTGCTTACATGGCCTTGAGTAGGTCTGCTTGATGGAAGCCCATCTGGGGAAGTAAAAAGGAAAAATCTAATTTAAGTCTTCATCAGATTTAGGTATGATATAGCAGTACAGTTGCTCGTGCTGTCAAAGACCATATACTACATCTGGGCATGCACATTGATGGGCCTTTACTTGGCATGTAGGTGTGTTTGGGATTGTGCAAGGGCTCTTGCAATTTCTAGGATGTATCTGAGCCCAGGCTGACATGGGAGCTGGCCTCTGCCTTGTGCAGCGTGAAAGGGATTTTGCCATGTATGGTGACTTAGCCACGTGTAAGCTGGGCTGCTGTTTTGTGCAGCACTAAAAGACAAAAAGGATCCACTGAAAAGAAATCTTAGTTCTTTGCCACAGAAAATTGCATGTTTTGTTTTTCAAGTAGGCAACAAACTGTTCTGGAAACTAGCTTAGGCATCAGAAGTATCTTCTGAACATGGAACACTAAAGAAGAAACAAGTTTCCAAATACTGTATTATATTTCTTAATAAAAAGGCATTTATGAAATTCTTTAAGTACATGATTTGAGGGGAAACTTTCTTAACAAGTGAGAGAACAAACAGTTTCAGTGGATCCGCTCTTCCCTTTTGCAAATTTAATAATGAGCTGCTCTCCTTTTAACTTAACATCCTTTTGAAATAGAAGGAGATTGCATTGAAAACATTTGGCTTTATATGGTATCTGTTTGAATGCTAACGCAAATATAAGTTCTGCTAAGTTACTGCAAATGTAGCATTTTATCTTAGTTTACTTATTCTGGTGCAGCCTCACATAGAAATGCACTAAATAAAGCATTTTAAATCAAGAGGTTGAGGTCTTTGTCAAGTAATCCGCCAATGAAAAAGTTGCCGATGGGTTTTGCGCAACATTTATTTCCAGAGGAAGGAATGTTTTTGTTCCCTCTATAATTCCCCTTCAGTCTCGATGGCTGGTTTAGTGGAAATGCTCAGTTGTATGAAGAATCAAGATTGTGTATTATTTAGATTTTACCAGACAAGTGGGATTTGTTCCTTCCATTCCAGTTACCAGAAAGATTAACCCTTTGCCCTCACAGTCCTAATTGCAGCCGTTCAGAAACAGAGATGCTGCTTGTACAAGACAGTGGCAAAGTCGAGTGTGTGCCAACTGGAATGTTTCTCTGGTGAATGAGGGTGGTGAGAATTACATAAATTTTGTCTTGCTTTTCAGGCACCAATAAAAGCAACCTGTGAAGATATGTCATGCAAGACTGGATTTCCTGAAGATGTTCACAGTGCAGTGGTGTCAAGGAGTGTACATGGAGGACAGCCTCTTCTCAATGGTATGGTTAGAAAAGATGTTCTGATTTTTTTTTTTTTTTTTTTTTTTATTTCCTCTAGTTGTAACCATAAATCACTCTGGAACATTTTCATCCTTAAATAGGGCACAAACTCTTGCAGGGAAGAACATCAGCTGCTCTGTGATTATTTTTTGATTACTGTCATAGGACTTGGAAAATCTGTTGGCATCAGTGGTAGCGCATGCACCTCTGTTGACCATAATTTGAAAAATACTGAGCGTTGTGAACCTCCCTGTGATTGTCCACTAGTTCTCTGTCTCAGCACAGCATTCACACTGGTGTTTCTCGTTACCACTGATGACAGGCATGCCGTCAGTCTGTACTTAGAGCCCACGTGGGAATGATGAGGAGGTAAAGAAAACTTCCCTTCTGCTTTACATCTCCCACAGAAGTACTGCACTTACAGCCAGTCCTAGCGCTCACATTAATGCAGAGGTAGGTCCCTCACGGCTTTTTCCCGGCAGCCTGAGGGAGGGGAGAGACACCTACAGAAGGGAAGACCCGGGGGAGCGCGGCTGCGGGTGAGCCCTCGGTCGGTGGCCGCGGCGCTGCGGGCGAGGAGCCGTGCCAGGAGAGGCAGGACGGTGTCTGGTGGAGGGTGCTCTGCGCTCTCGCCTTGGCACCTACCTGCGTCTGAGTGGCACGGTGCCCGGGCTGAGGAAGGCCCGCGGCGTGCTCGGCCAGCGCAGGCCCCTGCCTCCGCCGGGGATGCGCTGCGGCCGGTACGGCTGCCCGCGGGTCGTCCAGGCAGGGAATTTGGTTCGCTGCTCTTCCTGTGTCTCTGTTTCTCAGGGGTAAGAGTAGTCATCTGTAGGACAGGGGCACACGCTCTGAATCTTTCCAAGATTTCCCGACCAGTCGGGTTTCAGTGTACAAGTTTGTGGAAAGAGAACATTTTAAAAAAACGTGCATTAATTTTGCTGTTTTCTGAACTGCTAACATAATCATTTTTTTTTTTTTTTTTCCCCATCTAATTTGGAAATTGTGGAACTAAGGACATCAATTTTAGACTGTTTCAAATTTATCTTAAAGAAGGACTAATGTAATTTGTTGTTTCTTTCACATATAAGTATGGTTACACAGATCAAGACATTTAAATGAAAAAAATTTTAATGAGCCTGCAAAACAATTGAAGTGAAAGCTGTAGTCTTGATTTTACATGCTGTATTTAGCAGTCTCTCCTTAATTATATTTTACAGACCTGTTTTTAAAAGTATAATGGAAACTTGAATGCAGGATGAATTGATTAGCTTTAGTGTATTTAAACTTGAGTTATTAAAGCTTTTTCTGCTCATTTTCAAGGAAGTATGTTCTACTACCACAGACTTTTATTAAAGGATGGCTTAGAAATTCATGTATTAAAGTAAATGTTCTGCCAATTGAGAAAATAATAAAGAGGAAGGAGCGCTTTCCTACCATATGGGAGTTAATAGATGACACTACTATAGCCTCCTGCAGTAACCATTGGCACTGAGAATTCTTTTGGTAGGTGATGAACAAACCTGGAGAGAGGGACAGAGAGCACAGCAGGCAAGTGCTTTCCAAAGGTGCTACCTTGAAACCACCAATTGTTTGTTACTGGTTAATTATAATGCTGCCAGTTCATCTTAAAATGGAGACTGCACAAGTCTTGAGATCTACCCTGTCCGGTGAAAGTTCTATTCACTCTTCATGGAATTGAGACCCTTTCTGCAATTTCTCCCTCTTTTTTTTTTCCCACCAGCTAGGAACCACAGCGGACGGCCCACTAATTCTCTGTTGGAATTACCCTTGCAAATCTCGTGATAATGACTGACCAGCCTTAACTGAGTCTGAACGAGTAACATAGCATGGCAGACTGACTTCCTTTCTCATTACTCATCACATTCAAACAGTCCCTTCCCTTGCTTCTCAGGAGTGAGTGAAGTATAACTGTTGGGTTTGTCCTTGAATGGTATTAAGACGCATAGCATTTTAGGGAAGTAGGAATTGGAAAAACTGTATGAGGCATACAGTGTGTATCACGTCATATCAGCTGGTTGAAAAATGACCCGGGGGAGTTTTATTCCTACCACCGTTCCCTTAGCTGCATTACTGCAGTGGAAATTCAGACATGCTTAAAAGCATATAATTTGCTGGTTACACATAAACATACGGTCCGTCATTGCATAGCTTTGACTTATATTTCATTACACTGTCATTTGGAAATACTGTTGTTGTCAAAAGCCTGTTTTCTGGTTATTAAACTGGATTCAGATGACGCTGCAAGTTAAGTATAGTTGCGTGACATTTGCTTCTTAGGGATATGGGCCTGAATCTGATCTTGGTTGCCTTGCCTAACTGCATGCTTACACTAGTATGAATTCAGAAGTGAGACATGTAACTGTAGGTTTTCTGTATGGTTTAGAAGTCAAAGCTTTACTTCGGTGTTGTGCATTGATACCACAAGCACAGAGGCTTTATGGTCGTCTTGGCTAGCTGCAGAATAATTTGAACCTGACTTGATACTTTCTTAACAAGTTAATTCTTAAAATACTGATCAAGAAAATGACCTGTGTTTATTATCTGTCGTGTTCATTTGCTTTTATATTGCACAGTGGGGGACAAGCCTCTCTTGAGGACTTCAGTGTTCACCTTACCAAAACTTAAATAAAATTAAAGCTATCATATGACCTGTTGATCTGTGTCTTTCAGTTGTTACAGTAACATAGGATATCTGTTTTTTAAAGTATTACTGTATGAAATCTTTACCTTAGAGTATAGGGCAGGGTTCCACTACATGATACTGTATGTTTTCTGGAGAGGCTTCTCTTTATTTCTCTATTCAGGTGGTCCTTGTTTTTGAGGGAGGGTTGGACTTGTTCCTTTTGCATTTAAAAAAAAAAAAAAAAAGTCTTTATAATTGATAATGGCTTTATTCATTCATGTTGCTAGGATAGTATGTCAGCATCTACTAATTTTTCGTTCTGTGCATGATGGCACAAGAGGCCACTACATGTTCAGTTGGTTTCCATGTATTAGGTTATCAAAATGTGTGAAAAATTGGTGGAGCAATATATTCAGAAGAACATAAATTGGAAAAGGGAACCCCCCACCCATTTATTAATGTGGGTAGAGGAAAATAAAAAGATAGCTGCCCTTGGTTTCAGGATGAGGAAACGGGCAATCCCTTGTAGGGAAAAGATGCAGTTAGTTGGGAAGTCACATCAAAAGAGGTTGGAAACTACTGCTTTAGTATGTCGTGACTAAGCTGTGTAGGAGGGAGCCGTGTCCTGTAGCCGCCTTCGGGCATGGTGTCACAGGTGTCCCCTGGTACAGGCTTCTCTGGTCATAGCCTTGGAGACTCTTCAAAACTGGTGTCTTCCACTTGTTCTTGCATGAAGTCTGGCAAGTCTCACTTGAAGATGCAGTAAGCTCAGGTCACTTGATACATGTAAGCTAAGTACTATAGGTCTAGTTTTGAATTTATTTATAATGTTTTACATGTTGTTCCACTTGGTACTAGTTACTTCAGTGAAATTACGGTGGTTTTTACAAATGAAGTAGGTGAGCTCCGGACTACTACCTTAATTTCTGTAAAGGGATGAAAAAGAAAGTAATACTTTATGAAACAAAAGAAACTTTATGCACCTCTAAAATGTGTCATAATAATAAAACAGTGTAGTTTTTTGGGCTGCCAGTTCTCTTAGAATTTATTATGCATTGTAGTAGTTCAGGACTTAATTGTTCCAGCATTTAAAAAGAGAAAATAAATTCTATGCAAATAACTCAGCAGCCATTACTTAGTGGGAGTAGATACCTAACACAAATTTACAGGCACAGTACTTAAAACTTGTTCCTGTAAATAGAATGTGATTACTGTTTGGAGGAGCATACATAAGATACTGTATTTGGAGAATAAGAGATTAAAGAGGGAGTTCCTTTTAATATATTAAATGCCCTTGCTTGCACTGGTTTTATCACAGCTTTGTAGTTCATCCAGGAGAAAGTATGTGTGGCAGTTTGATATGTATGTCCAGCCTGTTTATCTAATCTTTGTTCTATATCCTGCAAATTTTCAGATACAAATAATGCATTTCTTCTAAAATCATACACCTAGGAAGGTTACTTGAATGGTTATTTGAAATATCATATCTTAGAGATTCTTATTCTGATAATTTATTTTGCCAGTTTCTTACCTTTCAAAGACTTTAACAGTTTGTCCTGTTACTAAATGCATGATTTTAGTTTTCTGTTAAGCAACTTAATTGTCTAGACAATATTCTTCAATGTATCCTTCAAGCGTTGTGTAGCTATAAAATATTTCCAAGCTCTTTGAGCTCTTTGCACAGTGATAAAGTGTTTTGGTGTTGATCACCGAGATAAGTGGTGATTATGGATGAGTAACAGGGCAGTTTCATAAGCCAATTAAGCCAGAGCAAGCTGACAGCGTTGCCAGGAGAGGCAGGCTTACACCTTCTCTCCTCTTCGAGCCCGGTACCAAGTGCTCATGAAACCATAAAATGAGTGGGGTTAACCATTTTATCTGGGGTAGACTCTCACTCCTACTCCTTTAGGTTTTTGCTGAAAGATCTTGCATGCTTAAACAGAGCCATGGTGTCCCTGCTGCCTTTTCTCTTCTAGCAGTGAAATGCTTAGAAAATAATGTCTATTTTGATGTGTTTAAATTGAGCGACAACTTTATTTTTGCATTCCCACTGACTTCTTTTGTAGTTTACCATTGAAAATAGCAGTTGGTCTGAAACAGTCCAGAAGCGCATTGCTGGGATCGTGGTACTCTGAAATTGCCTGGCATTTAAAAGTAACTAATGCTTTTTTCATAACGTGGAAGGTTACATGGGTGCTGTCTGTCCCAGGTGAAGCCACTTGACTTTTTTGGCTGCTAGTGGGGTTTTATCATTCTGTGTATAAAAATACCCATCATCAGTTAAGAATAAAATTCCTTTTAAAAAAGTCATCATGCTTAAAACTGAAGTCAGCAGCATGTCTTTTATCTTTTAAGGCTTACGTCTCATTCATTTCTTATAAACAACTTTTATACAATTGTATTCTTACTGTGGTAATATGCACTGGTGGCTTTGATATTCCAGTGCACATTAAAAGTAGAGTTAGAGAAAGTATTTTTAGCAGAAACATATTTTCCAAGAGGGGAATTACTCTTTCCCCACAAAAAAAAAATTTGGACTTTTTTCTTTTTCCATGAAAAAAAAAAAAAAAAAAAAAGAATGGCAACCACTTCATTTGAAGTCTCCTTGCCTTAAGCAAGAAGACAAGTTGACAAGTTCCTTCCAGGCAGGCAGCCAAAGAATCTCAGATGGATGGGGTCCCTCTATGAGCTGCTGGCAAGCTGAGGAAAAAGTGTTTCAATTCTTCCCAAATGTATTGTTTTCTGAAATTCTATTCCTGAACCCTTCTCCCCTGCTCTCTCCCCTTCCCCCCCTCCCCAAAAAAAGGAAAAAAACCTAACCATCCTTTCCATTATTCTTTTAAGCCACTGTGCTTAATAATTAGTAGGGTTTTTGCCCTATTACATGTGAAGCAGAGTAAATTTTAATGCTGTTACTTGGTGATGCTGTGTTTTGTTGATTCACTTTGTTACAGGTGCATTCCAATTCTCAGTCTCTTGCCTTTTTAATCCTTTTCCTCTTATTTTCTCAAACATATTTCCTGTTTTATAATTTTTCTGTACCCCACAGCATCCTAAATTCTCCTGTGTCACTATTGAGCTTACTATCCTGGATTGGAAGAGCTGCTTTTGTTTGCTCTAACTACACTAGCACAGTGCCTGTTTTATGATGCCTGTTGTCTATTCAAGTACCAAGTTCTTAATGTATTCTCAGATACTTGTCCCCTGAAAATCAGAGCTTTCTTTTGCTGAAGCAAGAGATTGCTTTTCTTGAGATGTGGTTTCCTTACTCCCTTTCCCCCACTCCTTAGTTAAACATAGAGTATAACCTAGAGTATACATAACGTATGTTCACCTTACCGAACAGTAGTAAAATATCTATTTGAAAGGTGACTTCAATGACTCCTTCTTTCTTACTTTACAGAAATGACAGTTCTACATCTGATTTGTACTTGATATCTGATTTTACTCTTTAGTGTTAACCTACTGATTAATGTTGTTGTTTTCTCATTGCAAGCTTGTATGTATAACATATATATATATATTTTATATATATATATATATATATAAAACAGAGAATAAAGTAAATGATGAAATTCTGTGATGTTTTGGATGTGTGTAAAGGACAAACACTTCAGAAACGTAACTCCATTATCCCTCGGTGGACCCTAAAGCTGCTATGGTTATATTTGAATCAATTTGTATATCCAGTATCAAAGGATTAATCACTTGAGTTCTAGATAAGACATCATTATTCTAAAAGAAACTTAAAACATGTACTAAACAAAAAGTTTTATGGAATATTTGGATTAGATGTGGAAATATATTTTGTAGTTTAAAAAAATCCTAAATGTGCTATTATCATAGAGTAGCATGGGTTGGAAGGGACCTTTAAAGGTCATCTAGTCCACTCCCTCTGCAGTGAGCAGGGCCATCTTCAATGAGATCAGGTTGCTCAAAGCCCCGTCCAACCTGACCTTGAATATTTCCAGGGATGGGGCATCAACCACCTCTCTGGGCAACCTGTCCCAGTGTTTTATCACCTTCATCATAAAAGATTTCTTCCTTATAGCTAGTCTAAATCTACCCTCTTTTAGTTTAGAACCTTTACCCCTTCTCCTGTTGCAACAGGCCCTACTAAAAAGTTTATCCCCAGCTTTCTTACAGGCCATCTTTAAGTACTGAAAGGCTGCAACAAGGTCTTCCTGGAGCCATCTCTTCTCCAGGCCAAACAACCCCAACTCTCTCAGCCTTTCTTCGTAGATGTGTTCCATCCCTCTGATCGATTTTGTGACCCCCCCTGTAGACCTGATCTAACAGGTCCATGTTTTTCCTGTACTGAGGACTCCACCCTGTATTGATATCAGGGGTACCCTGACCCATGTGGAGGACCTTGCACCTGGCCTTGATGAATCTCATGAGGTTCACATGGGCCTGCTTCTTGAGCTTATCCAGGTCCCTCTGGATGGCATTTCATTCCTCTGGCACGTACTGCTGTTGTCTGCAAACTTGCTGAGGGTGCACTCGATCCCACTGTATGTCATGATGAAGATATTAAACAGTATTGGTCCCAATACGGACCCCTGAGGGACACCATTTGTCACTGATCTCTATCTGGACATTGAGCCATTGACCACTACCCTCTGGATGTGACTATCCAGCCAGTTCCTCATCCACCAAACAGTCCACCCATTAAACCCATACTTCTTCAATTTAGGAAGAAGGATGTTCCGGGGAACCTTAGAGAAGTCCAGGTAAATGACATCTTTAGCTCTTCTCTTGTCCGCTGATGCAGTCACCCCATCAAAGAAGGCTACTATGTTGGTCAAGCAAGACGTGCCCTTGGCAAAGCCATGCTGGCTGATTCTTATCACCTCCCTGTCCTCTATGTGCCTCAGCATGGCTTCTAGAAGGATCTGTTCCATGACCTTCTGGGGCACAGAGGTATGGTTGACAGGTTGATAGTTCCCATGATTCTCCCTTCTACCCTTTTAAAAAATGGGTGCAGTGTTTCCCCTTTTCCAGTCACCAGAGACTTCACCTGACTGCCATGACTTTTCAGATATGGAGAGTTGCTTGACAACTACATCAGCCAATTACTTCAGGACTCTGGGATGCATCTTGTTAGGTTCCATGGATTTATGTATTTTCTTTTTCTTCAGATGGTCATGAACCTGATCTTCTCTTACAGTGGGAGGGACTTTGCTCCCCCAGACCCCATCTTGCAGTCCCATCCACTCAAGAGGTGTGGGAAGAGAGGTTGCCAGTGAAGACTGAGGCGTAAAAGTTGCTGAGTACCTCAGCCTTCTTATCTGTTGTTACCGGTTTACCAGTCTTGTTCATTAGGGCAGATGCACTTTCTTTGACCTTCCTTATCTGGCTGATATATCTGTAGAAGTCCTTCCTGTGCTTTGCATTCCTTGCCAAGTTCAGCTCCATCTGCACCTTGGCCTTCTTGACCCTGTACCTACACAACTGTGCATCATCCCTATAGTCTTCCCAGGATACCTGTCACTGCTTCCACTGCCTGTGCATTTTCTTCTTGTTCTTTAGTTTGACCAACAGGTCTTGACTCATCCATGCTGGTCTCTTTCCTTCCTGTCCTGATTTCTTACCCCTGGCGATTGAGAGCTCTTGTGCTCAATGGAAAGGGTTCTTAAAGATCTGCCAGCTCTGTTCTGCTCCCTTGGCCCTGAGAACAGTTTCCCAGGGGGTCCTATCAACTAACATCTTGTACCTCTGGAAGTTTGCTTTCCTAAAATTCAGGGTCTTGACTTTACTCTTTGTCAGACCCATATCCCTCAGGACTGTGATCTCCACCAGTGCTTGATTGCTGCAGCCCAGGCTGCCTTCAATCTTGACGTCACGGATTAGCTCCCTTGTATTGGTGACCATCAGGACCATCACATCCCCTCTGGTAGGGCTGTCTATTACTTGGCTTAAGAAGTTATCCTCATTGCATTCTGGGAGTCTCTTGGATTGCCTACATCTCACTGTGCTACTTTTCCAGCAGATGTTTGGGGTGGTTGAAGTGAGGGCAATGGAGTAAGAAGGCTTCATCAGTAGGCTCCCCGTGATGAGGTGATCTGGAGTAGACACCAGCCACAAGGTTCCCTTTGTTGCCTCAGTCTCTAATTCTTATCCATAAGCTTTCAACCTGCTCATGTCTATTCTTCAGAGACAGCTCTTCACACTCTACCCATTTCTTGACATAGAAGACAATCCCTCCCCGCCTCCTTCCTTGCTTGTCCCTTCAACACAGCCTGTAGCCATCGATAGCCACGCTCCAGTCATGGGATTCGTCCCACCAAGTTTCAGTAATGGCAACTAGGTCATAACTTTCTAGCATCATGGTGGTTTCCAACTGTCCCTGTTTGTCACCCATGCTGCATGCATCGGTGTAGAGGCACTTAAGCTGGGCTGTCCACTTTTTCAGAAAATAAATTTGACTCATTCTTATTTCCTGAAAAAAGGAGTGCTGCTTCTATTTCCAGTGTAGACTCTTACATCTTGAGAAAGAGAAAAATACAGAGAAATTATAGAAATCTTGAATGGTTGCAGTGTTGTGGGATGTGTAAATTACTATCTTAGTTAATTAGTCCATCTCTGATAGTAATTTCTGTTTATGGTGCATTTACTTGGAATGCACTGAATTAATTAGTACTTATTCCCTTTTCCTATATTCAGCTGGTTACTTCTGAGGTTCTAAAACCTAGTGTCCCTTCTGTGTGCAGAAATATGAATTATGAGAGACGAGTTGTCAGCTGCTCCGGAAAGCTCTGGGCATGGTTCAGTGGGGGGATGGCAAAGGAGATATTTGTTTCTGCCTCTGAAGCCGGGTCTAGCTTTATACTGTTTCCAACATCATTTAGTGTAGCCTTAGATGAGTTTTAAACTATGCCATCTGGCCTTGATTCCCGAGGGGCCATTATTTCTCCTGGAATCACTATAGTTAGAGCCTTCTCCAAGGCTGACCTGTGCTCTAGGGGAGGTGGTGAGGAATGGCTGTAGCAAAGCTGTGCAGAAAGCCTCCCCAGCAGACAAAGGTGCCCTTAGGTATGGGAGATTTATTTAGTGATAGAAGAAAAGTTGCTGTTGCTTGCAACAGCTGCGTTAAAAAAAAAATAAAATTCTTTATGTGGGTAGATCAGTATATGGAATATATGGAGCAAAACCTCAGGTGAGGCCATCTGTGTTAGCATAACGTGAGACACATGGTATGTATAATTAGGCATTCAAATTCTCGCTTAAGACTATAATATGTCTTTTGTTGACTTTCTAACAATCTGGAAGAGAAATCTACTAGAGCATCCTATTGAACTGATACTATAGGAAAATGCCCTTTATTGCAGAACATATTACCATACTAAATAGAGATAAATTCCAGTAGTATTTAAACACTTAATGACTACAGTAAATCAAATACTACTGTGATGAAGAATTGAATGTCAATCAACAAATCCAAATACAGTTTGAACTGCTCTGATATTGGTTGAATTCAGTGGGGCGGATTCATCGGTCTTGGTTGAACTTGTGACATTTAACATGGGGGAATTTTTTCATCTGGAAATTATAACTTTTGGAAGAGTTCCCTTCTGAACTTTCAGGACATCCTAGGCATCAGAGTCTGCTGAACTGAGGAGACAGAAGGAACGTGCAAGGGAACAGTGTCAGATTTTGGATGGAATGGAAACGACTAGAGCTGTTACTACCTTGTAATTAAGCTGCAGAAGGAGTAACTGGCCTTTGGTACCCGTTATATCTTTTCAATTTAACACAACACAGATGGCTTTCTCATCTTCTCCATATAGCCCAGCTAGATGATTTGTCCTCCAGAGGGCAAGCTGAATAATGTTGGGGAGATGAGCGGGGAGAAACTCTGGAGTGGAGAACGGGGCTGAGGCTGGGGAAGGGATGGAAGCAGAAGAATCTGAGTGACAAAGGATGCCGGAATGGGTGGAGAAATAGAGGCCCTGATGTAGTTCAAGGGGGAAGGGAAAGCCCAGGTTCTCTGCAACTGTAGAAAGAACAGAGGAACTTGGCATTGGTTTCTCACCTTGATTATAGATGTGCAGTTTAAGTGCATGTGAAAATAGCAGTCCTAAGTTAGGAGAGGATATACCAAAAATGCCGCTTTCTTTCCTTGAGTTATAAATACGTCACAGTGATGAGGCTGCAGGATGAATGAGTTAGAGCTGACACAAAACTATCCCTGCTTGCTTTGTTGAGAAGGGGGGTCTGTCTGTTAGGGGTGATGAGAGGAAAGGAGGTCATAGCTGAATGAGACTCCACTGTGTTAGATTCGGTTAGGCTTTTTTTTGTGTATGCGTTTGTTTTTTCCCTTTTCTCCCTGCAGTGCAACCAGGAGATTTCTTCCTGCTGTTTTAATTTTTTTCCAGGATTGGGCACCTGAGGATCAGCTCCCTGCCCAGCCCTTGCTGCCTGCTGCACCCCAGCCCCATCCAGGCTCAGTGTCGAACTGCGCCTGCGGTTCTTAGCTGGGTTGCAGATGACAGCGAGCAATCCCATTAACCCGCCAGCCCGGCTGCAGATAATCCTGGAGAACCAGGGCACCCAGTGCTGCCTGCGGCTGCCGTCCCTCGCTTGGCTGCAGTCCCTGCCTGCTGGTGAGCACTGATGTTCCAGGCAGAGGAGCAGCACAGCACTGCTCAGGTGTATCTCCTCCTCTGAGCTGCCCACAGAGCTTCAGAAACTGGCCCGTTTTGAATTTTTCCTCTTCCCTTTTACTGTCCACTGCGTTTTGGCAGACCCATGGGCAGTGGCAGATATGATGATCTTGTCTGCTCGCCTGCTGGAGCAAACTCTTTTGTGCACTGTGCTGCCTTTTAAGAAGTAGATTTTATTTGGTTTTGAAAGTTAATGGCACATGCCTCTCAGGTTGTAGAGAAGAGGAATTATTTAAGACCCTCTGTGAGTTCCAGTTTAACATTCTCTTAAATAGGAAAGTTACGAATCCCTAAAAGCATAATTTGTAACATAAAAGCTATCAAAATAGCGGTACAATCTGTTAAAGTGTTTAAAAATTTGATTCTCTGCAGTTTAAAATGTGAAATAAATGTACACTAATTGTTTTGAATGGAGATGAAGATGGTGTTTGAAGCCAGTCTTTAAAGGAATTAGTGAGATAGCACTGCAGTTAATGGTGGAGCACTATTTTTCTGTAATGTGCTCAGCAATGTTCTCTAATTAGCTTGCAAATTGATATTCAAATACAAGTAAACTGGCAATCAAATACAAGCAAAACATCTATGTAAATAGTCTTTGGTTTCTGCATGTAGCATACCTGTATCAAAATTATGTGTGGGTGGAGGGTAAGCTCTTAGTTGTTTTTCAGCATGGGGCTTTTATTAATGGTGGTTCACTGGTTACATTAGGTCAATATTTCGGTTCAAGCACATGAAAAGGGGGGAAAAATACCCAACTCCCTTCCACGAGTGAGTGTCTTTTGATCATTAGTAACATAAAACTGAGTGTGTATGAGGCTTTTCCTGACTTACCGTCTTTCAGGTTTTGTCAACTAGTTGTGCACATAGGATTTGATGCATAGCCGAGTTAGTTGAAATTATTCTGTTGACTTTCCTGGATTTGGATCATGTTTATGTTTATTATTAAAATTATTGCTGCATGGTATTGCTATTTAACTTTCAAACCTTGTGCCAGAAGCTGGATACATAAAGTATTATTGCTGTTTGTGTTGCAGGTTTTTTTTTTCACAGAGTATAGGTTCTTAAACTTAAATTCAACTTAATTCCTGGCTCAAGTAGTTTGTAAGTTTGTTTTTCTCCAAAGAAGAACCATTCAACAAAGCTGTTACTAAGAAGTGTTGTGGGGAAAAGTAACTAAAGATCATACGCTTAGAATCTGAATTCCAGGATCTTTTTAAGCTCTTTATTCTCTAATCGATAAAACACCTCTCAGTCATTGACACACTGATAACTTGCTAACCACCCTCTGTAAGCTTATTGTTTGTTGCCAGATGGAAGTGTGACTGTATCAGTGGGTCAGCTGTGGTTTTATCATCCCTACATACTCCTTCCATCATCTGTCCATGGTGTTTGTTGTTCAGCATCATGTTTTATACTAAAAGTTCTTTGGAACATAGTTGCCTAAGTCAGATTGTTACCACTGTTCATTCATTAGATCCACTTATTGTTTGCATAGATTTAGCTTTCAGTGCTGGTTATCATCAGTTTTTTTCAAGCTGAAAAAAACCCAAACAAGACCAAACCCCCAAAAAACTTGTGTTAAGGGTTTTCTGTAAAGCAGCTAGTACTTTTATTACACCGTAGAAATAATACATCAGAGAAAGTATTTGGCTTTCCAGTTCAGTATGTGCTCTTCTGTTCAAATAACCTGTTTTCCCTTTACAGTGCTGCAGTGCATGTTTGTGCTTTTATAAAAAATTGATTAATTTGGTTCTCAGGGGATGGTTAATGGGGGAGTGTAGGTTCCTTGAAGGTCACAGGTTCAGATCCAGTCTGTCATCTGCATCCAGTAGCCGCTAACTGGTATCTGTGTGGTAGATTATGCAAAAAGAGCCTTGATTGGTTTGGTTTCTTCTGAAGGAGTTTGTGTTGAAAAAGAACATATTACATAAGAGCAGAAATACTGCTGAAATTAGTGGAAACTGGGGCAGCACAGGCAGGCAGGGAGCATTTGTGTGTATGAAGGTAGCTGGATGAAGGTCAGTATTGCAGTGCTTTCCTAGACTGTCTAGAAGACGGAAGCAATGAGATGGGGTGACATTTTAACCTCTTGGAGTGCGTTTATGCAGAGCTGAGATATGAGGGCAGGAGTTTTAACAGCTTGGAGCAAAAAGAACATCTAGCGTTTCAAGTGTCTGAGGTGTTTTTGCCTACCTGTAATTGGTTCAGCATGTTTTCCAGAACCAGAATGAAGCCCATATCACATTGAAATTTAAAAACCAAACAAAAGAAGAAACCCTTCTCATTCTTACACTGCATGTCACTATCTCCACTTATGTTTCAAGTCTCAAGACGTTGTCATTATGCTTGTGTGCAAATTAAATATTTAAGAATTATAGGTATTGTTATTTATAAAAACGGATCATTTTTTCCTCAGAAAAGGTCATTTTATCAGTTGTTAGAACTGCAAACAGTCTATTAGTTATTTCCTCCTGATTTTTGCAACAAAGGTTCTGTAATTTACAGATGCTGAACAACGACAACAAAACCCCCCAAAAGCCGAAGCAGTCGTGAAAATGAAAGATTTTGTTAGCCTTCAGTGGGTTTGTTGTTTAAAGGAAGCAAAGCATGCAAAAGCACAGGTGCACCTGGCTTAAGGACCCAATTTTGCAAGAGAGAAGTATGTGTTGTGATCCCAGCAAATCTTTGTGTGGCTGCTCTGGTCATCTGGGCTGGTCATAGCTTCGGGGTGAAGCCTGGCTTAAGGTGGCCACCATCTCTGAGCCTGTGGGTTTTATATTCCAGCTGATTTCAAAGGAAAGGGAAAGTTACTGAGTCATAATAGAATTAAGTTGTGTGTTCCTCTTACAAAACAATAAAAGTACACGAAGATGCTGCTTAATTTTTGAAGCCCCTTTTATCATGCAGGGCATCAATAATAGACTCAAGAACTAAGGTCTGAATGTTTCTTCCCGTAAGCGACTATCATCTTTCATGTGGTACTTAAATTTTTTGTAGGGTAACCAAATAAGGTCTTGGAAAAGGCTGTTTTTGAAGACTGCCTGCTGTCTGCTCGAACGTGGTTGTGTGACTTCTGTTGCACAGTGTAGAAGAATGCTCTGCCTGGGTACACTTGGGGAGGACAGCGTGTTGTGCTGCTTGTCCTGAGCAATCCACAGCTGCACACCACGCGTGGCCTTGCGAGCAGCGTGGGGCTTGGCTGGAGCCAATCGATGGATGCGGGCCTCTTTGTTTGGTAGATCAATACGCTGTAATGAACTCGGTGCTCCAATTCCCTGGTAAGGATCACTGGGGGGGATAGGAAGGTGCCTGTTTTTCTGGAATGAATCAAAATGAATATTGTGTTTTGAAAATCTTTTTTTTTTTCCCCCTTCTCTCACATAGGGATTGAGTGAGCTTTCTTAGTTTCCTCCACAAACTCTGAAAATCCTCTAATATGAACTCCTGAGTTATCTGTGAACTTGAAGCTGTGTGTTTTCCATGACGACTTCTTCCTGAAAATACCATGAAATAAATTGATAACTGCTTTATTTATTGTACCAAAACTCTTAGATTTCTTTGTTGTTGATTTGTTTCCTGATTGTTGTTGTTGAAGGTGGTCTGTACTTATTCCTCTGGGTCAGAATTGATGTTTTTAATTTGCAGATAATTAAAATATGGTGAATGTGAGCCTAGCAGATGAGCAGAGTCTGTTAATGGTTTTATGTAGTTCCCTATACTTATTTTTTAATTGCAATGCCTTCGTGTAAAGAATAGCTTTGTAGAAGGTGCGAGGGTAGATAAATGGTTTGATAAGCTGTTACACAAGTGTTTTAATAATGTCTTTCAGCCACATGTATTTATGATGCAGAGAATTTTCCAAGCTATACATAGCTATACATAGTGTCAAAATGTCACTGAAGGTCAAAACATGGTTTGTTTGCTTAGAGGCCTTTGTTTTTATTTGGTGCTAGACTTCTCAAGTCTCTGTTTGTATTATTGCTTTAGTAAGAATCTTGCTGTCTTTCATATTATAATTTTTGCTAGCCATGCACTGATCTGCCACAGGATAAATTGAATTCTGAGTGTACTGTGCCATAAACTGAGAGAGGGAAAAAGGTCACCTTTGTGTGATAAATGCAAACTGTGTTGATACCGTTATTCATTTTATACCACATACTTTGTTAACTTTGCTATTTTCACCAGCAACAAAAGGTAAAATGTTTTATTAATGAAATGGTAACATTAGACAAGCCTTTAGAAAGAGCAGGAGATGCCAAGAGGACACTCAGATCTGTCATACTCGGTAAGGGACAGACAAGTGGTTTTGGGTTGTTAGTTCTGATAAAATGATTGGGGGGGGTTAATACTCGTTTATACAAAGTCTCTTTCCTGCCTTTTTCAACTCGTATGCATGCAGATGAACATGATATTTATCATCTTCGGAACTGATGCTCATATAAAACGTTCAAAATAAATTTTCTTCCCTGTAGTGAATAAGAAGATGAAAGTTTAGCTTGTAGAATGTTTTTGCTGCAGGCTGCAGAATTTTTAGTGATTCCATGACTTGAATCATCAGGTGTCCAAAGCCCTCTGAGATGGATGTAGCAGGTTCCAGGCAGTATCCTGGCTTTTTAAAAAAGGGACAGTTAACTTCATCTGTGATTGAAAGACTTAAAAGATGATGTTATATGGGGTTATTGGCAATGGCTGGGAAGATTAGGAGGCCAATATAGGAGACTGATTGCCGTAAGAGTACAGTTCCCCCAATTTGGAGCATATAAGAATTGCAGAGCAGCAGCTCCCAAGTAGGGAAGCAGATCTTGCTAGTGAGAGACAAGCATAAAACAGATGTGCAGTAAAATAAGGTTTGCTGATGCTAGTCCTACTTGTGCCTCACTCTCACAGACCCAGATGCACTGGGAGGTTTGGTGCAGAGGCACTTGTGGTGTTGTGGATGAGGTGGCTAAATTAAAGCTTGGTGTCTGTTTTGGTACTATAAAAGTGATGGTAGACCAAGGGGTGGTTGGAAAGAGCTGTTTTGATGAGGGACTGAATGGTACTACTTTCCTGATGCTAGTCCCGCTTTGGAGAAGATGACAACACAGTGCATCTTCACTGATGATAGAGGAGCTCAGGCAGATTTGCCTTCTCACATCTAAGGCTGAAGTTCTGTATTACAATTAAAGTGGTCTAAAGGAAAATTACCATTGGAGAGGGCAGTCCCACATCTCTCCCTAGCCCTATCCAGAGGTCCAAATGCTGCTTTTGTATTGGATATAGTGGTTTTGCAGCCTCAGTATGAATTATTGCGGCTGATCAAACGGCAGGCTTACCCCAGAGCAAAAGAGGAACGAGATTCCCTTGGATTGGCTGGAGGAATCAGCTTATCCCACTGCTGTGCTGCAGCAGTTTCTGGGAGACAGGACCACGGGCTGCAAGATCACCTCCTTCAGCAGCATCTTCTGCCTAAACAATTTTAATTGTCATACCAGAAGTGCATCGTAGCTGGGTCTATAAATATTGCTTGTCCTCTACTGAGGTTTTCATTCTGTGTCTCTCACTGGCCAACAGTATTGCTTTGCTGTCATTTTAGATCTGCAGAACCAGAATGGTTGATTTGAGCATCTAGTATGCAAATGAGATGACCTTTTCACTGTGATTACATTTTTTTTAATGAATATATAAATCATGGATATTTCGCCATTAACTCAAGCCCTTCTGTGAAATATGAGAAAGATGTGCAGCATTTTAATCTTTTCTCCCGTTCATCCAGTCTCTCTCCCTCCACTGTGACCATCCAGTAGTAAACCCCTAAACAAGCAGCAGTCTCTTCTGACCTGAAGAGTCATAGGTCTTACTGCAAATCTGCAAGACAAAATGAAGCAAGCAAAGCTGACTACCGTAGTTGTAAGCCACTTTTGCATGTAGCCCCATTCTCGAACTATTTATTTAGTCACCTGGAGTCTCTAAAACACGACAGTCTGCCGGGGCTGCTCCAGAGGCTTCAGCAGCCTTCTCGCTCCCCAAACTCTTCTGTGTGAGGAGCTTTGGGGGACAGTGCTGTTGGGACCTCCTGCGGTAGTGGAGGATGCCGCTGCCTCCGTGTATTCGTCCTGGCTCTCTGCTGGAGGCTGCCATCCTGCCGCAGCGCTGAGCATGCAGGCTGCCTGCCTGGGCTTCACCTCTGAGGGTCAGAGCCTCCTGTGAATTATCAGTAAAGATGTGCTGATAACCAAGGCAGCAGCAGCAGAGCTAGAGCAGCAAGACAAGGATGCACGTGCCCTTCTGTTGGGTCTTGCTAGGCCCTGTCCTCAGCAGAGAGGCAGGATAGGTGGCTGGGGATGGTAGCGTTTTGGGGTGGGGTGGGGGGAGGCAGAAGAACTTCAGGGCTCCCCATTTATTTGTCCACAGGGACTTTTGAAGCAGTCTTCAGAAAGTGGTCTACAGCTGTATGTTCCTGTGGTGGCAAGGTTTTCTTCTCTTCAGCTAAGGCTGAAGTCTTTTTCCAGGTATTTCTACTATGGCAAGAGTGGGGTTAAAAAAAAAAGAAACATTCCCTGTGACTTGTAATAATCACTTTGATTAAGTTTGGGTTGAAAACAACAGGAATGCTTCCTTTTAAGCTGAGTGCTGTAATTTGTTTTGAACAGCATTTTTAAAGCTTTCCATCAAGAAAAACAACAAAATAAAGAAGCTTCCTTTTAAACTACCAACTCCAAAGATCTTTATATAGCACAGTCTACTTCTCCTCTTAAATTAGTGGTCAGCATAAAAGTAATTCGGCAAAACTGGTGGATTTACATAAGTATACATGTGGTATAAGAAAAAGGAAAATTAGTTCCAGAGTTTCTGAGAATACTTGAAATTCAAGGCAAATCTGGCTAGTCTGAAATCAACCACAAACGTACTGAGTTTCGAGTATTTAGGTTTTTTGCTTTTTTCGGAATATCTCTGCTGGGAGAGGCAGATTCTGTAGAATATTCTATAGATCTTATATTCTGGAAAAGATTTGCAAGTAATTTTTGTGTATGTTATGTGAATGTTACCGGGAATGACAGTGATACTGGATTCCTGTTCAAGGACAAATGGGAATAAGGATGTCTCTGGAGACTAATATCTAGTGTGCTTTTATGTATGATGAACAACAGAATGTATCTGATGTCATAGGTGTGTTTCTTCAGATAAAGATTTTTTTGCTATCTGTTTTTACTCTAATCAGAACCAGTGGTCAGGAGTTCTGTTGTTTGCTTTTTCTTATGACTTACATGTTTTCCCAGTATGGGTTTTCACTGGAAGTTGAATGTTTGATAGTACCTTTTCTTTTTAATTAGAATAGTAATGTGCATCCCAACATCCCAGGTTACATTAGCATTTCATACTGGTTTACATGGGTTATTTTTTTATTTGCCCTTGACTTGTAATGAGCCTATTAGCTACAAGCTATCTCTATGCCCATGGGCAGATCCTGATTCTAAAAGTAAAAGCTGACAGCTGTGGCCAAAGGGGGCTTTTCAATGAAATACAGTGTGGCTTTGCCAATAATTTTAATTTCCTAAGCAGATTTTAAAAGCAGGGAGGGGGGACTTTCATTGTTGAGTCAAAAAATTAATGAGAGACATTTCTTTGTTACTGCTTTTCCTTTACATTTGAAATATTTTTGTGCTTTTACGAGAACACTGTGAAAATAGATGTGCAGTATTTAGGCAGTAGTAGTACAGAATGATTTTCTCATCTGAATTCAGTGACTGCCTGCCTTGCATGGGTGAATACTTGTCATGGTCCAAAACTTCAGAAGTAGACTGGAATACTGGAAAAAGTGTAGCAATTTCAAGGAGTGCTAAAAACTTGATAATGTTCATGTTTTCTGGAATGCTGTACAAGGCACTGAATGTGAGTATATTAAAAGAAACAATTTTGATATACTTGAATCTGTGCACCTATTAAGATCAATAAATAGCTCATGATAGTTAACGTGTATCTCACGTCTTACTGCAAGTATTCTGAGGGAGGAAGAAGGAAAGCACGAGGTAAAAACAGACTTGAGAGAGAAGTCTTAGTGATTTGATTGACTTCATCGTGGGTTTTTCTTTTATTGCAAGTCACAAGTTGGGAAATTGATGGTGAGACAAAATACGGAACTCTGTAGTTTGCTGTGTGCTTTCCATTACAAGTTAAGACTGGTTGTTAAACATAAGTTTTGTAATTTTTTTTGTGCTTCTGTCAAACTGCAATAGATGTGAAAACAAGGGATGTCTTTTTTTTTTTTTTAAATGATAAATGCAGTACTTATGCATATATGTGTATATATATAACTCAAGTGGTATAAGCTCATCTCTCATTAGATGCATTGTTTTGTTTTTTCTCATTTACATTCTTGAAGCAGCAGAAAATAGTAAAATTTCATCATTTACAGTTAGCACAAAAGTTGCATTCAGAGCTTAAAATGAATTTTACGTTGTAGAAATTCCTGGTTAACTCTGAAGACAAATCTTGCCATGCAGTGATGAAGAGCAGAACATCTTGTCAGCTGATCCTAATGTAGGACTGCAGGGAACTCTTCAGGGAACATCACACTACTTTTCGGGAATGCCCTCACTTTCCAGTCCCTGTTGCCGGGAATCAGGAGCCCACATTCTGCTGTGTGTCATTAGAAATGCCAAAGGATTGGGGGTGATTTGGAGGTGGAGGACTTGCTGTGCTTGCTGTAGAAGTTGGCTGGGAGATGGCACCAGCCAGAAAGGTCCCTTCCTTTGTTCAGCCACTGTGATTCCTCGGGAGTGTTTGCTGCCTGCTTTTTCCATCTCTCCAAAAAGGAGAGACAAGAATTGCCTGCATTTTTCCCCTCTCCCTATCTACTTCACTGCTTCCTGCTTAGCCAGGTAAAGAGCCTTGTAGGAGTGAGAAGCGATGGAATGCCAGGCCCTGATGATCTGAGCATCTCACCAAGCCTGTAAATTATCTGTGGGCTTTGCAGAGCTGGCGCTACCACTTACCTTTTCTTCTCAGAGCTCATTTGACTGTCAAGATGTATGTCGTTTGTAACTGTATAATGGAAAAAGATAAACTAGTGCAAATATTCATATTTTTTAACCCCTGTCACACAAATCCAGCACAGCTGTTAGTGTTGTTTGTATTTATACTTAAATTCCTCACTACCTAAATTTCAAAAGCGGTGGTATTCGGTATTCAGGAACACTTTTAAAGCTGTATGACATTGACTTAGACAGTAAGTTGAACTTTGGAGAACTCGGAGGAACAGAATTTCTAACACAAGATGCTAAGAATAATTTAAAAAATGCAGAACAGTGTTCACAGTTTAGAGCATTTATGCCTGAATACTTCCTGTTAAAAGTGTTGAGATGTGGATGGACTTTTTATTAATGCAATAAATGTGCTTTGTACTAAAGGCTTTGATTAAAAAAAAAAAAAACAAAACAAAACAACAAAACAAAAAACAAACAAACAAACAAAAAACCAAACAAAGTCACAAAAACAAAACAAAACTGAAACCTCCACCCCTTGGTTTTATGAAATCTGCTGTGCAGCCTTTGTCTTTTTTTTTCATGTCCTTCAGCAGCTCGGTATGTAATACCAGTTTTTGACACCTAGTCCAGCTTGACATCTCCCATGATGCAGCCTTTGCTCTTAAAAGATATCATCCTGCGTATAGGAGGCTACCAATAAAGAGCATCTAGCTCAAAGTGTAAGGCTAGTTGGAAGTCGTGCAGTTGCCTTTCCTGAAACAAAACATTGTCTCCTTAAATGTTGTAATTTGTCACAGTCTGTTTTTCATACTGCTTCGCTTTTATGTGTGTATTATTGGTCAAGGTAGCTTGTGCCCTATCATTGCTTTAGTACTATATTGCTTTCCTGTTTTACCAGCACGGCACTACCGGAGGTCATAGCAAGATTTCTTTCAGCCGTGCTCCATCTGAGTTTACTGTGAGTTTGGTGGGCTCACTGAGGAGCCTCGGTATTGTGCGCCTGGGGAGGAAAGCTCTGGGCTCAGATAGCTCTGAACGGAGCCACACGTGCCAGTGAGGTCTTGCTGCCCCTCGACAGGCGTGACACTAGGGGCAGAGGCCCGAGCAGCCCCCAGGAACGGTGGCATCTTTGTGTCGTGGGAAGGAGGGCAGTGGGCGGCTGGGTTTTCTGAGGCACAGCGTGCCACCAGTTCTACCAAGCAAGGCTAATCTCTATGTAAGGAGATTAGACCAGTGCTTCACCCTTGCACTGGGAATGAAGGCTCAATCTCAATCTTCAAAGTCTTGGGTGAATTGAGATGCATTTCTTAAAAGTGCGTTTAAAAAAAGCATAAAAAAACAAGTCTCGGAGAAGATTATCTTTCTATTTAAGAACGGTCTAGCTACAGAATAAACTTCCACAGACTGTCTCAAGTAGAATAGCTTTAGAGAGGAATAGTAAGTCTTCTCAAACAGCAGCTCTCACCCATTGCAGCATAAGAGACAACATAAGAAACTCTGACATAAAATAAAGTCTTTTTACTTGTTTGTCTGAAATAGTCCTTTGTAAAGAAAAAACAAGAAAAATTGGGGAACCCCCCTCACCCCAACAGATGCTCAGAGTTGAATTTCTCACAGAAACAGATTTCAGTAACCTCTGACCTTCTGTTGTCAGTATTTTTAGCATAGAGAAAGCTGAGGATGGTGGTTTAACCTTCCCCCCACACCTCTTTTTTTCTTCCCCTCTAGTCTTTTAGCCTCTGTTAATCTCGTGTTACACTTTGGAGAAGGAGGTTTTCTGTTGCTACCAGTTAGTGTCTATTCTTTAATACAGTTCTTACTTTTTTTAAGTAGTGGAAAATAAAAAAGTATTGAGTGAGTGAATGCAGAGTGAGACCAGAAAGTGCACGTGCGTCAGACTTCTCTTTGAGCGGTACAGATACCAAGGCTGTTTAAAGCAAATGACATAAGCGGTGTGGCAGTGAGTTGATGGCCCTCGCCTCTGGCTGTCACCTCGGTGTCAGATCCGATGGGACGTGGGCACACAGCCATACGTGCCGTGCGCCCGGCCGCTGTCCTGCCGCGGCTGCGCGGAGTGCGGGTGCTGAAGGCACCTCTGGTCAGCAGAAAGTGGCTGTGGCTTATTTTGGGCCAGTGACTTTGTCTCTGGCCACATAGCAGAGGTGTGAAATAAAAAGGACTGGGTGCCTCTGGAAGTCTGCACTGGGTGTGGTTTAACAAGTTATCTGCAGGTGACAAGGTTTTCCATAAACCTCAGTATACAGATATTTGCTGTCCTTTCAGCTATATGTATTGTTAGGTGGTAGCCATTGTTGTTTCATGCGTTAAGTAAAGTTAAAGCCTAAAAGTGAAATTTTCAGTCAGAATTGAAGCAAAAAATAAGACATCGGGAAACAAAGTGCATCTTTAAATGCCAAATACTTTTGATAACACTTTTAATACTTGTAGTAGCTGATTCGTCTCATGTTTTTGTGAGCATCCTTTTACAGCTAAAAGAGGAATAATTGAGGTCAAATTCTGCCAGGCTGGGTGGAGAAATAATTTGTTTCTCTACTGTCACAGTCTGCAATGTATGACGATAAAACATGCAAAATTGATGCAAAAAAACACTGTTTAAGGAAATGGCATAACCTTAAGGTAGTGATGGTGAGGAAAATCATTACAATGTGAGCAGCTGTCTTGTGCTTCTCATTTGTTTGTCTGTCTGTGTATGTAAAATCACGTAGATCTATTCATATAAAATGACCAGGCAGTAATACAAAGAATCTTTGGTCCTTAGGTGATTAGAGCTGACATGCAACCTAGCCATCTGTACCCTTTGACTACTAAATTAACCCAGATTTTAAAGTGCCCAGAGAAAATACTTAAGGTGTGGAGAGTACTACACTGAGGTACAGCACTCTAGAAGTTATTTTTGGTGTAGAAAGAACAGAAAATAGAGATTGTGACAGTTCCAGTAGTGAGATTGGGTTCACAAAGCTTTTTGGGTGAGCTTTCTAGGAGTTGGTGACAACTGAAGTTTTTGTGGGTGTAGGGTTTTTTGTTTGTTTTAAAGATCCAGGCTGCTTCTGAATTACATTGACTTGGAGGGCATGGGCTTTATCAAGTTGCTTCATACACAGCTGTACACTGCTAATTCTGTAGAACCTGCCTTTATATTCCCCACTCTAAGAGAAGGCTAAACCCCTCCATTTCCCAGTCTTAGACCTGTGAACCTTTTGTCAAGTGTAGTTCAGAGGTTTGATACAGAATCAATACCCAAGAGAATGAATGTGCAATTGCATGAAATCAAGATGGTCTTCTATACTCCCTGAGAGCAGAGAGACTTGAGTTGTCATTCTTACTTGCCAACTGAAGTCTGAAGAGGGATGTGATCAAGAAGGAAAACTGGGAGGGAGATGTCAGGGGATTAAAGCTCTTTCATATTTTTCCAGGCATAATTCTGTTAGGAAGGACCTTTGTGGTAATGCTTTTTTTGTTTTCAAAGCTCACTGACAGTGAAAAGCCCTGTGTAGCACAGGCTATCATTATCACTCTCCGTGGTCTAACCATAGCACAGAACACATATTTTGTGATGCCTATAATCTTCTGACAGGACAGGGCTGTTGAAACGCCATGTGAAGTTCATTCCATCCTTTTTTTTTACTAGTTAGCTAAATTCTCTTCAAAAAGCTGGTTTTGATTCATGGCAAATATTGGAAGGCATTCTCTATGGTTTTCTATATGTAAGACCTAATGACCGTGTTACAGAAATAGCCCCAAATGTCTTTGAGAGAGTCATCTTGCTCCACTCTTCATTTGTTTTCAGAGTAGTTGCACATAGACTGAGTTAATCTTTTTCACTTAAGTTTGCACCATGCAACAAGAGGCTCTGGAGTTACTTGAAGGACTCCCAGATAAATCTGTCTTTCCCATACTTCCACTATACTCCTGCTTCCCTGAAAGCAGGACCCAACTCTGCCCATCCACGCATTTTCATCCTGCTTTCCTAAATACAGACCCCAGGATTGCTCTTGCCACCATTCCTGCTGTCATCTTCCTCCTCCATATCCCCAACTTGCCAAACCAGAAAGGCCTCATCTTCTCAGTGCATACCACAAAAGCAAAATGCACCTTCGCTTCAGCATTGTAGGAGCAGTACTCGCCTATGGGAACAGGTTACTGTTATCACATAGCAGCTGACAACCTCCCTGTGCATATGCTTAAGTTGTGGCACATCCAGAAGGTGGGAAATTGAACGCTACCATCCACTGCTAGTGTATGCCAGAAACATTTGTTAGGTGTAAGGTACATATTTCTAGTGCTGTTGGTTCTAACTAGATCACACTGCAAATCTACCTATCCTTTCTTGTATAGCCTTCTCATCTCTTGTAGACAGCCCTGTGAAATGTGTGATGTTGGGAAACAGGCCCACATGAGTTTTGTGTACTAAGAACTGATCATCTCGTAAGGCCCACAGAACAAAAAACAATCCCTGCTATACTGTCTCAAGAGTCGTACGTAAATGATACATTGACTTGGAATTATTCTTAACAAGAGATGGTGTGCATTCTTTAGAGCATAATAAAAGACCAGGAGTGCAGGAGTTACATAGCAAAGAGGCATAAGTGGTTCTGCAGGAATAATGAGAAGTTATGCTGCAGTTGTCTCCTGCTCTCTTGGGATATGGTGCAAGACCAAATTTAACTTTCTCACAAACCCCATAATCCGTCAAGTTACTTAAATGTTTGTGGTTTTGCTTTGTAGGAAGCCATTCCACAAGATGGAGTATTCAAAGGGCTGTGCTAATTCTCCAAGCGAGATTATAGGGTGGGGAAAGTGTGTCAGCTTAAAAACAGAGAGGAAAATTCACCCCCCTTTTAACTTGCTTTGTAAGAATGACAGGACTAACTAAACTAGACTTTGAAGTCAGCCTATATTTAAGTTAGTGACTTGCTGAGGGAGGAGAGTGTGACTGGTTGATTTTACCACAGAGATATCCAAAATGACCAGGATGCCACAAGTTTCTAAGAGCTTTTAGGTAAACGCCACGCCTTTTTAGAGTACAAACAAAGCACAAAAGTCCAGCTGCCTTCCTGCTCAGAGCAAACCTGATTTTTAGTAGCTCTGGGTTTGTCTTTGCTGCCGAGGTCGACTCTCCTAACGGGCTGGAAAGAGCCGGGCAGCAGCCGGGTGGTGCAGCCCCGAGCCACCAGCCCGTCGGGGTGCAGCGGTGCTGGCACAGCCCCGGGCACGGGCATTGCGTTTCGGCTGGGCCCTTTAGCTGGATACCTCCCATCTGTCCTTCAGCACTAGCTAAAAAAAAAAAAAAAAATTTAAAAATCCACTGACTTAAATTACAATTAGAAGAAAAAGTTAATGAGCTAAAAAAAAAAAAAAAAAAATTAAAACCCACTGACTTAAATTACAATTAGAAGAAAAAGTTAATGAGGGCATATGTTAAGACTGAATAAATGTCCAGAAGAAGTTTATACTTACAGATGTTTGGAGCAGTCGGTAGCTTGCAGGGCTTTATTTCCTTCCCAGGAAGGGACCTCTTGGACAGATGCCAAGACTAAAGTGTTAGAAAATGAGTCTGTTTATCTCTTCACCATTTGTCATGCTCGCTGAACATCTAGTTTTTGTTTTTTTTTTTAATTAACTGGCTTGCAAGTCCCCTTTCCCCACATATTTCTTGCTTCCCAATGCTCTCCCCATGTATGTCTCCACCAGTTGCGGTTTATCGTTTTGTTTGTTGACCAAAATGGTGCTAGTGGATTTTTAAACAGTTTCAATTAAAAAGAATTCTGGATAATTAGGCTTAATTCATGGAAGGACAATATTTGTATTGTAAACAAGGAGTCCTTTCAACATGAATCTTGTCAGTAGCTACAAGAATGATACTAAAGGAAAACCACCCTTTTAAGGTCCAAGAAGGGAGGATTTTCTTTTGAGAGACAGTGAAGGGTGAGCTACAGGAGATACTAATGGTTTGTCTTCATCTTCTTTCTGGTTTGCAAGCTGCCTAACCAGAATGTGTGAAGAGCTTTTGATTATCCTTTTCAAGAAAGTGTTGCCTCAGAATGAGGCATTTGCCAACACTAATTTTTTTCCTTGTGCAGGTGGGCTACAGAAGCAAGTTGCAGGTTGTGTGTGTAGGTTTGGGAACATAAATGAATCAGCATGCATACATAGTTGTCTCTGGCACATTTTTACATACATACAATAACTAGAAATTTACAAGCAAACATGATTTCTAATACAGTAGAACATCATTTTCTTAAAACTAAGTCCCTTACAGTCACTTGTAAAACATAGTGACCAAAAATAAGCATTCTTACTGAGTTTCTTTTATAAATTATTTTTCACAGGGAGATTAACTTGAGAAAAGATAGAAGGTTGTAATATCTTTAATGGCTTGTATTTACAAAACTGTTCAAGAGGTTATTTTAATTGAAATTTGTCTGGAGTCTGTGATGGTCGTTTTGACACCAAACTGTAATTTCCCCCACATTTACGTCAGCTGTTTGGGCATAGGTTAAAGCTACTTGCTTTCCATGAAGTTTTGAGATGCTAATCATTTTAAGGCAGTGGCTTATTAATTCTAGAAGGTGACCAAAGCGCTGTGTTATGTGGTGTTACAATTACCAGTTTTTAAATTTACTTTTCAGTAAGCAAAGTTGAAATATATAAAGTTAGCTTGGGAAAGCAAGGGTCAGTTTAACCAAAGACCCTCTATGCTTCCTACCCCTTTCCATTGCGAATCCGATAATCTAATTTCTGATGCTGCTCAGAGTTTTATAGCGTAATTCTGAGCAGACTAAATGTTCGGCTTCATCTAATGACTTCTGTGTGCTTTTGAACTGACTGCATAAATTATATAGCAGAAGATTAATGCACAAAATATACAAATATTGAGTAGCAGTAAATGGGGTTTGTGGATGAAATTCACTCCATGCAGATGGCCAATTTAAGACACTTCTACTTGACAACCTCTGCCAAAGGTACGTTTGTGGGAGGAGGGAGGATAGCAAAAGGATGAAATGTAATCCTGGCACCATCTAGAAGGACAGGCTATAAGTACGCATCTTACTTGACAGCCTGTTCAGGATTTGGGGATCAGATAACTTGGGCGCATTTCTTTCTCTTAGTTTTGCATTTGTTTTGGAGACTGCAAACAAACATTACTTGAATAATAGAAAGAAAAGTAAAATAAAGTGGGTTTTGCTTAAGAACTTGGTTATTAAAGGAAGCAGCAGTCAAATTAAGGAGTGATCACATGGTAGTCTGAGTGGCATCCCTCAAATAGGGTAGAATCTAATTGCTATCTGATGTGCAGAGCCAAGGGACACTATGTTGAATAATGATATAACATTAGACTCCAAGAAAGGAAATGTAAATTCTGTGAACTGTGCCTAAGTTACAGAGAGAAATCAGAGGAAACAAAGAGTCGGGGAAGGCTGACAGCAAGGCTGTGGGGGGTGCCCTTTGGGACAGCACCCTGTCTTAAAAGTGTTAGGCAAAAATTATTACGCCGATAAAATTGACCTTAGAAATATTTTTTGTTTGTTTTTGAGGAAAAAAATCATATAAATCTGACATTATTTGGGACCCTTATTTATATTTACCACTACCAACAGATAACTATCACATTTAGAGGAAAATAATGATACTTTTCTCCTTCTAAAAGATAATTACTGTAAGCAGCAAACATCAAAGGTCAGTGTTGCCAGAAAATGCTTTAGGATATTTGAACAAGCTATTACCAATTAGGAGTCTATATTCCATACCTAAGGGGTGGGGTTTTTTAAATACAACCCTGTACAGTGAAGGGAAACCTTATGAAAGGTATTGTAATGGCCTTTTATCTAAAATTGTAAGCTCTCACAAGCATAATAACATTTCATAGGATGGGACTGATTCTAGAAATTGAATTGAAAGCCATGGTATGTACAGGATTCAGATAGTGAGCTAACAAAAAGTCAACAGAGGAAGCTATATTCTCTTCTCACCCTAAAACGTGTGTTCTGGAAAGAGTGTCTGTAAAAACGGCTTTGTACTTTCCAGAGTATTGTTCATCAGTGAGAGAGATCTACATCAAATACGCTTACTGTACAAGTTTAATTATGTTTCCTCTAATTGCTAGCCTTGCGTTTTCACTCTGGAACCTATGTTTAAAGTGCATTTTTCTTTATCATCTTCAATATTAAAAATTATGTGGATTCAGCTAAGCCTTTATTTTTGCAACTCTAGTTCTGGCAAGTTTGCCCAGTGGTGCTGGTGCAGCCGTATTGTTAAGAGATAGGCTGTATACCTGTGAATAAAAAAAAACACTTTCTTCTGGTACTGAGGCAAACCAACCTATCACTCTCCAAAAATAATTTTACTTAATGCTCTCACAGGTGTATCTGCTTTTGCGTTTGGCTCACAGTTTATAATCAGTGCATTACTTTGTTCAGGAAAGCATCTTTCTAGAAAGGATGATATAATGTCAATCCTTGTCTTTCTTTTGTTATGAATGAGCACTCCTTCATCCTCATGAAGAACTGATCTGGTGATGCATTTGTTTGTTTAGTTGTCTGGGGTTGGGGTTTTCTTCCTGGACAATTAGATAACTTTTCTTATTGCCAGGTATTTGTGATAAGATTTATTTTTGCATCTCCCACTCTAGTTCAGTAAATCTGAGAACCACAGACCTTTTGAAAGACTGGATGTAAATTTGCTCTCTTGAAATGTCGGTGTTGCTAACCTTGAACCTTAGCAGATATCTTGTCCTTGATCTTGTGGAGTCGTATACAGGCTTTCATGAGTGAGACGTAGCCAAAAACATTGTCTTTTTCTTTTCCCACGATAGTTTTTTTAAACTGATGCCAGTTAGAAAGCTGATGTGAGGAAATTCCTATACAAAAGTACATGAACTCCTGGGATTTAAACCTTTCTGTCATCTGTTCTCTCTTACACTGGTCTGACACGTGCATGAATATGCAGGTTCAGCAACCTTACTGTTTTGCCTCTGCCCTGTTCAGTGCTGTCTCTGGAAAGTGGTTCATAAAATGGTTTCATGAATGCTTTTCACATGTTCATGTAACTGAAACAAAAGATGGGCTAATATTTAGTAAATCTTAGTCAACTCCTGAAAAAAAGGAAAAGAGGGATGTGCTTCTTATTTCTCTCACTCCTTTGTCTGTGGTAAGGTGTTTGCCCCCAGAGCATGTCAGAGTATTACCTCCAGATTATTCTGGGGAAGTAGGTGGGGGTTTTGTTGTTGTTTTGTGCATTTGGTGTTTTTTTTTTATTCAAAGGTTTAGGGTTTTTTCATGTTTGAGAAGGATTCTCTAAGGGCTTTCTTATTTTGCTACTCCTGTTTGTGGATTTTATTTAAAAAAACAAAACAAAACAAAACAAAAACAACCTCTTATGTGTCTGGCCAGTGACAGTGCTTTCCAAATCTGTGTTTTATAATTCCTGCTGTACTAGCAAAGCCCATGTGGGAAAACACTAAAATTGCATTGAAGAAAACAAATTCTGCAGGTGAACAGCACAGACTGGCTGTTGTCACGTAGATTGGAGAGAGCTAAGAGCTGTTCCCACGCGAAAGGATGTTTTTCTCCAGAGATGGTACATGGTTTTGGAAGTCAGGAGAGTCAGGAGAAGTGTTACTTCTTTAAATCCAACTGTGTGGTAAGTGATTCTTATTCAAGACTTTTCTGGATATTCTGCTTCCATTGTCCTTATCTACGCAAGCTGGTGCTCTTGTGGTACCCTCATGGGTTATGCAGCCTTACAGAATTCCTCCTCCTCCCTGTTCTGTGTCCTTCAAGTACTATGCAGATAATTATCATGACTCCCTCATTTGTTGCTCAGCCAAGATACACAGTATGTTCAGCTCTTTAATCTTTCCATATTAATTCCTCTTGCCAGGCTCCTTCTATGGTTTGCTGCTTAACTTCCTTCGGTTTGTCGTTATTCTTCTCTTTCTTAGACTTGGACAAACAAAGGCTTTGGAAGACTAGTAAGATAAGGTAATAGAGTAAATTGAGCCTTTTTAAATAATTATGCTGCATCGAGGCGTCCTGGATGATGTAGCCACAGACAAGGTATGCCATGTTCTTTTTCTCCTGTAGGTCATTAGAATAGGAAAGTCATCTCTATTGTTACTGTGTTGACTTAAAAGGGAGTGTCAGCATCAAGCAGATGCAGTGAATGTAAAGTTTTTTTGGAGGAGAAGAAAATGATTTAAAGAAACATAGCAATTTAGCCATAATTTGGTTATGAGAGGGGCTGTAGGTTTGTAGTCCTTTTGTAGCTCTGTTTTCTTAACCTGGTAACCCTTAGTCACTTTTTATGTTTGAATGGTGTTTTTAAAACAAAGATCAAAGAGCAGTTGACAGAAAGGAGGAGGTGGTTAGAAATGTGTAAATGATGACAACTCTTATTCTACTGAGAACTAGTAGAATTTTTACGGCAAGTTGCAGAAGAAATATGTATGATTTACCACCAGACATTTTCTGTCAGACAATTAAAATCATTTCGGAAAGCTGGGTATCCAAAACAGAATCGGAAAGCAGATCAATCTGGGGAATTGTCCCATCTGGCAGCTGTCTGCAATGGATCACTGCAAGCAAGAATGATCTTTTCTTTCCCCCAAATAATATATGTTTTTCCAAGTTTAACAGCAGCCTTTTAAGAAATATGTGTTTTGATTTTCATTGCCCCCACTGGGTGCAAGTAAGCACCAGTGAGGAAAGATGGATCTCCAAACTGAAGCAAGTAAGAAGATCATTGCTTCCCAGAACTGTGACCTAATAGGTGGAGTCTTTCGATCTCAGATTTTTTTTCTGACAGAGCAGTTTTTTGGTGATTTTTTTGGTGGGGTGTTGTGGCTTTTTTTTGTTTGTTTGTTTGTTTGTGTGGGTTGTTTTTGTTTGTTTTGGGGTTTTTTTTGTTGTTGTTTTGTGGGGGTTTTTTGTTTGTTGTTTTTTGTTTTGTTTTGTTTTTTTTTTTTTTTTCCCCAAAAATATGTTATGGCAGAGTAAAACTACAAATACCATAGGATTTGAAATGCATTAAGCAACCATGACTTCCTTGTCTCTGCAGCCAGCTGCCTTGTGTCAGCTCTAAATCTCACTTGTAATGAAGATAGCTATTTAATTACTGTGTTTTCTGTATTTTGTATATCTTGGAAGGTCTATTGGAGATGTATTAAGAATAGAAGCTCTACTATCAGGAGGCTTAAGTTTGTTAGATGGAGAGGTACATATCCAGTGAAAATTGTTTTAGGCCTCCAAAAAAGGAAAAAAAAAATTAAACAACTGCTTGCTTCCATATGTTCCTAGCTGGTTTTAAATATCCTGAGGAAAGAGATGATGACTGCCCATTTTTTCCTACTTTGGAAACTTGCTTTTGGATCGGAGAGGGGAAAAGAAGTTGTCATTCTGGGTATTCTTTATTAATTTTTAACTTTCTCTACTGAAATTAGTGCCCCTTTCCAAACCCTGTGTTTCCTTTCTCGTGACTTGAAAGAGGTATATGAGAACGTATAACCACTGTCCTGTCTTCCCTCTGACAAGCGTCAGTGGCTGGTGTAATACTGTACAACTCTGTTCGTAGTACAGTTTTAAATGTTGTGCTCATCATTAAAGAATTGTTGGGGTTTTTTTTAATGTAAATCTTCAGATACCCCAGTTCTTTCCCTATGCTTGGAATAAACTGCCTGGGTGTTAGATGCTGGATATTTATTTATTACTGAAATAATCCTTATAGATACTGTTTAACAGAGCATTCAGGATAGCAGAGACTTATTTGCAAGCATACCCATTCGCTTCACATGAGAAATATTTTTTTATACACAGCTCATTGGCCATGTTTTGGCTTTCTCCAGCTTGATTATTTGCTTTTGGAAGTCCTCAACATTTTATTGACTACCACATGTAGAGTAGAACAATCTCTTATAGTAAGAAAATGACTGGTTAGATTTAAAATTGTTTCATCCATAAACCTTGGCTTCTGTATGAGTGTATATGTTCATACCTGAAAGACTCAGTACTTAGGGAAATAGGAAAAGAACTTCATGGAAAAAAACTGGCAAGTGGTGTACCACATAAATCGCTACAGTTTCTCTGAAAGTTTGTAGTTTTAAGTTCAGTATTTTCAAGACAACAGGATTTTTGTTACTCTTTATGGCAATCATGGGTGCATCGCTTTTGCCCTGATCTAACAGCACAGAGGTGGTACTATAGGCAGGGAACCAAAGAACTACAAAGATGGAAACCCTCAGTAGAAGTTTAGACTGTTCTCTGCATTGCAAAGGCCAAATTCTAGTACACATAACTGATCTACCTAACAGCAAGACTAACTCACCTAACGAAATCAGCACTCTCAGATGCTTTAAAAAACCTCAAACAAACAATAATGTAATCTAGAGAAGGACCTTTCTGTAATCCTAATTCTTTTCCTATAAAATAGCAGTGCAATTTTAGAAGTAGTTTATTGTACTCTGTTCTTGTTCTCATGCTGGTGGAAGTCACGCTTTATTTTGGCTAAAATTAAATACTTCCTTTTTTTGTCTGTGTGTTTTTGCTTCTGAAAGGAGCACTAGAGAGAACCATGTATTATGCAGTGTATTCCTCTTCCTCTGTCATAAAAACAGTGTTTGTGCTGTAGCTGTCCCTTCAGCACATACCAACACTGTACTGTGCTAGGTCACATGAGGAATTTTAGCTGTTGTGATGGAGCTATGGGACACATTAATTGTGACCCAGGATTTATATTGTGGTCTGCAGTACTGTGGAAAATGTTATTCAGTGAAGTCCCATACTCACGAAGAAATGTGTGCTGGGATGTTAATTCTGCTCTGAAGTGAACAATACATTGCCTTTCTGAAAAGAGGCTTTGCTTGTCTCTGTATAATTATGCAGAAATGGAAAAAAAAAAACAAAACAAAACAAAACAAAAAGAACAAAAAGGCAACTCTTGAATTCACCATGTCCCAAGGTATTGAAGTAATGTATTTTTAAATGCCTTTAGTGTTATATTTCAGACTTTTTTCATTTTTAAGTTGGAGTGTTTTCCAAAGTAGAGAAGATTGAATGGCTCAGTGGTCATCATTATGACTTTAATAAAAGCCTGAGCTGAGCGCCTTTAACACAATATTTGGGGTTGATATTGTCCAAAAGTCCATATTTATTTATTTTTTTTTTAAATGTGACCATGATGGTGAAGTTCTTTTGATCAAAATTTATTACTGTTTAACTATCCTTGAACTGAGAGATCATGTTTTAAAGTTGGATCTGATATCCAGCTCTTGGATATTGGCTCTTTATTTATTATGACTGTGTAAACAGCTGCAAGGTATTATCTTGCTGTGTATAGGAAAAGTGCATATTTCCTTATTTCCAGAAATGGAAAAATGCATCGGCCACAGTTTTGCTCTTCAGAGCATTTGCACATTTTCTGCTGAAACCATATTATGCAAAGATAAACTCCGAATACCACAAAAAAACCCCAAACAGATAGCCTTTGTCAAACACTTAATTTAAAGTACTTGAAATGATTTCTGTTACTGAAACAGAAGCCTTATAAAGGGAAAAAACTTAAGGGGGGTATAAAACAACACTGATGTTTCAGTGCAAATCCTGTCCTCCTGTAATGTTGTAGTAATAGCGGTTCACACGTTTTGCACTGGTGTAAAATGTTGCATCTGTTACCTTGTGCGAGCTTGGCATCCGTGGCAGCTGCATTGGTGCACAACCACAAAAAGAAAAGAAAAGAAGCACCTGACTGAGCGATTAAAAAGGCCCTCCGTAGAGACGAGGCCTAAAACCAGTTTGGTTTATTTTTGCCTGAATTTTTGTTACTGTTCCTGTTGGTCATTCTCGAGGAATAGGAAGAAAAGGGCTTTTATATCCAAGTAAAGAACAGAGTTTCTAACAAGGTGGAACCAATAACTGAGAATTGAGAACCTGGTATTTGGAAGAGCTGTGGCGGGTTGGGGGGCAGCTTCCTGTTGGGAGACATCTATTAACAACAGACCCACATAGGCACACACACAAGTTTATCAGCAGTGTTCCAGCCATGTTTTAGCCCTGTCTCGAAATCAAATTTCCCACAGATTTGAAAGCTTTGCTTTGGCAGACTGTTAAATGGATGACTACATTGCCACAGAAATTAAACAAATTGGAGACTTAAATTGCAGAAGTGAATCCTATCTGGCATCTTTGTCTAGCATTAAAATTCCATTGACCACCACTGCTAAATTTTAGGAGTAAATTCTTATTGTACACACTTAAATTTCTATCTACCCAAGGAAGCAGGCTCTCACATTCAGTTTTCATAGTGGAGGAAAAGGTAATGTGCTCTCAGGTCTAGTACAGCATGTGTTGAAGCAATCTGAGTTTAGCACAGCGATGTCATCCATTGACACACTGTCAGTCAACCAAGGTTTTCATCATAGTTCAGTTTACTTGCATAAACCATATTAAAGTAATTGTTAAAACTGAAGAGTAGAAAATAACGTGGCTAAAAGGAATGTTAAAGAAACGAATTTTATATTTTTAAAATCCTTTGCAAGTACTGAAGTAGAAAATGATCTGTAACTTTGCTGGTCAGGCTTTTTATTTGTTCTTTCAGGGAACAATTAATGTAATCTTGCGTTGTGCTTTGTGGGTAGAAACATTGTGTATACTATTTCAAAAACACCTATTCCAGGCAACTGTGCTCTGAGAACTTCTGAGAAAACATGGTACACGTCAGCCTGAACCTTATGCTCTTAGCAAACAAATTGGTCTCATCAGCAAATAGCCATTTCTGTGCTTTAGTTGTGTGCTCATCTGGATTATTGGGGGGAAACTATTCTAGAAATAGTTTTTAACGTTTAGTGTATGTTTTTGTCAGCAGTTGCGCTCCCCCTTGTCTTTTTATCAGCCTTGTGTACTCCTCCACTAAAAATGCATTTTACATGCGAATGATGATAATCAACCTTTGCAAATCCATTTGACTCGGTTTTAAAGGAGCAGAACTGGGTTGACTGAAGGAAGAGGATCCTTGAGATATTCATGATATATGGTTCTTGATATGTCGGTGGGTTTGTTTTTTTTCTGTTTTCATACAAAGAAAAATAATATATCGAGGAGAAAATGGAAAACTACGTATCTTTCTGTGCTTGAGTTTAAAAAGGCTGCAGTAATTTACTAAGAATATTAATGTTTGATTAACCAATTCTTTAATTGATTGAGAATTTGTATTGCTTCTGAAAGCAATTCCATTTATGAATGTACTTCAGTACCAATATTTTTTCAAATCAGGATTAGTTTTAATGTAGTGTGATGTACTTAAATTGTTTTCTTTATATGATAGATTTCTTTGAAAACTACATTTAATAAGCCATTAACATGGAAGACTAAAATAGTGCATTAACAAAATGAATGTTTGATAAGCATGATTTTTTTAGAGGTACATTGTTTTTCTCTTCATATGACTGTAAAATTAAAAGTGCTCTTAGTGTAATTCAGTTGCAAGAAATGGTGCTTTTAACCAATTGAAAAATAATAACTTTTTCTTTCTATTAAGCAATTTAAATATATTTATGAAGCAACTAGATTATTAGCTTAATATGCATCAGTTATTTTGACCAACACACACTTTGGGGGTTGGGGAAGGGGGAGCTGTGTAGTTCTTACTTAATATATTCAATCTGCTATAACCAAAAATCCCTAAAAGTTTGTGCAGTAAATCATGCTGCATTAATTTAATGGCATAAAAACAGTCATTAGAACAAGTTTGCATTAAAAAAAAATTATGTAGAGGGAGTGGGGAAGTAAGTCAGAACAGCTGAAAACTGTTAATGTGCCTGTTTAAGCTGTTCTTTGCTCCATTACATTTTTGGAGAGGGTTGCTGCGAAGTTATGTATGGAAATGCAGGTTGCTGCAGGTAAGGTGACCATACTGCCACGAAGTCTAATCTTGGAGTGTTTCCATACTAACATGATTTCAGTATTAATAACTTCAGTCTGAGGTTTTATTTTTGCTGTCACAACTTTGCACTTTTGGTGAACTACAGATAAAAATGAGTTGGTGGATGTGTAACTATTTACATGTCACTTGACATCAAGCACGATAGTTTAACATTAAGGAAGATTCTCTTCTTAAAATTAGTTTAGAAAAAATTGGGTTTAAACCTAATGTTACAACTAACACACAGAATTACTTTAATGAAGAACCATTAAAAAGGTATTTCTGCGTCTTTTATCACATTTGGTAGCCCATAAAATACTCTTCTGATACAAAGAGACTGTTTTATAATTTTCTGTTTCCATCCATAGCTGAGTGGATGTGGGGGGACATCTGAGCTGTGCGAGCAGAAGGGGCCGTTCAGCAGCTTCTGTTAAAAAGTCCTGGTACCTCATGCTGACATGGAAGAAGAAAGTTGTCCAAGGTTGTGGGTTGGTGATCTACCTGGTCCTGCTTAGGCTAGTTTTTGTCTTCCTGCTTACAGGAATGTATCAGTATTTGTGTAATATATGGGCCGTCAGCATTGGCTATAATTTAGAACACAATGATGAAAGTAGGGTAGTTCAGAAGAACTTGGTCTGTCTTTTGGGCTGTTTGGTCAGTATCTTGAAACATTTTGTTTATTTGTTTTTGATTCTGTGAATCAGCAACAGTTTCCTCTTTCCTGGAGTGAGGGGCTCAGTTTCTTTTCTTGTTACATTTTTATGCATGCTTCTGTTCCTGCTTCAGTTTGTTTCTCTGATAGCCTTGATTTACCTACTGACATCTTGGTAGTTCATCTCGGATCAGCAGCAGAACTGCTTTGTCGCACTTTTCTTTGGGCGGAGGCGCAGCCCTTTGTGTGCCTGCCTTCCAACTTCCATCCCGCCTTTTGTCTCCTTCTGCGTGGAAATTGATCCCTCCTAAAGAGCGCTGTCAAATTCAGCCAGTGGTAAAAGGTTGCCATCTCAGAGCTGGAGGAGAAAATCGACCGGTCCCAAAGGATGAGCCTGTCTCAACATGGCTGCTTAGCTAAAATATTATAGCTGGGGGCCGGCAGCGAAACCCCTCGGTGCGTGCCATCTTCAGAATTTGTCAGTGTGAATAACCCCCGACCCTCCGACTGTATGCAAAGCAAGGAGGCCTGAATAACAGCTTTGTGCTGCAGAAACTTAACACGGGGAGCAGGACTAAAAGCCGGGTTTCATTGGCTATTTTGGACATTTAACATTCAAGTCGCGTCAAAGAAAGAAGCTCGTTATGACTCAGTTCCGTTAATTAGACGTAAATTACTGTCTTTAGTGCCTTAGCACAAAGGAAGGTAAGGGGAGTTCTTCAGGACCAGAGGATACAGAAATTATAATTAGATGAGGGCATGGGCAGGGGAAGGGTGGCTGAGTACAAACCCCCATTGAACTCAGGGAGCGACCTGAAGTGTGCGTATGCAGGGACTGAAGTCAGAGTAATCACTTTGTAACCTCCACCCAGATTTGTTGTGTTTTACTCCAAGATGACCAGTGTGGCTGACTCTGAATGATGGGATGAACAGATGTAGTTCATCTAATAAAGATTTTTATCTACTGCAGAAAGCTTTAAGCAATCTTCCTTTTAAAAAGGAGATTAGTCTTTAATTCTTAAAAGTTCAAAGGGACATCCAGAATACTTCCGGACTCCTCATGATCCTGGGATAGCCCTGGGCTTCTCATAGTGCTTAGTATCTCTTTATCATATATCAGCAAAAAATATTAAGCCTATTATGTATTGTTTAGCATACATTGTCCTGAAAATTTTGTTTTAGAAGCAGAAATGTAAAAGCATTAAGCAAAAAAATTAATATACATATGTCTGTTCAAGAAGAGGTAGTGATTTGAGTTGAAGCTAGCAATCCTTACATAAAATGCTGGGTTTTTTTTCCCGTTGCTTGCAAAATTAATGATATATAAAATGTATGTCTTAAAAGATGCTTTAATCCACTAAAAAGGATTTCTGAAAAACCGTTTTGCAGTTTTGCTTGTTGGTTGCTTCAGATTCAGAGTCGAAAGGATTGTTTTCCATAGTGTAAACATGGGGACGTTTCTTGTCCACTTTAACAATACATAACAATAGCCACAATCTTTTTTCTTCACTGGGATTTTGTCCAATGGTAGCAATAACAAGCCTCTGCCATGTGCACTTAACAGTCATTTTAGTTTTGCCCCCCCCTTGAGTTGAATTCAGAAGTAACATATTAGCATAACGTCTAAGGCAAGACAATGGAGCAGTCGTTTTTGAGACACTAAAGCAAATAGGAGAATTTAAAGCAGCATTTGATTTGGTTTTGAATGTTGGTATCTAATGAGGAAAAGCAGGTTGTAGAGAAATAATGGAAAATGATAACGTAGGTTTATTGCTAGAAGATGGACATGGTGAATATGTCTTTTGTTCTTGTGTTGTTATCTCTCTGACTGTTCAATTAATACTTTTTAGGGCCAAACAGAACATATTTGTGTAACTTCGATGCTGTTTCTCTAAGAATAGTTTTCCGTTCTTAGGATAATAATGTCAGTAAGTAGCTAGGCTGAATATATGTAGAGAAACTGAGATTTGTGGTCTTGCCTCCCTATTTTTAGACTTTCTCTGTTCAGCAAAAAGCCACTGAAGTATTAATAAAGAAACAAAACAGCAGGTTGCTCAGCACCATTCAGCAAAGCGGGGGGGAGGCAAAGGGATGACAGAGACAGACTTGTAAGTAATATCAATGAAATGTGAAGTTTTAGGCTTTCTTGAAAAGAAAAAGAGAGTTTAAAACCTGTAATGGAACGGTCAGTTTGGGCAACTGACACCTAATGTATTACAGAATACATAAAAGGAGTTTACCAGTTGGATTATCATTGCTTGAAATGCAAGAAACACAAATGTTACATTTTTGTGAAGGCTGTTGTTAAAGCAGAAGTATGATCTGCACTGCTCCTAAGAATTACTTTTGGGTTCATTTTTAATTGATACTCATTTTCTAACCCTTAAACTACCTTTGAAGTAACAACCTAAAAAGGACAGAAACAGTTTCACAAACTTTTATACTCGAGAGGCAAATCAAATCCTCAAGCACATACTTACCTGCAGGCATATTTGCTGCTAGAGGTGCTAAGGGTGACTCTGAAAGCAGCTGTCTTGCATCTATGCTGTTGTAGAAATAAAAAAGCTTAGCTTGTTCTGAGGTGTCTAGAAAAGCAAAGAAAGTAATTTCTTTGAACAAAGTGAATTCTTTTGTTCTTATCTCAAGCTATTTGGCTTGTAAATCCCATTTTAGCCTCATCAGTTACTTCAGCAAGTTGATATGGAAACACTGAGTTCTTCACTGTGCAATTGTACTCATCAAGTGTGGTCACTATAAATCATTATCACAGTGATCATCTGTTAGTGACAGGATGGAAGATACCTTCTTTGTCCATGTGGCTGGAAGGGCACAACTGTTACCACTAAAGGTTGTTTCTGAATGCAGCAGGAATAGTGGATATTTATTTTAATAACAATTTTTGCATGACCAGTGTTAAATATTTCACATATTGTATGATGTTTCCGATTGTGCTATCTGTAGAAAACATTTTCACAATTTTCTTTCTCAGTGCAATGCTGCCAGCTGAGAATAGCCTTATAGATATTATTGATGTGATTCTTGTTTTATGCAGGACAGAATTCTGCACTGATTCTATCTGGTTAATCAATTTACCATGTAGGCCATTTAGTGAAATGCTTATTAAATAAGAACTCTTACGAGCTATATAAATAATTTGAGAAGCAAATCCTGGAGCAGACCTAGGAGACTTGCTGTAACAGCCTGTGTTCCTCATGTCCCACCTTCTGCATCATCAGATGCTAATCTAATATACTGAAATACATAAAACATGAGCCTAGTTAAGTCTGTAGTTATCAGGTTTCTGTCTGTGGAAGGACCAGCCTGGTACTTATTCCTGTGTCCTGGCACGTGTTTCTCTCCTTCCTGTTAGTCACTGAAGGAATGACTCGTGAAGATGTTGAGTCAAAGTAATTAGAGATATGAATAAAATAAATGAGAAAGCAGTCAGACATTCATGATTTCTTTCTTAATCTTGAAGCACAAATAGCAGAGACACCTCATATATAATTTGGATGGACCTTCTTCCAAGCAAAGGATCTTCTGCAGGTGGATACTCGTTAAGAATAAACATGTGATCTCTTCTGCCAGCTTGTCTGAAGGGCTCAGCTTACAGCTGCTAATTTTGCTCCCTTCTGTCTGTGTGCATTTCTTACCTCGAATCGCAGAAATTTTCAGAGAATAAAACCTCCTTCTTTAAAGAAGGAAATATCTTTATCTAAGTCTGGGAGCGCCAGATAGTGTATCTTCATTAGCCAGTATTCAGCAGCTGGTACTCTTTTTAAACCTGAATGGGTTCTGATTGGGAAGTGCCTTCTCATAGTTGTCCAAATGAATGTTTTGGTTGGCTGCTTGGGCATTTTGAGAGAAATGGTGTGTTTTCAGTAACTTCAGTGGTTATGTAAGATCTTACCAACACAGAGGGAAGAAATATTTCCAAAGGTTCAGAAAATTAGGAAAAAGTTTACAGAATCTCTTCCACATCGTACTTGATTTCCCTCTGTAATCACAAGTTGCTTTTTTCCATAAATGGTAAATGTATGAATTGGAAACTTTGCACCATCATCTAACTGAGCTTTGTTCAAAGCCCTTTAGTCTTAATAGCTTCCCTGCAACCGCAGCACTGGGAGGTTGTACCAAGAGCAAAACCAAGCCTCTACAAAGTGTAGACAGTGCTCCTCGGGGAGGTGTTGCTTCACAGCCTGTCTGCAGTGCTCAGGAGCGTGATGTCCAGTTCTTAAACTTGACATTTAGGAGGCGTATCTTACAGGTTATGGAAAGAGGAGGAGAAGGTAAAGCAATCAGCAGTCTGTTTCTGTGTGAGCCGCTGCAAGTTTGAGTGGGTTTGTGGGGCCCCTTCGCCAGGAGGGATGTGGGAGCTGGTGGCACAGTGTGCTGCTGTCTGCTAGGAGGCAAGCAGCACAGTGAAATGAGGGGGCAGCATCCCTAGATACACTGAAGCTAAATGCATCTCAGGCTAAACACAATGGGAACCTGGTATTTTTATCTGATTCATCGCTCTAAGAATTGCATTGTGATCTCTCCAGCATTAGCTCCTTCCTGCTTCTCACTGGCACATCTTCTCATATTAGGCCTTATGCATTTGTTTTTCAGTCTTCCACTATTATTTCTATTGCTGTTTCATACTTAGCTCATCACAGTTTTCTTCAATGACTTATTAAAACTTCCCCCTCCCGATTCTTCCTGCTCAGTTGGGTCCCGCTCAGCAGTTTATGGGAAGCTTTTTGTTCATGCCCATCAACTGCAAGGCAAACTAGAGGAGACATTACTTCTTGTCAAGTGGCAGCGCTAATTGCGACCCACACTGGGTATATCATCAAGGCTATTTCAGATCCGGTGGCAGGAGCCTTTGCTAGGCCAGCTGGTATCCATTCAAGGTCAGAACTTGTGTACGAGTCCCCAAAGGATGAGTACACAGATATCTAGCTATAGCTCACTGGAAGGTTTGTATCAGATCAGAGACTTTTGAAAGACGGGTCAGTCACCCTCAGACACTAATTCTCATCTAGACTATTTACCTGTAGGCAGTCTCAACCTCAGAACTATAAACAAATTTTTCAGTAACTTTCCCCTCTGGATATCTGTAAGTGTAAACCACTTCTGATCTGTACTGACTCACACTCTCATTTTCAGAAACTGCCTAAAACCAGGCTCTTGTTTCAGTCCAGTTAATCTGATTAAGAACAAATCTGTTTCAGAGCGAGGTTATAATTTTTATTTAAAAAAAAAAAAAAACAAAAACAACAACAACAAAAATGCCTTGTGCCTCCTTGCAGATTGCTCGGGTTTGGCTTTGTAGAAATACTTGCTTAGGTGGGTTCAACCATTTTAAAAACATACACAGTATTGATAGGGCACGGAGAGTTTTCTTGTGACTTGAACTGGCATTATCAGCTGCCAGTGTATTCATTTGGTGGATGACTCAAAAGTACCTTCATGATTTGAATGTGCCCTGCAAAAACTCAGTTAAGGCATTTTCACAAGTCTCTCTGTTCAGTGCAAGCACTCCAGAAGTATCAGAGAAGTGATGGTAGCTGTGGAAGGAGCTCCCCAAATGTACATCTTGAACCACTTGATCCTTGATGTTAATTTGCTGGTGGTTTGCACAGTAGCTCTAGGCAAATCTTTTGTCTTTGAATTTTTGCCTTTCCGTAGCTCCAAAATAAGAATACTTGCCCAGCTGAGAATAACACTGTGAGGATATTAAAACAAAGAAGGGTTTGTGTGCCCCAAATCTTGTGTAATTTTTTTAAAAACTGCGAGTTGGCCTAATGAAGGATACTTCTTTTAAAACTTACCCTTCATTGTTAAGCGTCTACTCTGTGTTGGAGGGCTTCTGGCCTCTCCAGTGTAGAGGGAGTTATTTTTAGATGGCAGTTTGCCCAGCCTGTCTTAACCCTTTAGGAAAGCAATTCATCTTTCAGTTGAGTACAGAAAGTGTCCAGAGTATGAAACTTTTGGACTCACTACAGTTGGTTGAAATGAATCCCACCATCTTCAGCCAGTCATTGCCATCTTGAAAATGTTTATATTTATTTGATAATTTGAATATAAATTGGAATAAATAGCACTCTGTGCCCTAAGACATTGACATGCATCCATATATACTTATTTGTACATGTACATGGAGCGTGCATGTATATACAGACAATGCAAATGTACTAAGATACAGGAGAACCTGTTGGTTTGCATTGTGCATTTTTCTGTATCCCCAACTACTAACAATATCAATCTTGTTAGGGGTAAATTGTAGTTCTGAAAATGTGCTTACTGATGGTCCTTTTGTGAATGTATGTGACGTACTCTTATGTATCCAGAGCTTTGGATAAAGGCCAAGGAAAACATTTTCTAATGGAAACAAGTTAATCCAAAGAGTTTCGATTCACTGTCTTTTATTCTTTTGTTCTGCTCTTAAAATGGAAATTGAGCTTTTAATATCGATTACAAATGCAGTCTTTGAAAAGTCAGTGTTATTAACAAACTTTGACTCTTTACCAGAAATTTTCTAATGGAGGAATGGGACCACTTTGGAATAAGTGTAGCAATAACCTGTATATTTTGAAGTCTTAAATGCTGAAATTATTTTGAAAATAAGATTCCCATCCATCAGAAACTCAAATGACCCTGCTGTGAGAACTGAAGTGGTTCTGAGTCTTTATAACAACTTCACAGGCAACCAGATCTCTTCTGTGAAGTATACTTAACTGTGTCTTTAGCTGAAAAGAAACTTGTCAGACTTGATATTATGAATATTTCATTAGAGGGGAAAAACATTTAATTGTTAATGTATAGTTTATTTGACATTACTGAGTTTAAGCAATGATTTACCCCCAACTCCATGAGTTATACACACCTATAATTTGGAAGCAAATTGGAAGACTGTTGATTATAGAACTAGCATTCCTGTTGGTTCTGCTTAGCAAGCTGTTATGCACACAGTCAGTGTCTGTAATATTTATTATACGCCAGGACTCCCATTTTACTTTTCTCGCTCCATACATATTTGCTGTATGCTAGAGCTTTGCATCTCTGCTCCCTCCTGTACAGTAAGACCCTCTGTGAGCATCGGTGGGAGTAGAGCAGAGCTGACAGTATATAATTCTAGTGAACTTCCCTCTGCTTCAGTGACACAATCCCACAGCAGGAATACAGGCTCATTTTGCATTTTTTTTGCATCTGCACAATAGAAAAGGGATTTAGCTGAAGAAAATGGGGAAGGGATATAATACACAGATTTAAAAAAGGGGAAAATGAGCTAGAGGAAATAATGTTAAAATACAGTATTAAGAATCTGCTCTGATGGGTCTGAAGTGATTTTTTGCTATGTTAGAACCAGATACCTAAATAAAGCAATCAGTCATAGATATCTTTTTATTAGCATCTCTTACCAATTTTTTTATCTTGCAAGTTTCCACCACAGGAACAGCATGGATGTAAATACCAGCTAGAGCTATAAAAGTGATCTTCGCAGCAGGAGTGTAAAACTTCAGTATTTCAGCTTCTGTACAAATACAGAGATGTTTTAACAGTCCAGGACTGCATCTCCACAAGGTTTTATACATATATGCAGTTCGAAGCATGTAAGCAGTCCTGTTGAATGACAGTATTTGTATTAATACAAAAATGATTCTACTAGTTCAGGCTTTGCTTTCTGGTCAGTCAGACAAATCCTAAAAATGATCTCATGGTGATTTGTATTATCTAAGGCTGCAAAATAGGCTTTTTGATTGTGTGATATAATACTGTGTATGTTTACATGACAAATGTCATTCCTCCATGAGCATCCTTTGTTCCTGTAATTCTGACTTGATCTGGTAAGATGAAGGTTTGGCTTTGGAAAATTGGAAACAGACCTGTGTTTAGAATTGTATCCACAAACCATGCAGCCCTTAGTGCTGAAGTCTAAATAAGGAATAGAATTCCCATAAAACAAGAGTAATGGAAGCCAGTGGCTTCTGCTGCAAAGAATGAGAAGACCTGTTCTACTTAAGAACAAAAGTTTCAATATGTTAGTTTTGCAAATACTTATTTTGGGCATTGATCTTACAGAATTTAGGCCACTGGGCAGTTGTTGCTGATACAGAAAACGTACAGAGGTTTATGGTCCAGATGTTAATAGGTGCACAGAGTTTCATTCTGTTCTATGAGAAAAGGAAAGAAAAAAATATTCCAGTTTTTTTTTTTTACAGTTATGTGCTTTTTTGTTGGGTTTCGGTTTTGTTGTACCAGGACATAGTAGGTGGGTCAGTGGTAACTGTGAAATTTGGCAGTCTGTGTACATCAGCTGCATGGAGCACAGACCCTTACAAAAGGTCTGGTAAACTGAGCTGCAGTGATACTCTAGATTTTGAGCTGGGGCAGAGGGGAATGCTCTGTAAGGAACTAACCTCTAATTTGCTGTTTCCCAGCTTTGCTATGCTGAAGTAATTTAAATAGACATCCAATATGGCATGGGCACAATGGAACAATTCAGCTATCACTAAAAGTATGTTATCTTTTCAACTGCACCTGGCTATAAATAGATGTGGTAGATGATCTTAATTATAGTTTGCCTGAAAAGTAGGATTAGAACTTTCAACTTTTTTTCTGGGAGTCAAGAGGAGACTTTTGTGTGTGGTTTTTGAGGTTTTTGAATTGGATCTAAGGAAAGATTGAAGGGCTAGCTGAAAGTTTCCTTACCATGGATGTACATTACGGTTGTTGTGTAATTGTTTTACCAAATGTCCGTGGATTTGATCTGTAAAAACTTCTCGTGCCCCAATTCTGAGCAGCATTTGAGACCATTCTCTAAAATAATAAGGTGGGCTGCAGATGGGCATAAAACCTGAAAAGTGATTTTGATGAAAAAGCATATGCAACTGCCTAGCTTGTTCATCCTCCGGTTGCTCTGCTGGCCTGTTAGAATGTGTCTCTAGTGCAACATTGTGAAATGGATGCTTTTGCTTAATGTATTAATCTCAGATAATATTTCTTAGGTTTGTTTTAAAAATTAAAGTGGGTGGAGAAAGAATGTTGTATAGTGTGTTCTGCCTCATGTATTATCATCAGCAAAAACATACTCGCATGTTTCTGAGCCTGGTCTTTACTGTTGGGATCAACATCCGAAATGGTGATAGCACAGTTTGGTTATTTAGTTCCTATAAACTTTACAGCAGGAGTCATGATACCATGAGTGCAAAATTCACTTGTATCCATATCGGAGGATCCTTCTGTGGGAAGCAGGATCTTGTACTCTGTACACCACTGGTGTTCCCTGTTGGATGGTTGAGTTTTTAGTTTTATGAACCAAGGGAATAGAATATTTTTTTTTAGATCATAAATCCTGGTGAATTGCACTGTCACAGATGCTTCAGGCACATGAGGTAGCTACACCAAGGAACAGGTCATCTGTACATAAGAGTATATTGAATTACTTATCATCAAAGAAACTCTAAATGATGCATCAGAGACTTTTTTTTTTTTTTTCTGCCAAATTTGCCCAGTCTGGGAAACTAGCACCATTTTCACATTTGTACTTGGCACTGCTGAATTTTTTTAAGGCAATAGCGGCAGATTTGTATTATACAGGTGATTGACAATTCAAAGACTGCACTTGAGAAAGAACGACCAAGCACTGGTCATTAAGTTGCTACTGCCATGAGCAGTCAATCTAAATTCCTTGGATTTTTGGCTTGTACCCAAGGAAAAGCTCTGATGGCTAGGTTGATCTTGTTTGTTCCAAGTACAGACCCATGACATTACAGACACACAAAAAGGAGACTTGTCAGTGTCAACCAGTTAAGTAAGCTTTGCACTGTGAGTGTAAAGAGGTATAGCAGATATGGACAGCAGTATGTCCTGTTTGTGGCATGCCTCTGCAAGAAGGTACTGCTGGAGGATACCAAAGCCTTAGCAGAAAACCAAGCACCACAGAGCCCTGGAAAGGTTACAGTTAAACAGTGTTCTGGGTGACATCTGAGGTACGCTTTACAGAGGAAACAGGATTTCTGGATATTTTTTTTTTTTTTGGTTTTTAAGCTTGCTGAAATCACAGGCTCTCCAACTGAGAGGTATTCTGTCTTGATGATGTTTGGCCTGGTCTGGATATGCCTAAGCTACATGATGCCTAAAATGAGATTCCAAAATCCATGTTGTGGTATCTTTAAAGAGCTTGATTTTTAGTGGTCCCAAAAACCACAGCTGCTGTCAGCAATTCAGTTAATACACTACACTGCTTTGCATTTAGTGTCAAGGCAAATGGGGCAAAATGAAGAGTTGGTGGTCTTAATGCTGCTTTATTGCATGGGCAGATCTGCTTTGGAAATACACCAGCAGCAGCTGATCCCATTAGGTTGAGTGTCTTTTGCATCATTTGACCCAGGTTTTCTGCTATTGCCAGTCATACTTCTGAGAGGGTAGCAATCATCTACTACAGATGCATAGTTTTACATAAAGATGTTGAGAGGTCTTCTAAGGCGTGATGATGGTAGTGCTGATTATTCCAGTATCCCTTTGTCAGGTACCTATTATCTGTCCATTTTACAAACTTTCAGAACAGACTGGTTAGGCAAGGAGTTAACTCCTATCTTTGTGTAGCCTCACTCCTTTCATCCTTTTCAATCCACTGTACAGACAAAAGTGAGGAGCAACATGAAAGAAGAGGAAGTTATGATGTGGAAAATTACCAATTTTTCCCTGTTCGTCTCATCTTCACCAATCCTACTGTCAGTCAGAACTAAATGTTGATATATCATGCACAGTTTTTGGTGTACTCACAGAATTTGAAAGTGGGCATATAAAATCCAGCAGCCCATGAAATCAGGAAATTTATAAACATTCATGCAAGCAGGCAACCCGTGGCAGGGTGAGACCTTCCATCTTTTTTTTTTGTGTGTGAGAAATGGCTACAACCCCCTGTGCTCTTTGCAAGTTACAGTTGGTATCATGCTCATATTACAAGAGGTTTAGATGTGGAAACAGGGAGCCAGAACCCTCACAGTATATTTGGTCTTGTGTTGTCACACTATCCAGCTAGACCTAAGTGTTAGTGCTTAATTCAAGGACTGATAGGTGGATGTGACAGTATGTATCTAAAGCCAGTAGATACTATTGTTGTCATGGCATCCTCTGATTCAGGTCTGAATTAGATTATCAATGAAAAGTACTGAAAATAGTGAATTGACATATTACAGTGCAGCATAGAAGAGGTCCACTGAAACTGAGTGCTGCTTCATGGTAATAGCCTTCCTCTCCAAGCACGTTAAAGGGGGACAAAAATTACAATGCTTGGCCTATCTTCTCACTAAGCTAGGATCTGATGGGGTTTGGTATAGAAGTTACACACTGCAGTTACAAGAGTTACTTGGTAATTGGAATAGGACGGATTCATTGTTCATGACGTCTTTAGAAAATAAACGTCCACTGAAATTCTTTTCTGTGAGTATCTCAATTACACTGAAATAGAACTTGATGTTTTCATAGTTATGGCCTAAATGCCACTAGCCGTTCCTCTGCTAGTTGTTGCAAACTCTGTGGCTCTGTTACCTCAAAGTACATTGCCAGATTTCTGCTTGTAGTTTGGAAGGAGCCTAGCAGAAGACCACTCGGGTAAATGGAGAGAGACCTCAGAGCAGCCCCAGGGCCCTTGCACAAACCAGGAAACACTGCTTGCTTTATTTCTGTAAAAGATCCTTAGGTAGAAGGGTGTTTTAATGCTCGTGCAGAGATAAACCTTCAGAGTGAGCAAACATGAGTCTTGTTTGCTGGAGCTGCCGTGTCGCCTGTTCCCGGGGAGGAAGGGTGCTCTGGGGCTGCATGAAACGCTGTCCGAAGCAAGTGCAGATTTCTACCTCAATGAGCTGGTCCTGCTGCCAGCATTCTCCGCATACCCATCCCAGGGAGGCCCTCCTCCGTAAACTCCACATGAAAGAGAGCAGACTAAAAGCCTTAGAAAGTGCATCCAGCTTTTTGTTTCTTTTGTCATCAATACAGTGTGTTCTGGTGTCTCCAAGACAACCATGTCTAAAAGGCTGACTGCATCTTTCACTGCTGCTCTATAGTGAGCTTGCCGAGATGGGCTGTGAAGGCCAACCTCTAGCTGTTTTTTATCCATGAGTGTTCTGGGTAGTACAGAAGTACTTTAAGTGCCTGCTTCGGTTTCGGTTTCATAGCAAGAAGTAAGCTTTGGTTTATCAGTTTTAAAGATAGTATTTTGGGTTTGTCCCAGCTCATCTTTCTTTGAATAATTGTAACAAGCAGTTAGGATGTTCCCAGTAATGCCTGCAACAATGCTGGCTTTCTTTGCATTTCAGTCCTATTCTGCATCTGATAATAGATGCCTTCCTGCCACTGAATAGAGATGTACTGAATCTTGTGTTCTGCGTGCTCTTTGTTGCCCATGTGTGCTGCCTTCTTGAATGATTGCTGATTTCAGATTTAAGTTTAGATAGTAAAAATACTCACAGTTTTAACATTTTTGTGTAGTTGTCATGTCTGTTTGAAGATTTGCAAATCTGCAGAATTGAGGGGTAGAATCATTCATGGTATGTGTTCTCTGAGCAGCAACATCACAATCCTTTTCCAGTGCTCATCTGCCCCAGATCTGTGGCCTCTATGTCCCCTTCTGTGTAACACACTTCTGCTGCTTGCTTAGAGAAAACTGGTGATGAAAGATGGTTTCAAGGGCAGCACGTGTTGTCTCCCATGAGGTCAGAGGCTTTGGGAATTACAGTTGTTCTGTTTCCATACAGTTGTCTAGGAGAAGCTGGATCCAAGACTGGTCTCTTTTGGCTAAAGCAAAGAGTAGTTAAAAATAATATAGTTATTTGTGTTTTATAGATGGCAGCAGTCAAGAACATCACTCCATCTCTGCGATGGGCCTTGTCAAGGTAGTTAGCATAGGCATCTGTAGGACTAAAGCAACTGTTTTTCCTACTGTCACTTTCAGACATGGCTGAGACCCATATGCTGAGACAAAAGAAAAATAAATATAATTCTCTCATAGCAAATTACAGCCTGAGTGGTTGCAATTTCATTCTATTGGCAACCTCAGTGTACCGTAAAAATATATAGATAAACATTTAGGTAGATAATTTATATATGTTGGGAAATCTTTATTAAGGATCTTTTGCCAATTCTGCTTGTGTTGTATATGCCTTCAAATCCATCTGAGATCCTGAAGATGCTGCATCCATTTAGTGTTTGTTGTAGACTGTTAACTTATTTGTATGTCAGAATCCAGTATCTTAAAGACAGAATTGATTTCTGGAAGCATTGTGTTCGTATAGTTGAAAGCATAAGTAAGGACTTGCTTGCAGACAGTAAGAAAGGGCTGGGATTAAGACAGTATTAGTGGAACTGTAGTGGAACGAATGAGAGCAACCTGTGATGTGACCAGGGCCATAACTAACTTGGCAGAAGCATTTCCCTCTTACCTCGGTGCAGTTGTTGAGACCAGTTGTGTATGCCTTTAGCAGTGTCTGCTTAGAAACATTTCCCCTGTTTTCCTACCAGGGTCTCGGCAGTGCAGTCTAATTGAGGGGCGAGGGGTTATACTATCAAGGAGGGGGGAGGCTGGGACATGCTTCGTGCTTTGTCAGCCTTGATGATTCTTTTTTTTTTAATTATTATTATTATTATTTTCTTCTCTTTTTCTCTTAGCCATGAGAAGCTTTAGGAAAAGCCACAGGAGCAAATCTTCCATTCAGTGGAAAGATTACAGGCATAAGAAACCGTGTCATAGCTCCTTTTCATTTCCCTAGGATGCAGTCTTGCAGTTCTCATGCATACCAAGCTCTCCTGAATCAATACTAGTGTGTAGTACAGAGAGGTTTCTAGTATCCACTTGTTCCCCTTTAGGGCTTTCTTTGCAAACATAGTGACTTTACTGTGGAAAAACTGGTCTTTGTTTTTTTTATTTATTTATTAAGCATCAATTTGAGATGCCTGTCTAGGAAGTTTTATTTGTTTAACTTTGAAATTAGAAGTGAAAACTCATTCCTCTTTTCTGTAACAGTCTCTCCATTTTTTTCCCCCCCTCTCTTGCCTTATTTAAGTTAAATATAAATAACACCAAGATTACTTTAACACTTTAAATATTTGGGGTTTTTTGGAAAACGACATGAACTCAAATTTCCATTAGAAACCATCCAACAATTTTAACAGAGCAGTACAGTAAATAATGTCTACAACTTGGTGGTGGGGGAGGGAAATAAAGCTTATTTAAATTTTTAAGGTTTGGAGTTTATACAGACTTGTAAGAACTTAAGGTTGTTTTGACTGGATTTCCTACATTATTTTTCTATGGCTGGTTGGTTCAGGCTTTTCAGATCTTGCTTAAATTCACCCTAATATTGTGGTTGCCCTACTTGAATTGTTCAGTTGCATCATAAATCATTTGTTTCATGTGTATGTAATGGTTTTAGTAAATTCACTGATGTGGGCATTGAGTTACGTAATGATGAAGACCTTGAACCTATAATTAGTTTTAATCTACTGTGTGCTATCAAAATAACCTAAAAGACAAAGCACTTTTCTCTGAGCTATTGTTGGTAGTTGTATTTAATAATCACAATTTATAATAAGTTAAATTTTTAATGATTTCAGTGTTTCATGTTAAATGAGCATTTTCATTTTGAAAGGTGGATTGTTCCTCTCTGTAAATGGATCAGTATTAGCCAAAGTCACCTTCTTATTCTTCAAAGAATGTAATATTTTACAGTTGATTTCAGTTTTAGGAATTTTGACAAAAATTGCACTTTTTCTTAGGTATGGAGTTGGGGGGGAAATAAAATGGTTGTTCAAGGTTATTACTGAAATTCCCTGTTGTCACCAGCTGTGTTGTAATCTCTCATTTAACATGTGATAGCGGTGCAGCATAAGCTACATAATGGTCCATAAATAAATGCTAAAAATCCATATTTCTGTTTTTATCATTGATAATGCATGCTAGCGGGCACTGTCACTTAATTTCTGAGCTGTAAATAAAATTATTTTTCAGCTATTTATTGCTTCCTTCAACTTGCCATGCAAATCTTTAGCCTGGGGGAGATTTTTCTCATGAGGAATCTGCATGGCATTGTGTTTTCCTATGAAGATGAGGGCAAATTCTTGTTCAAATTGTAAACCTTTGCAAAAGCAGCTTGCTAAATATTGAGTGTTGGAGGGATTTGTTTGCCTGGTTTTTGTTTGCTTTTGGACTGGCATGCTTAATACTCTTTCTGGACATGTTACGTGGAATAATTGGGGCAGGAGGAGAGAGGGAAAAAAAATATAAAAGTGTGCCACACGTAGCGTACCACTTGGCAAACTTGAGAAAGAAACAGACCTAGGACTCAGCCTGATTTCCCTAGACACCCGTCAAGTACAAATGCTTTTATAGCTTTCACTGCCCAAGGCAAGCTGGAAAGAATTACTACCCCTCCTAGTCAAAAGGCACTTGCACAGTAAACAAAATAGTCACTAAACAATTTGCTGCCCTTGATATTTTGCTGACCTGCGCGACCCCCTGTCCTGCCTGCATGGCAGAGCTGCCCCTGCAGCAGCCTCACTGGAGAACTCAGGGCTACAGCATTTCTGTGGTGTTTGATGTTAGATTCTCAAGCCATGTGTGTGTCAGAGCAGAAATTCCTTGTCTGAGGAGAGGCTGAGATGGCTCCTTCTCTGGAAAGACAGAGTTCTGTAGCAATTATAGGAGGAGTAGAAACTGCTGGTGGTTAGGCTCGGATGGTGCTTGCCCTGTGCTCTGTGAAACTGCCTGGCTCAGCCCTGGCAGTGATAGCAGTGGATCCTCCTCACCTCATTTCTTGACTTCTCTTTTGCTTCTGCAGGGAAAGTCCTCCTGTTTGACTGGGGAGGGACGTTCCTCAGGATTACCCAGTAAAGCAGCATTAATAGGGGCAGGGAGAGATGTTGTGCTCCGTTCCCTTCCTCCTTTACTGGACAGTTTTTATTTGTCTTAGATCATGTTCTGTAGTGGATGCATTTGAAGCCCCCAAGAAGTCTGTTGTTTGTTTTTCTTTGAATTTATCATCCATGGTAGGGAAAGGAAATGGTCAAATCATTACTACATGTGTATGATTCTTATGAGCAGATGAGAAGTGTGGACTTGGCTATTGGTCCACTAAATGTAATAAAGTACTTTGTCAGGAAACATAAATACACCTTCTAAAACTTGGTAAATGTAATTTTGGAAAGCAGCGATATTTTACAGCAGAGCATTAAACAGTATCAAAATGGCATTTATTTTTGAGGAGCCAGTCTTCTCATTTGAAGTTACATATATTTGTTGACTAGACCTTCTAACTGTATTTTAGGCTCGGGTGAAAAATGTAAAGGACAAAGCCTTTCTTACATTAATCAACAGCACCCGCCCCCCCATCTCAACTTTCTGCAGTTGATGACCACACCAAGAAAAGTATCTAATATTATTAATAAATATTTTTGAAATAAAATCTGCTACCTGATGGAAAAGACATTTAGGGAAAGATTGATCTTTTCCATTTTCATCTAAAGAAATGACATAGCTTTTTTGTTCTCAAACATTTGGTTTTCCCTTATGGTCAATGAGCACCGCAGGCTCAACTGTGCTTTTGACTTGATGAGGCCAGAAAGAGAGAATAGTCCTGTCTGACAAGAGAGGAAACATTTACATGAATCATACTAATTTATTTTCTTTAAGACAAAGATTTCTATACATAGTTTAAGAGGTGATAGGTTTTCAGGACAGTGTTTCGAAGGTGGTGTTTTGGCTTTCCTTATTCATTTTTTTTGATTACTCAGTATTACTTCACAATTTTTCTTTACAGACCTTTCTGCTGGTTTCTGATTCCTTTGTGGAAGTCTTCTGAATTTAGGTCTTGCCTGTTTGTCAGAATGGCTCTACGAGTTCTTTCTGAATCTTTTGTACAGACAGCACGAGTTATGTTTGCTCTTCATCTATCATTAGATAAGATCATTTCTAGTTGTAACGGGGAGAATGCACTTGATGGCATAGTGGAAAGAAGTGATGCGTCCTATGTTGTTATCTCCAAAAATACCATGTGGTAAGCCACCCCAGGTGTGGAAGGTCCATTTCCTAAGGCATTGCTGTTTGTCTTGGCTGTGCCACCATGCATCAAGATTTTGGGAAGACCATTGTGTTTGCTGCCTTTGGAGCTGAGACTTTTTTTTATTCTCTCCCCATCCTTCCCATTTGGGAGAATGATAGAAGAGATCTCACTGGCACCCAGGAGACAAAGGCCTACAGCAGTAGTATTGCCCTGAACAACATGGACACATTTTATAGCAAACACCCCTTGGAGTCATCTAGTTGAAAAATTTGAAGGCAGAGAATTGCGTTGTCATATGTAGAAGTCAGGTTAAGAAAATACACGGTGGAGACAAGGTATATTAAAGAAAGAGAGATTAATTAATAGGAAAACAAGTTAACATTGCAACACTTGGCCAAAGAGCAGAAATCCATCAGATCTGAAGGTAAGGAAAAGTAATAGCAAAGCTGTGTAGCTCTACAGTTAAATGTGATCTGTGAATAGATTGAATGCAGTTACTCATTTTTATGCTGAGGGCTTTTTGAGTACCAGAGATAAATCAACTGCATGACTAAAATACCAGGTGTCTCAAGTTAATCTGTTTCCTTGGTCCTCAAAGTAACAGTTGAATTTTGATGTTGGAGACATCTGGGAGCAAAGGAGTTAAAGAAAAAGCATATAGAATGATGATACCAGTTTTTTGGAAATTGGTAAGTTATGTCTACAATGGGAAAAATACTAACAGATGCACATCAGAAGTGACATCTCTGCATTCTTTAAAAAAAAAAAAAAAGGCACTGAAGTGAACTTCATCAAAATGTTAACTTCTAGTAAAGAACAGCAGCCATCTTGTGTGGTTGTGAGCCAAAAATCTTGTTAATTTTACCTAAATGCCTTTTTCCATACCCAAGTTACTGTACATAATTCATTTGTGGCATCACTTACATGTTTCTTGGTAATTTTTCTGATTTATGACACTACTAAGCATTAATCTGTTAAGACTTTCACATGAATGTTACTATTTTATGACATCATAGTCCCTTGTATTTTGTAACATCCTTAAGTTATGTACACAATATTACAAGGATTATTGAAAAATGGATTTGACTTCTAAATGGAGTTCAATTTTCAATGGCTCTTTGCTTTCCCTTGGCAGCATATCAAAGCCAAGTAATAATGACTCGGTGCCAGTATTTTAAAATGTTGTTCAGATGTTTAGTGTAAGGTCAGATCTGTTCCATTTCACTTGCTGCTTCCTCCTGCTGCCGTAGAGGCTGCTTTTAGTTTGCAGAAATCCGTTTCTCCTGGGAAGGTGAGTTTAGATACCACCATTTGAGCCCTGAGAGGCAAATCAAAATAACGCATCACTCATTTACTGTAGGCATTGCCCAGCTTAATAAGAGTTATTCCGGATCCAGAGCTCTTGGCTGAGACAGCTGCCCAAATTGATTATATTGCTTTCTGACCTGACTGATTACCTCATGAAGGCGTTATGCACCAGCCGTGTGGACCCTCCGCGGGGCAGGCAGGCCTGCGGTACCATCCCTGCGAGCAGCCTGTCCGAACAAACCTGGAGATGTGTGATGCCACGTGTGCTGGGTAGTGCCTTTTGGACAACTACAGAGCCTGTATTCATTGGGAGTCTCCTCCTGAGGGCAACTGAATTCCTCACCTTTATTATAAAAAATGAGGTAGGGCGATTTGGATATGGGTCCATTCTCCAATTACAGTGTGCACGTTTTAATAGGGAATAGGTTGTAGTGGAGAACACCTGCACTGAAGTTACGTGAAATTAATAGAAAACATTGAGCCTTGGTTTTCTTCTGGTTTGATTTTCAGGGTGTGCGGTATGTGTGTGTGTATGGGGGGTGGGTGGGTGGGAGTTTTGTGGCTTTTTGGGGTTGCATTGGTTTGTCTTGGTTTGTTGATTGTGTATTATTCGGGTGGGTTTTTGTTTGGTTTTGTTCCGTCTGATTTGGTTGGTCATTTTTTAAACTTCCTAGAACGTAGTTCTAAACCTTAGTGAAACAGATCCTAACCAGCCTTGCAGTTTGACTCCAGGCCTCGCCTGCAGGGTGTAGACTGGCCATACCTGCATGCAGATGGCTGTCAATTCCCTCAGACATAGGTGGGAGGAGAGGGTGGTTTTAGCTGCCACTGATGAACATCAGACTCCCAGTGTCTGATGACAGGTTGCTATTTCACGCTCTACAGTTTTGTTTCAACAGAAATTCAGTATGTTGTCTCACTGAATGACTTTGTCTTCTCTCAATAGCTAAAACACTTGCATTTATGGACCGAAAACATTTTCATATGCATACAAAGACATGTCTTGGTTATACTAAGTGGCTGAGATTTATTGGAGAGGAACTGCACATCATGCACCAGGAAGGGAAAGAATTTTGCCATGAGTAACTTTCACAATCATTTAGATAGATCATGAATCTGCTTGTATTCGCTATCAAAGTACAGCATTTTGGTGATCTTTGTAGAAGATGTTCATGATAATGCTTATCCCGGGGGAAAATATCTCTGCATGAGTGGTCATTACTGTAAGACACACTGGCTAGTATTTTCTGAATTACATAGCAAGTGTAGCATGGCCTTCTTTATTCCCTTTGCAAACTGGCATTGGTTTTGAGGAGAGGAAGTGAAAAGAGATGTTTGTTCTTGTGAGTGAATGCCACAGGTGTCTTTTCAGGGAATTCAAACATTTGAGGAAAATTGAGAGGAATACAGATGGCAGTTGCAATAGCCATTGAAATGTTTGTTACAATGGGGCTTTTCCACTCAGATTCCTTTTGGAAGCAAATACTTAGTATTCTGGTAAGCAAAGTGAGGAATGTCTTCCTATAGGAATAAGACAGTAATTGGGTTTCTAAAGGCAAATATAGTTTCTTTTTTGTGATGCACTGATTTTGGAAGTTACCACTGAATGTTTATATTATCCAGGTGCTTGGACCATGTTTGATTCATGTAAATGTTAGAAGTTATTACTATTTTCATCTAGTACCTAGGACTCTCAGTCAAGGATCAGTCCCATTATACTAATTGAGGTAGGGATAATCCCCAGACACTTTGCAGTCTGGGCGTTCGGAGGATGATGCCATGTAATCTTTACTAAGAAACTTAGGATGTCATGATTAATTGAAAAATCAAGACTGTATAGAGTACAATACCTCACTGCTTCTCAGCAAAACAGTCTTGACTCAGACAGTAATAGGTTAATTGTCACATCCATAAATGAATCCTAATGATTCCCTTTAGGAGCCATTATCACATGTGGGGTTTTCATTGTGATATTTATAACTGTAATCTTTGGTCTCGAAGCTCATATAACTGTTCAACCCAGCAAAAGGGTTCAGAAAGGTAGTATCCTGCTCCCATCCTTAGGCTTTGCTAAAGGAATTTTCAGTTCTAGTTCAATCAGTCAAACCCCTGCCATTTTCATGCATTATTCCAATCTAACACAATTTGAATGTCAAGTGTCTTGTCTTGTACGCTCACAAGGCCCACAGGAAAGTCTAGACACACAAACACACAAAAAGCTGCATTTATCATAGGAAGCATATCTTCAAATATATCAGAAGATCTGTCTTTTTCTTTTCTGTTCTTATGTGGCTGGACTGAATCAGGGTTGTTGAATGAGAGTCTGTTCAGCCAGGTCTGTCTCTGTCTGTTCCCACCTGGAATAAATTGCATAAATTCACACAGCCTGGTCTTGGCATAGGATCCTAAGGTATGTCTTAATTTTGAGGTGCCTAAATTGAAAGTTGCCTCTTGAATGAAGGCTGTCTGTATGCCTCTTATTTGTTGTCTGAATATTGTAGCAGAGGTTTGTTGTTGTTGTTTTGGTTTGCTTGGTTTGTTTTTTTTTCTTCCTGTATTAACCCAGGTACTCTGTTGTGCTGATGTCACACTTGTCCGTATTTTGCAAAGAAAACAGTTTTTCAGTGTTTTGTTCTAGCGTAACACCATTTTTAGTCCTGTCAATTTTATTACTGTCAATTTGAAGTGGATTATTTAAGTCTCCTAGGTTTATAATCCATAGACAAGATACGCAAAGAATGGTAAATGTTCTTGAAGGAAATTAGCATTGCTTGAATTTTGACTTAAACTGTGTCAGCTGTGCACAAGTGACCTCATGTTGTTAAAGGGTTTGTACTATATAGTGCAGTCAGCCATGAAGTGACACTACTACTTGTAGCTAGTGTTTATCTAATTTACCTAGAACCAGGTGGACCTTACACGAAATAAAATAGTAATTTGGAAAGACTCAGGTCAGAGGTATGAATCTGTAGCTCAGGCTCAAAGAAGCCATATTTCTCTTTCCTTTTGTGCTGTTGAGAATTCAGTAACATTGCAACAATGGATGGCTTTCATCTAATTGAGAATATGGTTTAGATAGTCAGCTAAGAAAATAAAAGCAATAACCATCTGGAGCGTTCAGTAAGTGCCAGTCACTAAAGAGTATAGCAGCACTGGATTTTTTTTTTTTTTTCTTTCTCTGATCATTGTACTTGCTTTAGCTCAAGAGGAAAAACATGTAAAGTATGTACTAATTATTCTTTGCTGCTACGTGTAGGACTAAGATTTCACTACAGTGATGCAAAGTTTTAGGTGAACTTCCATGGTCAGCAATGTCAAATGATTCCCTGTGTCTTTCTGATTCACTGAAATGGGATGGCTAATTAATACGAGTGCTTTTTAAGGTTAAGTTTCAAAGTTTTTAGTTATTTGTAAGGTATCTACATGCGTTTATTGTATCTAGGGGGACTGTGAGGTGTGTTTGTACAGATGCTATAACAAGCTACTGAATGGAAAAATGATGATTGCGATACCTTCAAGGATATGAAAATCGGGCATTTTCCTGCCAGTTCTCTTGGTATTCCCCCCTCTTCAATGATTAATTAATTAATGATTAATTAGCATGTCACCTTTGCCTTTTTAAATGATGAAAGCTATACAGAGGAAGAGAATACCCATTTAAAGGTTACTTTCAACCACAGGTACTCCCTCATAATGAGATAGGTGTATCACCCTAGCTTTTTGAGTCCTCTGCTCCATACTTTGTTACAGGAAGGACTACTGTGGCTTGGCTGTGAAATACACTGTACCAGCCTGCACCAGTAACCAGGTACTTTTTTGATTATTATTTTTCCTAAGGTCAGATATCTGTGTTTAATAATAATAAAAAGCTGAGGTGTGACTAGATAACATTAAGCTGCCATGGCAACTAGTTTTCTGCCTGAGACCTACTGGACATGATCCAGAGATAATATAATCCCTGGGATTTATGACTTTTATTGCTATCTAACACATCAGTGTAAATACTTCTGGGCTGTCTGCTCTTCTTCACCCTGTTCAGCAACTAGTAGGTTTCTTGCTCTTATTTAATACAAAACCACAGTGTTCAAGCAAATAGGATATTTTTTTCTGTTACCCATTTGTTAAGGTAATGAGCACCCCTGCAGAGTGGGGTGGTTCTGCTTTGAGATCGGCTGTGCCCAATGTTTGCTGTGGAGATGCTGGTGCAGTTGTGTCCTCTGCCGACTGGGAGGTTCTCCAGGTTCCGCCGAGAGATATCAGAAGCCCTCTTTTAGGAAAGAACTGGCACGCTGAGCTGCTGTGGTAACTTGAGGATGACTAAGGACCTTTTAAAAATCATTTAAAAGATTTGCAGCTATGGAAGATTAGACATCAGTGTGCCCAGAGGAATGATCTGTGGAGGAGTGACAAAAGCCATCAGTGCTAGGACAGACCAGAGAGAGGAAGTGGGGACAGAAGAGAGAAAAAGCAGCACTGATGTTTGTGGAGGGTCATCACACTCAGGTGTGCTGGTTTGTGAGGCTGAAGAGCAACTTTAGGGAAAACTGTCCCCTTTCCACCTGGCAGGTACTGCAAAACGTGTTCCCAAGTGACAGGTGGTATCCTGTAGTATGCAGCAGAATACAGAATATTAAATGGTCCCGCATCTGTTTCAAGACTTTTTGTTTGTTTGTTTGTTTTTGAATGGGAAGTAGGAGTGTTGGCAGAATCACTGCCACTTTGTCAGAGCTGGGGATTTTTGTTTGTTGTAATGCGGTGCGAAAACAACACTCAATTCTGCCTTGAGCAGTCCCGTAATTTAATGAGAAAAATCTCTAATTTTATTTTATTTCTCTTCCTGGTAAGAAGTGGCATACAGCCTAAATGCTATTTATGCACACTTGTCCCTTATGTTCTGTTGTTGTTCCTAAACCCCTCTTAGTGTGGGGGCTTAAGCCACTGTGGAAAACTGCTGACCGGTTGAGTTGGTGAAACAAATCAGCTCATTTGAAAGTACATGCCTGTTTGATATTTCAGCAAGTCCTGGCTCTTTACAGAAACTCCAGGAGCCTGCATTTCTATTTAGATAGTTAATTAGCTTATTTTTTTTTAAAGACAGCCCTCCAGTGACGGGCTCTTTCTGCCTAGGTGTGCTTGAAGCCTGATCTGCAGCCTGTGTTGTCAGCCTGAAATTAGTAACGTTTCTGCACCTCTGTCAGGATCACAGTTGAAAGAGGGGGCAGGAAAAATGGGAGCATCAGGGAATAAAGTAAGTTTTTCAAAAAACAGAAAACAGAACACCTAGAGAGAGGGGGAGGAGGAGGAATAAGAAAGAAAGAACTAGAAAAAAAAAAACCTGAAACCTGACTCCTTGAAGGACTTTAGTCCAGGAACAGGTTGCGAAGAGAACATATAAAAGCATCAATTCTCTGTTCTTGCTCTCCTTACTGCTAATGAAGTGGGGAAAAAAAGAAATAAAGAATAAGCTAAGTTTTTTGTTTTGCATTTTCTAAAGATAGACTAAAAGGCAAAGCTGCTTATCTAGTTTTTACTAGATATTTAAGTCATTACTGTAGCAATAAAACTGCCCTTTAATTGCTGCACCGTAATTGTAGGTATTTGTTTCTTAGACTGCTTAAGGTCACATAAAAATGAATAGAGGTAAAAATAGGTTTGTGTTAAGAGCCTGAATTTTGAAACTGTTTTCTGCTAGCTATTTGCAGAGACCGTACTTTCCCTTTAGTCTCCTGGTTTGACTGTTCAGTAGATATATTTTTTAATTACCAAATTGGATTTTAGCAGGTGTAGTCAGTTGATGCATTATGTATATAAGAGATTAGTGTTTAATCCTTCTTTTTATTACTGTGTAGTATGGTATACTTGGGAAAGTATTAAAGGTGCATTGCATACTCCAGAGTACGGAAATGACATTTATTACTGAGTTTTCTTTCAGCTAGCATCATTTAGAAAAAAAGCTGGCACAGAACTCTGCAGGGGCCTATAGGCTCATCTGTAGTGAAACTGCCTTAAACAATACGGAGTGGAGGAAAAGGGAAAGAAACCTTTTTGTGTTCTAAAACAAAAGCAGTTGTCGAAATGTAAGTACTTCCTTTTCTTGAAGATGCTTATTCTCTTTTTCTGCATTTTATTTTTTTCTAATATAAAAACAAAAGGGGTGTCAAAGTGCAGAAGATCTTTGTGTCAGTGAGTGGTAGAGGCAGGGACTGAAAAGGATCAGTGAATCAGACATAATTTGGACTCTGTTTGAGATACCAGTCCTGTGTTTTGCTGATGGCTGGTATTCCCGTTCTGAAAAGCTGCAGAGGCATTTCTATCGAATAGAAAGAACATTATCCCCATTTTCATTCTGGCATGCCTGTTACGACTTTGTTCTGTAAACAAAGAGGATTATGGGAACTGGAAACTAGATGGCATTTTATTAAAGAGCTGTGCAAGTCTTTCACTGTGAATGCAGGAACCGAACAGTCTGGTGATAGCTACCTGTTAAAGAGAATACTTTTAAAATAGACCTTAGTGTTTGAGTTAGTAGCGTTTATGAGGAGACAGTCCTCTAATGTAGGACAGAGCATGCTCTGGGCTTTAATATTTCCCTGTCGCACCCTGCAAGAAAATACTTGAAAAGATCTCAAAATGCAGTTGTACAAAGTAGGAATGAAAAACATATCCTGCGGAAATAAGGAGACGTCCACTGTCCTTCTGTTGTGTAGGCTGCCAGATTGCTTTGAAAGTATGTTATTTTGGGAAACATGCATATTTGTCTATCTAGAACTAGCAGTCTGGGGAGCGGGGTAGGCAAGCGAATTGCATTGAATGAGCATTAGTTGCAGTAACTAGCACAGATTATTTTTATCAGCGTATTGTACAACTTTATAGCTTTTCTGCAGTAGACTACTCACTTAGCATCTTAATTCCACATAGTAAAGTCATATATTAGTACTAGATTCTACCTAATGGCCTGCTGCAGATCACTCTGGTACTGCTTTCAGTTAATGAAATAAGTCTACAGTATGAATTAAACCGTAACTCTTGGAAATAACTTTTCCTTTTAATGATTGTTTTCCTAACTGAATAGACAAATGATTAAACAAACAGTGCAGCATGGAAATGTGGACAGTTAAGCTGCTATGAGCTCATGAAACACCTGAAGTAGGTAAACAGCTTGAATGTATCCACAGTTCTATCTCAGTTGAAGCTCTTTGGTGCGACACCTTTTTTCCCTTCTTGGAGCTTCACAGCCTGGCTTTCACTTGACACCAGGTTGTAAAGCTTGTGAAGTCAAGTGAAAGTAGCCGCAGGCCATATTTGGCCCTTAGTAAGTGGCAAAACTCCAATTGGTTCCATGTGACCCACTGCAGTAGCCTTCTGCTTGGTGTGGGCTGGGGTGGCAGGACGCAGTGCTTGGCACAAAGGCAGAGGTTTTCAAAAGCAATTACTGAATTACCTTTCAGAAAGTGGTAAGCAGCTGCCTTTTGACAGCCAGGCTTTCTTTTGAAGTGGTGTAGGTTGGTTACTCCAGAAAGGCTCAAGATGAGTAGCGCTCTGGGATTTTTCTGGATGGTCTAGAGTATGGGATAAAGTACAGTGCGTGAATAAAAATATAAAAAAAAAGGGGGGATTAGAAAAATAGACTAGAAGAACCTATTAGAAACAACACTGGTGTACTGAAGTATCTCTAAATGATGTAATGACAAATTGAATTACAGTGCAGGTAGGAAAATGCCATTGTCTAAAATAACCTGATTATATTCCATATTTTTTTTTGCATCAGCAAATTCTGTATCTAGTTTTCCCAGCTTACAGGTGTGAACAAGACATTTCCTGGCTGCTGTACACCACCCATGTATCAAAAAACCCAAATATTAAATACTGTTTTAAAGCTGGTCTCAAGAAGTTCTAAAATCAAACCCCACTTTAAAAGTGCTGCTAGTAATGGAAAAGGCAAGTTAGAATGTAGTTTAGTTCTTTGTGATTATAACAGTCCACCATGATGTTAAAACCACACTTCTCTTGAAGGTTATCTATAATTGTAGTAAATGATGTCTCATGGACATTTTATATGCCACTCCAGCAAGCCATCAACTGAAATAGAAGCATGTGCACTGTTAGTAGGACTAACAGATCACCTTACAGATATAGAAGTAACCAGTCTGAATAGATGACTAATTTATGAAGTAGTTAATTTTTTTAATGTGTTTTAGTGTATTTTCCCCAGTTTCTTTCTTTGAAAAGTAGGAAGACTTGTTAGAGAGTTCTTGGAGAAAGCAGTGTTCGGATATTAACCATGCAGGTAGCTAGACAGTTCAAGCAGAATGTTTCCATATAATTTCTCATTCTGTCAAAGGTAAAAGTGGTATCTGGCAGGTAGTTGTATGTAAGCTACTTTCTTATTCTATTTATTTTATCTGCTTCAGAGTGATCCTGAGTGGATTAAATATACCTGGATTTTCCATTTTATGATACACTCTTAACTGTATTGCTGGAGTGTATATGTTGTTAGCACTTGGAATTTGTTGCAATTTCCATAATGTCCTCGAAGTGAGCCTTTGCCTTGAGGTTGATGCTTAGGCATTGAGAATAGCATTCAAGAGGAGTAATACCATTCCAGCAAATTTACTGAAGGAAATACACTTTTTTGTTTGTTGGTATGCATGTGGATGTTACCTAAATGTGAATTGGATATTTTCAAAATGCAAGAATCCAGACGGCAAACTCAATGCAGCTGTTTCAGGATCAAAGCGAGTAATGAAAATTCTGTATTAATATTCTATATTGTACATTAATATGTTCAGGAAAAAATGATGTTAATAATATAGCCCATTATATCATTCTGTGCTCAGTTCTTGGGTCAAGTAATTCCAGTGTTATTTGCCTAAGACAAAAAGAACAGAAGCAGGTTGTCAGAGTGCAAGCCAACATGAGCAGATGAAAAAGGGGTTTTATTGTCTGAGAAATGGTTCTAGGTAATTGAAGATTACTAGTAAGGTACATGAGGGTTAAACATGTATTTTATAGATACTATGAATCATTCATCTTGTTAGACCCGAGTACAAGTGGTGTAGCTCTCTAGTGCACTTTAAATGAATTTGCATGTTTAGTTCTTAACGTTTTGTACACTACACATGTATGCATAGGTTGTAATTACTTCCATGCAAGAGTGTTAACTTGAAAGCTTGCTTTAATACCACAGAGCTGTAGATTTTCATTTTAGAATGTTGTAGTCACAGAGGTTCTCTTTTCTTCTTTTTTAATATATTATACTTGTCTTGGTTTTAGGACAAGAAGAGACTCCTAAATTAGGATACTAATGGTCTTTTGTCTTAGGGTATAATGTTTTATAAACAATAATCATATGTTAATACTAAATATAATTTTGCTTCTGTTTAAAGACCTTGTTTTTGTAAATCCTTGTGCACAGTGTTATTCTGAGCATATGAACTAGTTGCATTTACTCCCATGCTGTATATTACTGCTTTGATATGACCAAAGGTATTCTTATTAAAACCAGAATAGTTATATTTCAGATTATGATTGAATACTTCCTAGTGCTTTCAAATAATATACTTCTAAAAGCAGATACTTTTCAGATGATGGGGAAGATACTCAAAAGAGAAATATTTAAAAATCCACAAGTTGTTTTTACAGATTGTGATACATCTGATCATTTATGGAGAGTGTGTTATTAGAAGGCAGTAAAATCAAATACTTGATTACTCTTTTTGCTTTATATAAAGCGACTAAGATGCTGCATAGTACATCTAGTTAATCTTTCTTAAAAGAATCCATACGACTGATCTGTCAACATAAAGTAACTTTTGGAAAGCGTGCCTCCCTTTCATGTGGTTGGTAGAAAGAACATGATTGGTATAAACAGTCATTATTCTCAGTGGAAAAAAAACCCTGTAGCATTTTTGCAAAAATCTTTGCCTAAAAACCTACAGTCAGAAATCACTCTTTGTTCATAGCAGTTGAACACTGAAAAATGAAGCAAAGTGATCTAAATTGAATTTACAAGACTGATAACCATGCAACTGGGGGGAGAGTAGCTGCCGCACAACCTGTACTCTGTCAAGGGAATTTAATTATAGATGGTTATACTTGAGTATAATTTGTTAATGTGTGCTCCTTGCAAGGGGAGAATAATTCTCACAAAGCATTGACAGTTTTGTACATTTTTACCAGGATACTGTCAAAGGAAGGGGATTTTCATTGAATTTTATAATATACAGGCATGGAGGAGGAATATCAATGAAGTGGCTATCAGGGTGTTTCCATTGTTTTTTTTTGTTTGTTTGTTTTTTTGTGGTTTGTTGTTTTTTTGGTTTTGGTTTTTGTTTTTGTTTTTTGACTACTGGAGTCTATGTAAAAAGATGAGGGGGGGAAGAAATCCTCTCTATGACTTTGAATATAAAAAGTGAATATATTATGTTACAGTGCAATAGTTGGGAAATATTTTTTTATAAAATATTGTTGTGATATCTTAGTCTTTTGGACAATAATGACTGTAATATCAATTTTAAATTTCACCTTTTTGAAAAACAGTAATAAAGTTTAGATTAATAGTAATTTTCTTTCCCACTCGCTACTTTTCAGAAGTAAGTCTGAGAGGAGCCAGAGGTGAATCTGTCTTGCTCTTCATCCTTTCAGTCAAGGCAGTCTTTTGAAGAGCAGGTTTTGAGAGCAGCTGTAGCTGAGATGAGAGGTCAGCAGAGGCACAGAGCTGTGGGTTATATTGCTGGCTGGTTTTCTTCCCTTAGTCTCCTAATGTGAACTGTTTCTAACCGAGGGGGGAAGATGATGCTTAGGGGAGGCCTGGCTTTCTCCATGCCTGGGCTATGGGTGGTCTGGGCCTCCGAACCCAAGTACAAGCAGTTCTGTTCGGTAGTCCAATCATTAAGTTCTTAAATCATTAGATGCAGTGACTTTAGAGTAAACTCATCTTGGACACCTCTTTATTTTTGAACTAAACAGTGCAGAATATCCAGCTCTGAAGTTTGGCTAATCAGAATTTCAGAATTAGAGAATTAGGACTGTGGTAATGATTTCTGGGTACTAGTATAGTTGTTTTAACTGGTAGTTTTATATCCCTGGCTTAGAATGGTGCATTTTCTCAGTTGGCTGTTGCATTTCAGCATACTGTTGCGTTAAGATGACTCAAGCCACAGCGGTTGGTGTTGAAAAGAGTGGGTGGCCAATGGGATGGTCAACATCTGGGAGCTGGACCTTCTGCCTATTTACTCCTACCATGTGAAGAGCAAACAAGAGGTTCTGTCACTGTCTCCAAATCTTGCAGACCTGTAGTCTGTAGATCCATAGGAAGGGAAGTCAGTTCTGCTTTATGGAGCAGGTAGGATGGACTTAAGCAATAGGGATTGCTTAGAGAGTAATATAGGTGAAAACTTCTGCGAGAGGCTGAGTATCTACTAGCATCTCAGTGAAGCACTCTCACTGCTAATGAGCAAGACCTGAGGCAACATCTGAAGGAGGACCACAGGAGAATCCTTAGTGGTGAGGTTTCCGCCTATCACCCAGGCAGATTTGTTCTTCCTGGGTTCAGAGCTTTGTGGACGTGGCGCACTCTTCTCCCGGAGGTGAGGCTCCTGTTTCATGGAGGGAGACCTTCAAATTCTGTGAGCTGTCTGGAAAGAGTAGTATCCCTGCCCAGCACAGTAAGATCCGTATTAAGAAGGTTGACCTTTCATCATTCATTTGGAGAAGTGCTGTGCTTTGCCTCATTTTTGTACATGATGGACCCTTTTAAAGTACAGTCTTTTCTGTCAGGAGAGGGCAAATAGGGATTCCGGATTAACTGAAAGGGTGCTGTAAGGAAACAAATTTTATGTGTCATCTGAACATCAGCTCAGTCCTTGAAGTTCAAATACAAAATGGTACAATTCTTCCTCTCAGTACCTTCCTGGAAACAGCGCATTACAGAAGAAAATGTATGATGCATGACATTTAGTAGTTATTTTTCTTGAGAGGACCTTTAGGTTTTGAAGCTAAATAGTTTGTGCATGGTTTACCACAATATAAAAAGTCCAATAACTGAAATGAGGCATAAAGCCTCATTTCATCTTAATCTTCACTATGTGTATTTCAGCACAACCTTCGTAATGATGTTTTGCACTTCTATTGCCCATACAATCAAAATTTTTCATAATGCTTTGGAAACATTAAAGAACGATCATCGGTTATAAAAGCATACTTTTTTATTTTTTACCTACTGTTATTTTCAGTAACCCAGAAGATAAGTGGTAGTGAAAGCAATTGGATAAAGAAAGCAGCAACCTGTTATCAGTTTGGTTTTGTGCACTTCACATCATTATCTATACAAATGATTTTACTGACTTCTTGTTCCAGTGTGCATCTTTCAGACAGAACAAAAGGAAGGAGGGGGGAAATTAAACAAGCATGGGTAACTCCGAAGTAGATGAATGGACATGTGTGGTACATGAAACAGCTTAAACAACAACAACAACAACAACAACAACAACAACAACAAAAACACAAGAAAACAACAACAAAACCACAAACAAACAAACAAAAAAAAAGTGATATCTTTAACTTAGATTTTCTCTGTGAGCTAATTATTTACTGCTGCCTCTGTCTTGTAGATGAGGGATGAGGGAACTCATCCTCATAAGTGAGAGCTCATAAGTGACCTACCTGAGATGATACAGCTGAATCACAGGCTGAGCTGGGCACAGAAGTTAATATCTTAATGGACTTCTGGATTTCTGCCTTACCCTCGTTGGCAGAGAAGGCGCTGGAAGCACAGTTGCGTTCGCGATTATGGTTGCAGCATAATTAAATTTGTTGAATATTCTTAATTAGTTGACTTGACTGGATCTTTGTGAGGCTTGAGGTGTAAATCCTTGTAGCCATTCCACTAGAAACCAACTGAAAAACAGTGTAGGACATGGAGGGAAATGGTTTTCTTGCTGGGGAGTAGGTCTTTGAGAGAGAGGCAGTCTAGGGTTAAAAACTCTTCCTAGCAGTCTACAGAAAGATACTAATTATGTGGACTGACCCCTAAAGTACAGGACTGAACTCATAATTGCATGTGATAATAGCAGCAACAAGTTAAGTCCTTCTACTTTTGAATATTTTTTCTTAATATATGTCATGCTGAGTTCAGGTGGGCTGCTTTTTCATTTTTTGTTCTTTATTTTGTGTCTGTCTTACAGTGAGGTTTCAAAGCTGTGATGGAAACAAAAAAATACACTTTGGAAGCAGTGATCCAGAAGACTTCAGGGTAGGTGAAGATGGTGTGGTCTATGCAGAGCGAAGCTTTCAACTTTCAGCAGAGCCTACAGAGTTCGTCGTGTCTGCTCAAGACAAGGAAACCCAGGAAGAATGGCAAATGAGAGTGAAGCTAACCCCTGAACCAGCCTTTGCAGGAGCTTCAGAAAAGGTAAAACAATGACTAAATGCAACCTGTACAAACCTATGTCCGCGAACAGGCTGAAAAATGGGGATTTGATTCTGTCTGTTATGTACCTCTCCATGAGGCAGTTTATTAATGGGCACGGAGTGCGTGCAAAGCTGGAGCTTTAGAAAGAACTTTCTTATAGTCTGTTATGCTGTAGCTTTGCTAAGGCATGGAAAGACATGCCTTTTTAAGTGTGTAGGATTCATTTATGTTTGAGCTTTTTGTTTGTATAGTTTGAGATTTATACCTGAATTTAAGTTGGACACGGTCATTTATTTTAAATTGCTTGGAAGTATTACAGTATTTATTCAAGCAGTTAAATATAACCACAAAATAAACAAATCTGTGCTAGAATGCATCAGTCACGTTTATTAGATGGGAGCTGCAGATTTACAGCAGTAGTAGGAAAGCATTTCTGGCAGGGAATATTGGCTTTGTCTTGTCCCTTCATAATCAAATTGGAGATTGTAAATTATTCATGATTCTAGCACTAGTTGGTAAGGAGGATAGTCTCCCTCTGCTGGAAGCAGCCATAGGATAAACCACGTACTATAACAAAAATCAGACCTAGGAATATACAAATAACAATACATTTTCATTAGGAAAACAGTATTAGGTCTAGTACCTTTTTCTGTTATAATACTTGCTGACTCATGTTTCTTACCTTCTGTTGTAAAGTGCTTAGTTTACAAATAAAGAGCAAAATTTATTCATACATTAACATACCTGTAATAGGTACGCATTAAAGATTTAAGCGTAATGTCAAAATAGACAGTGTGGTTATGCGAGACGTTTTTCCTGAGAACTCACAGGAGACCAAAACTCTGTAATCCTATGCTTTTTGTTTGCTTATTTGATGATTGTTTTAAATCTGCTAAGGCATGTTTTTAACAAAGGAAATACTGTCATTTTGTCTGTAAAATTCTAGTAAAAGAGCAGATGCCTTGATATGCCAGGGCATGCACTGTTCTTGCCAGAGATCCAGTTCAGGCACCTTTACCATCAGCAAAACGTAGAGTAGTGGAATCTGGCCTTCAGCTGGGCATCTGGTTTTACTCTGTGGCACATTAGATAAGGGGAAAAAAAAAAAAAAAAAAAAAAAAACAACAAACTAAACAAAACTAAAATATTTGGAAGACATTTTTGTCGCCCTGTCCCCACCCTTAAGCAAGCTAGCATGACTATATGTGTGCTGGCATCCAAAGGATGAAATGACTTCAGATACAGAAGGGAATAGGAAGAGAGTGTTGACACCCAGCAGAGATTAATTCCCAATGTGTAAAGTGGGTCATCTACTGCATCCATCATGGCTGACATAGGTTTAAAATAATTACAGCATTAATTCTATGGGATTTAATAGGGTCATAAATATTTGAGACATTCCTTACCAGTATGTATTAAACTTCTCTTGGAACTCAAATTATATTTTAGCACACCCAGATCTAAATTTAATGTACAGTAGCACATTACCTGAACTGAAGTTCTTACTAATGAGAAATACATAAAGGCATACTATTAAATTCTGCAAAATATTAACTACTTTTCAGAAAGTGCAGTATAGTTTACACAGTAGCGCCATGCTATAAAAGGTTTATAATTCCATTTCTCTTCCACCTTGAATAAGGAAAAAAGAAGTTCTTAAAAATTTTGCAGTGCGGTTGTAAATAATATTGGTTATATTCACACTGCACCGTGAATACAATTAAAACAGTTCTGTGAACACAGAGGCAAGACAGCCTTTCAGTCAGTTATGTAATTGTACCTGAGTTACTTTATAATGTCTGCTAGTAATTCTCCTTTTAACATGTGCTTAATTTTATCTTGTACCTGGGAAAGGACCAAAAGAGAATTGAAGACATCATATTCCCATGGCAACAATACAAGCACAGCAGCCCTCTGAAGAGGCAGAAGAGAGACTGGGTTATTCCTCCAATCAACCTCCCAGAAAATTCCAGAGGACCTTTTCCTCAGGAATTAGTTAGGGTAAGGAAGTTAATAGAAATGTGGTTTCAGTGTCCCTCGGAGAGCTCTCAAAGAGATTTTGTGTAAATGATGTCTTATTCATTGTCCAGATGTTTACCAGAGTCTTTTGGGCTGGTTTCTGTTGCTGCCCCTACATAGTAGGCTGGGCTGCATTTACTAGGGTTTTTTTAGGTTGTCCCTGTGCTCCTGTACTGGTGGAAGGTGACCTTGGTTTGGGTGGTCAGTGCTGTGGTGACTTCCTTAAGCAGTTAAGGAGGATCTGGGGTGGTTCAGGAGATCTCCAGTCTCGTGCATTGGGGTTTTCCACCTGGGGAAGGGTGTGGGGGTGAGCAGGAGGAGGGGCGCACCGGGAGGCACAAGGAAACTGGGTCTGATGGGGTGAGGACACACCACAGGACTCTGCAGCACGGACATGGCCACTGCCAGCACCCCAGCAAGGAGAGGGCTTCCAGCCATGCTACTGGGTGGTCACGGTCAGTCTGTTGGAACTTGGTAGAGCATGAGCCCAAGTTGATAGGGTATGGTTTTGCTTTGTTCTGTGGATGCACGTGCTGGTGATTCACCGGCTCCTCACAGTTGCAGTGCCCTTCAAGTTTTTCCTGGGAAGATGAGACCAAAGTTCAGTCTTTAAACAACAACGATGAGTTCTAAAGGGCTACTGCCAGTAGCAGAAGAGTGTGTAGCTTTGGCCTGGGAATATAGAGGACAAAGGGAAAAAAAAAAAAAGACTTTTTATTTCTTACTTAGTTATGTGATCGTGTATGTTTTCTCTAGGATCTAAACAATTCTGTTTAAGGTAAGAATACTTAATTGTTTTGTTTTAATGTAATTCATCCTATTATGAGAAATAAGCAGGGATATTTTTATGTTCCTGAAAAATCACTGAACAGCTTTCTGACAAAGAGTGCAGTTGAAAACTTCAAGCTTTATACTAACTTTACATCATTTCCAGAATAACTATTTTTACAAGTTTAGCTTAAAGATAGAAAAAAACAGAAAAATAAAAAAGAGCTGCTGCTTGTCTCAGCAGCAGTCCCATCCACTGGTGGTTTGTAGCTAATGTAACCATTATCTTTTCTGACACACAGATTAGGTCCGATCGTGATAAAAGCCTCTCGCTACGGTACAGTGTGACTGGCCCAGGAGCTGACCAACCTCCAACAGGCATCTTCATCATCAACCCCATCTCAGGACAGCTGTCTGTGACAAAGCCTTTAGACCGGGAGCAGATTGCTTCCTTTCATGTAAGAGTTTAATTTACCATAAGTCAGATTATCAAATTGAAGATTAACATCTGCTTCAGACATGACTTGAGCAGACAGCATTTAGTTTTCTATGAGATATGATTTGAAGAGTTTGTAACAGATTTGTATTTATTGCACTTACTAAGGCTAACTCTTACTGTGTTTAAGCAGCTTAAATACATTAACATATGTAAACAGTAATTAAATGTATTTAGATAAAGTAATTTTGAAAGATTGAAAAATGGTTAATGTAGCTTATATTTCAAATACAGGCCATTGATCACAGTCTCCACTGTATTGTATATTTTTCAAAAGTTTACTTTTAATTCAGCAACTTAAATTAGGACATGACTGCTATTAGAATTGCAGCAGCTGTGATTTGAGAAATGGATGGGAAGAATAACCTACCAATTTTCATTTTCAGGGGCAAATCTAAGCATTTTAATGGAATTGTAAATTAGATCTGTCAGCTTATGAAAATGATATTCTTTGCTCTAAAGAAATTGACAAAGTAGACCACAGATTCCAGTATTAGTGGAAAAGGAAGGTTTAAAGGAAGGGGGGAACCAGGCTATGAACTACAGTTGTCTCTGCTTTTGAGACCAACACTGAAGTAGTTACAGAAGTCGCTCAGCTCCTAGAGAGAGTTTTCAGCATGTTGTGTTGGGAATTAAAACACTCCTTACCTCACACTCTGGGAAGCACCTTAGAGCGCGGCTCCCGAACAGAGGCGGCATTGGGGGGGCGGAAAGTGGGGAAATGACTCTAACAGGACCAGCAGCTCCGGCCTCCATAAGATTTTTACTGAGAAATTGGCATTGGCAATTCAAGATTTAATGACTTAGGAATTTACATTTGCATGAGTAATTTCCAGAGTAGTGAGTTGCTAATGCCCTCTTGCTCCTTTCTAGTAGGTTTGTAGCCAGAAGATGGGGGGGTATGTAATGAACTTCAGCAGAAGCGCTGCAGGAGAAAGTTACTCTTCTGCCTGGCAACCGCCAGGCTCTGGCCTGAACACATAGGTTTACATTTTCAGAATGTACTGTGTTCCTTTTTTTTTTTGTCTGTCCAATTTAAGATGATTTAGGTAAACCTGACTGTCAAAGGTAGTTACTCAGCCTTTTTTGACAATCAGGGCATTAAATTTTAAATTAAATTAAATTAAAAGTGTCTCAGTATCTTTGAAACTCCGTCCATAAACTTTAGCTTAATTTTAGCCTGGAATTTCAGTGTGATTACTGTCAGTGATTTATCACAAACCCTATCTTTGTGTTCTGGGTAACACAATGTATTCCATATGCTTTTTGTATGCATTCATGTCTATTCAATATATGTAGTATCAGTAAAGAATTTTGGAAGTGATGCCAGTGTTCATTCCTTATGGACTCTTTAGTCCATTTAGTCCAGTTGTTTAATATAAATTGCATATTCCTAGAGTCTGTCTTCTAACAGTCATTATTAAAAACAGAATTCTGTGTGGCAGTAGGCATTGGTATTAATCAAAATTACATGATTCAAATTAATTTTCAGCAAATCAAAGAAGCAAGCCTGCAACTTAGAATAGTTTAGAAGTCTGAACAGCAGTTCCATTAGCAACCTGAAAGCTTAAAAGGTCGATATGAGGGAGCAGTGGCAGATAACCAAATACACTGAGCTAAAAATGGCCTGAAACTTCCTGTCACTGTTATTGTTGTATCTATTTGTGCTTGTATGTTGTACAAATTCTAATACTTTTAATGATTTTTGCAGCTGAGAGCGCACGCAGTGGATGTAAATGGAAACCAGGTGGAAAATCCTATTGACATTGTTATTAATGTCATTGATATGAATGACAATAGACCTGAATTCTTACACCAGGTTTGGAATGGGACAGTCCCTGAAGGATCAAAGCCAGGTAATACATGGACTTTCAAAGTGGGGGGGACAGTATGCAGTAACGTTTTGAAGGTGATGAAGAGGGTGCATTCAGAGCTTGTAATAGTTTCAAAGGCGTCTTTGTGTGATGAGCACAATCTCAGATACTGTCTTATTATTTCACCTTATTTTTAATTCACTTTTCAGCATGCTAGGATTAATTTTCAGAAGAAGAATGTATATGTACGTAAACTAAAACAGAGAAGTCTTGAAGAATATGACTTTTAGGTTCCAGTTCTTAGTTATGTTCATGATAGCCATTGATGTTCATTTAGTTGACAGCTTGGGGTATAAGAGACTTCTGAAATATCAGCAGATCCAGTTCTAGTTCTGAATCTCAGAGGCTTTGGAAATACTGGGATTTGAAATCAAACAGTTTCATTTGAATTCTCGACAAAACCCTAAATGGTGTTCACATCTTATTAAAATTCTAATTAGCTCAGACTAAAGTTTGCACTATGGCTGAAACCACTTGCTTAATTTGTCAGTAGTGCAAAATGAATTTTTTAGAAAGGTTAGCACAAGAAATGTATTTTCTCGCTTTGCAGTGTTGACTTGGCATTTGAGATGCGTCTCAAAGACCTTTGAAAGAGTATTATTTACACTGATTTTCAATCACTATCAGTATGTGCAATTCTGAACGTTAAGTATATTTCCTTTGGCCCAATTGATAAAGTTTTTATCTAAACTTGAGAAGCTCTGTTGTTACAGAAATGTTATTTATGGCAGAATTGTAGGATTTCATTGTTTATGGAGCTTCTTCAGTTATAAGCAAATCTGATATTTTATAAACACCAAGTATTTTTATCTCCTCTTATGTATTTTAATTACTCTGTTGGTGACTCTTGGGTTTAACCAGTTTGTTTTAAGTAAGAGAAGGAATGTGCAGAGTTTACCAAAAGAAATACATGCTTTGACCATGGCTTGTAAGTGATCTTGTGTAATCCAAGTAAACTGTTTATATAACATCAATTATTTATCCTGCTGCTAGGAACCTACGTGATGACTGTTACTGCCATCGATGCTGATGATCCCAATGCACAGAATGGGATGCTGAGATACAGAATCTTGTCACAGGCCCCGAGCAGCCCCTCTCCAAACATGTTTACAATCAACAATGAGACTGGTGACATTATCACCGTAGCAGCTGGGCTTGACAGAGAGGTACGGCAGATCTTAATCCCATAGGCTGTGTCGCACTTAATATTGTGAAGATGCACATTTTCACTCGTAACTCACAAATACTTCTCCCCCTCTCCAGTCTGAACTTTCTCCCTCTCTTCACCCATTTATTTTAGAAGCTCCAGAAGAGTTTCTGCCCTCCCTCTGTCCTCTTCCTTGCTCTTCACAGAGAGGTTGTAAATATTTGAAATCTTCTTGATGATGTGTTGCTAAATTGGTGATAATTCCCCGATCCGAGTTTTGCTTGTTAAAATAAAGCAGGAAAAATATTACCGATTTCAAAATTTGAAAAGCACATTTCTGAGAAATAAACCAGTCAGTATTGGAAACTACATAGGTAGAGACTTGTCTCAAGGCCTGGCCACGCATTCAAAATCTTTGTTAAAAAATAATACTACTTAAAAAAAAAAATTCTGACTGTCACTTAATTCCCTGCCACATGGTGGGCAAGTCCTGTTCTGTCTAGACAGTTCGTCACTGTGCCCACCACCAGAGAAGGAGGGTGCCAGATCCTCTGCTCTGGTTCACCCATCTGTGAGGTGGGAATAAAAATATTTCCCTCCCAGCTGCAGATCTGTCACATGGACTAACTGCTTTTGAACCACTTGAAAACTTCACAAGAGATAAGCATTATTTTATAAACAAACTATAAAATCCAAACAAATCTCTTTTCAACACATGTTGTTTCAACTTCTGTTTCACTAACCTCATTTTAGCTCATTAAATCTGAAGGGGTCTTTTTAACTGGATTTGCTGTTCAGCTTTTAGCAGTTTGCTTATACTTCTTTAAAACAGAGAACAAAATGACTTTCTGATGCTGTGGGTTGATTATTATTATTCTGATGCATTTCAGTTTGAAAGGGGCAATCAGAAGATTTGAAAAGCTAAACAGACTTAGATATTGCAATTAATTTTTAAATTTTTATTAACATTCTATTTAAGTTGGGTTTGAAGAGGATGGATTTGATGAAAGGAGAACTCTGAACTTTACAGTATTGCCCTATGAAATTAAAAGAATGATGGGCAGCTTTGCCCTTGTTTTTAAAAACCCCTCGTCTTCTTTGACAGGTGAAATTTCAGGAGGACATAGCGATACCTCTGAGTTTTATTACTTAGTGACTGTACTAGAGTGATTTAACCCAGAGCTTAGACCCTTGCATTATGAGTTGGAGAATCCTTGTCGTTCGTCATCAGTTTTTCTGATGGATCACTGTACTGATACCCAAATGAGTATTTATAAACATTTCTTGCACATCTTGAATATTAATGATTAATGTTAAATCATTCAAATATTAAATTAGACTAATATGAGATAAAATGGTTTCCTTCCCAAGCCATTGCTTTGCTTCCTTCATTTCCTGAGTCATTTTGTGGAAGTCAATTAAATTAAAACGACCGGGAGTCTAGAAAGCCAGATATAAATTGAGCAGGTCTTCTGACAGTGGGCTAGGGAGTGCCCTGTTGCACAAGGCTCCTTGTTGTCCACGAACCTCAGCTGGGCTACCCACCTCTGCCGTTCTGCCATTTTCTCAAAAAAAACCCCATTGTCATTCAAAAAAAACCAGTGGTGCCTCTGATAGCATTCCTCATCTACTAATATTTTATGTTAACATGCACAATGCATTATCTGTGCTAACATGCAGAGGAGGAGAATTGGTTAGGTAAGGGGACTCGGCTAACAGCAGAATAAGCCTTTCACTTGCTATCCCAAAAGATGCTGTTTCATGAGATCCAGCTGTTCTTACTTTTTCCACTATTGCTGTGGAATTCACTTCAGCATTAAAACATCTGCCTTCCTGCAGAAGGAGCCGAAGAAGTCAGGCAGGGTGCTTAAATTTACACACTGACATTCCTTCTTCACGTGAGGTTAACTCAGTGAAGTGCTCTTTTATTTGGCCTGTGCTGAAGTGGAAATATGTGACCTGATGAGGTCTGTATTCTTTCTTGAAGCTGCTGGTTCGTGTTCAGATATGTTGCTGCAAAGTCTCCGTGCAGGCAGCTGACACATGCTCCATGGCTTATTCCTGGCTGCTTCTCAACCTGCAGTAAAAAGGGAAGAGCCACCTCCCCCAATTTCCCCATGCTTGGAAACTTGTATGCTTGTTGATTTCTAAAATTTCATTCCCCACAGTTGATCTGTATGCGAGTGCTGAGAAGGGGGAAAAACAAACCAACCAACAAAAAACCAAAATGTGTTCTGTCTTTTGGGGCACTTTTGGGAGGGAAGTTTCTAGTGCACTGCTTCAGTTGGAATTAAATAAGAATATTGTACGGAAGTTGAGTCTCCGTGTAATAATAATGGAGTTTCCTTAATGAAATTTGCTTCTTGGAATCAATGTGTTAAGACCCAGATGAATCAGAAGCACCTGCTGTTTCAATAACATAGAATCATCTGGCTGCAAGATTGGCTTCAATACTGCTCTAGATTTTATTGCCTCACAATAAGTAAAGTATATTTTTTCCTGGATGAAAGAGGTAAAAATATTTCTTTGATTCCCTTGTGACTGCTTTTCTTGACGGTGTCGTGAAGGAAACCTTTAGGATGTTTATTTAAGCCTTTTGAAGGTCACTTTGCAAGTATATTTTCCAAGCTAGAATTCTTACATGTATTTGTGCACTATTTAACATATATACTGCATTTCTACATAAACAATATTAGATTTGCTTTTTAAAGAACCGTCGTGGGGTGCATAGATAGTAATACACATTTGGAGTGTGTAAGGGGTTTTTTTGTGAAAGAGGACATGAGCATAAATTACATTCAGTGGGAGATAAAGATTCACACAGCTTATTTCAAAAAACTTTTTTTTTTTATTCAGTGACTCATATTTGCTTCTTGGAAGTGTGCATAACCATTAAATCTCTAATGTCTGTCATCATGCCTGGCCAAAATTTGAAAGAAAGTTAGATATTATTAGTGGAATTGTCCTTGCTTATTTTTTGTACCAATATTCATAGTCCCTTTTTGTAAACTGTTTCCATGAGAAGTAATCTGTCATATACCCCAGTCTTGAAGTAGTGGGAGAAAATAAGGTACCAAGTGGAAAAAAAAATAGACTTTTCTTTAAATATTTTTATGTTCCAGAAGGTTTTTGCCAGTGTTAGTAAACCATTCATGAAAGTGATATTCCAAAGTAATAACAACTCCTTCTGTTTGTGCATTTTCTTTTGGAGTGAACTGAATGATAACACCTAGCTCTCTCCGAGCTGGGAAACTGAACTGGTAAATGAAAAAACATGCACAATGTTTGCATTTCATGGTAGAAACTGTCAACGAGTTAAAATCAGCTTTTCAGCAACTCTACACAAAAAACATCTTTTTTTTTTTTTTTTTTTTTTTTTTTCCTTCCCTAATACAACCTTGTCGACTTTGTTTTAAGCAGCTGTCCAGCTGGAGGTCAGGTCTCCGTTGGGCGTTTCATGTGCTGGAGGGAGCGCTGGCCCCGCTCCAGCCGTGAGGGGAGAGCGGAGCGCCTGGCGCGGGGCGAGCCGTTAGCGGTGGCACGCGGGGAGGGCCGTTAGCGGTGGCACGCGCGGCGGCGGGGGGGGGGCGCAGTGAAGGAGGCGGTGGCGGCCATCTTCGGCCGGGGTGTTTAACATTTATGGAAATAGACCGTGTGGTGGTTCACTCCCCACTTTCTCCCAGTGCCCTTACTCGTCTCTGCTAGCCTTGACATCTTCGGTTTCCATAGCGATCGCAAGACGTTGCAACAGCGGTTTTATACATGGGTTTGGCTGAAACAAAACCTTGGCAGTTGTGGCAGTTTGGCCAGCAAACCTACCTTGGCTCAGTTTTCTTAAATGCTTTTGATGACTTACCCTGTTTTAGTATAAACTGCACTCTGTTTTTTTTCCCCATTCAAAAAGTGGTGTTAAATCTGTGATAATAGTATTAACTGTATAAAGTGGTTTTGATTTTTGAGAGTAGGAAGCAGGCAGTCTGTCCTCATCTCAGTAATGCTTGAATAATATCAAGTAGTAGTTCAACATAGCTAGATGCAGCCTAGTGCTGTATTCCTGTGGCACAAACTTTGCTCCTGTCATTTCAAGTGATGCTAACTAGAATAAACGGTGTGATAGGCTCCACTGCTTAGCGAAGAGCAGTTTTGGGAACCCCTGCTGTTCTGTGGTAATGTTAGTTTTGCCTACAACTTATGTTGATGTCATTTTGTGTTTTAGAAAGTACAACAATATACATTAATAATTCAAGCTACGGACATGGAAGGAAACCCAACATATGGTCTTTCAAACACAGCAACTGCTGTCATCACTGTGACAGATGTCAATGACAATCCTCCGGAGTTCACTGCCATGACTGTAAGTTGTCCTGGTTTCGGACATGGTACAACATAAGTACAGGGTAGGAGTAATGGAAGGATGCTCATATTCATAACCGTTACCGACTTTCCTCATTGTATTTACAGACAGTAAATATTTATTACTTATTAAATAGTGTACTGGCAGGAAGAATTGAAACAGGTACAGAACCATTAGGTGTACAGTATTCTGCTTAGGCCAAAAGGCAAAAGCTGACAAGGGAATCAAACCATCAGTTTTCTGGCCTTAGTTATTCATTAGATAGATTGTCAGAGCTCCAGTGAAGAGAGATGCGCTCCCTAATGCTGATGAATATTCAATATGGCATGGCTCTTGCGTGCTTTTGCAGCCGAGGTAAAATGTTTTCTTGTTTTTTAAAGTTCTATGGGGAAGTACCAGAAAACAGGGTGGATGTGATCGTAGCGAATCTGACAGTGACAGACAAAGATCAGCCCCACACACCTGCGTGGAATGCAATGTACCGAATGACCGGAGGAGACCCGACAGGTCGATTTACCATCCTGACTGATCCCAATAGCAACGATGGGCTAGTGACTGTTTTGAAGGTAAGAGATGCTTGTGCTTCAGAGAACTAAGCAGAGATGGAATAAATGGGGGAGAACATTGAGGGAGAAAAAAATATGAACTCCTGAGCCAGCACGAGTCTAGAAAGTAAAATGGATGGGCACTGTCTGTGTTGTGAAAGTTAGCCATCCCTCTCTTGGAGCATTCCAATAATACGCCAGCAGTATTATTCCAACTGATCAGTTTTAAAAATCAGGCTAAGTTGTTGAAAATAACAGATTTTGAAGCCTTATTTGCCAAAAGATAGGAATTAGTCTGAGAAAAAGCATTTGCTTAGTATTTGTTGCTAGTGTAAAGGAACAGCTTCCTACCTTCTGGCCTCCATTAGTAGTCACGCTTGTCTGTGGGTTTTATGTCAACATGTTCCCATTAAGGAACAGATATAGGCAGTCACGGCACAATCAGAGAGGAAAAAGTGATAGGTAGGAGGCTACTTCTACAAGAGGCTTTTAAAGACTGACTATTTTTAAAATCTCATTTAAATACCTTTTATGGAATAACCCGTTTATCTTCATTCTCTAGCCAACACAGCTCTGTGTTGAGGGCTGACTTATTTCAAGTGATAATAACAATTTGGTTCTATATTTAAACCTGCCAGGCAGTAGCCACCTCTCCACATGGTGCTCTGATAAGTGTCTCAGAGTTTGGCCACTTATGAAGTCAAGTGTGAGATGCCAGTGTTCCCATTTAGAAATTAAAACTTTCACTCTTTTTTTTTCCTTCATTTTTTTTCGCCTTTTTTTAATCTTCTCGCTATCTAGGTGACAAAAAGATACAATTTTGTACAGCTATAGTGGTATTTCACACTAGGTTTTTTTTAAGAACTGTCTCTGTTTTATAACTGCACTTTCCCAGAGGTACCAATTGTTATATTGCAGTCTTCAGCAAGAATTATGTGCATGTCTGTGCTTTGTAGCACGCCTTTAAGCACACAGACATGGGAAGAGTTGGAAGCCTGCCTACTGTCTTTATTGGCAGTGCGATGAGTAGATCTGTTAACCTATAATGAAGATTGGATTGTCTCTTGTCACTGACTTCATACTGCCACGTGCCACCTGCCCCTGGAAGGTACAGGGTTCCTTCAAGTCTAGAATCAGTACAAGTAGTACAGTGCATAGCACTAAGGCAAATCATATCTCAGGGAGTGCCTCACCCCTGTGCAGCATGACAGAGGAGCTTCAGCTTCAAACTGGTCCCCAAACTGAAGGTTGTCTGTGCTGCAAAGATGGGAGCTGTAGGTATACCTGAAGTAGGATTAGATGGGATTACAAAGAGTCTTTCTGGTGAAACATTAAGGGCATGAGAATTTCTGATCTCTGGGGCTAGGAACGGTCATGATCTTGTTTGAAGGAAACCTTCTTCCTCATAACAGAGAGAGGCAGGTTTCTCTCCCCAGGAGAGCTCCTCAGGAGGCACGTGAGTGCCTGGCACAAAGCTGGGAGTTTCTACATCATTTTCAGATGAAACTGCTTGTTTCCTCCGTTACCTCTGATGGCAGTACCAGAGTAAGTTAAATCCAAGAATTACAAGGTTTCTAGCTGTTCTGACTTCAAAATTGCTGCTGCTAAGCAAAGCCTCGGTCTAGTCTTGCACTGAGTTGTTACATTTAGTGGGTTCTCTTTAGGCTCTGTGCTCATTTTTGAGAAAAGCTATACAACAAGTAAGGTTTAAAAATGTGCTTTAAGGGAAAAATGTGTGCCCATCACTGTTGTGAGTAAATGTTAACACTTCTTGCTCTTTGTTTCTCCCAGCCTATTGACTTTGAGACCAACAGGATGTTCGTACTTACTGTAGCTGCGGAAAATCAAGTGCCTTTGGCTAAGGGGATTCAGCATCCTCCTCAGTCAACAGCAACCGTGTCCATTACGGTCATTGATGTGAATGAGAGCCCGTATTTTGTTCCAAATCCTAAGCTTGTACGTCAAGAAGAAGGGCTACTTGCTGGTAGCATGTTGACAACTTTTACTGCTCAGGACCCAGATCGTTACATGCAGCAAACCTCTCTAAGGTCTGTATAAAAATTTTGCACTTAGTTAATAATTGAAATGCAATATCTGTGATACAGAATGGGTGGGGAGTAAAGAGACTGCATATGAAATGACCACTTTTACCATAGCACACAGCTATATCACTATCTCCCGTGGCTTTTGTGTAGCTCCCTCTGAAGGGATTTTTGGCTGTAGAGAAGGTGACCTGACCAGCGTTTATAGATCTGTAAACTGGGTCATCTTCTAATGCTAAGTTCCATTTCATCAAGGTAGAATAAAGTTGAACATCTGTGTTAAAGTAGACATGATATCCCAGTAAATTCAGTCAGATCAGACACATGCTTGTGTGAACTAAAATTATTTGCAATTTAAATTAACCAATAATTTTGACATGGCAGCAAAATCACATAAGATTGTTGACCAAATCTGAAGGGTTTTCTTCTCATTTATTCTCCAGCGATGCAAAGTGTTGCTGTTGTCCATCTGTGAACTCTTGTACTGATAGCTATGATGATAATTTGCCTAATGTCTAAAACTATGCTAAATGGGAAAATTGAAGAGAATAAAACATGGAAATCTTAAAGCATGCTTTCTCATACCTCATTTAAACATGGTCATTCACTGCAAAGCTAAGGCACAGTGACTAGCTGTGGGCCCCAGAGCTTAGGTTCCTAGCTTATCCAACAGTCTTTTTAGCTCATGTAGAGGAAACTCCAGGACTTTGTGTCTTTCCTGCCAAAATCAAGGTTCTTACAACTTTATTTTCTCTTAATTTTGGCTAGCTTTTGCTGATATTTTGCTCATTTCTGGATGTAGCCATTGTAGACATGATAGCATGAGGACTTAAATATATATATATATGTATTTTTAATGACCTAAAATAGCTTACATTTCATTAATGTGAAAGGGCAAATTTATCAGATAGAAGGATGGTTTTGAAAGACACTCCTCTTTAAATTAAGATGAGAAGCATGCAGGAAACCAGGGTCTCTAAAAAATTAAGTTATATTGGAAGAACTGGAATAATGCAAGTTAGTGCTACTCTAACACCCTTTACTCATTGTTACCTCTCTCCTGCTTTCAAGTGCTCTGAAAAAAGTTAGTATTAACAGCTCTGTAGGTACAGAGCAAGCAATAGGGATCCTTAATGAGTATTTGAATTGAGCCTGAACATTGTATAGTTTATGGTAATTGTATGATTTCCCCCAGTTACATGAGAACTTACTTGGCAGGGCACTTCAAGAATCTGAATGTAGGGCTGTTTTTAATGCACATTTTCAAGAATTTTAGCAACAAGGCATAATAAATGGAAATGTGTTAAATTTTGTTTTCAGATTCCAAAAATATGTTCAGAATACAAATTAAAATACTAATATTGTGTTTGCGGTCAATATTTATTTTGGCAGATAAATAACACAACTTGTGATCAAATACACAGGTACTCAAAACTTTCAGATCCTGCAAACTGGCTGAAAATTGACCCTGTTAATGGACAAATAACTACTACAGCTGTTTTGGACAGAGAGTCAATATATGTGCAAAACAATATGTATAATGCAACGTTTCTTGCTTCTGATAATGGTATGTATCAACAGTTTATATTTTTTCAATAAACTTTCTTCTGTGTGGTTTAAATGGCATTCAATTTTACTGGAGCAGAAAACAAGATACTTTTAGAATACATCCAATTGTAAGTCTGTGTTAGTATCAGACTTTGTATGTTTCCCAGCTACTTGGGAAATGGGCTGAAAAATAATTCTATGAGTTTGGAGAAAGGCACCAGCTTAGTTATATTAGTCAAGGTTACAGAAAACTGAAAACACCTGCACAGGAGTGCAGTAGGCTGATGGAATGCACAGCATGAGTGGACTTTATGGGGAGGAATGTGTTGGGGGAGGGGTATTGTATTTTTCTGCATTCAGGCTACAGTAGTGCAGAGAGAAAAGCGTCTTTTAATTGTCAGTTTGTTAATGACAGTTAACAATCTCTGCTCAGAAATGAGCCCTTTGATTTTGGCTGGAGTGCTGTACAGTTCATAGCTGATACCAGAAAGATGGACAGGTGCAGGAGTGTTCTGGCATTAGAGGAAAAGACATGAAACACTGAGGGTGTTTACTTTGGAGAGAAAGCAAATGGCAAAATTTTGCGAACAGATAAAGTGTAACAAAGCCAGATCAACTATTTCTATCCTTTTGGCTCTGTTGTGAACTAAAAATTAAATGGAACTGGGAGATTATGGGGGGGTGGGAGTGGATTGAGAACCATTGCTAATTATACTGCAAAATTCAGTGCTACATGTTCACATAAATGTGTGACTTTAGCAAGGTTTACGAAAGCATCACACATTTGATATGGATAGCAAGAATGTCTAGAAGTAGTGTGCTGAAAGCCAGTATTAGAAAGAATTTAAATAGCACACTTGTGGTAAAGAGTGATCATAAGTCTTCAAAGTTACAAAATAATTTCTCCAGAGGATAAACTATTCCAATTTTGCACCTCTTTCTTTGAAGCATTTGATGAGCACTGTCTCTGGAGACGAACTGGCTGTCTGGTCAGTAAAGTGGTTGAGTCCCTGATCTGAGGATTTGCTGAATTTTGCTGAGTAGGGCAGATTTTTCTCAGTATGGACTACGTAAGAATTTGTGTATTATCAGAAGCAGTGACAGTGTCAGACTGGCTTGGTAAAGACAGAATCCCAAAACTGAGGTGAACATATGTACATGGTAATTGAAAAGTGTTGGTATAGCTTCATTTCAGTAGCTTTGCAATTGGAAACAGATCCAATACCATTTTCTTTTCTTTAAGGAATTCCCCCGATGAGTGGAACCGGCACACTTCAGATATACCTGCTGGACATCAATGATAATGCTCCCCAAGTGAATCCGAAAGAAGCCACGACTTGTGAAACACTACAGCCTAATGCTATTAACATCACTGCTGTAGACCCTGATATAGATCCAAATGCAGGCCCCTTTGCCTTTGAGCTGCCTGACACACCTGCTAGTATTAAGAGGAATTGGACCATTGTTCGAATTAGTGGTAATTAATATTCTAGAAGTCATAATAATTTTAAAGACACCATTGCATATGCTTTTCAATATTTCACCTTGGTGTTATTTTGCAATGTTTTGGTTAATATGAATACATATTATATTCCTATTCATAGTAACAGTTTGGTTAATATGAATAGGAAAGCACTTCATAGTGCAAGTTCCCCAAAGAACAATACATTTTAAGAAAGAGGACATGTTCACAGTCTGTTATTCTGAGTGAGATGTAGTGGGTTGAACAACAAGTTAACACAGAGCTTGTTTTGCCAGTGCTGTTTTAAACCCACGTAAGCAGTATATTACTTTTTTAACAAGTGCCTTATTTTCACACAGGGGATCACGCCCAGCTCTCTTTAAGGATCAGGTTCCTGGAGGCTGGTATCTATGATGTGCCCATAGTAATTACAGATTCGGGAAATCCACATGCATCTAGCACTTCCGTGCTGAAAGTGAAAGTTTGCCAATGTGATATAAACGGAGACTGCACTGACGTTGACCGGATCGTTGGCGCTGGACTGGGCACTGGTGCCATCATTGCAATTCTGCTTTGTATCATCATCTTGCTCAGTGAGTAGATAGATCTCTTGATCCTAACTCTTCTATTCTTGTTTCGCAAGTACCACCTTGTGTTTTAGTTCTGTGTAACTTGACAAAGGCTGGGGAGTGATTAGAGACCGAAGTCTGAGAGTTGTTGCCGTTTAGTTTAATGTCTTGGACAAGTATGAAAACTTTCTGATGATGAAGGAGTAGGAGTCTGTGAGATCATACCTAACACTTGCATGACAGTCAAGACCCACAGTGGGTTTGTGAAAGAAATTTTCCATCTGTGCCCATGGGCACTTGTTATGTTATGTCAGTGAGTGACCAGGTTGAAGATGTGATTAGCTCCCAGACGTCTTGTGCTGCTGGTACTGTGTGGCTTGACACCACCCACAGCGGTTAACAGTGCTTTTAAGGAGTCCTCTGCTGTTACTACTATTGTGCTTCAGATTAATGTAAGTAGGCTACTTGATGATTTTGGAAAGTAATACATCACAGCCCTTCGTATAAGGCCCGACAAGCAGGCAGCCATGCAGGAACAGAGAAGTGTATTTGTTTAAGTACTACATAAAGCTGTGCTAGTATTTTATTTTTGTTGAGTGCATTCAATAAGGGAAATGACTAAACATCATGACTATCTGTCTGTCCAGTGTAGTAAATTAGATGCTAGCTCTCCTACATATTACGGTTAACTGATTTCTGATTGTGATGGAACACAAGGAGGGGATTAACCTCTTCAGAGTATACTGTGCACCAGTCCAAAACATACAAAAGGATGGAAAGGAGTAAAGTAAAAATAAAATTTTAAAAAAATATTTGAGCCTGGCTAAGCCCATGGCTGTACACAAGCACAGTCAATTTCTTTCAATTATTTTCTTAAATAATTTTCTTATTCATAATTATTTTCTTGATATAAGATCCTCTTAAAATATTAGGTATTGAATTAACAGAGCCTTATTGAAACTATCAGATCCTCTAAGATATTCTTCATATATTGATATTCTAGATACCTAGGAGTTTCTTTCCATGAAGACAGTTGTAATTGGAAACATGCCTATTGTATTAGGAATTCATTTACTCACATTTATTCTGTTCTGTTTCTCATTTGGTTTTCTTTAACAGGTTTAGTTTGTAAACAAGTAATGCAACTTGTTCAGATTAAGGATTAAAATACATAGGTCAAAATGTCACTGCATTTTCCTCAACCCTGATTTCTCTTCTAAACAGAAATCTAAACTTAAGTAACAATCTGGACTGCTGTGATGTATGCCAAAATGGCCTAAGCTTGGTCATGTTCAAATGTCAGAATTACTTAAACTATATAAATTGCTGTATATTCTTGGGACATAGCAGAAAAAAATATAAATAATAACATTTTTTAGAATTCTTGCCATTACTAGAGAGATTCCCTTCTGAACCCTGTGGTTTATGAGGCTTGGTCTTTCTTATATCTTTTCATGACAAGTTTATTTTGCGGGTTGTGGAATGGATTTGTGACTTATGACCTTGAATATGTGATTGATTTCCAAATCAAATTGCCTATAGTAGCCTGAGTTTAAACATCTCTTGCTTAATCTACCTTCTATGATTTTTTTTATTAAAACAAACAAGAAATCTCATCCAGAACAGTCAAAAGGGAACACGGCTTTTTTCTAGTTTTCTTTTTTTAAATCTTGGTGTTAAATTTGTACAATTTTCCACGGCTGTACTTCAGAATCAAGATTTGGTTTTATGTCTTCTTTTTTTTGCAATGTAGTTTTAGTTTTAATGTTTGTGGTGTGGATGAAGCGCCGTGATAAAGAGCGTCAGGCAAAGCAGCTCTTGATTGATCCAGAAGATGATGTGAGGGACAACATTCTGAAATATGATGAAGAGGGTGGTGGAGAAGAAGATCAGGTGAGGAGTGATTAATGATTTTTATGTATAGCTTTGCACTTCACTCTGTACTTTATCTATTTTGTTATTAAATACTGAAGGCATTAAATACTGAAAGCAATCAGTAACATTTTAAAAACCTGAAATACAACATTTAAATCTCGTGTTGTTTTTTGCAGTTCCAGAAATACCAATTGCTTGCCTTTTGGATGAGATGTAAAACCAATATCTTGTCCAGTTACAGTCACAACAATCTGACCATATTCTAACTAATCCTGTTATAATTAAATGAAAATTAAAGCCACTCTCATTGCAGTCTGTAAAGTTTCTTCACACCTTGTCTGGGATCAGAATCACCAGTGCAGAATGCCTGATATAATCTATTCCAAATATGACCCTTTTTTGGTGGCGGGTGAATGCCTTTCTAGATACACAGTAATGTTGGCTATTGACAAATTGGCCACTACTGGGATTTCAGCTTGGAAAGTATTTATGTTTCAAGTAGCTGTCAGGACACATCTGTGTTTATTCAAATACCTTTCCAGGCAGGTGCCATATGCATTTACTCTCATGTCACCTCTGTTTGAACCACTGCTGATATGTCAGAGGACAAGAAGTGATGTGTATATGCTAAGAATAGCTTCTTTCTCTCTCTCCCTCAAATTAGTGAATTTCCAAGCAGTGTGATTTCCTTCCTTCAGAGGACTTTTATTAAGTGCTTTATGAACATGACAAACAGTAGATTTATGCACATTATTAGTGGTAGAGGTAAGTGTAACAATTATGAAGGGAACAGTGCATATAATAGAGCCTAAGAAATTTTCCAGAAAAAAGCCTTGAAAAATTAAGTGTACACATTCCCAGTCACAGTTATCTAGCACTTGAGTTATCTGAAAAGTGTCTCCCTTCACTGGTACAGACATTTATAGCTTCCCGATGCTAATTTGTTTGTCTAAAATATGTGTTCCCCTTAGTAATTTCCATGCTTCCTGCATGTCCCCAAGAACTGTTCGTACTTCTTGGCTTTTCTGCATAACTTTATTTTTAAGCAATTTGCAAAGGAAACTTCAGTTTATGCCATTTTGGAAACTTGCTTATGTTACTAAATAAATTGAAGACAACCCTTTGAGTTGATGTGTGTATTCCAGTTCTTTGTACGCAGATAGTTTGAGTACAAGAATTGCATCCTGGTTTTGCATCTGTTGTTGCACAAAAGAGTTAGAAGCTTAAGAAACATAAAGAAAACTCAGTCCTGTGAGAACTAATTTTCCAGTTCACATATCCCCAGCTCTTGTTCACCAGCAATTTTCCGGAGGATCTGTTCAGCAATTTTCATGTGATTTTGATTTATAATTGTTGTCCACACAACCGTCAGGACGTAGTCAGTAAGGTTCTCAGAGTATATACTGTTCATTTGGAAATCATAGGTGATGCTAGAACAGTGTTGGGAGAGGTTGTGCTGCAGATCAGAAACTTTAAGCATTGTTGTCACAGTGTACATACAATGAGAGTAAAATACTTAACAGCTTAGAAATGGTGCTAAAGTCTTCCCTCTGTCCATCTTGTACTGTGCTCCTCTCCAGTGAAAGTGCTGTCTTTGTGAGAGGTATAGTGGGGTAGTGTGGCAGGAGGCAGCATTTTGTGAGTGCTGTAGGGATGAGCAGGATGTAAACCATCCATAAATGCAGCCTTTCACCAGCCGTGAATGAGTGTAGTGCACACAGTGAAAGGAAAAACTGTCAATGGGTGGAGTAGCAGTAAAATGATAAGAAATGTGAAATTAGGATCATTTCTTCTCGCGTTGAGCAGAAGAAGCACCTAGACACAGAGAGGTTTAAGGGCTTTACAGAAAATTTAATGATTTTTAGCCACAGAACCCCTACGTGCTTTCTTAAGACAAATTTTAAGGCCACTGATGCAAATTAATTATCTTTGCTGCCAGCCACATAGTTCAGGTGCACTGGTCCCTTTCCTGATCCACTGAGCAGTAGACCATAGGGTCTAAGCATCTAGAAGGTCTTTATACACTCCAAAAATAACAAACACAGCAGGAAAAAAAAATAAAAGCTCATACAAAGCATAGCAAAGTTTTATAACCACTTCTGTAGCAAGAGTTTTAGACCACTGGATAGGCAAAAAGGGGGTAGGTTTTCCCACAGCTCCAAAGTTTGTAATTTGTTCCTGTCCAGAATGGCTGAATGGAGAGAACAAACTTTTCATGTAGGCACTTAATTTTCTGTCTAGAGTGGATGATGGAAATAAGTTTTCTTTTGCTTTTCAGGGATATTATTTTACTTTATTTTATTTTGGCTTGGCATTTCATAAAACCTAATTTCTGCCTGTGGTTAACTAGATGATAATAGATCCTGGGTTCATTTGGTTTTGGTTCCCTCCTTGCCCCCCTCACCTCCTGTGCCCAGAGGAAAGAGGGAGGATTATATCTGGTTGGGTTTTATTTGGTTTTGTATGCATTTTATGTGACATTTAAGAAGTTGGAATGCTAAGCTTTTGAAATGTTCCTACAAGTAGTAATCTAATTTTTGCAAACCATGGTTTAGCAAAATACTGTACAAGCAAAGCTGTGTGCAGTACATACTGGGCAAAAGGCATTGGCCATAAAGATTTTTGCATTTTTGTCAAAGTTAAGCGTTAGAGTGTCAGAGTGTTCTAAAAAAGCATGAGACTGCCATCAAAAATCTATTTTCAGAATGGGGCCTCATAGGGTAAAGCTGCCACTGTTCTATTAAAATCAAGAAAAATTATTTCATGTCAACCTTGCATCCACGAGTCATCAGCAAATGACAGAGGAAAATGCTCTACGTCAATATTAACTTTTTATGATGCACTCTCCCCAAAACCATCAGGATTGATTGAATAAGCAGCTTCAGTAGAAGGCAGTACACAAGGTGACTCAGAAACATAGAACCATCTAACCCAGAGTGCACCTCATGCAGCAAAATAGAAGAGAATGCTCAAAGCTTCATGTGAATCTCAGTAAAAACAATATTTTAAAAGCTTCAGATGTTTTCATAATCTGTACCCTTTAAAAGTAATTACTTGTATTTATAGCAAGCAAATTAGTTAGGCCTTCTTAAAATTGCCTTCTTCTCTGGGTGAATACTGGAAGATTTACCTTGTGTGGCCTCATATTTTTCTTGTTTATCCCAGACGTTTAGGTGACTTGAAGATATGGCTAGTAAGGCTCGAAGTGTGATACAGTTCAGGACTCTGCATCCTGAAGCAAACTACTTCCAGACTTGTGGTTTTGCTCTTGGAATAATTCATTTATTTTAAGAGGGTTTGTTTATTTATTTGGAAGCTATGTAGTTGGGTTTCTTAGCTTTCACAGCAGACCCAGAAGCCAGTAAAGCATGCTCAGCATGTTCCTTTCAAACTCTCTGTACATGCTATCAGAGTAAAATCTCCTGCAACAAGTTTGATGAGTTCCAAATTCCAGCTTAGTTCCCCAGTCATATCAGCTGTCAACAAGGTGGAATTCCTGATTGGTTTTGGTTGTTTGTTTGGTTTTGTTTTGGTTTGTTTGGGGGTTTTTTGGGGAGGGAGGGGGTTGTTGTTGTTTCTTGGGTTTGTTTTTTTTTTTTTCCTCCTGTGCTAGCACTTCCAAGGAATTATGATTTGAAGTCTGTCATAAAAGACCAGTTTATTCCATCATGAAGGTCCCGTGTTAATTCCATCTGAGGCCATCTTGGCCTGCTTTGTTCACTCTGACAGACTGAATGCTTGTAAAGAAAATTGAGGTTCTTGAAAGATTCACAGTCTTCCTCTAGCATGGCATGATGTACACAGGCTCATGTGATCTCTACAGCAGTTGAGAGAAATGCTTTTAAATCCCTAGGTCAGATAAGCTCTTGAGTTGTGGGTCATATCTGAAGTTAGCCTGGTCCTCACTGAAGAGCGTTGTCGGAGCATTGTCAACACCAGAAATGTTCTGGACTTTTTTCACCTGAACTTCTGTTTCTCAGAAATGTGGGCTGAAAAACTGGCTCTGAAAGCTGTACAGCACTCCTGTCCTTCCAGGCAGAAACATTTTTTCCTGGTATTGGGAAAGATCACTCTACTAGCAGAAGTTGGGGACAAGAGATAAAGGAGAGGAGGCAGAGGTATTCCAAATAGAAAGTCTGGGATTCTCCTCAGGATTTTGTTTAATATTTTTTAGTTCTAACAATTTGGATACCTGACTTAGAGGAGCTGGGCCATGAGAGGCTTTGAGTCATCATCATTTGACAGAAGTCAGTGGGACTGGTTTGGTTACTGGTTTGGGGAAGAGGGAAGTGTTATGAGGGGTTTTGTTTTGCGTTTTGGTTTATTTTAATTGCATCTAAATCTCTAACACCAGCAATTGGGGTGGGAGGTGTGGGACACTGGAGTTTGCTATATTTGGAAATAGTTGTGCCTAGTTTAGGTGCAAATTATGAAGCTGGTAGTGACTGTCTTGATTATTAACATACCACATGATCTAGAGCTTGTTTAGCAAATGGGAGGTGTGAGATACAAATGATGAATATTCTCCCTCAACACGATGTGTTCTCGTAACACTATTGTCAGTTCTAAATACCAAAACCTCATGTTGGCTGAGTGTTAAAGCATTTAGCACATGTCTGCATCATAGTTCACGCACATAGCAGATCACAACCCATAAGCATCACTAATGCATTTTCGTCGCGTATCTCAGGCCATTCGTGTGATTTACATCGAGGCAGTGGGTGCTCAGCTGGGATACATGCAGCATATGTCAACCTGAAAACTGTGATACATTTTTTTCCATTTAATTGCTTTTGTATACATCTCATTGCACAAGATGATCCTCTCATCTCCTTTGAGCCCATTTCTGTAGTGTTTTCTGAGTTTCAGTAGTACTTGCTCATGCAGGTGGTCCTGTTGAAGCAAGTTGCCTGAGCAAGTGGATGGTATGCTATGAAAGTGTTGCAGATCAGCCGTTTTGAACTTGTATTTTAATTTTGCCCTCAGATCTCTTCGACGTAAGAGTTTCTATCGGAATGACTTCACTATTATTCAAAGTGTTTTTCTTCCTAAGATTTCTGCAAGTTCCTTCCTACATCACCTTTCTTACAAGTGTATTCAGATGTTAATCAACAGCTTGCTTTTTGTCATGTTTTATTACATGCTTATATAGAGAAAGTAAATAGTAGCACTTATTTTAAAGATGATAATATCATTAAAAATGAAATAATAATGGTTTATTTTTATGTGTGCAGGATCTAAATTCTAAGCAGAAATTACTCCTTTGTAGAAAAGGGTAGCTTTATTACAGCATTTCTGTGTGATTGATAAAAACAAATTGAGTGATCCTTTGGAATTTTTGTTTGGTTGTGTTTTTTTTCTTACTGCCATAAATTTCTGTATGCCTACATCTTAAGATTACATTGGCCTTGTGGCCTGGATCTTGTCATTACCTCTGTTGTAAACATGACAGTAGTCCCTACCTACTCAGTGAACTTTATATATCCATTTGATTAGATTTTATTTTCACCACCCTATCTGAGTGTTATTCAGATCATTTCCTCTCACTTTCTAACCTTTGTTTTGCATTGCATTAAGATTGGAATATATTTTGGTTTTAGACATTTTAATGATAATGAATGAAATAACTGTTGCTAAGGTATCCTTAGGAATATACAATATTATAATTAGAAGGTAATTATTTTGGGGTTTGTGTTTGCTTACTAAGACATTAACTTCATTTTTTTGAATGAGTGACTCATACAGTGCTCCTGTGGAGGAATTACTGACATTCCTTAGTGAATCTTTATCTCATCGTATGAAAAGTAATGTTTCTATAATTCCGTTATAAAATTGTTTTGGGCTTTATTCTATCCTATCTAGAACCTATGCCTGTTGCTGTGTTTTATCTGCAGCTGGAGTTTAACTTTCCCCTTTTATATTATTAAAAAAGATAAACCAGCTTCTTGGTTATCTTAAAAATTATTAACTTGTAATACTCCAGATGCATCTATAATAAAAACAAATGTGAAAAGCAATATGGCAGAAGGTAATCAAAAAGTGAATGGAGAATAAAGAGCAACTGTTAGCACAGGCATTTTAACTAGCCTCCCACCTGCAGGCTACATCTAGTCAGTCATCTGTGCTTTGCTTTTTTTGGAGTCCCATTATTTCAGCAGATGTAAGATTTAGGGTGGGTTGGAGTGTTTTGCAGAACTCTGGCAATATTCTATGCTCAAATTTCTCATTATTTTTTCGGGTGATGTTTGGTGGGTTTGGGGGAAGAATGGTAAGATACAGCAAGGTTGGCTTTCACTTCCTTCTTCTTTGTTTTTAAAGACCTTGGCAGATGGAAACATTCAGATGTATAAAATATTTTCTCCCTTGCTTCCCCATTCCCTTTCTTTATTGATGTAGACAGTAAATGTCTTTGGAACACAGAAGCAAAGCAGAACATTTGTTTTATCCATAGGTACTTAAAGTCATAGTTTGTTCTGTTCTCTTAAGCCAAAAATAAAATTGGGTTTACACTGAGGAACCGTCCTGTAAAAGGGGTGGGTGAAATGCAAACTTCTGCCAGTGCTACTTTACATACATTTAGACCACCACAGCTGATTTTGTTTACTGAGTGACACTTAGCACTCTCATCATCAAATTAAGTGATTTACTGACAATTAATTTGATTATTTATTGCAAGGGGATAGATCTGAACTTCCATATTTCTTTGCAAGGGCTGTGTCCTTTGAAAACAAGATACAGGTATAGTGTTTCTGTTATATTAACCATATGTCCAGGCCTATATTCAGGCATAGCCAAAGCTTTAGTTCTGTACGAGGTAAAAAAAATGTCATCCCTAAAAGTATATAACACAATCTAATGAATGTCCAGGAAATATACTGAGAGCGCTGAGATAACAGAAGCCAGATTCATAAACCATTAATGAATATGTCAGTCAGGCTGCATGTACTAGGATGTATCACTGTTACTGTTAGAGAAAACTTACTAGTAGTGGAAAGCTCAGTTCCTATCTGGAAAAAAGTCAGTCCCATCTATGCATAGCAATTTATAGTTTTAGTAAGTTGTGGTTTGATTCTGTTTGCAGTTCTGCTTTGTAATATTCCATGATGCATTCATATAAAGCAGGTCCAGTTACTGTAAAAATTTTTACTTTAAGTTTTTGCCAAGAACTGAAGTAAATCTTCTAAACTGAAAACACAAGCAGAACAACTTATCCAGGAGAAAAAAAAAGTTGACATTATAAAACTAGAAACTTCTGAGAAACTTTACTTTCTGGACTATTAGCGTGCTCTTTTTTTTTTTTTTTTTTTTTTTTTTTCCTTTTTTGTAATTTAATTTTTTATTTTGTCAGCTATTGTAGAATCTGGTAACTGTCAGTCAGAAAGCACGGTACTTTTCTCTCCTGCTGCCATAACTGATGACTACAGTATGAGGGATTATTACTTAAGTGCCATTAAGTGAATAGCTGTCTTGCACAAGAGGAATTTGTTCAAGGGAAGACATTTTGAAGGCTACATTGTCTTGTTTCTTTGTAAATCAGTGATTACCAGGGAATATAAAATGGCCTTCTGTTCTGGACATTTCTTCTATTCAAGTTGAGATACTTGAACTGTACTTCCAACTACTGTGTAGATGTTCTTAAAGAAGTGCTTTTTGAGGTTTTGGACACTTATTCCTACACATCTGGTAGGATGGTTAATTGTAGGGCTTGGCTCGATCGATCTCACGTTTCAGGAATGTGAGGTAGGAGCTTGAAATGCTGTCTAGAACTAAGTGAATAGCTAATAAGGTCAATGTTTGTAATCAGCTTGGAGGGAAGGGGGCAGGTAGGTTTCGTGAGGTTCTTCTGAGGTTTGTTTAATTTCACAAAATGCAACTTGTGATAAAGTGACATTTTAGTACATTGTGATTTTATTTGCCACCTTAAATCAAAACCAGAAGTGTTTCTGCTTCAACACAGGTGTTGCGGGTTTATTTCAACAAGAGCAAGTAGTGATTCTAGAGATGCTAACCAGAGAGACAGAAGTGCTGGTGGTTACTTCAAGAGAGTTATATTGATAAAAGTATTAAGGTTGCCATCTCTTTAGCCACCAGTTAGATACCTAAGAGATAGCTGTATTGACTCATCTAGAGATATCAGATCCCTTTATAAAGAAGGGGAAAGACAAGGGATCATTCGTCTTGCTTCACTTAGATCTCTGTGATAGAATGGGACATTTCTGTTTCCCTGTTGACTGTATATTTCGACAGTCAGACTAGTCTAAATTTCTGGTTTCTGAAGGCCTGAGTTTTTGCTAGATGCGAAACAGGAGCAAATGAATATGTTTTAGAGACCTTCCAATAGAGAAAACCTAATACTAGTTTATCCCTTCCATCAGCAACCTAAGCTTGTCCAGATGTTTGAGGAGAAAAACTCAAACCCTCTGTTTGAATTTGCTTAAATACAAACTGAAGGAAGAGCAAGTGATATTTGTTCTAAAATTGCTAGTTAGGGCTAAACAGCATAAATAAATAAATACCTCTGACAAAAATTGGCAGCCATATGAAGTAGATGCTCACAACCTTTGCTCAAGTACACTTCCAGTGGAGAGACTAGTCTTGTTCCTCATTAGTCCCACAGCAGATTGTAATTATGAACAGGTTATATGGAAAAAGACTGGAGCAAAGACAAAATATTTTTGACTGAAATTGAGTAAAAATAGCGACCCGGAATGTTGCTCCGAGGTGGCTGTCCCAACCTATCCCAGCATATCTTGTTCTCTCTCTCATGTGCCACAGTTTTCCATTTAGCTGTCACTTCTGCAGTTAACTGTCTTAACAAACTCTGCTTGAGAGTAACCTTAAAGTCTGTTCAGGAGCTTTAGGTGATACATGAAAAGCTTTCCCATTTTCTAGTGGTGAATGCAGCATTGAGTGCGGAGACGGAATTTCAGCAGCCCTAAACAGCTTACGCCCTGGCGCTTTAAAACATTTTTTCTTCTTTTACTTCACAATAATTGAGTAGAGTTGACTTTAGACAGAATGTTGAAACAGCTGGAGTCATTTCATGATGCTGCATTTGTATGGCACTATGCCAGTTGGGGAAGATGGTGGATGACTTGCCATACCTGACCGATGTTCAGTTAGTATTGATTTTAATGATAATGAGAGATTTGAGAGTCTGTGGTAATAAGCGCAATGGATCTTCTCTTCCTGTCCAGACACTAATAGACCTGCAAAATAAATTTCCTCTGATAGAAGGCTAGATGACAGTGTCATAAATTATCCTAGAAAAGTAAATCAAAGTGGGAGTCCACGTAAGGACACATTCCACACTGCTGTTGCCTTGCAGATGGCAATCCTTGCTGTCTTTTTAGCTGTAGAGCCTGGACGTGTCTCAAACTATACATACACTCAAGAGGATGGCTTTAGATATGGAGATACTAGACTGACTGACTTGATTCATGTTGCATTTCTGTATGACCACTAATCAGAAAAAGAATTCTGTGCATATGTGAGTGGGTGGAAAAAACATTTTATCATTGTAAAACTGAAATGACCAGAGAGGCTCTTCTGGTTTTAGTATATTATTATTTAACAATACCTGTTTGAATTCTTCCATAATTAAATGCTTAGTATAAAAAAAACCCTGTATTTTTAATTTCTCCCTGTTGTTTTCCACTTTCATGTTTTGGGTGGGTATGAAAAGCATTCTCGTGTTGCATATTTATAAATTCTAAAACATATGTTCTTCTCTTTTTGATAGGATCTTCTGATAGCATTTCTAAAATTATTTTGATTTATTTTACATAATAAAAAGGGAAAGGATAAAAAGTTCTGTTCTGTTTACTTTTTTCCAATGCATGCTACTTCATGGAGATCACTTACTATTCTGTTTGGTACATGAAGAACCAAAGCGTAGACGTTACAGCTCTGCCCCAAGGAACTTGTAGTCTAATTAAAGCACATGAAACTGCATTCTCAGATCTCAGTGGATCTGTTCCACCTTTTCTGACTATATATTTGTGTGCAGTCAGCTGAGGACCTGAGTAACAAATTAGAAGGTGTAGTGGATTTGATAATCAAGTTACAATTTTCCTAGCAAACTACCTTCACTGCTGTCAACAGACCTCCTGTTGAAAAGTCTGGGTTTGGGGTCACAAGTAGGTAATACTCTCAGAAAGGACCTGCGTCCCATGAGGTGACAGCAGAAGTAAATGCTTGCATTCCTTCTTTCAGGAACCAGTTAGGAACCAATGCAAATGTAGTTGTCTGCACAGAGACCTTCCAGCAACTTGAGATTATATGTACGATTTTTACCAGAACAACACTGTTCAGAAAGAAACTGATGATAAAGGAGGTTATTTAGGATGCTCCTCGACCACTTGGATTATTGGTGGGGCAGGGTATCTGGCATGCAGTAGAGTTGGCATGAGCCCCAGTCTACTGGTAGCTTGTGAATGGCTTTAGTTTAAGCTGTTAAGCCCAGTTCTTTGTTGTGCATTTTTACCAGTGCCTTGTGTGAAGGTGTGCTAGAGCATGACTGCCTTCTAGGCATGGCAACAGTGAGGTGAATGGCGATGCTGAAATGCATCACACTGTACAAATAGTATTCAGATATATCTATCTTAAATGCATAAACGTTCATCTAATTAAAATTTTTACATACATACATGCTGCTTATCAGAATTCATAGTGCTATGCTAGCTTCATCAGTCTGCCAGAGTTTGAAATGGCAGCATCAAGTACTTAATGAATGAATCCACAAGTAATCTTTAGAAAGTGCTTAGAATTAAGGCCAAATCTGAGGAGCTTTGTACTTATGACATTTTTCCCCCTTTGGCTTTCATATTATGGAAGCCACATGAAATCAGCAAGGAGGTATTATAGAATTCTTTGAAGGTATTATAGAATGCTGCAGAGAAGTGTGCTTGCCTCTTTCTCAGAATGAGAATATCTGGCATTTACTTGCTTAGAAAAATAAGAGTTGGATTTGGCATCTTTGCTCTCTGCAGTAAACCATTACTGGGCAAAGTGTTTAGTCTCTTAATAGTACTACTCAAATCCTTGCTTCTTAATGGAAAACTTATGAGAAGCTCTACAAATCTGATGGAATAGGATCAAAAAGGTGGATTCAGGGAGAATAACTCAAATAACATCTTGTTGATATGTAAATAACAATGTTACTGTCTTAGTAAGCGTTACAATCCTGAAAACAGAACTTCTGGTGAAATGATGCTTTGAATTCTTCCCTTTTTTCTCCTCATGTTTCCCCCTGACAGATACTGTTTGAAACTCTCCTAACTGCCTTTATTTTATATTTTGCAGGATTATGACTTGAGCCAGCTCCAGCAGCCCGACACTGTGGAGCCAGATGCCATCAAACCTGTTGGAATCAGACGTCTCGATGAAAGGCCAATCCATGCAGAACCTCAGTATCCAGTCAGATCAGCTGCTCCTCATCCTGGGGACATTGGGGACTTCATTAATGAGGTAAAGGAGAGAAAAAGAATTTCCTCCTAAGATCCGATAAGCTTTTATATTTTGTTTATTGTACCCTGCATGAGTAGCTGCTATGTTTGAACATAAGAACTTTTTAAAACTTACTTAGTCAGTTAAAATTGCCTTGCTATATGGAAGTAAATATGTTCTTTTAAAATGCAGACAAATTTAATTAACACATTCAAACAGAAAGGGAAGATATATCAATTAACTTCTCTATGTTTGTACTAATTACATTCATAATACGTTATCAGCTGCAACCACAGTATCTCCAAGCAGGATTATTTTGTGGGTTCCAAGTAATAAATAGACTAACAAAATTATAGTTTAGCCTAAATTCATTTATTAATTCACAGTAATTTAACAATGGAAGAAGTTCATTTTCCTCACAGATTACCATTTGAATCTAGATAATAGGGGAAATTCAGTACCTTCAGTAAGACAAAAGAATTCCATCAAATACGATTATTGAGCAGGGCAGCTAAATTAAATGTTACATAAGTGCTTTTAATACTTGTCTTGTCATAGAGCTTTAAAAGTCTTTGCATTATCTTTGATTCTTCAATCTAATAAAGATAAATGTAAGTAAGATTCAGACTATACCAGGTTACAGTTCTGAAATAAATACTCCTACAAGTATTCGTTTCATTATTTATATCACTGCTCGGTCCTAAGTCATTGTTTTTGTGGTACTTAAGATAGAATGTGTCTTGTGCTTGCTGGTTATAGGAAAACAAATACTAACCCAAAGTTTACCACTGAAAAATAAGCTATATTCTGTAGATGAATAGTAGTAGTTAATTATTTTCTCATATCTTCCTTGGCAACTAGAACTGGACCGGTATTGCAGAACTGTTTTTGCAAACGTGTTTGTTCTTGTTTGCTTTGAAGAAAAGTCAGGCTAATATATTAAAGTCTTTTGTGTTAGCAAGCTGAAGAAAATTGAGTTTTCTGCTTTTAAGATATACAGCAATACAGTTGTAAAAAACCCTACAGGGAGATGACTAGCAGGAAACATACAAATATTCTTATAAGACATTGTATTTTAAGAGACTCCAGGTTTAGGGAAGAGCTGTATTAGAACGAGATGTCTCAACAATGAGGATTTTTGCATGCCCTGCACTTCGAACATTACAATTGCAATTGACTTCTGGAAAATAGTGGAAATATGGGACAAAAAAAGGCCCATGTTATTGGGCAAGGCAGTGTGCACATAAGAACTTCCTTGTGCTTCCTCGACTTTTTCCAAACAACCACGGTTTCCTATCCTATTCTCACACAGCTATCACCAGACACTACCCACCTGGCAGGTGGTCAGGAAGAACCCAGAATCCTCAATACCCAGATTTTTCTTGTCCTCAAAGCAGCTATCAAGCTCTTTTACAAAGCCAAGACAAGGAATTGGTGTGATTCTTCTGGAAAGCCAGAAAGGGGCCAGAGTTTTTCCAGCCTCCTACAACTTTTAAATTAAAGAAAACATGGCAATTTTCTTGTCTGCAAGTTTGCTCAGAATTAATTATATCCTCTGATGTACTTCACAGTAGTACTTACAGTTAAATTTCCAAATTATCAGTGTCTAGAGCATGAACATTCAGGCTGCACAAGTTTTCAGACTCTCTTCAGAGAATTCCATTTGCAGTCCTGGCAAGATTATACCCAAACAAATTGGTAAGTTCCCCTCATTTCTTCCATTTACTCCAAGTAAAACTATCCTGGGGAAAAACCATACCAGACATTTCTTTAGGGCAGGTCATACAGAAGATGTGCTGAGCTGTGAAAACAGCAAGACAAGAAAGGGCAAAGTTCATATCTCTCTGCATCCAGTTTCGGCATTATTAGGGATAACTTTCCCCTTGAACAGCCCTAACCCAAACCGTCTGCAAAACTAGCCCAGTCACTAGCTGAGCAGGGAGAGGCTGCCTTTTTGTTGTCAGTACCTCGGTAGCAAAGTGTGCATTACCCCATTGCTTTGAAAAGATGCAACGCTTTTGGAGATCAGTTTGGTCTTTTGAAGGACTTGGCTGTAGTCCCAGAGATGCTGATCAGCATGATCCTTTGGGGTGCTGGCCCATGTGCAGGAATTAATTTAGTCTGTTGAATGCTCACCAGCACCTCAGACACACAGCCAGTATTGTTCGGATTAGCCTCTGAATTACTCCAACTTTTGACAAAGAAGAACTATAGGTCATTGATTTCAGATACTGGAGGATTCAGCTACCATTGCCAAGCAAGCATGGGGTGTTTTTTTCTTACGTTTATTACAGAGCCATAGAAAGAAAAAGTGAAAAAGACTTGGTGGATCATTTTGTTTCTTTCCTTTTGGCAGTACTGTTTCTTCTGGTGTATTACTTTCTGGCTGTCATCCGTTGTATTAAATCTGCTTAATTCAATGAGACATACATAAGTATGAGTATTTTGTAATGTTCTAATGACTTCTCAGTTGAAAAACAAGTTACAAGTACGATAAAAACTTCAGATACTTTTATAACACTTACAAAGTTAAGATAACATGTACAGAGCTATGAACTTTCTGAAATAAGAAGGCTCCAGAGGTACCTTATAATCAAAATATGTTTTGCAGGCGTAAGCTAAATGACCTCAGGGACTTTCTTGTTTTGTCTGTTTCAATGGATAGATGAATCTCTAATTTAAGGAGGGGAAGGGAAAAACCTCCTTTTCTTCCAGTCCAGTGTACAAACAAGTCACTGAAATAAGTCATGTGTTATTAAGAATCCTCCGTAGACCTTGTTTTCCATTTTGAGCCTTTTAAAACATAACCTGCAGAGTGTGGAGCATAATTAACACTTAGAATAGTCAGGATTTACAGGACAGTATAAATTAGGCCTATTTGAAGTAGCTTTGTTAATCCGGTTTTCAAGAACCACCTATGCTGTCCCTAGAAATCTTAAATTATATTGTGGTGGAGAGTTTGTGGCTAAGAATATATTACTAATCAATAAAGGACACAGCCTGAGGTAAACTAAATTTAAATTACAAACTAAAGGTCTCATCCCATGAGCACATGAAGGACTCTCAATTCGGTCTTAGTAAATGGTTATTGATACAGTGCACCTCCGAGCAGAATAGAGTCCCTCGATGTTTTTCTGTTTTCTATTGTCAAGTAAAAAAAAAAACAGTTCCAGATTTAACCAAGTATTTATATTTCCCTGTAGGGCTTTGTTCTTCCGTTCCTTCTCATCAAAAGTCTGCTGAATCTGATTAAGTAGTAGGATTAATGAAAATAAAAGCATTAGATTTTGTAACGTTTCATGTTAGTCCAAGATTTTGAGGGTTTTGCTTTCCCTTGATTTGAGACAAACTGAGAATGCTACACATACTAAGGAAAGTATATATAACATTGTTCCTCAGCCAGGGCACTGTAGTTTCTCCTCTTCTGCCCATTATGTCCTCCTTAGTGAAAGCTGTCATGGCATATGTAAAAGAGGAAGAGGAAAAAAGCGAAATAGCTTGAGACCTAGGACAGACTGCATAGCAGACTTTTGTATTGCCATGGCTCTTCTGTGGCTGCTTGGGCATTGGTGGTATAGCAAATGCAAGGAAATGTGACTTAGTTCACTGTCTCCCAGCAGGAGCACCTCATCCCAAGTGTGTTCCCCAGCAATTCTGTTGTTGAATAAGCTGCTCTGTCTAGTAAAAACTTCAGGTTTTCAAATTCTTGAACACATCTGGGAAGAACTGAGAGATATCTTCAGAAGCGATTGACAATACCATGGCAGCAAAATCAGTAGAAGCACTTCCTGGCAGCCATTTGTTGCCTTTTCAGTTGTGCCAGTACAGCAGGTTGTGGTACCACCCACTGAAAGAGATGGCATAATAAGCAAAAAAGGTGGCAATAGTGAAACAAAGGGGGCTTCATAAGCCAATTTCACTGCCAAAGCTGGCATCCAGTAACTCCAGCTTTGGACATGCTGTAGAACCCAACAGCAAAATGGAGCAGTGAACTGAGTAGGTTCAGAGAATGTGCTTAGCAGAGGGAAAGTGAAAAAACTGTAGTATTTCTTTGTTGGTTTAGTATGTAACTTGTCACACAAATACAGCTGAAAGCTTGATTGTCGTTGGAAGAGTTGGAGACTAAGTTCAGTCGTTATGCTATTAATCTGAGGAATTTTTAACCAGGTATAAATGTCAGTGTAACTTGGGCTGTGCAGTTGAATCAAGAGCTTCATAACATAGTCCATAGACACGTTTTCTGAATGAAATGGATTACACCGTAAGCACCACCTTTGAAACAGTGAATTTGTTACTCAGATGCTATCTTGTAAGTCAGTAGCTCAAAACCAGTTTTCTTTTTAAACACTATCATGATACCAGCAGCACACTGAAAAAAATCCAACTTTCCCTTTGGAAAAAAAGATGGAAAGAGAGTGCCTGCCTTCTTGCTGTGAATGGCTGATAGGTATCAGAATTTCTGCAGTGACGTAGGAAAATGTCTTGTTCACCAGTTTTTAATAAATCAGTATTCCATGGTTGGCTGGGTGTTACTAGGCAGAACTGCAGGGAAATAGTATTTCTTCTCCAAGCCAGCTTTCTAGATGACTTTTACACCCTAATACCTGGGATTCATACCTCAGCACTCCTTAAGCTCAAGTGGTATTTATTCTTCTTCCCTGTCACCTGTGTTTGAAAAGCATGGGTGTCTGTCACCCCCAGAAAGCTTAAGGGCTGATGTAAATACTATAACACCAGTTACTGCCTAAGAAGTAAATTTGTGTTTCTGCTTCAGCAGCAAAAAAATGAGAGAACACCTTAGAAGTATTTCCAGCTTTGAAGCTGGATAAGGGAAGTCTTCCAACACTTGCTATTGCTTTTTTGGAATCTCAAATCTTTTGTCCTTATTATGGCCATCAGAATGGAAAACTACAAAGAGAAAGATAGCAAGCATCACCAATTATTCTTATCAGATAATTCAAAATTGCACTTTGAATACAGGCTATTAATAACCTGCTCATGTTTTTGTACTACATGAAACGATAGTTTTAAGTCCAAAATGTGTTCTTGATTGGAGGTCATTAGTTTGATAAATATACTGGGCCTTTCCACCACTGATTTGCAAAATTATTTTAGGTACATTTTGCACACTTCTGAATGACTTTAGGTAGGCAATAAAGAACCAGGATTCTCTTCTGCCTTATCAGTGCCATATGCTTTAATTAATGGTTTAGCTATGTACATACTTCTAGAAGAAAAATCAACATTCATTCCCATTATGTCACATGTAGACTAAATACAATTGAGCATAAAACATAGTATGTGAAATAACTCAAAGGAGGCACACTCGATCCTTCAAGTAATTGGGAGTATAATAAAGCCATTCTTCAAATAAATAAACATTAAAAATTAAAAATAAAAACCACGATTAGCATTAGTTAAATTTAACAGTGAGCAATATAAAATCTTAGCTCAACCTTACAGAATTCTGGAAGATATTTTATCCCTTGTCAGTGGCTGTCAGAGTAGATCCTGTTCAAATTGGAGAATCTTGAAAAAGCTTTGCTAATGCTGTGGAAGAAACTGTGAGGTTGAAAAACCCAAAACACAAGAGGGCTTTTAACTTCAGGCTTCAGCCTTTTATATTCAACTTGTAAATCTTCCCAGGATAAGCACAGAGAAATCATCTTGTGTTCTAAAATTAAGCTTACTGTTTAGGTTTGGACCTATGTAAGAAAACAGGGAGGGAAGAGACTTTTATACAGAAGTATGGTTCTTCCCCTACTTTCCTCTTGTTGTCAGTTTGTTTTGGTTTTAATTTGGGTTTGTTCATCTCCAGAGAGTAGAAATTTCTAATTACTGAAGACCCAATGAGGAAACAAAAGTAGTTATAACCATGTGTTTAGTTTTGATGTCATTGTGTGTGTATTTTCTGAAGAGCAGGTGGGATCTTATGGGTAGTTACGGCAAAGCATGTAAGACTTATGCCAACATATTGTATCTCTTTCTCCCAGCAGCTTACAGAGGTACATGAATTTTACAGAACTAAATATGGCTTTTGGCACATGCAGATGGACTGCAGGCCAGCAATGTCAGTGGATATGTTATTGGCCATGTGAGGTAGTTGTTAAAGTGAATCTTTGCAAACACGCCTATTTCTCCTTCCCCATCTGTCTGTTTAACCAGTCCCATATTGCTCATGCTGCAGGCTGAGAGCTGTGCAGCTCTGAAACTGTATGTTTGTTAGCATCGGTCCTAGTGCCGTGATGTTCTCTTAAGGTTTTGTTAGAGCTGTATTTGCAGCAACATTCAAAATTCCAGAGCTGTAATGCTGGAAACCTGGCCGTTCAGAAAGGAATTGAAGTAAGTTCTTGCTGGAGTTAAAAAGCATGAATCCTGTTTTGAATTGGATTGCAGAAGAACAAGAACTTGGTTTTCTCAAGTGGCGATTGACGGATAACTGCGTTGCGATATTCCAGTTATGTTTTGTCTCTCTTTCAGATACAGAACTTTATCTTTTGGGTTTTTTTCTCCCTTTCCTTCTTGCAGGGACTTAAAGCAGCCGACAATGACCCTACAGCCCCACCATATGACTCCCTCTTAGTCTTTGACTATGAAGGAAGTGGCTCCACTGCTGGATCCTTGAGCTCTCTTAACTCCTCAAGTAGTGGTGGTGAGCAAGACTATGACTACCTAAATGACTGGGGTCCACGTTTCAAGAAACTTGCTGATATGTACGGTGGAGGTGATGACTGAAATTCAAAGTGAACTTTGGTTTTGGACACGTACAAACATTTCAACTGATATTCCCCAAAAGCATACAGAAGCTAGGCTTTAACTTTGTAGTCTACTAGCACAAGTGCTTGCTGAAGGCTTTGGCTTAGGCTGCAAACCAATTTGGGCTCCGTGGAATATCAGTGATCCAATGCTGTTTGGAAAAAAATGTTGAGCTCAGTTACACTTGAATTTTACAGTACAGAAGCACTGGGATTTTATGTGCCTTTTTGTACCTTTTTCAGATCGGAATTAGTTTTATGTTTAAGGCTTTAATGGTACTGATTTATGAAATGATGCATTAAAGAGACAAAATATGTTGGGGTGGGGAGGAGTAAGGTGAAACACAATATGCTTCAACATGCTTTTGTTACATCGCATTGCTTTTATTAAAATAAGGAGATTAAAAATAAACAAAAAAAAATCCTCATGGAACAATTTTATTATCTGGGAGAGAAGACCATGAGGTGGAACAATGTACATTACTTCTAGTTTTAGATGTTAGGGGATTTTTTTCACTAAAATTCTAAAACTTATGCAGCTGGTTGCAAATAAAGGGAGTTTTCATATCACCAGTTTGTAGCAGAATTGATTTTTTTTTTTTCTTATGCTAGAATGTTAGACACATTTTGGTCTTAATCCATGTACACTTTTTTTTTTTTTTAATTTCTAGTATTTTTTTCCCACTTCACTGTAAAAAATGGTATGTGTACATAATGTTTTACTGGCATAGTCTGTGGAGAAGTGCAGAAACTTCAGAACATGTGTATGTATTATTTGGACTATGGATTCAGGTTTTTGCATGTTTATATCTTTCGTTATGGATAAAGTATTTACAGAACAGGTTGCAAACAAGTGACATTGATTCAATTGTTGAACTGTAGTTAGAGTACTCAATATTTTTTTTATTTTTATTTTTATTATTTTTTTTGTTTGGGGAGGGAGAAAAGTTCTTAGCACAAAAGTTTTACATAATTTGTACCAAAAAAAAAGAGGGGGGAGGGGAGTTGGCCTGATACTGGTGGCACGAGTAAATATACGGTATGTTTTGGGGGCAGGGAGGGGAGGGGGAAGGAGCATTCAAACTGGAGAGACTTCTGAGAACAGCTTTGCCTCTGTATTGTGTACCAGAATATGAATGATACACCTCTGACCCCAACGTTCTGAATAAAACGCTAATTTTGGATCTGGTGCTTGGTTTGGCATTTTTTTGTCCTACCTGGGCAGTTCTGACTATAGTAAATAGAAGTACCCAAAGTGCGCTGGAGTTTTGTGAGAAGTTACGTGCAATGCTTTAGCATGCCAAAGTGCTGGACTGGAAATAAGCTGTATATAGAATTTGGCAGAAATTTGGAAGGCGAGTTTCCAGGTGAACTCAGAGAGATCTGTTCCATTTCTGGGAATTCAAAACTTCCAGTTCCACACTGATGGCTAGCTCTTCGGTTTGATGTACATTATCTAAATAACGGAGCTTGCATCATTTCTGGCTCATTTCTAGACTGACAGTTTAACGATTGTGTGATTATGCTGCAAGTTGCCTAAATGAAATGCGTTGCAGCTGCTGGCGGTCGTCTGCCGCCTGGACTTGCGCTGAAGTAAAGACAAGCCCCTGGTAACTTCAGGACACATCAGATCGTGTCCTTCGGGGAGGTGCTCACCGTCACGGACCTTCATCAGAAAGTCCCGTTAGGAGATCGGTCATTACCGAACACGTTCCTAACCTGCTACAATGATTTATTTGCAAGGAAAGCAAAGACAGTAGTTACCTGGGTTCAGCCTTCTTTCCCTTGCAACAATCTGCTCAGGTTTAACGTCTACATTTACCCTCGGTAAGGACCCAGTTGTGAGCAGTGTGAAGCTCGCGCTCAGCAGAACCGCCCCAGCTCCGCGGTCTGGGGAGGGAATTGGAGCAGCGGGAGGGGATCCGGGCGCCGGGACTGGCGGAGCAGCCTGTTGCACTGGGAGGGCTGGGCGGGCAGGGGGACGCTCATCAGCCTGGTGCCACTTCAGTGCTTCCTCAGCGCTCCAACCGTAATTCACATAATTGGGCTGAGACGTCCAGAGGTGAATCCAGAAAAATTAGCTGGGGAGCATTAAACGCTGCATGGGAGGTACCTCCTCTTCACTGCGCTTTTCACGGGCTTGTCTCCCTTCTTCCTCTTGTTCCTGATGAAAGTTGAGAGCCGGCAGCCCTCTCAGATTGGGGTATAGCATTTCAGAGTCTGCATACCTGGCTATCGCTTGTCTTGTGCATCTGTAGCTGCAGCCTGATGCTGTAACAAAGCCTTGATTTTTCAGAAATGTGTCAAAATTATCAGTGACCTTCTTTAAGCTCTTTCCGTATTTATTAGCAGTATGGGGGGGAAAAAAAGCTGTAGAGCAGGACAAAAATGAAAAGCTGGCTATGCATAGTTAAGTAAGGAAAACTTTTATAAAGGGCAGGATTTAAACTGTAAATAAATGCATGTTAAAGAAGCAAAAGGACGCTTTTAGCACATCGATTTTCTGTCTTCTGTAATTTATGCAAAAATGTATTTTAAGCATAATAGTTCTATTATTGTTACTTGGAACCAACAAACTGGAAATGCTAAATGAATTTTATTTAATTGATGTTGAATGTTAAAAGATATGGAGGGGGAAGGATTCGTGAAAGATTCCCAGTTTTGGCTATAGCACATTTTTTTGTTACAGTGGAGCAGAGGTCATCTTTTATGAGCACTCAGCTCCTTTGCACAGCAATAGGAGCTTTATCTTGATCAGACAATCTTCCAGCTCTATCTTTAGCTGCTTTGAAATTGCAGCGATGGTTCTCAAACCGAGTGTTAGGTCAGCATTAGGTCTACTGAACAGAACAAAGGGTAAATCATTTTTATGCATCTCAGATGCTTTTACAAGAAAAAGATATTTGAACTGATCCTCTTTCATCAAGCTTCAGGTTGGTTCTTATTCCAGAAATGTGCCACCAGGTTTTGTACCCATGATATGTGCTTAAATCCCCATCAGAAGACTGCACTGAGAGGAAGGGGATGGCTGAACTTTGGACCCTACAGTTTTTTGGAAATGGGATTTGGCAGTGATGTGTATTATCTCTGCCTTGTAGGCGCTGTATCCAGGGGAAGTTCCTGGCAAGAAATAAGGCCTGAGGAACTTGTCCATCTCAGCCTTTCTACAATTTATATTTTCTTTCAGTGATAGTCCTTCATAGCCTATGTCTTTCTGAACTTAAGGGGCAAAGAAGGTGGAGAAGGGTGTTTTGGGGGAATAAATGTCTTAAATGAATACACAAGGCCTTACATCTGGATGGATCTAGCTTCCTCTGTTTCCTCTGGGATTGCCAAGTATTGGTGAAGGATGTTAGTACTCGTCCCATAACAGTCTAAAGCATACTTATGCTCCCTGCGATCAGTTGAACCCCAAGTGACATTTCTCACCTGGTGATTTTACTGGTGGTAATGAGCTCTTGGCCTTACTGTAGCACTGTTACAAGCTGGCCATAAAGCTCACTGTGATCTTTCTGAATATGAAAAACTCAACATGAATCAGCTTGATAGGGCAGACAGTGGGCACTGACTTTTTCCCCTTAATCCAAGTTACTCATTGCTTGACTGCTTTATAAAATGTTTATAAATTCATGTAAATTTTAAATGGAAGATATATGCGTCTGTATTGCACTGGTCTGCAGATGAAAGATGTTTCTCAGTTGTGAACAAAAATATTTTAGACAGCCAATTACTTTCTTCTGATGCCAAAGTAGCAAAGTTGCTCTGATGATAAAAGCCACATGAAGTCTGCTTCTTGGGAGTTCTCTTTCTTGGTACGTAGTATCTTTTTGGAGCCCTACCAAAGGGCTCCTTACTCCGAAGAACTTTTGTATCTACTGTGCCATGGTCCCATTCACCTTAACACACAATGGAAAATGCCTTCTGGGAGGTGGTCGGGGGACACATCCCCAAAAGGGTGTCTCAGGTAAGCCACTGCCAGTTCTTACCTTACACAACTAATCCCACCTTCCTAAGGAGCCTTCTAGCAGGGGTAGCATGGTTTGGGCAGATTTACCTTCCTGGATCAGGAATGTAAAAGCAAAATCCCTAATTATTCAAATAAAATGCAGCAGAGTCACTCAAATGCCTTAATACCTAATTTTCAGTGGTGTATTTTTTACACAGTTTTCCTCATTCAGCCAGAGATGATCTAGATTTGTATGACATCCTTTTTTCATTTTCTTTACATTTCTTTACATAAGCTTTACTTTTCCCTCTTCTTGTAGGCAAGGATCTTTCCTAGGAGTTTCTCTAAAGCACAGGATATTTTGCCCTTTACTTAATATATGTCACAGGAATAATGGAAAATTTTCCCCTTAGCGACAAAGCGCAGCTGGGAGATAGAAGAGGAGCAGAATGATTAAGGAAAAACAGCTGAGCGCTTCCCAGAGGGACTCAAGGGACCTTCTATTTTACGGATAGGGAAAGAGCATCCCTTGTCAGGGACCCTTTGATCAATTGGTGTAAGGCACTCTCCAGCCAACTGCTGCTTCTGTACTGGCCAAACGGCTCTTTGGTGTAATGGAGACCTTGGAGATGCCTCTTCTCTGGCGCTCCCGGTGTCGCTGCTGCCTTTCCTGGTGGCGGTACCTTTCCCCACCCAGCTTTCCCAATTTTCCCTCTCAATATACCTCGATAGTTGAACAGTGCCAAATCTCAAATCAGGCTCTACATATTATTCAATTTACAGCCTCAAAGAATCTCAAGGTCTTAGTCTTGGTTCAGTTTGGTTGTTTTGCTCTAGACTTGAGGATGTATTCTCAACATAGCAATATCTGGGAAGACTTGTCTCCTCATGAAAAGTTTAGGGCCCCAAACAGTATTTTCCCCCTGCAACCTCTCTAGATTTCTAGATCATCTGAAAATGCAGCAATTGCCAATAATACAGTAGCTACTTAGTCATATTTCATGTTTGTATGCTCTCTTGATTTTTCTGTCACAGAAGGGCATACGCTAAGGTGGTGACAATGTGAAGTTGCAACCCCCATAGAGCTCTTTGGAAGGATCAGTCAGGGTGAGGTGGTGGGCATGTGCTCTTCGAACTGCCCTCCATGTAGCTCTGGCTGTGGAGAATGCATATCTGTGTGTGTGTGTCATGAACTGTTTGCGCTTAGAGGATTTAAGCATGGTCGCAGGTCTCGTGCCCCTCTCCCCTGAGCACACAGAAGCCACCCACGTGTGACCCCTGGAATGCAAAACCAGGAGCTCACGGGCACCCGCGTGTCTCACCTCATTCCTCCCCGCTGCTCCCTTATCACCTCCACAATCCGCCACTACCTAGACAAGACAGTCATTATTTTCTCATTGCTTCCATCTGTCTTCTCCTCCCCACACCTTGTGAGAGACTAATTTTTAGAAAGTATTTAGGACCATTTGTCTCTTATTAACGAAGGGAATACTCTGTGGTTTATGAATTACTGTTGCTTGCTGCATTTCCCACTCCTAGTATACATTTTTAAAACCATTTTGGTTTGCGTTTACAAACTTACTTTCCTAGTTCTCTTGGCAAGCCTGAGAGAATGTTTCTGGTTTCCCCTTCCCCATTTTCAGTTTCTGTAACCAGCTCTTTTCCTGCTGTTTTCAGACCTTTGGCCAATCTCTTATAACTGAACTAAATGGTCAACCTCTTCTTCCTTGGGGTGGATGATTTTTTCTTCCTTCTAATGGGGAACATTCTTGTTGACTTTGTATTTTACTGTATGGCACCCAGAAAAAAAAATTAGATTTTGCATCATTCACAATGGCTTATATTTATTAGTGTTTCTTAAAATACATTTCTTTTGAGAGGCTTTTTTTTTTTTTTTTTTTTTTTTAACACTAATGTATTTGTAAACCTCATGGTGGTACGCATTTATGTAATTTTGTGAAGCCACCTTCAGGTGGTTTACCCCCTCCCAAAGAGCCTAAATACTGGTTCTGAAAGCAATGTATTTCGCTCTGGGTATGAATAATGAATAGTAGCATTGTGCAAATTACTTTTATACTCCTGCTTCTGAAGATAAAATTTGTTGATATGGTATGGGTATATATAGATAGACATATCTGTGGGCCCACCCCTTCTGTGTTCCATGTTACAGAAGTTTGATTATTACATTACATTTGTTATCTGCAGTACTGCAGGGCGAGCTTATAAAAACCCAGCTGTCTCTGTGCTCCATAAATCAAAAGTAATGGCCAGATAATCAAAATTATGTTCCAATTCTAGAACATTCATTACTGGTGGCATTGTATAAAGCAGATATAAAAACAAGCAGAATTTTTGTGCTAGGATGATTAGAGGGAATTACACTAAAAATGTAGAATCGTTACTGGTATGTTTTGACTTGAAGTTAATAAAGAGCAGTTTGCTCAGCAAGGTTATTTTAAGATAAACTGAGAAATAAACAAAAATTAATCTTTTACCCTGACCTAGTGAGGAAGAAATATTCAGTGCCCTATCTTTCTGAGAGCTGATTTTTCCCCATTCGGGCAGAATGAAGGCAAACAAGAAAAATGACCAAAAAAAGTAAAACCAACCCTTAAAAACTCCTCATGGAATGGGAGATACAACTTCAAAGACCTGCTCTGCTGTCATGTCTCATAACAGAAGAATTCCGGGCTATTGCTGAGTTTTTTGATCTTCCAATTTTTTCTGTTGCAAGAATTCAAACTGACTAGAGCCCAAATAATGTGACTACAGAGTGTCTTGAGCCCAAGCTCTAACTTAGAGTTTGTTGCTTTGGTGTTTCCCGTTGTTCCTTGTTGGTATGACTAATTAAATATTTGCTGTTCTTGAGAAAAAACTAAAGCCTAAACTACTGTTTGGTATGTAGAAAGCCCCAGTTCGTGCTCAGGAACAGGGAATTGTGCCTTGCTATTTTATATGCTGAGGGAATGCCATTATTTTGAAAACAGCCTCTTGAGTTTTGCCCTGAAAATCTCTGGAAAGTTCTAGATATTATCCTGAAGGAAACAGCTCACCAATCCTTTGCATTTCTTCACAAAATAAATTGATTGCTGTACGTTCCTGCTCAAGCCTGCGGCTCTTTGAAGGCAAGGATCAAATGGCGGTAAGGTCTTCACGTGGGATGAGGACCACAAAGAAACATTTTGAGCACAAGCCTTCAGGCTTGTCCTTCAGGGATCGGAAGGCAATCCTTTCTGCTGAATAGCAGTCCATCAGGTCAAGTTCTCATGAAAAATGTTGCCACTTTGAAATTCAGGAGTGTCAACATGTCTACTGGAGCAATGTATTACAGAACATAACTAAGAGTGGCAGAATACAGCCTTTGGAAAGTGGGTTCAGATGCAAAGCTCCTGAGTCAATGGAGATGCTCCCATTGTGGATGCCCTCAAAGCAGCATTCATCTCAGAGAAAACATTTCTGTCTGTTTTTAATATTCCTGCACCATTATATAAAGCTAAACAACCTTGAGTAACTGGTAATACAAGTATGAACACATTTGTTTCAGAAAATAGATACTGACTTAACAATTCCAATTTGTTACCAATTGTCAGTCGACTTCTTTTTGAAAAATGTCCATTAATGACTTCATGTTTATTACAATTTACTGTGTTCGCTAAGGTTCTATGTTTGCTGAACTCTGGACCGTGCTGTGACGACAGGTGACCCTGTTGAAAGAGCTTTTACAGAAATCTCTTTCATAACTGAGTATTTGAAAGAGAATTTTGATGGTAATTTTGTTGGTTGATGGTCTCAAAGACCACTAGACGTTCAGAGCTTTAGTAGCTGCCACAGGGATATTGGATCAGCTGCCATTCTAGAGGAGAGGGAAGAGATCGCTCCGTGAAATTAGATTTCAACACTGCTTCAGTCATACATACAGTAGTAAAAAATCATACAGTAAGGTACTGCGTCACAAGCTATATGCTGCATATTTATTTATTGTAGGTCTGTGGGCTGCAGTCCCTGTTCATTCAATACACCTGCACAGTGATGGTGATTTTACATGGGCAGGATTCATAATCAGTGTCAAATAAAATATCAGGCTTCCCTGAAGATCATCACAAAATTATTTGTCCTCCCAACTCACATGAATATGTCATACTTAATTGTGCATCTTGTTGTAGGGGAGATTTTTCTCCACCAATGAAAAACCTTGCGAGTCTTAAGAGTGCTATTTTTTTGTTAGTTGACAACACTGTGTGGGATCCCCCACAAAAAAAAAAATGTTTGTTAATGACCGTTCAATAAAGCGTATAATGAAATTAGAGTAGAAAAGGGCAGATTATAATACCACATTGACAACAGTATATAAATTTGCCCATTGCAGACAATTAAAGAGGTGTTTCATGACAGCATCATCTTCTTGTGACCTTTTTTTAATTCTAAAAATGTGATAAAATTAGTATAATTTTGGAACTAGAGAAGTAAAGATGAAGTGGGCATTCTGTAGTCATGAAGATTTGGGACTTGTAACCCCCTCCCAGTGAAAATAAAATTGCTAATGTCAAACCATTTCTGGAAGACAGCACCTCGCATTGATTTTATACATAATTCAGCACAATTGACAGCCTTTTCAGGACAAGCTGGAGACTGATACGTTATGGAGGCTAAATTGCTTCTCCCTTCTTGAAAAGAGGGTCCCGTGAGGCTGCAATTTATGTTTAATGGTGTGACAGTTGGGACTGGGAAGAAGTGGGACCATGTTATGGCTGATGTGAAGATACTCAGTGCCCAGTGGCACAATAAAAAACTGCCTCCATTGAAATTTTTATTGTCAAAAGATATCCAAAACCCCCTTTTTATTCCTCTGTCTTGCCCCAAACCGTAGCAAAAGAAATTAGAGTACCTTATCCATGTTTAGTTTTGTATATGCAGTACCAAATGTGTTGTCTGTGCAATGGGCTGGCAGGCCAGCCGTGGTAAGCCTCATCAGCAGAAAAAAAAAGCTGATGGGAAAATAGTGCGGCTTCTTTGGTGATGCCCTTCTGCCTTTGTCACTGGTTGAATTGCTCAGACAAATGAGCAGCTGTGGGGTAAACCTTGGCATAAAATTGAAATGTGTCCATTTTCTTTAACTGTCCGGGTCTGAGCTTCCACCGTGGCTCTTGGGTGGTTATGATGGGACCTCTCCAGGATAAGAGCAAATGCACAAGCCCTTCTCAAAGTAGCTACTGATCCCCACCCTGGTTCACACCACCGCAGGAGTTTGTGTATCGGTCCCACCCGCCCTCTGATGGGTTCCCTGTACAGTGTCAGGAGCAGGCAGATGTGAAATAAGCCTAATGCTGCACTTTTTTTTTTTTTCTTCATCTTCTCATAGAAAATCTATTTACTCCAAGAAGCACCACCTCTGCCAAACAAACAGTGCACAGCTCTCATCGTGGTACCCTGGTTTTGGCCAAGCAAAAGTCCAGTCTCTGGCCACCACACATGTCGTGCGGGGTAAGAACTAGGACAGGACAAACTTCTGTTCCTGAGTTGGACACCTCCCAGAATTCCTTCTTTGCTGGAGACATCTGTTACTTCAAAATACTCGCAAAAATATCTGATGTTTGGGAACAATAGTGGCTGAAACCCATTGTTCTATCTTATTTTCATTTTTTTGTTTATGTGAGTCAGGGATGAACACAGTCTGTATTCATTGATGGTATGCAAAATTCAGTATGTGTAAGAAACTATTCTTGCAGCGTAATCAGATAATTAGATGTTTTGTCACTGTCTTGCACTGTTTAGTATAAAATACTTTGAATGACAATATGGCAGCTCTTTCCAGCAAACTTTACAGGCTGCTTGTTGTGAGCTGTGAGTTAACTTTAATTGGGTGTCCTGAGATTTACTACAAGGAAGGTAATAACCTCAGTACAATAGCAAGAAGCTACATCTTTAAACAGTTGTCAGTGTTGTAAACAAAAGCTAATTTTTCAACAGACTCACTCTTTTCTTCAGTGATCAGGTGTACCAAAAGAGGTATAACCTGATCCCATAATTTCTGCAGACTCTAATATGCAAACACATCAGCGATCCAAGTGGCATTGTGTATGAATGAGTGTATGGGGGTGGAGGCGGACAGAGGAGAACAACGTTTTGAAATAACAACATGAATTCTATTCAAACAGCAATGAGTTGTTTGCCCTTTTATTTAGCCTTTATGAGAGCAAATAGAAATTATTTGGCTTGCCAGTCAAACCTAGAAATGGGGAGGGGGAAAAAAAAAATCCCAAAACCTCAGTGTAATTTTAAGTCAAATGATGTTTGGATCAAACTCAATGCAATTCATTTTTATATACTGTCTTCCATACAGAGTATTACAAAGCAGTTTACAGGGAGAGTCAATCATCAGAAGCTAAAGGGAAGATGAAGGTTTTGAAACCAAGAATAATTTGGTAGCTGGGAGGAATCATGGGGTTTTTTATTAGAGTTCTGAGAGAAAGAAGAAAAGTTCTAGGTAAAACACTATTTTTCCTGTCTTTTGGTATGCAAAGTACTGTATTCAGTTGTGTCAAAAAATGGCACATTCTTTTTAATAACACCACCTCTGAATGGCTTATCTTGTCAGAGGCATGTCGTGTCACCCAACCTCACATCTGTTCCAGTTCAGCTCTGAATAGCAGCCGCATGGACTTCTTGCCATAATTAGGAAACAGTATTGCTGAGATAGAGATACATGCATTACAAGCCTTTTTCCCTTTCCCTTGAGTTGTTTTTGATTGTTTGTTTGTTTTTTTTTATAAAACCGGAGTTTATAAAAGGTTAGGACAGAATGCTCTGATCGTGCACACACACACACACACACACACTACATTCTACTATTTACTATTTCATATATTGGGACAGATTCCCCTAACTCTTGTTTCAGTTTTGCATAGCTACTGAAACCATTCAGGCTAGGCTAATTTACACTAGCTGGGAATTTTATTAATTTAACTTGCTTTATATTTACAGGTATCAATCAATTAGTTCTGAGCACATGGTTTTAGTGACGGTGGTTGTAGAGAGGCCATCTTGATAACCGAGTCCAGCCCTAGAATGATGGATACCCAGGGAGTCAGCATTCCCAAAGCTGATTGCCCCTCCAGACTCTCATGGGCATCCCAGTACACCAAATGCTTTCCAGACTTCAGAACATTCCAGGCAAAACTGAATTTTCACCCAGTGACTCTTGTTCCTTACCTGAGAAAGTCCGTCCCCCAAAAAACAAAGTAATTCAAACTGCACTGTATTACATTCATGGAGAGATCTTTGTCTTCCTGCCTCACACTGACAGCTCAGCCTGGAAAATACCTCAAGAAACAAGAGGGAAATGGATATGGTTTGGTTTGTTGGTTTGGTTTTTTTTTGGCTTGCGCTGGGCATGGAACAGCCCCAAAACTCCCAAGCAGCACATTAGCAGACCATAATTCCCAGCTCAAAAGCCAATCGTTTGTTGGTCAGATTCTTCAAATTCTTCTAACAGTTGTGTGTATGAAGTGTTCTGTCAAAGAATTTGATGCAGGAGTGTCAGCCTGGCGGGGAGACGGGGGCCTACCCGAGCCTGGAAGCTGTTCAGCCACTTTTGGGAAGGGAAAGGAGGTGTGAAGTAGTAGGGGTCAATTACAGCCCCACGGTAAGCAGAGAAGAGGGAAGAGGTGTAAAGTTATACACACTGACGGGTGTACAGCAAGGCTGGGTGCTGCCTCTTAGACAGCAGTTGTCAGGGGAGGAAGCAGCTCCCCTTGCTGCACCCTGGTGAGCCGCTTTATTTCAACTGGTGTGTTGGAATGTGCTTTTTTGTCACCTACTGGAAGTATGTGGTAGGATATTGTAATAGAGAACTTAGTCTAGCTCACGGAAAAGTCAAGATGTAAAAATGCCTTTTTTTTCATCTGGGTGATATGAAATGCTTTTGTCATGCATTCATTAACAGTATCATTTTAGGAAGTGCTGACCCTATGAGTTGCCATGCCTCAGGCTCCCTTCAAGAATATTTTTAAAGATTATTGTGATTCTATTCATCACGTTTCTAAATGACGACCTCTAGCCGCACAGTTTTGACAAAAGTGTAACTTCACAGACCTGGATATTGATGCTCATTACTGCAAGGCAAAGGTTGAGCCCATGACTGTCCACGTAAGAGAATGACGGTGACCCAAGACTTAGATGGCATGTGATATTGTGTTACAACACCTGTGGGTTATTATAACACCAGCTTCTGGATATTAAATCTCTTCCTAGCTCAAACATTTTTTTCTTCTAAAAGCAGTGCTCGCCTTACTCTCCAAATTGCCCTTCAGCCTGAAGGTGCTAATATTTTTTTTCATTCATGCATTTTCACTCAAAAATATGGGTGTCTATTGCAAAAGTTTGCAGCGCTTGGGAAACAAAACTGTTTGATTATAAAAATCAAATAAGAGTATGGTTACAATTAACTTTCTAGTTCAGAAACTTCTGTCTTTCTGGCTCTGTAGCCACCCAGATCTTCTTATAAGGCCAAAGATGCACAAATGAACACAGGATGCCTTCATTCATTCCTGCTGCCTATTTACTCTTCTGATATTTCAGACCCCACTTCTCTGTCTCTGACTTCTTTGTTTTTCATACTCATGAACTTCTAGCTTTATCTGAAGCATACAGTACAAGCAGGTCTTTAGGACGCTGGTAGGGCTGTGAATTACTTATTCAGGAGGCCAAACCTTCTTGGTTTAACAAGAAAACAAGACACTCATGAACTGGCTCTCGTTCTCAGGCTGCTACTTTTCTCTTAACATTCAGTTCCCAGTAGTTTGATACCAATGACAAAAAATCAGATTTCTAAGACTTTCAGAGGTGTCCTTAACAGCCACTACATTCCAAGCTAAATACTCTTTTGAAGTTTGAAAACCAAAAAATGTATTGGGTTTATGTGGAACAGTTTTGGTTGCAGGGAGGCTGCGGGGGTGGCCTCTGTGAGAAGAGACCAGGAATTGCCCCATGTCAGACAAAGGCATTTGTCAGCTGGCTCCAAAACAGACCTGCTGCTTCCCAAAGCTGAGCCCCTCACCAACACTGCTGGCACCTCTGTGCTAACATATTTAAGAAGGGGAAAAAACAAACCGAAACAAAATGAAACCAAAAACAAACAGCAAAAATGCTGTGCCGCAGCTGTGACAGAGAGAGGAGTATGAAAAATGTGGAAGAAAGAGCCCTGCAGACACCAAGGTGAGGGAGGAAGGAGGGCGAGGAGGTGCTCCAGGTGCCAGAGCAGAGGTTTTCCTGCAGCCCCTGGCGAAGACTATGGTGAGGCAGATTTTGCCTCCCAGCACCGCGTGGAGAGCCGTGCTGGAGCAGGTGAACAGGCCCCAAAGGGAGCTGTGGCCCATGGAGAGGAGCCCTCGCAGCAGCAGGTTTTCTGGCAGGGTCTGCTGCCCACGGGGCACCCACGCTGGAGCAGCACTGCAGCCCGTGGGAGGGACCCCACGCCGGAGCAGGGGAACAGTGTGTGGAGGAAGGAATGTCAGGAGACAAAGTGTTACGGACTGACCGCAACCCCTACTCCCCATTCCTCCCTGCCCACCTCCTCCAGGAGAAGAGTTGGGAGTGAAGGAGTGAAATTGAGCCTGGGAAGAAGGCAGGGAGCTGTGGGAAAGTGGTTTAGTTTTGGTTTTGTTTCTCACTATCCTCTATTTTTAATTGGCAATAAATTAAATTAATTTTCCCCACGCTGAGCCTGTTTTGTCCATGACAGTAATGGGTAAGTAAGTGATCTGCCTGTCTGTACCCTGACCCTGTTTTATTTTCTCCCCCTCCTGTTGATGAGGGAGAGGGCAGCTGGGTGGGCACCTGGTAGCCAGCCAAGGTCAACCCATCACAGAAGTGTATAACCAATAATTGAGTGGCAGTATCACTGCATCACTGTTTTCAAAGCATATTTAGAAACAAACACGTGCACTCATCTCTTAGTTTTCACAGCTCTGTGCAGCACAAATAGTGAAATATCCTAGGAATTTTGCAACCTCAAGCATTTAAGAGAGAAGCCAGAAAAAAAAAAAAAAAAAAAAAAACAACACACACAAAAAAAAACACAACAAAAAACAAACCCTAAAGGGAAGCTGGTGAAACAGAACCAGAGGACTGAATAGATTTAAAAAAAAAATAGCAAGTGGTTTAGAGCTGTAATAAGGAAACCAAGACTCTGGTTCAAAAGCAACTGCTTTTTTGTCCATTTACAGGATAATCAATAACTCATCCTAAATCATCTGTGAGCAGACATAAAAAAGAAAGAATGCTTTATTCTAGAAAAGATTTGCTGATCAAGCCCAAGCTCCATCAGAGATGGAAGCATAAATAACTACAGAATATTGATAATGATTCTTAGGGAAAAAGAGCTGAATAAACAGCACCGAATAAAATGTAAAATTGCATTTTATCTTTCTGTTTTCTTGTAAATCTCTGTGCTAGCAGACCTGAACAGTGTCTGCCTCTAGCATTTGATCAGGATTCTTCCTCAGTCAGCCTTTTTTTGTTTCCCTCCCTTATTTTAAGCATAATTATCAGATTGGTAAATATGTGCATCAAGCATAACATTAGCAGAGCCTGTGTTCTGATTTACTGCAGGATTGGTGCTTTTAGGGAGCAGAAACAATTCAGGACCAGAAAATGAGCATGTTTCACTGAACAGATTATCTTTTTCAGCTAATAATAGTTCATATCAAATACCATTTTGTGAAAGATAGAGACCAACTTGCACACTCTCTGTAAAAAAGAATGGAAAATGTTCCCTACAGTACTCTCATATTATGAAATCAATTTTGCCTTAAAGGACACTTTTCAGAGTAGTTTCAGTCCTAAAGTAGGTCTGTATGTTGCTGTGCTCTTTATATATTTATATCACGGTGAGCAGTACAAGGACCCAACAGTGCTCCCATTTCAGGCCCTGTGTAAAATTAGGCTTAAAATCACAGTAATGATAATGGACAGTGAACTGTTCAGATCCGGAGAACTTCTGTCTTGAAAGTTCCAGTTAGACCCTATAATACATACAGCAGCATAAGCCAAGCATTTAACTCTTTCGGTAAGTCAAAGTACGCCCTCTTCGCAGCTCTATAATAGAGTGCTGGTCAATCTGGTTTTCTGCCCCCCAAACCAAGGCTCACTTTCCACAACCAGTACTCTTAATAAATATCTTCTCCTCCTTGGTGCCCCAGACTTTCTTGAAGGTAAGCTTAGCTTTGTCACCTTTAGGAAGAGTTCAGCCTGCTACTTTCAAGCCTCTCAGGGAGTGACAACTTCCATAGCCAAGAGAAAAAGACGAGCTGTCTGAAACAACATGCTTCCTTCAGTGAGCTCAAATCCTATACGTGGCTGGACACTGGCCATCACGATGAGCTAGCAGGGTGGCAGTCAGCCAAGCAGCAGCTAGCTCCACGTTCCTCATGTAGTGCTCCTTCCCTCCGTTTTTTATCGTGTCAGATTGGCAGTGACAGCAGCTGAAGAGCAGTGCCTTCCAGCCCCCTTGGTGCCTGCAGCGTAGAGCCGGCCGACGGGGACGAAGTGATCTTCGGTGGTGAGAGTGCTGAGCTGAAGGCTATCTAACAAACAGGAGAACAACAAGCTTCTGTGTTGCCTACTTACCTATCCCTTTTTTTCAAAACCAACTGGTCTTAAGATGCCTGCTCTAAGGAGTACAGCATTTTCAACCTAAGCCTTGCACAGGGCCGTTACGCTCACATATTGTATCTAGAGGCTTTAAACAGTCCAGCTGCAAAGCCTTGGACAGGCCTGAGTTGAAAAACTGAAAAAAAAAAAGTATTTTGGATGTACTAAAGTCACATACAGGACTGTCATTTGGAAGGTTTTATCTTCTCCCTTGGGTGGGTAAGGAGGTGAGGTATTTTGGCAAAGAGATACTGTGCACTCTCAGCCACTGAGAAACTGTCCACGAGGTTATATACCTGATTTAAAGCATTGCAGTCTGTTACAGAAACAAGGAGGATATACAGCAATGCTGTCCCTGCTCCAAAAGTTTTTTTCAATCTATGTAAGTTACATTCATAAGCTGTACAGACTTCTGTTGCCTGTGCAACCATACAGACTATGTTACTGCACATGTTTTCCAATTATCCAACTTCCATGGGAACAGAAGGTCAGCAGACCATTCTAGATAAATATTTTTGTCACCTTGTGCTTGATAACTGAGCTTGCCAAAGGGTAAACAGCCATGATTTCATCATCAATCTTGGAATGACAAGATTCTCAAGTGCATGGAGTGCATGGCATGCTACTTCAATGATAGGAGCAGAAGACGAGCATTGACAAATGAAGCAGAGGGTGATATTTTGATTGATTGTTTGCATAGGAGCTTAATAGTGTGGCCTGACAACATTGATAAGATACAAAGATGGAAATAAAGAATTTGAACTCAAAAATGTATATTTCTGTAGCAGCTCTGGGGACATATGTGGATGGAAGAGAGTTCTGAACAATACAAAAAGACTTCAAAGTCTCTAAGAAAGGAGTAATTCCAAATGCAATAATAAACTAATTAAGCACTATTAGAAATACACTGAAATTATCACTGAGCACTGCCTCCCACAGGCAACCCACTGTCTTAAATAAGCACTTAAATAATCCCCATGTGGATTTTGGTATAATTTCGTCTGACCTTTATTTAAAGACCACCAACAGGGCAATTGATTATGGTTGGTCAACCTATGTGAATTGGCTCTAACCTAGAGTCAGTTCTCTTTATTTCTTTGTCTACTTTCTTCTTCCTTATTTTTAAATACAGTTATTCTTTTAGGGGATTTTTTTTTTCTTCATCAAAATCTGTTGCATTTTTCTGTCCTCCTGTGGCAACTGGTCACTTGTTTTGTTCTCCCCAAAGTTTTTGTAGCTAGCTCCTGATATTTAGAGGTTTTTTTCTTTGCGTGAATCAGCTTTTGAAACCAAAGTCTTTGCTGGATCTCCTAACAACCAGTCTAATACCTATTAAGAAAACACAGGACTGGATTTACTCCCTGTACAGCTGCAGTAACATTCAACGTATGTTGGGGGGAGAATTTTTTTTTTATACTGTAAGTGCCATCCCCTAGAACTGCCACCATATCTGGGCCAAGAGTTGAGTATCTGTATCTAGATTGACAGAGACAAGGGATTTCATCCTTGAATGAACAGCTCTGCCTTTTAGAGCCTGCAAGATCTGTACTGTTGAATAAGGACTGCAAGATCAGATGAGTCAAACAGAAAACATGGGCACAGCTGTGCGTGGCCAGCACAGTCATTCTCTTCCTGGAATTCCCCCTCTTCAAAAGAAAAAAAAGATGGGCCTTCCCTCCCATATCAAATATTCTTACAAACTTAACAAACTGCTGCTGACAACCATAGCCACTACACAAAAAAGATCTGTCAAAAGGTAAGAGATTGGAGTATTAGTTCTTCAGTTCTAATTCATACCTTTAAAGAAGAGGGATAGTTACAGCTGCTTTGCTGTCAAAGACATGAAGATTTGGAAGGTACTTTTTCTTCCTCCCACATTTAGCATATGCTTTAACCATGCATAAGACTTTTCCAGGGTGGAGGGAACAAGAGAGGAGGAGGAGTGGCAGGGAGGAGGCAAAATTGTCTCCTTTCTAAGATGCAGTCTGAAGTGATTATAGAAATACTCATGTTAGCTATACATATTTTTGAAGATAAGACTTGTTCATATCAATCAAAACAGAGTGGCAGCAGCAGAGTGAATTTGCTTCAAGTAGTTCTGCTCTGCAGAATCTGATGCAGCCCTTTGATATGTTTGTTCAGTTGTAGAGGGGCCCTAATGTCACAGGCACAGCTGGTTTCCCACTCAGCTATCACACACAGCAGTGGGGGGCTCTCCTCCACTGCAGGTGCCTCTAACATCAGTACTATGGGTCTTCCAAAGGCCACAGCTTTCCTGTGGGCCCAAGGCCTCTCCCATTTTTACCTCCATCTTACCGAGCTGATGAATAAACTGTTCTTAATGTTTCTCTTTTAAATTTAATGACTTGCTTCCAGAAACTGGTGATTCCAAATAAACACTGACTTGGGAACTAGCCCTTTTGAAGGAAGACGGTGCAAATCTACTAACAGCTAGGGGTACGTAAGGAGTGGTGATGGAACCAGGAGAGACATGGCCAAAGAGGAGAAGGTGCTGAATGATGTCCAGGTAGAAAGTGCTGCAAAATTAGCCATCTGCAAAAGCAGAGTGGTGGGAGACGCATGGGACATTCCCATCTTCTGCTTTCTGAGCCGACTGTAACCTGTTATACCCAGTACAACAACTGTTAGGCCTACTAAACCGTTTCCACTGACACCAATGCCAACCATTCCATTGCCTCTAGTGAGAATAGAGTTGGGCTGATACTGAGTACCATTGCCCTAGAAAATAACATTTGAAGCACTTAATTTGTATTTTAAAAAGTGTATTTTTTGGACGAACAGTATTTGTATCTCTTTGGGTTGCAACTGTCTAAGACTGAAACACTCCTAATTTTCTGATAGGATATCCATGATTACCTTCTTTTTAGGTTAACTGTAAAATATCAGGAGAATTTTAGTATAATTTATCTGCATTAAGTAAAACACAAAATATATAAATGAATATTTTAAAAGCTGCCTTTTTTATTTAAAAATCATAGTTACTGCAGCTTTGGTGGCAATATTTTTGGCAAGTTCTGACTGTATATGAATGGTTTTGTACCTCCTTGTGTAGTATAAGGCAAATTAAAAGATGGTTATATATAGTTTTTGTCTATAGCTGGTGGTAGTGGACAGTCAATAGTTGCCATAGAAAATAGTTTGTTTATATTTATGTGAAATATGTTAACTGTTCTGGAAGCAATTTCTCTGTGTTCACCATAAGCAGTGCTGGTCATTCTCCAAGGTCTGAATATGTAACAGCTTGGTAATGGGACTGGTGCAGAGCCATACTATCCTAGATTGATTCTTTCCTGGCTTAGAGATAATAGACTGCAGCCTTGAAATGCAGGATCCATCCTCTTCTGAGCACTGCTAAAATTCCACAAGAGTTAGGGACCACTGTCACTTGCAGTGGAGAGTGGCAAGCTCAGGTGGCCAAGTGCAGCATGCAGAAATAGTGACACAAGGAGTCTCTCATCTTATAGGATGTTTTGAAACACCTTTAGATATTGTGTGCAAATTAGCCCCTAACCATATAAAGCCAGAAATCAAGGACTAACCTTGGAGAGAGCCTGGGCCATGCTCAAAGAAGGATTTTCAGGCATAGGACAGACAACAGGGTCTCTTTCCTGAAAAGTATTGTAAATTCTCTAGATATAGTGTGGCATCATCATCAATTGGATATATATAGGAGTGTGTTCAACACCACATTTAGCAAGAGAAGCCTCTGCACGCCATGCAGCCATACTCCCAAAGACTGCTAATACCTTCCCACCTGAAAGCTGCTCTTTGGAGTGTTGTTTTATCACTTCCTCCCAGCAGCTGTGTAAATCCTATAGTCTGGTGTTCGGGCACAGGAGAAAGGACTCCAAGAAGAGGCGGTGTGGAGCACACTAGTCATTTGGTGGATATATGTGACAGCAGCAGAGTGCACTGAAAATTATCTGTCTGGGAAGAGTCCTAAGAAAAATAGACATACTCAGGTGGTCTCCAGCTCCTCACAAAGCTTTTCAGTTCCCTTGTCAAGATGCTGCAAAACAAAGAAGTTACAAGTTTGTGATACGAACTTGGGAATGAAGTATGCTCAGGAGAAAAGGTTACAGAAGCCAGTGCAGTTGTTTGCAGCTTCAACATGAAATACATCATGTGGTGTTAGCAGGCAGACAGACAGAGTTAGTTTGTAATTGGCCTTTCTTGGCACTCAGAGGCAGACCCCAGATTGTGACTGACATTCTAAAGTGCTGCAACACATAATAATAAATCTTAAGTACAGAAAAACTACAGTAATCTCTATTACTTGTGTCATCCATACAGTGGCCATTTACAAGACCAGAGAAATTGTAGTAAATATAACAGGTTTGCCAAGTAGTTCAGAATTAACATCCACATATTCCTAACTTGGCAGACTTGAGAGGTGGGCCCGTGCAAACGTCACAAAGTTCAACAAGGCCAAGTACAAAGTCCTGCACATGGGTTGAGGCAATTCCAAGCACAAAGACAGGCTGGGCAGTGGATTGAGAGCAGCCCTGCGGAGAAGGACTTGGGGGTGTTGGTGGATGGAAAACAGGCTATGAGCCCACAGTGTGTGCTTGCAGCCCAGAAAGCCAACCATGTCCTGGGCTGCATCAAGAGAAGTGTGGCCAGCAGGTCAAGGGAGGGGATTCTCCCCTCTACTCCACTTTTGTGAGACTCCACCCGTAGCACTGTGTCCAGCTCGGGGGCCCCCAGCATAAGGAGGACACGGACCTGCTCGAGCGGGTCCAGAGGAGGGCACGAAGATGATCGGGGGGCTGGAGAACCTCCCCTGTGAGGCCAGGCTGGGAGAGTTGGGGTTGTTCAGCCCAGAGAAGAGAAGACTCCAGGGAGACCTTATAGCAGGTTTTCAGTACTTAAAAGGGGGCTACAGGAAATGTGGAGAGGGATGCTTTATCAAGGAGTGTAGTGATAGGACAAAGGGTAACAGTTTTAAACTGAAAGAGTGTAGTTTTTTATTAGATATAAAGGAGAAATTCTTTACTGTGAGGGTGGTGAGGTGCTGGCCCAGGGCTCCCAGAGCAGCTGTGGCTGCCCCCTCCCTGGAAGGGGTCAAGGCCAGGTTGGACGGGTCTTGGAGCAACCTGGGCTGGGGGAAGGTGTCCCTGCCCATGGCAGGGGGTTGGGACTAGATGGTCTTTAAGGTCCCTTCCAACCCAAACCAGTCAATGATGCTATGAACTCTTAGACATAGACAAAAACATCATATATGGAAAAAAGTAAATACATATACTGCACTAAAAAGAGGTCGTTGTGTCTCCAGGAGTATTCCAGGGTAAATCCAATATGCAGATGGCATGATCTTCATTAAGGCCAATAGCCAAATTCACATACAGGGCTTAATCTAGATACAGCAAACTTTGCTGTGTACCCCTAACTCATGTTTATGGGCACTGTTACTACAGTAACAGAAGGATCAAACTATTCAGGAATAACAAAGAGGTGTGTTTTAGCTTAAAAATCACCCATGATTTATAGTGATGTCCTAGCTAATTATCTGATAGTCAGGATCAGAATATCTGTGAAGAAGATAACTTGTTTGAAATAGACAACTAGAAAGGTTTGGCAGAGGGGGAGGGTACTTTGCTGATTGTCTTTGCTTTTGTTAAGTTTAAAGCAAGAGACATGCATCAAGTCATATTGCTGATCATATGCTGTTAACGTCACTGTAACAAAAATGGAGTCAGAAGGAAAGGCGAGCTTCACATGACTTTCTCAGCCACCTACCCAATTAAAACTGGGCTAGTTAAAAATTCATCATTCACTCTGACAGCTGTAGACACTTGGAAAAAAATCAGTGTGTTCCTAGTACTTTAATCATGCTATAGATCTCCCTTTATCTATGTCATTATTGTATTTATATTCATTTTTTTCTGTGTTTTTTTTTTTCTTTTTGCACAACCTGCTAAGTTATTACATTCAGCTTTTGCATGAAATACAGAGGGCCAAGTCTGTGCCCTTTTGTACAGCTACAGACATCCCACGCAGCATAAAGATGGCCATCATTTTGCTGGTCATGTCATGTGTGGGTGGTAAGATGTAGAAATATCCCTTAAAGGGTATTCTCCCTAAGTCAACACAGAATGGAACAAGAGAACAAAATAAATAGATACATTCTGAGAAAAAAACCTATTATTACAGAAATGACATTACAATAATGAAGATATCAAATGAATAACTGAAATAAACTGTTGTAGTGCAACAGATTTATGTTTCTAATGAAGAAATATTTCACTATTTCAAATTTCTGTTCTGCTATTAATTTCTTTTTTTTTAGTGCTTTTCTGAATTCTGATCTTCATTACTAAACAAGTAATGTTTTTTACCCTGATATAAGAAATATTGTCTATCCCAAACTAAGAACTATTTAACACTATTTCACATTTCACATGGCACAAAAAAGTCTTTGTTAAACATCCGGATCACCTATTTTTTCAATTAAGATCTGAAATCTAGCAGTACATATTTTGTGGCATTTTTAATAAGTCCTTTAACATACCACTAAAGATCAAAACCAACAAGGAAGATAGTTTTATGAGGAGACTGTTCTGGCATTTATACATCGTGTAGAAGACATCAGAAAGCAAAGCCAATTTAAGAACAGTTCTCTTCCTCCTAATGCACCAAACAGGGCCTGAAATTATTCACTTTAAATTCAGTAAAAAAGTCCCATTAGCTTTAATGAGTTGCATCAAGTTCTCACTGTGGTAGTCACTAAAATGTCAATATTTACAGTTGCCACCAAGAAACATCAAACTGTTACAAGCACTCCCCTTTTGATAATGCAAAACTAGCTTGCCTTGGTTAACACCACATGGTAAGTACAGGGAATAGCAGTCACAGTAGGGATAACAAAACGTTTGATGAAATCCAGGCACTGAAATCCACAGTGCCTTTCTCTTCAGAGGCACTCAAAATGCAATAGGTCTGCAATGGCACCATAAGTAACTCCCACATGAACCTCCATTAGATGAAATAATTAAGTCTACATCAATGATTTGGGATAACAGACCATTGTCACAGGATCAGTGTTGTGGACTTTGAAGAAGAAAGAACCTGAGCTGCACCATGCCATTTATTTTCCATAAATGCTTTGGCTTTGCCATGCTATTCTTGCATCTGCAGGAGCCCATTATGCTGGAGAATATTTTGTTCCAGTGACAATTATCTGTTAATTATTTCTGTCCTTTAAGTAGCCACTACTTTGAAGATTTTTCATTATGTGATGCAATTTTCATCACTGAAGCTCCTTTAACTTTCACTGAAAGGAGTGCATTTTTATGTTAACCCTTGCAAGTACTCAGCAATACCACCTAGAAGTCAACAATCTCGCAGAGTTTCAGTGACTGCAGTAGGATGATCACTGCACAGAGCCACTGCTTGGGAACCAAGTGATTTGTATTTAAGCAGTCAGCAGGGACAATAGAAATCCCAGGACTCTGAAGAAATTAGTAGATTTAGACTTTTCCCACATGCTGTGTTCTCAATAATACGAGCTTTCACTAAAAAAAAAAAACCTTCTAGCCCTTCCAATTGCAAAAATAGTCTTCGCTATGTAAATCCCATCACTGCTGTTTTGTCGAGTCTGCAGCCAGCCAGACTGAAACAATGGCACCCAAAGAGCCCACAACTCCCCGGTTGCATCTTAATGGGCTGTTTGTTAACTTCAAAGCTGACCATTTAAATGCTAACATTATTAGGCAAGTAATCCAAAACATAAGCACCCAGCTTGAATCATTAGCATTTAATTACCTAACATTTTCTCTTGTTTAATCTACAACGCTGTGCAAACTGGTCTTAATTTTTGTTTTGTTTTGAACAGTGGAGCACTCACGTTATGCCTCCCTATGTGGAGAGCCAGAGTCTCGTGAAGAAAAAGAAAATATTTGAGCTTGCACATACATGGATCTTTTAATGCCATGAACAATGCAATTTTACTCTAAAGTTTTCACAGAATGTATTGGATTTAAGTTATTTATATTGGCTTGGATCCTCATTACCTGCTCTGGACAAAGACTGTTGTTAAGAAGTAAGTGAAGATTTAGCTGCTAATGAAAGAGTTCAGAGTCTTTTCCACTCTTCTTTCTTTGAGCAAATGGAAAAAAAAAAAAAAAAGTTTCTATTGGTTTTTCAAGGTAGTGTAAAGGTCGCTGACAATAGCTCCCCTATAGTTGTCAATGTGTGACATTTCGCCTGAATACAACAGAAACATGATAAGCTACAAAAAAAAAAAAAAAATCAAATTCCTTTCTAGATAAAGCTGTTTCTCAAACGTGACTTGTTCCTTAAAATAAAGTACTGTATTTAACTCTTATCTTACAAATCTTACCCGGAGCTAAGAGCATGTCTCCTGAATGTAAAGGACTACAGAAATATGAGGTAATACTATGTAAAATACATACAATGAGACCTGAGCAAAGATGATCTAATGTCTATAAACTGACGATTAAAGTAAACAGATGATTCAAAGTTGCAGTTTTTAACAGCTGAGTTCAAGCCCAGAGTGTGAAGCTGGATATTCCATCCAAATCCACAGAGGGATACTCCCTTACCAAAGAATAATCCACAAATTCTTTTTTCATTACTGAAAGACTCCTTGTTGTGCATTTTGGAGGTGATGGTAAGCCTCCAATGGCGCTACCAGGCGCAGCAGCACCTGCAGTCAGTACTCAATGCTTGCCCAAAGAAAAATTCAATTTTTCCTGGACAAAGATTCACATTCGAGGCACTACTACCAAAATGTGTTCTTGTTTATGTTGTTATTAGAAACACAGAAGCTGTGGCTCTTTAATTCATTATACTTCAGAGACTATAACCTGAAAAAGTATTGACAGAAACCTAAGCATTACCAGTTTTTTGAACAAGAAAGATGTGGTGATAGCAGAAGATGAGGAAGTTGACAAAACCAAGCAACTGGAGTGTATTTTTGACATTTTGTCCTCTGAAGTTTCTGTTCTGCTATTCAATTATTTTTTTCAGTGCTTTTCTGAGGTCTGATCTTCATTACTAAACAAGCAGCATTTTTTACCTTGATATAAGAAATATTGTCTACCCCAAAGAAAAAGCGTAATGAAAACAACATACCAAAGTTTCATTTCATGGTCAGTTCACCTAGATGAACCCCATTCCCCACTTGAAGCTAAGCTTGGAGTAAACAACTTGTCCTCACCATATTTTTTTATCTCAAGGTGGCCAATTTGTATTAATTCCCCTGCAGTTACAAATGCAACTTTTTTGGCTGTGCAGAGATGTAGGTGGACATATCCCGTGTGCAGGAGAACAAAGCTGCCATGAGGCATTTTTACTTTTTTGTTTTGTTTTGTTCTTTTTATGGTATTTTCATACAGAGACTAACTTATGGAAGATTATTTTATATAAAGCCTGTAGAACTCCTTGGATTCACCTTTACACAGTGTTAGCCTGTGAGCACTGCACTGATCCATGGTAAAGAATTGGATAAAGGACTGTTCTCATCTCCTGACAAAGAAAGCATTACTAGGCATATTCATCATCCAAAAGAGTCATGCAGGGGAGCTGCCAGCTATTCTTCAAGATCACCCAAAAAGCTGAAGAAGATCACTGTTAAAAAATTGGAAAAAAAAAGACATCGAAATTAGTGACTGCAGGACTGGAGTTTGGACAAAACCTCAGGCAGAAGTAAAGCAAAAAGGATGGGAAGACACAAGCTAGGATCCTCAGGACTGGAGAGCAAACTGATTAAAGTGCTACTTTGTCTCTGTCTGCCTTTAGTCCCAGGCACAGCTTTCTAAAACCTCTTGTGTCAATCTCCAGGCAAAAATATTGGTTGAATTTTGCAAACTTATCTCATGTTCTAGTGATGTCACCCCAGTTTGGCCATTTCCATTACATCGGCATCTTCAATCCACTCTTTTCTAAACACAGCAATGGGAATTTTATGAACCATCTTGTTGAAGCTGCAGAGTAACATACTGTTGTAATGCAGTAATGGAGGGTACCAGCAGATGGTGACATGTGTAAATTGCTAAAAGCATTATGTGCAACAAAAAAGTCTTTAGAAGGTGCAGACACTCTATGTAGTTCTTCTCCTGTTTCTTCTAAATGCTCAGGAAAAAAAAAAAAATCTTCCTTTCATTATTTCTAACTTGGCCTGCTACAGCTGGTGGCAGCTGTTTGGGGACTTTTTTCTACCACTCAGATAATTTTGTTTGGCATTGATGCCCGAGTAGCTGCTGCAAACCATCTTGGAAACTCCTACAGAGTGTGTCTACATTATGCTTTTTTGCTGAGTGTTTTTTTTTTTTTCCTTTGGAGAAGTTATTACCAAGTGCACTGTTTACTGTTTATTGTCGATATCACAGGGGAACCAGAATGCAAAATAGATGGCTGTAATAGCCACAGGGTAGCATACTAGGGGCTAGCAGAGGAGAAATGCTAATTCCCATTGCCATTTCCTGGCCCAGATGGTCAGGACTTCAGTACACGATGGTTTGAAATGCTATTATGAGTACAAGCTAATATCGATTCTACAGAGAAGACTTTGGCAAATCTATTACCAGCTCTTTTAAATTGTACCTCACTAACAATTTAGGGTAGCCGTTCATCCAGAGAAAAGAAATACAGCTCTTTGCTTGATGAACTCTTCTCTGAGTTGACCTTAGAAGGGAAAAACTTTGCAAAGTCACATTAGTGCTTTTTCTTGGCAAGAATGCACTGCAGATCTGTTCTGCAGAAATCACTTGCTCAAGCAGCAGCCTTGTCCTTGTACCCCGTACAGGTCTGGCCCACTCATTCAGTGAGAAAATACCTGTGGCCACTGAAGGTGTTACTGCCCCAGCTGTTTATTGTAGCCCATCCACTGGAGGCTCTTACCTCAAAATAGCAAGGGCCACGTGTTGCCACTCTAATTCTATCCAGCAATCTTTCCAAACTTTCTGGTGGGTCAGATGGACACATAGGACTGTGAAGTGAGTGCCACTGAGGCACAGGAATGTTGAGGCCTTGGGAGTGGACAGCTGGAGGGCAGAGTGGGCAACTAGAGGCACCAATTGCACCCTTGTGGTAACACTGGTCTCAGTTCATCTGTTGGAGCTTTGGGAGGCTACTGTGGTGCTGCCCACAGCATCGTTCTTTTGTGTTAGCATCAGCTGCTGCCATTCAGAAGCAGTGAAGAAAATAAGGCAACTAAACTGCAGTACTTGAGGAACCAATAAGGTTTGATGAACCAAAGCAAAGTTTGTATTCCTACCAAGTGTTATCCCACATATTCAGACTAGGGAGAACTCGAGGACAATCAGTAAATAATAGAAATAGACTAAAACAGTATGTAACACTAAAGCTTCCAGAACAGGGAAAATTTTGCTTCCAGACATGGTCAGAATCATCTGTTCACCCAACACATGTGCAGCCCTAATGTGATTCAGGCTGTCTTGAATTTGCTTTTCCCTAGCCAAGCCACCTTTCACATCCCCAAAAGGCGGTCCTTTTCCAATACTAAACTATATTGGCCCCAGAGATGCCAGCTATAAGCAAGAAGTATTCCCAAAGCTCCTCTTCTTTTTCTTGAAGGTTCCTAAATCATGCAGTCTCCTTCAGGCTACACTTCCTTTGGTCAGACTATGTGAACAACATGTCTCCTCTATTTCTAGGTAGCCCTAGAAGCTGCATGTGTTTCTCCATTCAAGAGCAGGGATGAGCCAACCACTGCTGCCACTTTAGCATATTGTTAACTGTAACCCTTTTATTGTAGAGGATATTCAGTTTGAAAACATGGTCTTAAACGCTTGTAAGTTTTGAGGAAGTTCAAATTTAGAAGCAAGAACACTGTTCTTGCCATCTCGTTTATTTTGGAATGAATCATTTTCAGTTCCTTGGGATTAAATTTTCCTTAATAATACAAAGTATATTCTTGCAGATCTGGGATTATTCTGTCTGGGAAGACATTTCTTTGCAATACAATCACTTCCTATTTCTTACAGTCTTTGTAGCTCTAGTTTGACTGTCCCTAAATGCCATTCACTCATAAGGCCACTGCTACAGAGCATGTGCTCTCCTGCCCAGCAACCCCTGTGTCCATTATCACTGATATTTTTGTACCACTCATCATGATTTTAGCAGCTCTAGATTATCCTGAGTTTTTGCCTAAGTGTATAATTTTATGCGTCAGAGGCTTGTTGTGTTCCATTTATTGCCCTTATAGTGCATTTTGGAGTTGGGTTTTTTTTTGCTGCATAGCCTTGGGAACAAAGGCACATACATACACAAAGCTGTTTGCCTGCAACAGGCAGGTCATTGAAGAGAGACATATCCTGTTATGAGGTTACAGAGCACTGCACTGCGGTCATTATGTTGCCCTGTTCAGAATAAATCAGAAAGGAAAGTGTATAATTAGGAGCCCTGTGCGTATTCAGATGACTGTTTATAGATATTGATGCTAGAAAGCCTTGCAGAATTTGTAGTGTGAGCAGGAGTGTACTCTCATCTTCAGATTTACTCTTCTTACTTGGTAGGAATTGACTTGGTAGCAAGGCTGGCTTCAGGCAAAAATAAAGCAGGTAACTGCCTATAAGGGGCATCAAAGCAAGCCTCAGAAGGGTCTGAGCATTGCCCTTTTTCATGAAAACGTCATTACTGTCTGGACTAGAGGGAGTGAAGGTAAATGTGCCTCTGGTGAGAAGTGATAGGCAAGGACAGGCAGGCTGGTTTGCTAGCTGGGCCTGGCAAGAAGGAAGGCAGCAGAGAAGAGGTAAGGGTGGTGACTGTGTTCTCTTCCCCTGTGCCAACACCTGCCTGTTCCGCACGGCCTCACCCGTCTGTCCTGCGCTGCCCTGCTGCTGAAGGTTGCCTTTGCTGCTGACAAGCTGTGAGCCAGCTCTGTCCCGCAGGCACAGAGCTGTTCTTTCCTTGAATGTAAAGCTCTGGTTCTCCTCCATCCTCACTTGTAACTCTATGTCTGTGTTGTACAGGATCAAGCCCCTCAGACCGTGTTTTCTCTACTATTTTCATTTTCCCAGCCTCTCCTTCACCATGTTACAGTGCCGTCACGACAAAATATGATGCACAAAAGTGGCAGCTTTTTCTGTGCTGTGTAAGACTTTGTCACTACTACTTAATTCCTGGGTTCAGAGTTCTTCTGAGGTCTAAAAGCCGCTGCTTGCTGTGCTCATACATCACACAGTGGCGTGACAGGGTATGGGTAGAGTGGGATAATTTTGAGATCAATTGAAGATCTACATTAACCCCGGGCTTAGGATATGTTTTCACAAAATGGCCAAACTGATGCACAAGTTCACCACTAACAAAAGGGAGAAGCTGTGGTAACCTTTCTTCTGACTCCTTTCTCCAGCTTTTCTCCCCTTTCCACTCCATCTCTGTCCCCAGTCACCAGCTCTCCCTTCTGATTCCTTCACAATGGCTCATTTGATTTCAAATGAAACTGCTTCATCTTGTCCCTTTTTGCCATCTGATTGAGCTGGTGTGGCTTGTTGTGTGACTTACGCACGTGCGAGAGTCACCTCAAAGTGAGCAGTGGGAGGGCATGGCTAGGAGACAGAGTGATGGAGATATATGGGAGTGGAGCTGGACCTGGTCCTTCAGTATATCTCAAGCCATAACATAAGGTCAGACCCTAATTGTGCCCATGTGCTGGACAGAAATTATGTCATTAATTTTGTTTATTCTCTAGTCTGAGCATTTCATAGAACAATAGAGTCACTGAATCCGTTGGGCTGGAACAGCTCTCAGGATGCCTTTCAGTCTGCTCAGAGCAGGGTCAAAGGGACCATTAAAGGTCTCTTTGGTTGAACGTGTGCCAATAGACTTCAAGACCCCCTATTTTGGTTGTAAGATTTGCCTGCTGACAATCTGTAGAGCATCAAAGTACCTAGACTGACATGAAAGGAAGCAAGTGGATTCAGCCTCCCTGACATCACATTAAAGACATCCTCTGTGTAAGTGGCATTCATGGCCTCGTATTCTCACTCTGAATCTACAGATTTTCAGAACAGTTCTCTTGGCACACAGTTTCTTCTGTAAGGTGTCCCTGGAATGCTGTTTTCCACAGTAACTCCTGGCAGGTTCAGCTGAGAGTAAACATAAATAGATAAGGCAAAAGATGTCAAGGAAAGGAAATATTATCTTCATTTTATAAAGAAAAGCTTCTGTGAATCTTTTTTCCCCTCCAGAGTCCCAGAGACCATGTGTAGCGGTGTAGCAATGGGGACACCAACCTCCTGAGACTCAGCCCAGTGCCTTTCCTGTAGAACTATTTTTCTTCAAAGCTGTCATCTGTGAGGATTTTGTTAGCTGCTCACAGCTCTGAGATTTGTTGGGAACTTTTGCCTAAGCTCATTCTCTTTCTTGAATACAAGAGTGCATTTGTTTCCTTGATCTGCTATCACACAATTTCTTTTTAAACAGAGCTTACTGTGCAATTTTATGCCAGCCTTTGCATTTGTTCTTGTGCCGTGCACAGAATTTTTTTTTTTTTTTTTTGCCTGGTGTGCCTCCACGCACTTTATGGAGATTATAGCTGCTCTAGTTTGTGTTATCACTGCCTTACCCACCTCATTTTTAAAACCATCTGTAATTCCATTAGATATTTTTCCTTCTACAGGATGTTCCAACATTGATATGAAAGATACGTGAAAGGCTGTTACAAAGCAATCAGATGCCTTGCCTTCTTTTGACAGCTGTTTGGAACACATGGTGACCAAATGCAGAGTTTTCATATGGGTGCAACAATCATGTAATATTTTGATTGGAATAATCATTTTGTTCACTCTCTGCAAGTTCAAAGGTGAATGAAACATGTTAATCCCATTCTCCTGCACAGTGTGAGTTCAGCTTTTCAGCTTTTCTTCACTGGAATTTTTTTCTCTCTTGTGCTGATGTGCACTGAAACATTCTGTCTGGCTTGTTCAGTATTTCCCTAGATGTCCTTCTATTCTTATCTGTTTGGAAGGATAAATTCACCCATTCACTGTTATTATTTACCGTTTGAAATCCGATGTCCTTTGCCTATCCTCATTTACATTCTCTTTGCAACTGGCATATGAAGAGACCCTTTTGACCTCTGCTGTTTGCCAAAGTTCATGGGTCTCAGAGCTCCGTGGAGTAAAAATGGATGACAGAGCTAGGTATCTTTGAGGTAATCCCTTTCCACTCATGTAGCCCTTAATGAGGAAAGAATTAAACACTGGGAGGCAATGTTTTTGGTCACAGCTCAAAGTGGGTTTCAGTCAACATTCAGCTTCAAGCTCTTGATTTTTCCCAGGACAGTGTTTCTATTGAAAAAATAAATGGATATGTGTTTCTCCTTGTGGTGTTTCACAGATATATCCACTCAAAATGAGCTACACTCACCCACATAAAATTTCTGAGTGTCTCCATCTTGCTGTTTCTTTGGGGAGGCAGAAAGATCCATGCTATGGTTAGAAAGCAAGATGTGTTTTATCTGAGAGATATACGGTTTTATTACCACAAAGGAAGAGCAACAACTGAATTAATCAGTGTCAGTGATATTTTCCCACCCTGTGACTGTATTGTTGATGCACCTACAGTTCTCTTATTGGGAAACATCTACAGCACCAACTCTAAACCACTAAATTGCTGATTATCTTCCAGTAACTTGTCCAAAATGACAGGCAGGTTCTCCAGTATTTCACTGAGATGTAATCAGTTGGAGCAACTCCACTCTCTGTAGCCATAAGAAACAGTGATATATGATCTAGAAACAATAATACAAGTGCATCACAAGTAGAGACAGTGACATGATCTGGCTTTTCAACCTAGCTGCTTTTTTTCTGCTTATCCTTCCTGATGTTAATTCTCCAAATTAACTTTGAAGTGAACATATTAACACTCTGGTAATATGGCTGCATCTGCACTCCTAATTATCAGAAGGTGTGGCCAGAACATTTCCTGAATCATTGCCTGGTCTCTACACTAAGGATGTGTGAAAGGATTTTGGAAGGTCAGACACTTTCTGCATAAACAACATCAAATGTCCTAAAATACACTGGCTCTACTGTGAATTTCAAAACTTTTCTTGAGCATTTATGTTAGTAAAATTTACTTGCTTAGAGGTATGTGAAAGACAAACACAAAGTGGGTTAGTATATGGCCAGACCTAATTCAATTTTGTATTTAAATTATGATCCTCGGGAATTTTTTAATTAGTACGAGTAGTTTTAAATCTAATTTCTTAGGAAAGAGATGGAAAAAAGACATAAATTTATATAGAAAATACTTTAACACCTACTCAAGAACTACTGTGACACTGGGATGGAGCAATGTCTCTAGACAGGCAGTGCAAAGATGTCTGAGCATATTGTTTAGTGCTTGCAAGTAGGCTGAACCCTAACTCCTCATGCTTCTGTTTAAATGGGCTATTCCACGGGTCATATTTCTCATTTTCTGCAGCCAGCTTGTTACCTGGTTAATATTGCAAAGATTTACACCAAATTCACGAATGCGAGTTTGAAGTGTCAAAGCTCCTTTAAAAGAAATATAAAGTTAGCCTGGGCAAAATGAATAATACATATTTTATAGCCAAAAAGTGAGTTTCTTTTAAGCTTCAGAAGAACTGTTAGATCCTACAGCCTGTGATTGCAACAATATTTTTTCCTAAGAAACAGAAAGCATTTACACCTTGATATCCAATTCCTTAAGGTATGCCTATGCGTATAAATTTAAGTATATTTCTTCTCTGTTCATTGTGTACTCTGGCAGAAGTTGGGAAAGATGTAAATTTTTGCTCCATACATGTTGAAGCATTAGCAAACAATGTCACCCTTAACACTTCCTGCGAAGCAACAGTCCTCGATTTTTCTCCAAAATCAAACAGAACGAAAACACTTTTAAATTGGTGCCCCAAACTTCGCCAGAGTTGCTTTCTGCAAGAAAACAGCACCTCACTTCTGCAGTCCCTCATGTCTATGCTGGATTATAAACAGTGTCATACAGGACAATTGTATGCTGAAGATCCTAGAATACACTGTAAATCTAATTTCCAGATTCTAATTAACAAGAAAAGATTGTAGCAACTGTAAAGGAAGACTGCAAAGGGTCTAAAGACTGCAGTTCAATTATTTCCAATAGATGAAAGACAGGTAGAAGCTCTTATCAAACCAGGTCATACAATGCCACTCATGAATTGAAATTGAAATTTTCAGTGATTTGGAAGATATGTAACCCTGTTGTCCTGGGATAACATGACTGTGATTCACTGCCTCAAAAGCAATCACAGATCAGCAACTACTTTCTGCCCCCAGACACTCTATCCCATGTGAGAGTGAAGGTCATAACAATTTTCAGCAGGCTGGTGAATGCCTGGGGATTTTGTGGCTTGTGTTTGTCAGGAGTATGTGAACACAAGTTTGCCATCTAGTTTACAAGTGCACAGGGCTTACATCCACTGCTATTATAGGTTAAAAGTAGTTAGGGAAAGCTAGGGCACGGAGGATAAGAATGCATCCCCTGTCTTTGTCTATATACGCTTGCAATTGAAAACTGGAGGTCTCATGGGCAGAGTGAATTGTGAGGGTGTCCTGGGCAAAATGGTTTCAAGTGGCGAAATTTTACTTAATTCATTGCTGATAAATAAAAACTTAAAATTACAGAGAAAAAGAGAATTTGAGCACTTAGAAACACATAGGTAAAACACCTATCCCCAGTCTTAACTTACCTTCTCTTCCCCCGGGTGAGGCAGTGGGCAGTGCAGGAGGTGTGGCAGGTTGGAGTAATTCTCCTCTGTTGCCCTTTGCTGCACACTGATTTTCCTGCCAGACTGTTTCTGAGTGTCTCTGCACCAGTATGGGTCCCCCATGGGTGGACCCAATAATTCCTGCCCTTCACAGTGGGAAAGACTTCAAATGAAAGAGGGTGGAAGGAGACTATGGCCAGCAGATCAGGAGAGATGTATCAGCACCAAAAAAGCAGAGCAAGAGGCCAGAGGGACTTTATAAACCATGCCATGGAGGGACTCTTTGTGAGGGTAAGGAGAAGATTTGCATGAAAGGACAAGCTGTGAAGACCAGCAGAGGAAGGTGTACAGCAATAAAGTGGAGATGCAGAAGGCCCGAGAGAAGACTTAGCTGTGGCACTGCTGGTGTGCTTGCTGAGGAGAGGGCTGGTCTTTGTCTTGCTGAGGGAAGACCACCAGGTCTTTGGAAGTGATGGATGTCTTACTCTGTTTTTGTGGAGCTCTGTTAGGCCTTTGGCTGAAACAGCTACTTAGCACTGGTCTTGCTGCAGGTTGTGCCAGTATGTTCTGTGGGGATGGATCAGCTAACCTGGGGCGTTTGAAACAACAATCTGTTCCCACGTGTCCTGGAGGTCATGGAGCACTTGTTGGTGTGTACTACACCCCCATGCACCTTGAGACACATTAGATACTCCCACTTAATCTGATCTTAAATCTAGTTTTAATTAGCCAAGATTTCTGCTTTTCATTTTCCCCTTTCCCGCAAGGAGTGCAGTGTAGCACTACTGCTGCAGCAAGTCAGTGAGTGTCCCAGGTCTATCTGTACTTGAAAGAGCTCAGGATCTCATCCTGAGGAAATCTTTTTGAGCTGAATTACCCTAAAATTCAACTAAGCTGCAAAAAATTCCTTTATTTTGAAAGAAGTAATTGGAAACTTTGCCAGCGTTTTGCCAAAACTTTACTGGTCTCCCATAGGACTGCTGGTTCTCTTCTGTTAAAAAAAATAAAAGAACCATTCCCTATGTATTCTGGCATTTTTGTGGCATAACATATATCCATGCACATCCTTTGGTGTAAATGTTTAAAATTTTCCCAATGACTGCTTTGAGGTAAATGTTAATATGTATGCTTGCCTCCCTTGTGAATGTCAACATCCCCTAGGAACCATGTTTTTGTGTTTATTGCTACCATGTAAAGTGAGTGTCATGGTGATGAGTAAAAAATATGAGTACAGGTAAAAGAAGAAGGCTCCAGTAGAAAGAAGTCAAAACCAGAAAAGAAACAGTATAAATGACCAACTCTGAATAGAGGAAAGTTCATTTCATCTCATTTTATACCCAATAGGCTCTGCAAATATGTCAGAGGAAGGAAGCCGAGAGGCCTCCAGTTGGACAGCAAACACAACACCCATATTTTCTGCTGTGCCAACTGTTTCTACATCTTGCAGTGCATTGCTATATACAGCTGCTGCCACCAAATGCCCAGCTAATTTTAGGGCACTTATCCATGCTTGAGCTTGGGTAAGTAGTCTCTCAGCCTTCATTTGTGGGAGATGACACATGAGCTCTCCCACCTGCTATAGATTTCCTGACAATGTCCCTTGGGAGACCCTAAAGGCAGCTATGCAGTTGTGGGATGAGAAAGAAGGGTCATGTAATTGATTAGAAACTGCCACATTGTCAGCAGCATTGGCTACAGTAAGCGATCTGTTTTCAGCCTGGGGAGGGGCCAACTTGCAAAATAAATTTAAAAGCCCCTTTGATTGGAAGGGTGCAGCATATTCATCGATGCTTGTGTAAAGTAGCGAAGGAGAATACCACAAAGCTTGCAATCAATACAAAATAGCATTGTTACAGCAAAAAAGGAAAAAACTGTTTTAGGAACATAGACTGTGCCATGTGTCTGGGCAATGGAGCCCCTTACTCCTGGGTGGAGGAACTTGCTGCTGGAGTAACAAGAAGTTGCAACCTGGGGATGCAGAGATCTGTACGTGCAGGACTTCTGTTTGTTTTCTTGCTTATCCATATGCACAGTGTAGGGGATGGAAGGGAAATGGGAGTTACCTACCTATATTTTTAATGGGACTGTCACCTCAGCTGGATGTGTATGTGGAGAACAACCTAAACTGCACCAGGAAACAGGTGAAGGAAGGATAAGTTAGATGGTAACTCAGCCATGATTTGATGTGTGGACAAGTATCAGTGTTTCTCCAGGTTTGAACCTTTGGGTTGGGAAGGGCCTGAGAAGAAATTTAAACCCAAGACAGAATGTTGATAGTCAAAGAATTTGAAGGGAAGCAAATCAACAGCAAAATACTGAACTGCCTATAGACTGACCAGTTCTAAGTTGGTGTGCCTGCAGAAAAAAAAAAAAAAAAAAAAAAAAAAAAAAAAAAAGAAGGCTTTGTCATAGTCACATTGATGAAAACCACCTGTTGGTGGAATCTGAGATTCAACTTTAATAAACAAAAGTCTGTATTAAGAAAGAAAAAGAGTGCTACCAAAAACGTACCATGATGTAAACTGAGAGGATACCTTCACTTTGAGTACTGTTTAGAATTCTGAGCACACCACTTCCAAAAAAGGTAACACTAGAAGGCAAATGGGTCCAGAGAAGGGCAAGAAAAAAGTATCAGAGGCATAGCAAGATGTCTACTGTGTGCATAGTGATTATAAAGGTGAATGCTTTAGAGAGAAACAAATAAATTATGACACAGCAGAAGAAATATATCCAATACTGACTAGATCAGAGAAGGTCAGACAGAGGCATCTGCTTGCTTCCGTAATAGAAAATACAGAGACACCATAAGGTGAAAAGGAAACCAATTTAAAACTGTCAAAAAGATGTTTTTGGAAGCATAAATAACATGCAACTTGTATGAACTGCTGTAAAACATGACTGAAAAAAATGGATTAATAGCATTCCAAGGAGGTCTTAAGACCAGAACTCCAATGGTATTTAGGTGGCTAACTCCTACTGAAGTGCATGTAGTAACTTCAATCAGCTATGAGCTCAATTTTGGGAGGTTCTGAACATGCTGGCTGTAATGCAGCAAGACACATGCTTTGCTCTCATCAGGTAAATAGTGTCCCTGATGAGTGCAGCAGAAATTATACCCAAGCACACACTTACATTCTTCGCTGGTCTAGTATGAGCATGTTCAGTACTGAACTTTCCATAAATAAAAAACCCACAGTTATTAATACCAGGAGAAAAAATTGCTTCATTGAGGAACAAATAGTCAGCGATCTGCATACTTTAAACAGTAACAATAGCACTCATATAACAATGTACAAAGACTGACTCAGATATGAGGAAGAATTGAGTACCAGATGGAAATACATGCTAGTTGTTTATTCCACTGACAAGAAAGATGTTACATAGAAAAAAATTATTTTAGCTTAAAGCTGCATTTCACTGTCTGACACTCTATTTTGGAAGAAATGAATAGTCTCTTGTCAGTATGCCTTAGTGAAAAAAAAAAAAAAAGAGAAGCATTTTTTAAAAAATACACCCACACCTAGAATATTTAGAGGGTGAAATACATTAATCCAATACAGTAAATATTTTAGAAGAATTGAAGTTCTGGTTCACTGTTGTAGAGAGCTGTTAGGATTAGTTACATGGTATGTGTTCCTTGGAGGGGAAATGAGTGGCCCTTCCTCCACTACCCTTCAGCCATTTATGTCTGCCCCCACGCGCACATAGATGTGCCAGCACAACTGCTTGTGGGATCATTCCATGGACCAGATTAGGGAGATCTGCATTAAAAAGCAAACAAACAAATAAGAACAAGGACAAAAGCCTTTTTTTCTGGAGGTTTTCTTTTTGCCCTGGACTGTATCAAGGGTCAGAAATACAGAGTGTTCCACAAACAATTGCATTGCCTCAGTCAAGGAGACAGCAAACTGCTGCGGAGTGGCAGCAGCTGGGTCAGGGCAGCGCAGAGAAACTTCCCAAGGCAGTTTTGTCAGCAAAAATAACATTTAATTGCCCCACAAGTCTCTCTCTGGAGACAGAGTTACAGCAGGATTTAATTCCAAAGTTGATATTCATCCCATCTCTCTATCATTGCACTTTTATACATGTGTATATAAATATAGATAAAAATATTATATGTGTGTGTGTGTATCTCTGCTTTTGGAAAATATTAAGTTAGTGTCTGATTAAGACATGAGATTTGTTTTCCTTGAGGGGAAGAAAAAAAAACAAAACAAAACAAAACAAAAACAGAACAAACCAAACAAAAGCCACACAGGCAAACTGGTGTGTTTGGAGACAGATTTAAAAATGCCTGGGAAAACACACTGCAATGTTTGTAAAGACCTACACAATAGAGTCCTCGATGCCCACCACACAAACATTTAACTCATGTGAATGGTTGCTTAAATATGGAGCAATAGCCCATAGGCATGACCAGAGAAGCAGATGGTAGGTCACTCTATTAATATGGAGAATATCGCAAACATTTTGTAGTGCTTTTACCACCATGATCTGAAACTGTATGACAATGAAGTGCCAATGGCTCCATTTTAGGGATGAATAATCTGTAAATAGACCTAATCAGATATTACACATTTTCTGCCAGCATCTATGTACTTGCAGCAAACTACACATTCTTCCCTGCTCACTGAAGTATGTTCTGTGTCTGCCATCAAAGTGCCTTGTATAGCCCGTGTGTGCTGAAGTGCAGGATCAGTCTTTGTACAGCCATTCTTCCTATCCCAAGGATAAATAACCTGCCCGAGAAGGTGAAACAATCGATGGAGCTAGAAAGAGGACTTGGACTCCAGGTTTTAAAATAGTTTACTATGTGCTGGCCTGTGCCAGTCAGTGGAATGTCTCATGAGTAAAGTCTTCCTGAGACATGATGAGAATTGCATCTTCTTTTAAACTATTAGATGCCCTGCACTTTAATGTGGTTAAGGGTTTTTAGAGTTTTTATCACATTCTAAATCTTTTTAATACTTTGTTACCTGGAGAGCTTCATTAGCATTCACCTGTCTGAAAATGATTGGGGAACAGAAATGCAAATTATTCTCAGACAATGCAAATACATGGCATTTTGCAAATGAACCTTGCAAGGCTTATGCACATGTCAGAGCATATTCCTGATGCAGCCACTATAGTCAATTAAGCTGGTGATGACCATAATATGTTATATTGTATGTCAGAGGTTAATTGTTCTCGCCTTTTGTCTTTATCTCAGCAGGTATTCCTATACACCACTTTCTCATTTCTTCTTCTCTTATAACCGGTAACACCACCAGCTGGAAACAGCTGGCTAGTTTGCTATCTTGTGTTAGATGTGTTAAATGCTGGGTGAGCTAGCAGCTCACTTCAGTCCAGGGGAATATGTTGACTACCCCTGGACATCTGTACTGTGTAGTATCTAGCTTTGCTTTTTCTTGCTTCTCCATGCAAGTAACAGCAGCCTTGGAGGGGCAGCCTTTGAACTTTGTGATATAGGAGCTGCCCCAAGGTTTGCTGCCTTCACATTGCCTTTCGGTCTGTGCTCACACCTCTGAATTAAAATTACGTTGCTTCAGTTCTTCAAATATGACAGGCATTCCACAGACAAAGGAATAGGCAGCAGTTCCCTGGAAAAATGTAAAAAAAAAAAACCCAAAAAAACCCAAATAGGCACCCAGCCCCCACTGAAGGGCTGATCTTCAAATATAGTTGTGCACTGACATATGAAAGCAAGGAAAGCACTGTTTTTATCTGCCAATATATTTTTTTTTTCCAGCCACAGGTCTACCTGACCACTGTTAGATACACCCCCTGTATTCTGTACAGCAGAAATGTGACAGGGAGGTAATGAATGGATAAATGGAGTTTTACAAAATTACAGAGGCTGTGGATAAGATGAATGTGGAACTGTTACTGACCAAACTTGCAATATTTGAACTAAGGAGCGTTCACGGAAAGTCAGTAGGAGATAGGATTAATACAGATAAAAGAAAGTACTTTTTATCCAGTGATTATGACCTTCTTGAAATTGTTGCTACAGAGGTTGTCGAAGTAGACATTTTCAATGGGTTCAAAAAGGGTTGAGTGATTCATGGACCACAAGTCCATAAACAGATACTAAGAGAACAGGCAAGGATGCACCCTCTGACACTTGTTGCAACAACTGTGCGAGCTAAGGAGTAGGATAGGAGGGAAAGGATTGCAGACAGTGGTCAGACTTGGGTGTACTCCCTAAACAACACTGACACTAGATCTTCTTCTGACAGATCTAAGGGGAACAGTTCACTCCCCACCCCCCACTCCCCTCCCTGCTTAGGCCCCCTTGAAGGGCCAACCCTTCAAGGTTGACTTTGAAGTTGTCTTCATCATCTGAGATAAAACAGGTTTTTCCACTTTTTCCTCCCTATAAACATTCCTGACTGATATAACTGATCCATATAGCTGAGTTGCCACCTTCAGTTCCTCAGTCTCACTTCTTAAGTACATAAGAGTATCCTTAAAAGACTGGTGAAAGTGTCTGCAAGTATAAATTCAGCAGTACTCACTCAGTTTCTGCAAATGGGTTGCAGTCTCTGTGTACTTGTTGTATCTCCAGGGATTGAAAGAGATTATACATTAAGAAATAATGCATGTAAATAGCACTTTCCAGAATCTTAATTTCTGCTTCTTAAACAATACCATCCTCAAAAACCTCATGAAAATTTTCCATACATTAATAGTTAACAAATGGACCCAAATCTTCCAGGATGATGTAATGTATACATCTAGAATGTCCCCATAAGCAGACCCATCAAAATACTCAAAATACTTTGATTTTACATATGCTCTTCTTGAAAAGTGATACCCTGTGCAGCCAGTGCTATCATTTTGAAACTGAATAATCAGTGTGCAGAAACTAGAACTTCTGCAGATGATCAATAAAGGGTAGAAATCTTCAGTTCCAGTATTTTTCCCAAAGCATCTCTGACTTCTCAGTAGCAAACCTCAAGGGACACCTACAGATCCCTTCAAATAATAAGTCTAGAATTAAAAATTGTAACTCCTCTGGATACTAAAAAGGGGGATAATGAAGATATTACACTATGTGCCATTAAAATTTGCATCCAACCCTATTTTCATGGACATGATGTTTTTCTTTTTTGTGTCTGTTCCATAAGAGCTGTCAACTCTCTCCCTGCTCATATGTGTCACATCTCTGTCAGTGCTTTCCTCTCAAGTGATCTAATCAATTAGCAAAATTAGATTAAGCTACGAGCAAATATATCTAACTTGTTTTTAGCTTTCTTTTTGATGTAATGCTTCTTCCCAGACGTCGTAAAAGAACTCCAAAGTCTGTACTTACCTTTTTCTCTAGTTGTTTTGTAAATCTAATGAAAGATAAAAGTTCTTTCCACCCTACATCTTAAAATGCTGGAGAAGGTAGTCAGTCTTAGCACTTATATTGTGAAGACTGTCAGTGTGGAGATGTAGGAAGGTGGGGAAAAAATTTTTTTTTTTTTCAGATTACATTGATGTGGAATTTTTGATGGTGCATCAACATCAAGAAAATACATTTCCATGTTTGGCGTTTTCATGAGAGTAGGAAGATGACTTATTCTGCCTGATGGTTTGTCATCTTTCCTAGGACTGCCAGGTGTATTGATTCTCATATGCATCTCTCCATTGGCATAAGCACTTCAGTTAAAGGTTATTACAAATGTCTCTTAACCAGTAACAGGTTTCTGTAAGTAATAATTGTCTGTCTTGAAATATATAGCAGAAAAGAAATTATTTTCTAGTGTAGTTTCCATCTCCTGTGCTATATTTTGTAGATTCTGTGATTTAAAATTTAGAACTCCAAGTGATGTATAAAATAGTATAAATAAAATTTTCATGTGGAATATCTTGATGTTGAAAGATGCCTTTTGACCTTTTGACTTCACTAGGCTTTGGATCATGTTTGGTGGTCATTTAAGACATAAACCCTCACCTTTTAGATATATTCACATACGAACTGGGTGATTATATAGGCACTGCTTCTGCTTCTTGGTCTTTCATCAGACAAAGGAGAATGGACTGGGGAAAAGATAGGTTTCTTTTTACACCACAGAAATAACTTCCAGTGTTTCTTAGATCCCTTTACTAGTATGAGCAATACGGGAAGAGATTTCAGTATCAAAAAGGTCACAGATCACAGTTTTTAAGTAAAAGACCTCCCTTGAAAATGTAGTAGCCATATTTCACTATGGTATGTTTCTAAAGAATATATTTAAGGAGTGATGAAAACACTTTACTGTTGCCCGATCTGTGAAGGCAGCTGTTTGGGGAAAGGGAATGGTAGCAAGGGAGAGGGAAGAAGAGGAAAAAAACCCCATTATGCCAAACAACTTAAAATCATTATCTCTTTGTTTTTACTCTTTGTGTTTTTACACATTACTTTGAAACTAATGTGCTTGGTGGACTTTCCTGGCTGTGTCTGAGCTGAATATTACATCAAGCACCCCAGCCCAGCAGTGGTCTTGCAACCCTGTCTGATATTCCCTTTGTGCATCAGGCAGAGAGAGATTTTGTTTCATGCATCATTCATAAACTCACTGCTGGGATTCTACAAGTCGCTACATCTCCCAGTCCTACTGCAGAGTTTTAAAACAAAAAGACATCACTGCACAATCTTCCTTTGTGGAAACTGATCGCAGGTGCCACATCATAAGCTGTTGCTGATGGCAAAGATGGCACTTATTTTGATTACAAGGTAAAAAAGTATCTATTTACTGTTGGGTCCATGTTTTTAAAGGTTTGTTCAGTCACACTGTGTTCTGTCTTGCAGTATTATTTCACATTCTGAAAGAGGAGTCACCTGTATCCCAGGCACAAAGAACAGGAGAAAACAGAACCTGTGCTTTATGTGGAAAGATGCTGCTTGAGAAATTCTGCACATCACTTAATCTTCCAGTCAATCAAAACCTTTTCTCTTACCTAGCTAAGTCACAGTCAGACCTCCTTCCCCTCAAATTCGGCCTATTCTTTGCACCTGTTGGGCTTCTTTCCTCTCTTTTCTTCTATATTGCTCCACAGTGGGTGGTAGATCCTTTCCTCCTGTTCTTTCCACCATCCGGAATAACCATTCTGTGACTGATTGAGTTAGGTTCATTTCATATCTGGTCTCATGGGACATCTATTTTCACTGGCCTGTGCCTCCATTCCCAACTGAAAAATGAAAACAAAAACCAATAAAACTTTCATTCTTGACCTTCTTTTCAATCCCTCTATGAAAGCCTCTAAAACCCAAGATTTTACAGCAATCACCCTTACTTCTAGACTAGACCAGGTGTGAGATTCCTTGAAACAAAAGATATTTGTATACATGCTGATAAATGTAACCCACAGAGACATGTTCTCAGATGTTTCTAGTAATGGCATATATAATCCATCACAATGAATTTTGGAGCAGGGCCTCAGGATGGGTGATGAATCCTGGGCTGAATTAGTTTATAGCAAGGCAAACATGTACTCCTATCTATTGCCCAGAAATTGTTCCCTACAGATGGCTAGTCACACCTTTCACTGTGTTTTCACCTGATTAGGCAGGAATATAGGAAGTCCCTGATGCAGATCCCATTCAATCAAGTGAAACAGAACAGGAATTTGATGGCACCCAGGAGAAAAATCCCATATTCAAATTTCTGACTTCACATTCCTCAAAATTCTCCATGGATGGAGGGACATTAGCTTTGTTCTTGCAGTGGATCTTGCTGCCTCTGTCCCAGTGATGGCCCCTCATCCTGACCATATGGTTGGCTCTTGTTTATCGCACCTAATTTGTGCATAAGTGTTAAAGGATTCAGGATTGCAGCAGAACCCTGAAACATGCTATGGTTTTCATACCTTTCGTCCAATCTTTTAAAAAACATCTTCCTTTGCTGACATCCACAGAGCTTGAAATAGATGTGCTTTTCAATACACTACAATACAATATAATATACATCTACAAGAAGGAGGATCTGGGGAACTATAGGCCTGCCAGTCTGCCGTCAGTATTGGGGCAGGTTATGGAGCACATCATCTTGAGTGCCATCATGTGGCACACAGAGAACAACCAGGTGATCAGGCCCAGTCAGCATGGGTTTGTGAAAGGCAGGTCCTGCTTGACTAACCTGATCTCCTTCTATGACAAGGCAACCCACTTAGTGGATGAGGGAAAGGCTGTGGATGTTGTCTACCAATATTTTAGTAAGGCCTTTGACATGGTTTCCCACGGCATTCTCCTGGAGAAACTGGCTGCTTATAGCTTGGATGGGTGTACTCTTTGCTGAGTGAAAAACTGGCCGGATGGCTGAGCCCAAAGAGTTGTGGTGAATGGAGTTAAATCCAGTTGGTGGCCGCTCACAAGTGGTGTTCCCAGGGCTCAGCACTGAGGCCAGTTCAGTTTAATATCTTTATCAATGATCTAGATGAGGAAATCAAGTGCACCCTCAGTAAGCTTGCAGGTGACATCAAGTTAGGCAGGAGTGTTGATCTGCTTGAGGGTAGGAAGGATCTACAGAGGGATCTGGACAGGCTGGATCAATGGGCAAAGGCCAATTGTATGAGGTTCAACAAGGCCAAGTACCACGTCCTGCACTTGGGTCACAACAACCCCCTGCAACGCTACAGGCTTGGGGCAGAGCGGCTGGAAAGCTGCCTGAAAGAAAAGGACCTGGGGATGTTGGTGCTGGCTGAGTATGAGACAGCAGTGTGCTCAGATGGCCAAGAAGGCCAACAACATCCTGGCTGGTATCAGAAATAGTGTGGCCAGCAGGACTAAGGAAGTGATTGTTCCCCCTATACTTTGCACTGGTGAGGCCACACCTTGAATACTGTGTTCAGTTTTGGGCCCCTCGCTGCAAGAAAGACATAGAGGTGCTGGAGTGTGTACAAAGAAGGGCAGCAAAGCTGGTGAAGAGTCTAGAGCACAAGTCTTATGAGGATCATCTGAGGGAACTGGGGTTGTTTAACCTGGAGAAAAGGAGGCTGAGGGGAGATCTTATTGCTCTCTACAGCTACCTGAAAGGAGGTTGTAGTGAGGCAGGTGTCAGCCTCTTTTCCCAAGTAACAGGTGAGAGGATGAGAGGAAACAGCCTCAAGTTGCACCAGGGGAGGTTTAACTCTGCTATCAGGAAAAATTTCTTCACCAAAAGGGTTGTCAACAGGCTGTCCTGTGAAAGTGGTTGAGTCACCACCCCTGGAGGTAAAGATGTGTAGATGTGGCACATAGGGCCATGGTTTAGTGGTGGATTTGGCAGTGGACCTGATGATCTTAATGGTCTTTTCCAACCTAAATGATTCTATGATTATATGATAATACACAGTTTGTGCCAAAAAACAGCTGAAGTGTCTTTGTGCCTAGTGTAGTATAGCCAAAGGAGTCTTCTGAATAAGCCAAAATGATGAATGTGTGAGGGAGCACAAGCTCAGAAATATGCCCTGCTCCTCTCTTGCTTTTCAGAGGCTGCAGTAGCAGTTTCTTCCTGTTAGGGAGCTAATAAGGACAAAAATAATAATAGAACCACTATTAGCTTTGTACTACCCTGACCTTTCTGCACTTTTCACTTGATGACCACTGAAGGAATTTAAAATGAACATGTTCACACCACTGATGTCATGTTACCAAGAAACCCAGACAGACATTCAAGAGCACAATTGCATAAGCTTTTCTCTAGATTACTTTTATTTCAGGTCTGCTTGCAGAAGATATTGTAATAGCATTGAATAATGAAGAGATAAGTTCAGCTGAACCTTCAGGCAGCTATTTTTCAGATCAGATTGAGGGAAGACATGAGTGAATATTATTTACATGGTACTGGAGATTAAGTTTTGAAGTGCACCATTTAAAATATTTTTCTAGTTAGTCTTCTGCTACCTTTCAGGATAGATGAGATATTATGTTAATACGGGTTGTCCATAGCTTCTGAACCTCATTCTGTTTTCTTTGCATGAAAACTCCTTCTTAGACAGTGGATGAATTCATGGTTTTTGACAAAACTAATGAAAATAAAATAAGAGCAAGGACATGCATGGGGGGCGTGGTGTTATGCTGACAGATACCATGTTTCCCAACACTCAGTGGAACTTGCTGAGTGTGTCAGTTTGTGTACAACATATTTTTTATTGCTGTCATTATGAGCCAAGGGTGATAATGCTCCAGGCAAATCAGTACAGAATTCATGCCTATCAATTGGAGACAACTCCACTCATATGATATTAAAGGTGTGAGAATTTTTTTGTATGATAGTAGAATGGTATCTTCTGCTACCATATAGTTCTTTCATTGTAAGTGACTGTGCAATGTCTTTAAAGGTTTATATGAAGGCTCTGTTTTGCTCTAAGTGGCTGCATTGTTCTGGAGTGTTCCTCCACATGCTGCAAAGTGAAGACATTTAACCCTTCACCCTATGACTTACCAGAAGCCTTTCACTCATCTCACATTTAATTACTGTGCAAGTCTTTTCCTGTGGGTCTCTAGACCCCATTCTGTGCTGGTATTACCCCCTGTGGAACAATTTGCGTAACGTGAAGTATCAAAAAGTGTCATTTTGATTTAGTCTGCTTCTGTTGAGGTGTAAATAGCCACTCAGGATGTAAGGCACAGCGTATTCTCTGTTCCTTCCTCATGTTGACTCATAAGATCAATGGGTCTTCAGGCAGGACGACCAACATGAGGGAAACTGAAGGGCAAGAAACATTACAAATGCCTCCTCAAGGCTTGTATGGCATGTGAGGCAAATGGATTTTTTCATAAAGCAGTAATTAAACTGAAGCACATACTCAATATAAGCACAATCTCCATATAGAAACTTTATCTAGACCTATTCTTTCTATGGTACTTGTTACTTCCATTTGCCACATCCAAACCAGAAACTGTTTGGGGGGTCTTTGGTGAAAAACCTGTTTGGTCTGTGAAAAGATACTATAAAATTAATTAATTTTAAGTCTTCTTTTATCAGTTGTCCAGGTGACATAATAAACCCTTTTACATTTTGTAAAGGACAGGCAGAGAAAGGAATTACTGAGAAGGACTCAGTTTCTGTCATCACAGCTCAATTGACTTGCTTTCTCCAGGAGCTGCACCACATCAACTCCTTGCCAAAGAACCTGTATTCCCTTCATTACAATTCTCTAAATCTGCTTCTTACCTCCTGAACTCTCTGGCATTTTATCTGGAGGACATATCAGTTCAAGGCAAGACACAGGACTGTAGAGCTTTCTCTCCCTGAAGAAATGTAACCTTTGTGCTGGATTGACACATCTGTGCTCTTAAAACTATTTTATACCTAAATCTTGTCCAATTCAAATCCCCCAAACCCCAGTATTTCAATCCTGAGGGAAGGGGGGCAATTTATATCTAATTGGGGAGGGGGGGGGAGTTGGAGTGGGCTGGGAGGAATGGTGCCAAAAAAGATGCCAGTTATGAACAGGACAAGCTGGTTTTCACCTGCTTGTTGAGGCATATGCATAGGCAAATGCTTAGCTGCTGTAAATTAGTGTAATTCCACTCACATCCAAAGAACTATCTCCATTTTCATTATCTGGATCTTTATTTTCAGGTACTGAGTGCATTACACAATTTCCTGTGTGAGGTAATTTGCATTCAGGCATGCTCCAGCTGCACAGTTCTATAATGTTTGTACGCCTGTCATTATAAAATGCTGAGTGAACAATAACAGGGACTAAACAGGAGCATATGAAGAAAAGAAAAGACTTGGGATGAAGTGCATGCCTCGCACAAATATTCAATGTGTTAAACAGCTTTATTATTATTTTCAGTTATTTCTTAGCTAGACATAAACAGCCAGTCTGCTGTAGTGGAAAAGAAATAGTCTCTCCAACAATTGGAAAAAACTTTAAAAATAAAGCTATGGCACAGCTGCTTTTTTCCTGCTGCAAGAGCTGAGAGAAAAATGCACTTTGAGGCTAAGCTCTTCAGTGTAGAGAAAGTAAAAAAAAAAGAGCCAAGGACAGTGCAGAAAAACCTCAGTGTGTGCAACAAGGTTAAACCTGAAGGAAAAAGATGTTCACTGAAGTCCACAAAACATCTCCCTGCCATCTAGTCTATGTGTTTTACTGTAAAAAGTGGAACAACTGATGAGAGAGCAACTGGGAGGCAAAAGTGCAACTGTCAGAAAGACCAAGTGAAAGTAGCCCTTGAGATGAGAATGGGAAAGAAACAAAGGAAGAGAAAAGCAGCACTGGGAAACCTTCTGTTCCTTTATGCAGACAGCCGCTTACAGTCTCCCTCTCTGCCAGTGTCTGAGGCATGCTGAATCCTGGCCGTCAAAGCAGCCTAACCAAAACCTTTCAGAGACATCAGATGATCTACTTTGCTGGCTGCTGGTCTTCGGTGGGATTTTATGAAGCTGTCGTTTAAAAGTCACTGACGATGATATATGAGTTAAGCAGAGTCATCATTTAGAGCTCCAAGTGGTTTTAACACCTGGGTTATGAAGTTTACTAGAGAAAAGCAATATTAACTGTTCAAGCACTGTCACACTGTCTTTTGTCCTTCAGTGAGAAGCTTAGCCTTCTGATGAAAAGGGTTGGTAGCTGTTAGTGCTGCCCCTAATACAAGTAAAGTTGAATTTCAGAAATAAAATATTAGACAGCACTCACAATTTGTTAAAAAGTGTTAACCTTGAAAAACAGATCAGTCCTTCAGAGTGTTAAGGACTCAAGCATAAATAATGTTGGGTGTCCAAAGAGTTTTCTTAGTCTCATACTATCCAGACTGCAACATTTCTGCCCTCCAAAGAGGGAGCAGAAACAGGCTCTGCCATTCAGTTAACCAGTCACAAAGCTCAAGTAACTGAGAGCATGTTGTCTGAGAACAGCCCACATTATGGGGATTACTCATACAAGATGTTCAATTGATATTTATGGACAACAAGCGCTGCAAAACAAAACCAGATTACTAAATTAAAATACATGTAATTCTGTAAGAAAATATACATATATGTAAAAATTCAAAATGGTTGAGAACTACTGAATTCTGAGTTTGAATTATTACCCTTGACAATACATCTAAGTAAATTTAAGAAAGCAAAAAAATTTAAAGAAAGAGAATGTAGATTTTTTAAATAAACATTTAAGGCCCAGTTCCAGCTTACCCTAGGGACCATGCCTTCAAGCAAAGTGGGTGAAACCAGAGTCAGCCAAATAGACATTAAACATTAATAGACATTACATATTGCTAAGGGACTACAAAGGATTTGGGCACGGGGGGATAAACAGAATGCACCCAAATAGATGGATTGCACAGTATAATAGGTCTATGTCTGAGCACAGAAACATTTTGTTCAGGCTTAGTTTAAACTAACACCAGAACTAGAGGCAATATTCCTGCATCAATATCTCACTGAATGCAGACAAATAGATACTGTGTACTGACATAGCCATACAGCTTTCTGATCCCTTGTGAAGGTGCCACCTTGAACCAACAGTAGTTGAAGGGGTAGGAGCACAGCATGGCAGGGCAATAACGAGGGAGGCCACTGTGCCTTCCAGTACCACTGGGTTCACCCTTCATCTGCCCAGCACACTGATGTCACTGAAAAAGACCACATTGTTTTTTCACAGTTATGGAGTATTGTAATAAGGCTTACTGGTTCTTTTCCCCCTGACTTTGGAAATTAGGAACTCTAAACACAGAGAGAGCCAACAATTTTCTTTGCTAAAGGCAATAAAATAGAAAGAAAATGGGTATTCTATTCATTACACAATCTGTTCAGTGAAATTAATGTCTCTAAGTCCTAGTTAGGATGCACTTTGATCTTTCCTTCATTTTCAGCCATTTAAATGAGTCTCACAGTTTTGAGATCAAGACAGAGTGCCATTTCTTATTTGTATTGGATTTGTGTGGCAAGGTTTTGGTAGCAGAGGGGTGCTACAGCAGTGCTTTCTGTAAGCAGCTGCTAGAAGCTTCCCCTGTGCCCAACAGAGCCAACACCAGCCGGCTCCAAGATGGACCCATTGCTGGCCAAGGCCGAGCCCATCAGCGATGGTGGTAGCACCTCTGGGATAACATATTTAAGAAGGGGGGGAAAAAAATGCCGTGGAACAACAGCGAGAGAGATGAGTGAGAAGATGTGAGAGGAACAGTGCTGCAGACACCAAGGTCAGTGAAGAAGGAGGGGGAGGAGGTGCTCCAGGCACGGGAGCAGAGATTTCCCTGCAGCATGTGGTGAAGACCATGGTGAGACAGACTGTCCTCCTGCAGCCCATGGAGGTTATTGGTGGAACAGATATCCACACACAGGGGATCCCACATTGGAGCAGGTGGATACCTGAAGGAGACAGTGAGTCCCATGGGAAGGCTGTGCTGCAGCAGGCTCCTGGCAGAATCTGTGGATCCATGGAGAGAGGAGCCCACGCTGGAACAGGTTTACTGGCAGCACTTGTGACCCCGTGGCACACCCACGCAGGAGCAGTCTGTTCCTTGTCCTGGTTGGGACTGGCGTAGAGTTCCTGTTGGTTTTAGTAGCTGGAGGAGTGCTGCAGCACCCTGAGACCCCAGGGGCTCCCCAGGTCCCAGTGCCCTCACCTGTGTGCGGGGGCGGGGGGAGCACAGCTGGAGGGCTGGGCCCCGATTGGCCGATAGTCCATGTCATGTGACCTTGTGCTCACTATATAAAGGCAGGAGTGGGCAGGGAGGGGCTGCCACTTCATGGAGCGTTGCTGTGGGGCCTTTGTGTTTGGGATCAGCGGCTGGGAGCAGGTGGGTGTCGGTCGGTGGGGGGTGAGTAGCTGTATGGTGCATTACCTGTTGATACTGGTGTCAGCGTATAATTCTGTTACTGTGCTTAAACTGTTTTTATCTCAACCCGTGAGTCTCCCTTTGCCCCTCTGATTCCCTCCCCATTCCCAAGTGGGGGGAGGGTGGGTGAGTGACTGTGTGGCCTTTAGCTGCTGAGTAGGCTCAAACCACAACATCCTGAAGGACTGCACCCTGTGGAAGGGACCCATGTTGGAACAGTTTGTGAGCAAACAGTTCACAAACACAGTTTGTGTAGCCTGTGGGGAGGACTCAGGTTAGAGAAGTTCATGGAGGACTGTCTCCCATAGGAGGGACCCCATGCTGGACGAGGAGCAGAGTGTGAGGAAGGAATGGCAAAGACATGTTATGAACCAGCCACAACCCCCATTCCCATCTCCCTGTACCACTGGAGAGGGAGGAGGTAGAGAAATTGTGAGTAAAGTCAAGGCTGGGAAGAAGAGAGGCATGGGGTGAAGGTGATATAAAATTTTATTTCTTATTACTATATGCTGATTTTGATTGGCAATAATTTAAATTTTTTCCCCAAGCTAAGTCTGTTTTGCCTGTAATGGTAATTGATGAATGGTGTCTCCCTGTCCTTATCTTGGCCCATGAGCCTTCTATTATATTTTCTCTCTCTTGTCCATATGAGGAGAGGGATTGATAGAGCAGCTTGGTGGGTACCTGCTGTCTAGCGAAGGTCAACCCACCACATTAACTAAAATGGGGCTTTCACAATGGGATGATTTTTCTCCTGTCTTTTTATTTTTAAAGACATGAAAATTGGCCTGAAAAACAGAACTTTAACCCAAACAACTCCAAACATACTTAATGCTGTAGAGGGGAAATAAAGTTTGAAACCATAACCTCACAACAACTGCCTCAATTTATAATGAGCCAACCAAAAACCTGAGACATACCAGATGTTCTAAGATTTTGGGATTCAGGTTAAAATTCCACAGTATCAAGTCACTTTTAAAAATAAATATGAAATGTGGTACAGATTTAGACAATTTAATCCACTGAGTTCTTCTCATATCCTGTATAGACAAGTTGTTTTGCTATTCCTATCAGTAATGACTTTTGTAATTGGATATGCTGTGAAATTCAGCTCTTCTTCATAGCTCCATCTATTACCAGTTTCTCTGTTTGCTTTTTGATGCCCAAATTATCTCATATTCATCTGGACTTTGTCAATGCAAAGCTGTTCTTATTACTAGCCTTTGTTGTTTCCTGACTTGATTTTGAGTCAAATTCCTTTCTTGTAAATATGTATCATTAGCATACTTGATTAACTTATTAAACATTGCAGCACAAGCTCATTATGTGTTTGTCTGATGTGATTTTTTAATTTTTAGTGAGTTCATTGCAAGGGAAATGCTGCATGATGCAGAAAGAGTGCAGGATACTGCATAACGCTCTCTCCCTGTCAAGCAGTGGTTCAAATCCAGTCTCCTCTATAGCAGCTTTAATTATCACTGTCTGACAGTTTTGGAGAAGGATTGTTTTGTTGCTACCTCATAAAACTAGGACTTGTTTGTGTAAAGACTTTGTTGCAAAAAGTGAAGAATCACAGAAAAGTTGCTTTCTTCTAATATTGAATAAGGGACTTTAATCTAACAAAGGAAACTGTTATTCCCCTTGGCTTTTCTTATATCTTCTCTTTTTACTGTACTGTAGAATTTCTGCTGTGAACTTTTTCCTGCCTTCCCCTGCTTACCTTCTGCTTATTAACTAAAGCAGCTGTAAGTCTGTTTATGCCACAGTCTGACCCTTGGCAAGTCACTATGTGAGCACACATCCTTTTTCCAGCTGCAGCAGTGCCAGCTGAAAAGGTTAGCAGCCCGACCCTGCCTCCAAGCTACCCATCCTTGCCAGAGGCAACCCAGCCTGAGCTGCTTTTGGGAATGTACTTGAATCCAGATGGGTTAGCAGAGGTTTACTCACCGCCCTCTTAAGCAAGGCCCACTTGTTTATGCTGAAATGGGTTGGGGGAGCTTTGCCATGAGCAGCTGAGGTAGCCTGGAGGAGTGGTAGTTTCTGCTGGGAGAGTGGTGATTAGCCCCGGGGAACAGGGTAAACTGCAGTAGCTCTTTCTGTCAGCTTAGGTGTACATAAAAGATGACATACGTCCACACTCCTCTGGTCAGCATGCTTTGCCTCTGCCTTCTGTAACATGGGGTTGATACTGTCCCCTGCATTTCATGCAAGGTAGAATTCACCAGCATGTGCAAACTAATCCCAGAATAAGGGTGGAAAACACAAAGAAAAAGTCAGAGCATGATTATGAATTGGTATGTCAGATCCTAACAGAGAGGTGATGGTGGGCATAGGTATTGCGTAGCTACTGCATTTTAGCCATGATACTAAATAAATGGTTTGTTTCCATGCTAACCATTCATGGCAGATAAAGAATTGCATCTCCCAATGTCCCTGGAGGAAAGGCCTCATGTGGCTGTTCGGCTCTGCGTGCGAAGCGTGTGCCAGACTATAGGTCACAGCAACCCCTTCCACCCCCACTCTCAGACTAGAGGAGATAGGTCATTTTTGCCTTCTGGGCTCTTCTATTTTCTTGTTCATGTAAGCTCAGTTGGGCTTGCTACTATATTAGGGACAAGAGGAATGGTCACCCATGTCTGTCCGTTTACTGCACAGACATAGATTGCTGTTCTCCTGGAACAAGAAAAATCCCTGGAGGAACAAGAGATTTCTCTACCTCCCCACCATGTTTTTCTACATGGATGGACACAGGTCAAAATGTGATTCTTCATGATCAGCACATCTTTATGTTGGTGCCTCATCAGTGAAGCAGCCCCAGGGTTCCTGAATGCACTTGGTCACCGCACTGCCCTACAGACAATATTGGTGCCCAATTCCTGGTGTATCAGTTCTTCCCTGCCTGCATTGGAAAAACTGTTTCATTGAAATGCAGGGGGAGTCCTCCAAGTAGAGTAAAGTAGGCCTGTTAGATCAGGTTTCTGATGTGGGAATTTGTAATTAAGTCAAAAGTGTAATTTCTCTGCAGTGTTTGTGTACTGAGAAAAACACTAATATTCCTGGGAATGAAGTCACTCACTGATATGCTCAGGAAGACAGTAGAAAAGGTATGTCTATGTTAGGAGGGCTGGGACACTGTCTATATTAATTAAGAAATGAAATTGATACTCTCGATTAGAGATCCCTGTTTCAAGATTTACTCAGTTCCAGTTCACATGATCCATAAAAAACATGATCCATAAAAAAATCTAAGAATTACTTTTCTAAAGAAACTATTCAGACATTGTTTTAGCAAAAAATGAGGCAGCATGGTAGAAGGTGACATTGTCCCTTTGCTGTTTCATAGGTAAAATAGCTCTCATGCTCCAGGAATAAGAATTCTCTCCTTTGGAAGAATTAGTAAGGAAACATATACGGTTTGTATTGTGTGGGAAATCAGTTTCAATGATTGTCACTGTCCCTGCTGGCTTTATGCTTGTCAATCTCTGCAGCTGATAGTCTGAGGTCTTGCACAAGTACTAAACTAGTCTTTAAAAAAGTGTAGAGCAGTTGTATATGACATGCACCACAGGACAACCTGACTGTGAGTGGCAGATTTTCAATTTGCAATATGTACTTTATAAGGAATCACACTTTCTTTTGGTATAAATGGGGAAAAAAATATTCTTGTGTTCATCAAACGGTTGGAGCTACATGACAACAAGCAAGAAGTCCGGAAACCATGGAAAAGAGGGCATCATAATCCATAACACTGCATAATTAATCGTTTTCTCAAAAACACAATCTTAAAAGCCTTGAAGTGTTTATAAGCTTCCAGTGGCCTATTAATAAAACACAGTCAAAATGGAAATTAACTCTTTAAAATATGACAGTAGATAAAATTAAATTTTTCAAGAGATAAAATTAGTCTGAGGGCATGTATCTCTTTGTCTCACTTTCCTTTAGAAAGAATCACTGAATAAATCTAACTTTTGATTTAAACTGAAGGTATGTACAATAGTGTATGAGATGGTAATTAGTTCTACAGATCAGGAAATATGTTAGCACAGGAGCCATATAATCTAAAAATAAAACTGTTCCAATGGTTTAGCAGATTGGCTAAACAGCACAGTTTCTGAAGGCAAGAACTATCAAGAAATTTAAGCATTTCTCAGTGCTTCATGATATTTTTCCATTGCCTGTAATTTTTTTTTTTTTAAATAAAGCCTAATTGGTTTACAATACACACTCATCATTTCACATGCCAAAAATACCATCTATTAGAGGAACATTAAGGTGATAAAATAATCCCACAGAAGCAAGAAAAACTGTAGTTGCAGATTAAACCTCTATGGTTTAATATAAAGGGCACCACAGGAAGACATTAATGTGGAACCTAATTTTGGAAACATAATAATGATTATTTTCCAACAGCTAATAAGAATAATCGGCATTTATACTAGCATCTTGCCTCCTGTCTGATCTGGATGCATTCAGTACTGCTGAAGTGAAGCTACCTTTTGTGATATGCTCTAGAGAAGCGCTGGTAGGAGCCCTCCAGTTGCCATGAAAAGGGATGTTTATGTGGGTGGGTTCTGAGGTCGGGGAGCTAAGCTAAAGCAGTACTGAGTGCTTTAGAAAAGCTCAGGCTAATGCCTACCTAAAGTGAAAGGAGCTGTGAGTATGGCATCTTCATAGTCTTTTAATTCAATTTGTGCTTGGGGAATTTGTTTCATTTTGGTTTTAGTTAATTTTTCAGTTTTTATTACGCTAAGTAAATACTGAAAACAGATCATATTATTGATTTGGTAGTAATATAATAATAAAACTGATGTAAATTTAGATAAAATTGTGTAATAATACTCTTATTAAGCTTCAGAGAAATAAGCATGTATATACTTGTTGAGCTAGTCCAAAAATTCAGGAAGTTAGTCATGTCTAATGTTGGTACTTCCTCAGGATTACAAAAGCTGCTATGTATTGATCATAGACTGAGTCAAAAAATGGCTTCTCAAAACAGACACAAAGAATTAAGGAGTGATGCTGGTCATCACTAAGCCATTGTGCCTGATTTTTCAAGCTGTATTTGCCTGTACACTTTAATAAATTGCACTCAGCCAACAATGCTGTTACAGTAAGTTACCCTGCACTCTCCACAGCTTCACTCCCTAGCTGTGCTGGTGTCAGCTTTTGCTTGTGGATGAGGCTGTAAGTGTTGATGTGGCTAGAGGGGAATAAGATTGGGAAACCAAGCAGGTTAAAACTAACCAGTTTTTCATAGGATCATAGACCTATAGAATGGTTTGTGTTGGAACCGAGCTTAAAGATGATCTAGTTCCAACCCCCCTGCCTGGGGCAGGGCCCCCTTCCCCCAGCCCAGGGTGCTCCCAGCCCCGTCCAACCTGGCCTTGACCCCTTCCAGGGAGGGGGCAGCCACAGCTGCTCTGGGCAAACTGGGCCAGCGCCTCACCACCCTCACAGTAAAGAATTTATTCCTTATATCTAATCTAAATCTACCCTCTTCCAGTTTAAAATGCTTACCCATCAGTGTATCACTACACTCTCTGATAAAGCATCCCTCTCCACATTTCCTGTAGCCCCCTTTTAAGTACTGAAAACCCGCTATAAGGTCTCCCTGGAGTCTTCTCTTCTCTGGGCTGAACAACCCCAACTCTCCCAGCCTGGCCTCACAGGGGAGCTGCTCCAGCCCCCCGATCATCTTCGTGCCCTCCTCTGGACCCGCTCGAGCAGGTCCGTGTCCTCCTTATGCTGGGGGCCCCCGAGCTGGACACAGTGCTACGGGTGGAGTCTCACAAAAGCAGAGTAGAGGGGAGAATCCCCTCCCTTGACCTGCTGGCCACACTTCTCTTCATGCAGCCCAGGACATGGTTGGCTTTCTGGGCTGCAAGCACACACTGTGGGCTCATAGCCTGTTTTCCACCCACAAACACCCCCAAGTCCTTCTCTGTTTTTCTCTCTTTTTTCCCCTCTCTGGGTTAGTTTTACCCAGGATCCATTCCACATTCCATACCACCCTGTGCCTTCCCTAACATTGTTGCTCTCTCCACATAGAAGAAAGAGCTGTTCAGCCACCAGCTGCCTGCGCCAGGGGAGAGCAGGGCTGTTTCCTCTGGCAGCGGTGTTTGAAGCGTGTGTGACACTGTAGCTGCCACCACATGGCATTTGCTGTTCCCCTGGAGCTGAGCGGACTGCAGGTGGCACAGTCATGGCGGTGACCTAATTAACCAGCATCTTGGCCCAGACGCAAGCTCAGTTTTCTGTCCCTAGGGAGCCTGGTTTCACCATGAGGCTGGTAAAAATGGAAATGGGCTTGCTCGTGTCAATGTAACCCTTCTAACAAGTCACAGGCCACAGTTTGGCCCAGAAAGCAGTTTCTCCTCAGGTGCTACCTCTATCTACACAATCACATATGGATGGTCACAAACCACCTTGTCCTGTCCTCTGTGCTAATCGGATGTGAGCCAACTCTGGCCCTGCAAAGGTTAGTTGCATGGTTGTGCTCCAGCCAGTAAGTTATACTGACAAGAGCTTTGCAGTATGTGCTAACGCAGCTAAACGGTGTGCGCTCCATCAAAGGGGAGCACAACCAGAGTTAGGCCATAAATAATGACTTCTGTCTGGTCAACACATGCTCAGAGTGGTAAGGCAGGTTATGAATCCACTGGTTTGATAGACACTGGCACAAGCAAACTCTTTCAGTACCCACTGACTGAATGCTGGGCTCTAAACTGTCTAGTGCCATGGGAAAGAGATTGAGTTATTGCATTTGCAAGCATTAATCTCGGTCTCAGATGAGTTGTGTAAGATCATAGCTGAGGGCTGGGAAACTTCCAGCTTACTCTTTATCTTTCTCTACTATAAAATGGCTGAATGATTTTTTTTTTAATTAAAACCAAAACAAATCTAAAAAAATCACTGCTGTGCTAAGGTCTGTATTCCAGATTACAGTACAGAGCATATTTTTATGGCAAAATTTAAAGTAGAAATGCAGGTAGAATCTTAATTAAAGGTTTGCTATAGGATTTACATTATCAGTTGCTAATAACTATCGTACCGCATATGGTTAAATATCACCTTCTAGGCCTTCATTTAGCAATATCCCTGACATTTAATATTTATTTTTATAAGTACAGCAAAACCTGTACTTTAATTTAATACATAAACTACATTCAAACTTATTAACTTGTTTACTATTATATTCTGATTCAGTTTCTTACATTCTTCAAATAAGGCCGGTGGAGAGAAAGGAGATGATCCCAGGGTATTTTACATACACACAGTAATATCAACAAGGTATCAGAGAGTACACTGAAACCCAAGATATTTAAAAGTATTGTTTCTTTATTGTCTGCATGAGGAATCAGAATCAGGTGTGTGGATATGAAATTGCGTGAAAATGGTGTTATGACATAAAAAAAATGGGGAGAATTCAAAAGCACGTTACTGTGTTTTATTCTACTACATTGCTACATATTTAGGAGGATGCAGTTGGGTGAATGGAACACAGTCTGTAATGGGAATATATTGGTTAACGAAGGCTCGTAGCACATGGGGCTTCTTCACAGGCCTAATTGGACACAACAGCATCGATCTCAGTGGTGTTGTACCCACATATGCTGGCAGAAAATCTGGCCCCATGCCTGTAGGCAATGAGCAGTAATGTTAGAGCAAATATGAAAAAGAACAACTCTACTAATGATTTTGAACTGAGATCACTGGTGACACAGTTCAATTACAGCATCAGTTCCTGGTGTCAGAGAGGGGTTAAAATGGAATGTAATGACTCTTTAGCAGATAGATTTGGAGCAATTAGAAGTCTGAAAATGTCTCTCCATGTAACTAAAAATATAATTGCTTTTGAATAGCTAGGCTATAGAATCTTTTTTCTTCTTTTTTTTTCTTTTTCTGCACTGAAAACTGGGAGTTTTACTCCTATTACTCATCTACATTGAATTAATTGACTGAGGTTCTAAACCCCAACCCTCTAGTGAGTACTGATGAGGTTTTAAATTACTCTGAATTGCAAGCACTTTAAAACACAGGCAAGGAAGTGTGCTAAAGCAATACAGCATATGGAGTGAAGTGGTGGATTTAGATTATCTCGGTTTCACGTATCTGCATGGAACTCCACTAAGGCCACCTTGGAAAAGGCAGCATTGCCCACTGTTAATCACACTTTCTACACCCTATTGTCTGCAGTGGTTTCCAACAGGTCACCAGGAATGTGTAGAGTTTGTTTATCCCTGGCCACAGCAGCATGATGACTGAGGCTGAAATATTTTCACTGGAGGATGACTTTGCTATCCTTCCTACACTTTAGCTGAAAACATGTGGGTCAGGAAAGAATGGCTGGGAGTGGGAGAGGACTAGTTTCATGGAGGAGTCTGACACTTCCTCACCAGCCTCTTCCCTGTTTTCCTGGCTACCTTTTACATCACAGGTCCAGACTAACACTGCATATACCACAGCAGCCTTTTGTAGATAACCTTCTGTTTTCATGACCTTGATTCTGGAGCTTCTGGGAGTGACAAAGTTTCAGGGATCTGTTGATCACAAAGGGTCCAGCTTTCAAGGATCATAGCACCTGCAGCAGGCATTCCTGAATGCTGAATAGAGACATTTGCACTGTACTGAAATGTACAGGAGTGCTAATGGGATAAAAAGCAGTCATACTGTGTCAATGGACCATGCTGTTCATGTATTTCAGGCTGATTTTCAGCCCAGCACCTCTCTTCTGCAGTGCTTCCCTGCCTTAGAGGGAGGGGAAGCTCCTCTAAATTCTGCACTAAGAACAGCAGCGTTTCCATATGACAAGGAGCTGGAGAGCCAGATCTTGCACTTCCCTCCTTCCACACCTCAGATGTGTCAGACTCCAGGAGGAATGCAAAGCCAGAAAGCAATGTCTTTCAGCTGTCAGTGTGTGATCATAGCCCACTGATGCAAAATAGACCCAGAACTACTCTTATCAGGATTGGAGTCAGGCAAAAAACAAAGGAGCTGAGCAAAATCTACTTGTGGACCTCAAATGAGCTAGAGGAGTTCCTTCTGTAGGGATTGGTGAGACGCTGCTGCCCTTCCATGCCTTCCAAAGAGTCTGAAAAACATACTGCAAAGTTTCTGGGGCAGAAACTCATCAGCGGGCAGCAACAGAGGAGCACAGATATTGTCATGCTGCCAAGCATCCTCTCTTCTTCCAGTGTTTTAACTCATTTTCATTGTGATCAAACTTCATTGATAGACATGACGGCAGAGGAATATTGATAGCTCTCCAATAAACAGCTACCTCCCAGGTGTCAGATGCATAAGCTAAAATACTTATCAGATTGGCTAAGCCATCTTTGCCTGAAATCTGATAGCGCTGGCAAGCATCAAGAGATGCCAATTTTGGTATCCCCATGATTTTGTTCTGGACATAGGGAACTGCAGAGACCAAGAAACCTTTTGAGCTAAACCTTAAACACTGACACTCTAGCAGTTCTTCAGAACATTGACCCAAAATGAGAGCACAGGCTCAATCTTGGCATGAAGAGCTAAAGCAAATATGCATACATTTCTATCATTTTTATGGCATTACCAGATGTTCTGCCTCATCTTCTACAGTGCTAATGTGGGTAATGAGGCTGCCTGAAAACATCAGGTCACTTGACCTTGAGTGGAGTTTTCCTCATTCTTCTGAACAGCAAGGTTGCATTTGTTAGCTAGGGAGGCAATAAATGTTTATGCCCAATTTAAGCAATTGCAGACAATACCTATTATGTTTGGAGTAGTGGTTTTTAACAGTAAAGATTAATTGAAAAAAGAAAGTATAACTGCTGGTTTATTAAGGCATAAATCCATGGAGGTTTAATTGGAAGGAGACAGGTGAAGGAGAGCAGTACTTTGCCTTCTTCCAGAATTTCTTCCACATAACATTCCTAACAGAGCAGTAAGTGCCAGTTATATTCCGCCAAGGAAACAAAAGAAAGAAAGATTTTATTACAAGCACAGTCTTCATTGGGTATTCAGTGATATACATGTAAGATATTACTGACACTTGCCACTTCTGAGAGTTGATGAGTTGTTCTGGGGGTATCAAATATATGTCAGCAGAGTCCAGCCTGTTTGCTTAAGAAATGATCAGTGTTGGATGCTTGTTAGCGATTCCCAATAACGCATTTTTTTTTCTCCTGACCACATTTTAATTTTCACCTACGCAACCCTTACATCAATTTTGAAGTGATATTATATCACTCCAGAGTTGCAGAAGACAACAGTCGATTGCAGCAAAAGTCTAATAACTAGAAGTTCCTGGATTCAAACTGCGATTAGCCATTAACCTATTGTGTGACCTCAGACATGCCTCTTAATTCTCTTTTCCCTCAGTTTAGCTATCTAATTTGTTTCCAAACAATTGCAACACCTAGCCAAAAGATTAAGAGCCTCCTGTGAACCAGCTATCCTGAGAACACAGAATTAGAAAACAATGACAAAAGGAGCACAAAAGGAAAGTGAAGAAGGTAATGGGTGCTAAAATAGTTACCAAAAAGTAAATAAAAAGGTTTATCTCCATTCATGTGACTACCTTGTTGCACTGTGTGCTCTTTAACACTAAACAATTTTTTTCTAAAAAAATCTCATCAGCATCTGCTTCTTAGGGATTTCTTTTTCTTCTTACAGTTTTGTTGACTAATAAATCTGCCATTCAGGTTCTTTTTAGAATTAATATAATCTTACAGTTAGAGTAGGTAAGAACAAGTAGCTTTTCATGTCTGGAAAAATCTGGTAGCTCACGCAAAGCAGCGTTGGCAACTTCAGTTCCCATTAGTGATTTCCAATCCCTTCCCCCCACATAAAGTAAATCTGTATAGCAATTAAAAAAGTGAAAGACACTGTTTTGCAAACAATGTAAGCCCAGTTCTGAAACCCTTTTACACCATTCTAGAAACATGAAGAGATTTCTGACACAAGGAATTTCAAACGCAGCTAGATACAAGACCTGCTTAAACTGATGTAAACACTGAAACCTCTAAGTACAGACCCAGTTGCAGGTGCTCACAAATTCAGTTGTTCTGCTCATTTTGGATCAAAAAGCAGAGTAGAGGGTGTTCCAGAGGCATCAAAACCGGCCAGAGAAAAGTCACTCCCAGCTTGGATGCACTCTGATACCACACCCTAGTAGAGTCCTGGTTGCTCCAGCTTCTCGATACCCAGATCTAAACACATAATCTTGATACAGTATGGATTACACCTCATTAACCATAATGCTTGGGTCATCATTTCCTTAGATGCTTCTGTGCCAGGGTCTGTTTTGCATTGTGTGGGATCAGTCCTGTTTCTGCCATTTCTACTTCGTTCCCTGCTTATCGTTGTGGCAGACCAGTAGCCATGGGCCTGCCTTTGTACAGACTTTTATGCCTGCTACCAGATGTACATTCATCTCCAAAGTAAAAAAGAACTCTGAATTAAAATATTTTGTATCATCTGGATGGATTGCATCTTCTCCCATAATTACTACTCTTCTCCAGCTCCCTAAGATCCCTGAAGCAGGGTTGTTGCTCTTCACACATGCATTACCAAGTCCTACAAGTTGTAAGGAACTGAAAGAATTAATACCTCAAACATTCATCAACACAGAAAGCCTCAAGGACAAGCTGTGGCCTTTGTGATTAGTCTAAGGAGCACTGCCAAGGAAGTGCAGGGTGTATCAAAAGGTGCATGTCTCTACCCCCTTGTGATTGTATTGCCAAATTCCTTAGATAAGCCCCAAAGAGGGGGAGACATAGTCTGAATGAAACCAGACGTCAGGTTAAAGCCTATACTTTAATTTGTGACCGTACTCTTGAAGAAGGGCTAAGAAACTGATAAGCTAAAGGCTGGACAATTACCTAAGAAGAAAAAATTGAGGAAAAAGCAAAGGTGGTAGGGGGGAGCATGACCACCGGCTCAGTTGGATGAGGGGGTTGGTGCATCCCATCACCCCTCAATGCATGTTCAGAAACCATGCTTCACCTTTCCTTCATCTCTCATGGATATGAGTTCATGGAATACCTGCCTGTCTTTGTCCAGTATGCTAATCAGCTGATAAGATGAACTTAAAAGGTTACAGAAAGCTTTGCTGAGTGTGCACCCACCACCCAAGATTACCAGACCTGAGACAATGCTGGAACCTGGGGTGATGATCTGGATATTTGACTCTCTTTCTCTCCTTTCCTTTCCTTTCCGTTATTTTCTTTCTTATAGATTTGTCAAGAAGAGACCACATTGCTTACTATTCTTTTCCAAGTTTAAGTTGTTTCTACCTCAAGTAAAACATTTTAACTAGTCATTTGGTGTTGTTTCACCTTAATTTAACCTGAAGGGATCACAGAACCTTTACGACTCCCCGGGCTCCTAGTCCAGGTTGTAACACAAACCATATGATGAGTCAGTGCTTCCACCTTTCTGTACAGTCGGTGGCACTGACATTCCTCCACTGTCATTGCTTGAGACTTGTTAGTGCCCTTCAGAACTCCTAGTTGAAATGCTGCTGAATTACCAGGCATCTTTTTCTTCTGTCCCTGCTTGGCAGAAAGGAATTCCTAAACATGTATTTTCTTTCCTTAACATGTATTTCTTTTTCCAGAACCACTTCCTACTATGTGCCTTGAGAGAGCTTGCCTGTGACAGTCTAAGGACACAGTCAAGGCAAGATTTGTTGGTACTAGCATTTAATAACCCCACTGGTATATTCTAACAAACAAGCTCTTGGGTACACAAGTCCTTTTTTCAGGCCAGCTCATACATGATCCTTTTCATTGGTGGACCTCAAAGTGCTTGACAAATGAAAGGATTGTCATATTGCAGATGGGGAAAAGAGGTGTGAAGCAGGAGACTACCACGAGACGAGGATGATCTCACGGCTTCTAGGAAGCGCTGAATTGTAAATAATGAAGAGAAAGGCAGAAGGCTTCATACCTAACCCCTTCACCTCGGCATTATGCACTAGGATCTCCCCTGCCTGACACTGCCATCCCAGAGTTATCTTCCATGAACCGGGTGGTAATTCAAGATACAACATTTTAATTATTAATAAAAGGCACTTGGAGACATCATGCCCTATTAGAGAAACCTCTTACGGTGAAACTCTGCAGATGGGGCAGAATGTCGGCTTAAACGATATGATTAATATTTATGCAGCTTGATAAGCTAGTTTAGATCTTGGTCCTCCCTGGGTTTCTGTGGCTGTTTCCCTCTTGCATCCCTTCCCTCCCTCCTCCCCCTCCTCCTGCCTCCACCCTGGTAGTAATCTTGTGACTGCAGCCGTTGTTGTAGCTCTCAGACTCCAAGGTCAAGTTTTGAAGCTAGAAGGGGGCTGCATGCTTCTGAGCCTTAAACTGGAGCTCCTGCCCACCCCCACCCCCTAATTTCTGTATCTCTTTACAAGGAAGGAGAGGAAGGGGATCTGCTGGCATCTGCTTAAGTGCAAAACAGTATGTACGAAAGCACAAAGCTCAGATGGTCAATCTTGGATTAGGATAGTGGTTTTAAGTTTTGACAGGGTTTTAGCTGATGCAGAAGGAGAACAGTAAGAAACTCAGGGTAGGAAAGCTGCTGAAAAAGATTAAAAGATCCTGTGAAATGGTTCTGCAAGATATAATAGACCAGGAAGCATCATTTTTATACACTCTAAAATTTAAAGGAACAGGAACCTAACACATCTACCATGATTTTGTTCAAGAAAAGTTCCCCTATTTTTCCAGTTGTGCTGAGTTGCTTTATTTTACCTCATAGTGACAGTATCAGCCTAGGGCTTATCAATACATCACTGTGGGACAATTCACTCATGGCACACTTTAAATGAAATATCCGCAAATTGGATTACAGCCCCAAAGCACTCAGTAATTCATGCTTTCACTACATAAAAAGAAGCATGCTTGCATAGAAAAAGCGACACTGAATTTAACATAAAGCCTTGCTTTTCCAATTTTATGTGATGAGAGCAGACGAAAAAGCGGTGTTTTGCCTATTTGGCGGCACTAACCTTAAACCTCCCCATCCGTTAGTAAAAGAATATAAGGCTGTGAGCATTAGAGGGCAGCACAGTAACACTTTCCCACCTGCAAGGAAAAGGATTTTAGGATGCCATCACTTCCAAGTGGTCCAGTTCAGACAGTTCTGTCAGACCTCCAGGAGTTTCACATATCTCCCATGAAGGGATCTCTTTTCTTAAAGGGATGGGGAACAGAGGATAGGGACAGTGCTGGTCACAGGAACAGGTGGAAGGACAGTAACTTTCACATTGTGGATGCTGTTGAAGTTCTTGATCTTACAGTCTATCTGTTGCCAAAGGCTTATTTGTCCAATTTTGGCTTGCTTTCTTTGCTCTCATTTTATAAAGCTTTTAATGCTTTTTTTTCTGGGAGAGGGCAGAATCAATCCAGTGCAATGATTAACATACCAGCTGAGTTGTGGTTGAAGCATATTGTATTTTTCAGAGACCCAGAAAAATTCTGTCTTTGGAAAGGGCAAGTTTAAACATGAAAAGAACTAATGATCTGTAATAATGACAAATCACCCTGAGTATTATCTAATTTACTAGCACCAGGCACCTTGGCAATTTTTGCGCTGTGAGGAGGAGACTGGATCTTGGTAAATAATCCATAATTACACTATTGTCAGATGAAGATTGATTCAAGAAGACTATTTTTATCCTGGAGGATCTGAAGGATTTATTCTTTTCCTTTCTTCTGATGTGACTAAGTCACTTTAGTTATGACAAGATAAGCACATATGGTATCAGAATATACATGAAAATGTTACAGAACTGCTCCATTGCCCAGACAAGCCAGAAGACTGATCCAATTATAACAGGATGAGACAGCCCCAGCTCTCGACTAGGTGTCATGATGAGCCCAGCTGGAGGTCCAGACCAGCAAGTGACCTCCAGACTGTCATTCTGCAGGCCAGTGGGTTGGAAACAAGGCTAATGAGGAGGTGATCAGCTCCATCCCCAAGCAGCCAGAGTTCCTGTCCCTGCCTCGTGCTGACCCATCCTCCCCACGGCACAGCAGCCAGCTGACAGAGGACCAGCGCTGATCAGAGGCAAATGCTGAGCATCCACAACTTGCTGTACCAGGCTGTGAGTGTCCTCAGGCGATGTAGCTGAGGGAAGTTCAGGAGGCATGAGTGACACAAAAAAAGCCATGCCCAGAAACAAAGGGAAGGAAGAAAATTCTTTTGCAACTAATTAGAATGGTGTGGTGTCCTAACTCCATCTTTCAGGCAGGTGAGAAGCTTTTTCTCTGTGGCAAGAAAGAGAAAGCCTGTGAACAGATGCCCGAGGCCTGCAACACAGATTCAAAAGGCAGGAAGGAAAAAAGAAGAGGAAAAAAAGTCTGCTTGCATACTTTCAGCAAACCAGCTGAGTGAAGGCTTGTATCATTGAATTAGCTTTTAAATCAACCAGACCTTCCATAATCGAGGCCAATGCTTTCATTCTTGTACACTCAGTTTGACATGCTTTACCCACTCATTCAAACACTACCCGTTATCACTGAACTGTGCTGCAGGGTGCTTGACAAAACAGTGAAAAAACAAAAACATACATAAATAAAACTTGGCATGATATGTCTTTCTGGCTATGTAGATCAACAGCCTTGCCTTTATTGTGAATTTCTGCAAAACAACTTTCGTTTCCAGCAGATAGTAATTTAGCATTGACCAGGGAAAACTCTCTTATTTCATGCATTTAATTGTACCACAGATGACTGGAACCCGAGTGAGGAAACAGAAACTTATATGAATAAACTTACTATGTATAGTCTTCTAAGACTTGATTTGGAGAAAAAAGATACAATGGTTGCTTCTTGAGTGCCTCTTGGAGCAAGATCTGGCTCATGTTTGCCTGACACATGTGCTTTTTATCACCTTATATGGAACTGGGATATAACCAAATACATGTATAGATCATATATATGTGTGTGTGCATATACATGCATGCATACATATGTATATAACGGAACTTCCCTTATTCATTTGACCCTCTTGCATCTGCAGACCAGTGGTTCACAGGGAATACCAGCACTATGCATTACACAGTGCTTCCTCCAACAGGCTCTACTCCTCCATTGTAAAGCCTTTGGAAATACTAATAGAAAACTAAAACCCAAACATGGATGCCAATTACTATGAGATCTTGTTGCAGTTACAGGGGCAGTTCAGGATAAGGAGTGCAAGGAGACATAAGATGGCCTTAAACTAACTAGCCCAGCTACCAGCAGCTGTGTAGATGCCCAAATATTTACTCATCTCCTTAGCTTGTTTTTTACTTTGATCTACTGCAAGTTCACAAATTCAAGGTATTGTGAGTATAGACAAAAGCTGCAGTCACAGCAGTAGAGGCAGATGTACTGTTAAAGGGAGAAAAATTGAGGAGAAAGAAATGTGAAGAGAGAGAAAAAGGGGAAGGAAATAAAAAAGTGGTAGCTGGGGCCAAAAGAAGAAATTGCTGTGACAATGGGCTGTAACAAGCTCCTTCAGTCTTGGTCAAAAATACAATAGCACTATATCTTATCTGATATTTCCACTCGCCTTTCCCTGTTTCACTCACTGTCCCATTCATTTTGGTTCTTTATGGAGTCGTGCAGTCTCCTACAAGACTTTCAAGAGCAAATGGTGAAACTGTGTGCCACGAGGGAGCTAAGGTCCCCTGGGTGTTCAGAAAACCACCCTCCACCGGCTGTCCTGTGGCCAGAGCAAGTAGCCAGTATGACAAGAAAAAGATCAGGGCCACAAAGTGTCTTATTCCCAATCTCAGCCCATGAGGACTGTCCTTAAAACCCTTGAAGGTCATCTAACTATTTGCCAAGTCCAAACCACAGCTGTCAGTCAACACTCCTAAGATTGGACAGTCACAGGCCACTTTTCAGACAGCTTTGGTCCAACCCCTCAAGTGTATAAAAATCAATACAGGAGCTTCAACTATTGTCTAGCAGGACAGTGGACCCTTTCCGAGCTTTTCCTGCTCAATTGGATTGCTGAACATTGCCCATTTCCAGAATATAGCAGTGAGATTACAGCAGTTTAATTTAGTTTCCTTTTCATTCAGATGTACAAAAAGCTTCAAAGTACAAAACAGTACAGCAATGCAAAGAAGTGAGCCCCAGCAAATGGCCTGTCAGCTATTGAAAGTCTACAGCTTCTTTCTAGAAGGTGAAGACCCAACTGTCTGCATGTCTGCATCAACCAGCCAGGTGGGCTTGGCTGGGCAAACGAAGGGTAATTTTTGATGTGTGATCTGCCTGTGGATCCTTTCTGAGGCACTTGAAAGAGTGAAGGAACATCAGACTTACTATCTTTTATACGGGACTAGATAACTAAATGAGAAGAACCCAAGTCCACAGAGGGACCCTTGTTCTTAAGACTAGAAAAAAGTCCTGCCTAAAACCTGTCCTGTTCTGCATCTGAAAAACCATAGTCAGTTTTATTTTCTTGTGTAAAGTTCTTCAGTGCTGCATCCAAGTTTAACCTTAAGATTCAGTTCCCTGATTGTCCATATATATATATATATATTTTTTTTTTTTTTTTCAGGTGTTAGTTGGTGTGTTTCTGTGGTTGGAAGGCACTCTGGTCATGTACCCTGACCTGGAATTTGAGAACTCAAATGCAGCTTCAGTGACAAAACTTGCTTTGCACACTCCCAGAGCTTCTGCTGTATTGACAGCTTCACTTCAGCAGCTATCTCTCACCTAAATCTGGTCACGAGCTAAAAAAGTGGGAGTTTTGTGGCCAGCTTTCCTGATGTACCTGCTTTTCATGTTTTCCAGTAGTGTTGTGTTCTGTGCAAAACACAGGTACTCTGGCAAACCTTTCTAAAAAGCCTCATTGAGGCTTTGAATGCTGCCCCAATTTTACACAGTTGCATAGCTGTGATACCATCCACCCAGGAGATCAGATTCCTGGGTATAGTGCATTTTTGAAGAGTTATTGATTTCAAATGCCTGCTTCTTGCAAGAGCACCTCAACAAACAAACCGTTTTGGGGGGAGTATTCTGCCTCTCTTGTTGAAGAAAGAAATAAGATTTCTTGGGCAAGTGTGACTCTTTACCCAGAGAACAAGGCACATGACTGGGAAAGGAGCTTCCTGGGTTCCTGATTGTAAGGATACAGTGGATATGTTTTAGGCAATGATTTGATAGTGCAAATAGCACTGTCAGTTCGCTTTTCTTATCAGCATGGTCATAAATAATTGTAACACAGTAATTTTCTTGCTATTTCCTTCATTTCTAACTTTAACATGTCTTGGGGAGTACTTTGATAGAAGAGCCCCTTGCTCTGGTTTTTCATTCTCTGATTGGCATGGACCGATCTGTCTACACAGTTGGAAGAGACAGTAGAAGATACTCTTATTCCCCTTCTCCTGATGCGTAGTTGTGGTCTTCATTGCCCGAGGGTGATTTAGTACAGCAGTGCTTAGACTTTGCCTGTAGAATTACTTGGAGGAATGTACGGGTGCATGATTTTATGTGGCTTTCCTCTGTAGACCTCAATAGCTTTGTAGGTGCATCTTACCATCTGCATGGAGTACTCTACAAGTCTGGGACCAACTTTTGGATGAGTTCCCCCTTTATCTGAGATGTAGCTGAAGTGGGTGCTATTGTTTGTGTAGGTTGTCAAACTAATAACATTTGTCCTTGTTTATATTGGAATATACCTTTTATTTTTCCCCTTGAGTATCATCCATCTGTAGATGTGTTAAAAATATGTATAGTTACCCCATTGTAACTACTGAGTAGAAAAGCATCCCTCCACTGTTTTTTTTGGTAAAATCAGGCAGTTTTAATACATGAGGTGTTGCATGGCTTGTAAAGACACATGGGTTGTATATTTTGGTGATGAGATTCTGGTATACTAAGGATTCACAAACCTTTCCTACTCCATCGGAGGTGTGTGTTTTGTATAAAGTATCGATGTACTACAGACAGTGGGAAAGGGCTAACACTTTTTCTTCTCTTAAGAAAAACACATACACCCCTCTCATAATTATGGAGTCAAAATCAACTGGTTAAGACATACCACAATGAACTCTGATGCAGAACTGCACTATATAGTTTTTGGGAAAAGATATGCAACATTTATGTAGCTTCAGTTTTAAGGTGAAGCTTCTCTCTGGAGTATTGGATTTATTTTTTCCTTGAGAACATGTCTGAAAATATCTTCAGCACAGTATAATCTGTCTCGTTATAAAGGCAGAGAAAGCTCATCAGAAGTATATTTTATGAGCTCCAAGTATAAAAGCTCCCTTAGATAGGGACAATATGACAGCTGGCAGACAAGAGCAGACTCCATCAAAAGCAAAGAAAGCTACTCAACTGTTCTTTAAATTGACTGTAGGACTTCTAACGAGTGGAGCCTCCAATCTTCATGACAGTATGTTTGGTTCACCTAGCTCTGCCACCACCTGTCCTTGTTCGAATGGCACATGACAGTGATCAGTCCTATTTTGGATGAACATGCAGTCCTCTTCTAATCACTCTCTTTGCAGAATATCGTGTTTAATTCCTGGATTTCACGGTTCTGCATGATGCAGTTGGGTGTCGCTCTGCAGGCAGACGACTGCTGTGTGTGTGAAGCATTTGAGTGATTGGAGCGGCAGGGCATAGCTGCGCAGGCTGCAGGAGGTGGGGGAAGGTGTGAATGCAGTGTGAGCTGAGGGAGCCACTGTTCGGGAAGGGTGAAGCCAATCAGTCAGAGGAAGGCATTTAGAGGACAGAGAGGAGAAGTTGGGAATGACTGATGAGAAAAGTCCACATTGAGAAAGGAAGTGAGTCCCTGTGGAAAAAAACCCTTAGAAGTATGTCCTCTCATGACAGAACTATAGTGATGTTGGAGATAATGGAATGAGAAAGCAAAGAAGGAATTTCCTTAAACAAATCTTAATTCTTAAATATACTTAAATATTTCTTTTCAGATCAGTTCTCCACTCATCACTTTTAAGGCAAACTCTTAACCTTGTAACTTGTCGATCAAGACCTGTGTACTATTATGATAAAAATACCTTATTCCCTGGACAATTGTCTCTTTCATGAGAGGTAGAGAAAAAAGAGTGTGTACTTCTTACAGTACAGCTAATGACAGTCTTACAGGTCTTTAATTTTTGTCTTCGCTTTCTCTGTATTGGTCTTTTTTGACACCCTTCAGCTGTTTCTTTTTACTAAGAAAGATGGCCAACTGCCTGATTAGAGAAAAGCAGCTTGAAAGGCCATTGATTTGTGTCAGGGACCTACCTCAAATTCCAGTCTGTGCTGAGCATCCAAATAGTTTTTCCCTTGGACGTTGCTAACCCTCTCCCTTCAGGTTCCTTTCAAAGAGGTGATGATGCTCCAGACTCCTGTTTTGTCTTGGTTCAGTGTTTCTATTATGATGCCTACCCTCTTATTTTATTTCACTCCCTCATGGTTGACTGTTTTCTAGGCCTGTGGCAGCTTCTCACGGAGGAGATAGACTGTTTATTTCAGGTGGACCAACTCTAGCATGTGAACCATCTCTGTTGCCTCATGAAGTTAAGTTGCATTTCATAGAATCACAGAATCGTTTGGGTTTGAAGGGACCTTAAAGACCATCTAGTTCCAACCCCCCTGCCATGGGCAGGGACACCTTCCACTAGACCAGGGTGCTCAAAGCCCTGTCCAACCTGGCTTTGAACACTTCCATATTCGCTGTGCTGCAAGCAAGGATGCAGTTTTGAGGAAATAATTGCTGTCATCTTTTACATGCAGACTCATTAATTTCTGTGATGTGCTAAATTTGCTCACTTGGTTGATGGTTAGTGCAGGCATTTTCTAATTGCTACCCATAATGCACTTCTAATCCCAGAGAAGCTAATTTCACAGCCTTTATTTTCCTCCTCTTGCATTTTGTTAGGTGGGATTATGTTGATACTATGTAAATTTACAAAAGAACATATTTTCTGCTCTATAAAGGTACTGTCTGGACATCCACAGCAAAGGCAAGGGCTTCAAATGTTTATGAATGAAAGGAGACAATGGCAGTAAATTCAATATGTTGTAGTTTAATATAAAGCATTCTACCTCTCTGATGTTGAAAATCTATTGGCTTCTTTCAGATGCTATTTTATGCTGTTCAACAAAGATATTTATAGTTCTAAGTTAAATATATATATCAGGACATTTCAAAAATGTCTGTTTTTTCCCCCCAGGGCTTTCATTTTTTTAGGTAACTATACAGACAAATCTGGAAGGAAGACAGGTTTTTTAGAAAGGTGGAACATTTGTCCTTGCTTATGGAAACGCAAAAATAAGTTGGGAAACATAATGTCACTTCTGCTTTCCACAAAAATAAGTAATCTAGCAGCAGTGGCCATTTATGAAGAAATGGAGTTTATGGAAGTACCACCCCAGTGTCCCATTTGGTGAGAGACGTCTTTCATGTCAAGGACAGTTGGCTTCTCCACTGGCTTCGCACATGGCTGTTTATGTGGGTGCAGAAGTCTGAGTCTTCCAGATTGCATTTACTTTGAAGAGGTGTCTCTGACTATGATTTGAGGCAAAAATGAATTGACCACGCAGCCTAAACTAAGCTTGCATTAGTGAGTTGCTGTCTATGCCATATTTCCCCTCTTGCGACAGCCTGCTGTGTGGCCAGATGAACAACCAGAGCTGATGCAAGGCGGGGAGATTGCAAGAAGGTTAGGGAAAATCAGGGATAACATTTTCAGTGTCTGTTCGACCAGTTCACCTGTAACACAAAAGTTAATTTTATACCCATCTCACTGAGCAGCTAAATATCAGCCAGACCACTTCATAGGTCTGTTATGTTCAAGATCTGAAGGGCCTCCTACTTTTATGTGTCCCATTACACACAAGCACGTTGCTGTTAGACTTGTTGGCAGAACGTAATTCTTCCAAAGAGTGCAGTGTATCACCTCAGTTAAGGCCCAGAAAAAAGGAGCAATGAATCAGAAACCAGAAAAAACCTCAAGCACTAGGCATAGGAAAATAAGCTTGAAAATCGACTGCCAAATGTACAGCCCCGAGTTGCAGCATGGCTTCAGAGCGGCCTTTGGGGAAAGATTGGTCAGGAAATGCTGGACAAGAGTTTACAGTATCTTTTGTGCGCAAAAGGACATTTCACTTAGGAAGAGAGAAGTGACTTGGATGCTGGGTCTCCTCACCTGATTTTTAGGGCTGCAGGCAAATGTCTGCACCTCTGTCTGGGTCCTGCCCTGCCATTAAGCCAAATGAGTGGGATGTTCAGTGGAAAAGGATGGGACATGACATGAGAAATTGCTGGATGTGACAGGTAACTGCCTGAGGAGCTGACAGAAGTTAGAGATAGTGCCATGAGGGACGGCTGGATTTCACAGATGGCTAAGAGGGACTTAGGTGAGAAATGGCCAGGCTTCACAGATAATGGCGCTGGGGAGTGCTGGGGACATTCCTGGCCACAGTCCTGCAAGGCCACCAGTGCCTAGATAACCATGTCAGAAATGCTTTATTTGGGTATAGGTGTAACAAAACTGGTACCCAGAGGGAAAAATGGGCTGCTGTTGATTTGGGAAGAGGCTGCAGTAGGCAAATGGAGGTATGAGGGTTGCAGAAAGGAGCATCAAAAATAGGACAGGCTAATAAGGTGCACAAACCCTGTGAGCAGTTCTGCCTGGGGAGTACCTGATGGTCATCCCTGCTCGAATAAACCAAACCTATTCTTCTGACCATACCACAGGGGTCCAAGCTGTGGCCAGGAGGTCTGAAGTGGGGGACGGGGTGCTCTTTTGGGTCCACAAGGGGATGCCCAGGTGAAGGATGGGGCATCCCGGTGTCACCGTGTCCGTGCCCATTCCAGTCTCAAGGGCACTGGCAGCTGCCAGCACTCCTAACACTGACAGGTAGGGTCCCAGGGCACCTTACCTGGGACAGAAATAGATAAAACTGCCAGCCCCAAATTGCAGACTGGCATTTTGTCCCGAGAATATCTAAGAACAAAAAGATAATAATCTTCTTTCAAGTGAAAATGTAGTTAAGAATGTTCTATAAAACTAACAAAAGTGTATCAGAAAAGGAAAAGTAACCCATGAAAGGTTTGCTGGGAAAAAAACATTTATTATTTTAGTGGGGTGCAGGGTGCTAATTTCTCAGTGTTGTTACGCTGATCAAGTGGGAATGATTGAAGGACTAATCATGAATAATCATAATCATATCCTGCCTAGATGGGTACAAGTTTAAACATAGATGCGGTTGCCTGCGATTTTTTTTTATAAAGATACTGAAGGCAAAGAGGGGATATGTGAAATTAACAGCAGAATGGGCTAATTAAGATCTTCACATAGGTGCTTAAAACTGGGTTATTATGTAGAATGTTGCTTTCTTGACTGTCTTCTAAAAAGGCTGTTTTCTTGGGTGTTTGGGGGGTTTTGTTGTTGTTTTTTTTTTAACTTACCCCCCCACACACACTTCTGTTTTGACCTCTCAGGGACACACAGGTGTACAGGGGAGAGTCTGATCTAAGGAACCACAGCTGGGGAGTGCTGAGCCCACTCTGCAGTTTCTCCGTCCGGCCGCCTCAGACACGTGTTGCTGGGGAAGCCTCTGGGAACACGCTGGCACTGAATAACATTGAAAAGAAAAAAAACTTTTGAAGCAGCACTTTTTTTCTGTTGTCTTAAGGGTTACTGAGAGACTCTCAGTCCACACATGCTGAACATTGCCTCCTGAGCAGGTCTTGTGGTTGGTTAAAAACTCCTTACGTTTTCTCCTGAAAAATTCACTGCCTCTCCTGCAGTTTTCCATTTCACCCAAGGGACTCTTGGCTAACTCATGAATTCATTTAGTAGAAGCAACAGGAAGGCTGGAAGAAAGTGGACATGACAGAGCTGTAGAGAAAGCATTGGTTATGGCAAAGGAAAGGAAATGCTGCGTCTCCACATCAGCACTTCCACATGAAAGGATAAAAGGTACAGAGCTAACCAGAATTCATCGGCAGCTTCTTTTCCATAAATAATTTAAGTTCTCATTTTTTCCGAAAATAAAAATTTTCTTAAGATCTGCAAGGGTTCTGCACTCATGCTAAAACTGTTGTATCTTTCCAAATGTTCTGGCAGATCAACAGCAGTTTCAATTCTTAGGTAATTGCAGGTACCGTGTTGGCACAAATATTTGAAAAGTACTTGTCTGGGACACTACTCTGGAAAGCAAATGTTCACATTTCTCTATACTTGGAGGGTCAAGTCTGAGCTCCAAAGGGCAGTCATCAGCATTAGAGGGAATGTATCTCACCAGCTGCTTTACTACCACTGCTTTTAGCATAGAAACATTTTGCAATGCTCCTAAAACACAAGCACATGAATCCACACACTTTGCTTTCAGAGCAGATGCATTTTTATTTTTTTTGTCAGCTGTGCCCTTAACGACAATTGATGGTTCAGGTCGAATGCATGTTGTTATGCTATTTTTATGTGTGGTTATTGGGATTGCTTCTTGTTTGCATGATGGTAGTTGCCTGCCAGCTGGTGGCTAGATTCTGCTGGACAATTAGCAATTTTCCCCATCTGCTGAATAGATTTACTCCGCATGCATCTTGCATGTGATAACATCTGAGGTTCAGATAGAGATGTTTTGGTAAAAGGCTGTTCTTCACTGTCCAGAGCAGGGCTTTATTCTGTGTGCTTTGCATGTTTTCAGGGAACTATGCCTTTTGATAGAGATGGAAGTGCTGTTTAAGTGGTTTGTGATGCTCCAGTTAGACCCTGGTGCTCACAGTTCTCCTAGAAATGGAGCAAAAGTACAGAAATGGTGTTCCTAATTTGGTGAATAATAAGTATCAAGAATTTTTTCCTTTTCACACAAACTTTGCTCATAATTAAGTGTTGAGCTCTTTCGCTGACCCGCTTTGTTTCCACCTCCTGCACAGCTCCAAATTAACAGATACCCTGTAAAACGAATCACTGCAGGACTGAATTGTTTCAGAGACCACCTCAGTACATCTCATCCTGCCAAATTCCAGCTGATCGTAGAAGTCATGCTGTGCACCCATTTAAATTGAAAAGCTCACAGGCTTGGTTGGGCCATTTCAAAGTTTGCAGAGATTTAGCTCTAATCCTCTTAAAATATTAGGCCATGTGACCTTGCATACCATATTGTCAGTGGGATAAAGATCCCTTTGATTTTTATTTACACTTCTTCACATGGGAGGAGGCAGGTTAATTCATTACATCTCAGTGCCACCTTTAGCTCGCCAGCCCCTCCCTTAGGTCACTCACATGGATTGCAGGAATGCTTCTGCAAGTAGAGTTTGCATTTTTCTGCAGTTCTGTGTTCCAGTTTGTTCTCCAGAGGCACGCCTACAAGATGTCAGCTTTGCAGGCAAATAAATGGTTTAATTTCTGCATAAGAGATGTCCTTCCATCTATCTTTATGCAATGGAGTTTTTCATTATAAATGTTTCATGCAGACAATTTCAACAATTCATGTACTTGCTTTTACTTTATAACTTTTCAATTAAATAATGCTTTTTAAAAGTTGGCAGTAGTTACAACCCGTTGTTGTTATGAATTTTACCTTAAGGTATTTTTTTTTATGTTTACAGCGTAGCAAAGAAAAAGACGTAAAGAGAATAGAGAAGAAAAATGCTGTAACCACGAAGGATAATGGCTTTGAAAAAAACAGAGTAGACAGAAGTTCCACAGTCCTTATCTTCATTACTTTGCATAGTTATTTAAACACCTGAAAAAGCAGTAAAAATTTTTTTATTTACTAGTGGGCTTGGCTGGGAAACCAGGTTCCATGCAATGAAAATTATAGGGCTTTTCAGTTTAGGCCAGGAGGGAAGGGGAAGGAATACTTTTCAGAGATAAATTGAGAGAGTTTTGGTGTTGTCAGAGTATTCAGTATTTTGACAATGAAAAGAAAAAAATTCAATAGGTTGGGTACTTTCTGTGAAATTATAATTTTAACTGAAAGCTCATTTTTCTATCTAGTACTGTGTTCATATTTTGGCTAGTGTTGTTTCCCTACAGTATTCCGTAAGTCTAAACTAAGTAAGAGTAAAGCAGGATGATTTGAGGTCCAGTGCTAAAGATACACTGCTTACCTATAACTTCATGAGTTTAAAGTAAAAATATTAACCTATCCTGCATCTGCCAGTAGCCAAGCTATGATTATAGCATACCAGTATTATAAAGGTCAGATTTTGTCCATTATGTCTTCTTACACATCATTTTTTCTGAAAAAAGTAACTATTGTTACTCAACTCCTTACTTCCCAATGCTTTATCAGGCAACAATGTAGCTTGTAAATTATTTAAACACATAAAAGCCCATTAATCAAAGCAAATTTACCAGGTGATCTAATACAAGGCAATCCTTACCCAAACTTTATCTGTGCAGCTGTATTTTCAAATGAATATGTCTCTTCCTACAAGAAGCTGTACATTCAGAGCCTTTCCCACTGGCAACAATCTGTGAGGATTTCTATATGATTTAATAGCCCTTCAATGTGTAAAGCTGTACCCTAAGGGGGATAACTTTAAGGGACATCTTCCAATTTAAATATCACCTTGATCTACGATTTTTCCAGCTCTTATTATTATAAATAATAATCTACATGTTCAGATTGACAAAGGTGAAAAAAAAATCTACATTTTTAACTTCTACTATTTATTCTACACATTCAGAAACATTTTCTTTTTCCAGGCGAATTGACAATACATAAAAGCTTTAGAAGAAATGCTTTCATTTTTGGGGTCAGGCACAGGAGGATGAGGCTAGGCAGTTAGCTATAGCAATTTGGAGGCTCGGCTCAATTTCTGACTGAAAAGGAAAAGGTCACACTTAAAACATATGGAAGAGTCTATAGGTTCTGGTTCACTTTTCCTTATATATAGCTGCAGCTAAACCGATTACCTTCTCCCTACCACATCTACTCCCAAAAGCAGGAGTGAGGGTTGTAACAAGGGCAGCTCACTCCAAGATAGATGATGAGTCAGAGGCTTCAGCTGTGATTTGTGCAGCCTGGCATATTAATGTAAACTGATAGCAGCTTATAATGAGCATCTGCTATTGCCTCCTGTTGAAGATGAGGTACTGGACTTGCTGGACCTTTGATGTGACCTGAGTACAGCCGCTCTGCTGCTCTTTGTAAGGGCTCAAACCATTAGTGCAGCCGCTCAGGAGCAGAAAAAAAACATGCAAGAGCTGGATGTCACAAGTTCTTTGGATGCCTCTATGTAAATCAACAGAGCTTGGGAGTCTGAGGCAAGAAAAGTTAGGATTAGTCTTTGGGGGAGGAGGAGAGGGAATAGGAACTTGGAGCTATAGATGGTCTGCACCCCTGGAGTGGGCTTATATTTTTTAAACTAAATTGAGGATTGGTTTCTGTTTGGACTCTGAAGGCTTAAAATGTACCAGATATGGCGAGGTGAGACCCAAACAATATTGTGGGGGCTGTGTCCCATCAAAAGGGAGGACAGCCAGTGCCAGGTATGTGTGAGAATGATCACTCGCACAGCTTCTCCCTGAATAGTCAGTTTTAATTTGTTATCTTGCATCTCCTGTACTCCAAGAAAGGTGATATATGTGAGAAGGGAAAAAAAAGAAGTGGCTAAAGAAAACTGAGGTTGCAAATTTGCAAGGAGATTTGGGAGCAGATGTGAAAATTGAGGCTGCTTTTAATTCATTTTAAATAGCTGGATGGCAAGTCAATGGTATTTCTCTAAATGCATGGTTATAGGCTGAACAGGTATATAACACATATCAGAGTGTTAGATCTATAGATCACTGCTCTGGAATGGTATCTAACCTGTGCTGAAAATTAAATGTCATCCCACGTTTAGTATTTGATACAGTGAAATATGACTTTTGAGACCTGGGTAGAGAATTGAGGACTAAGTGAATACATTGAGATCCTGCTGCTGCCACGTGAAGGAGGAAGGCACAAGGTTTCTGCTGGAGTGGGTGGGGGTACCAGAACCTGTTCCTTGTGATGAGGTGACTGGATTAGACAGTTTCCACATAAACAGATGCAGGGAAGGTTATTACTATCTTAAAGCACTAGCGGCAGGCAGCAGTGATGTGAGAGAAGCGCCAGGTTATAAGCAGAGACTTTTTCTCAGGATTCAAGCTGTTGCTTTTTTAGCTTTCCATCCTTTCACCCTTCTGAGTGATCTGATGAAATTATTAGTTGCTGTGATAGGTAGTAAATGGAGGGGGATAGGACTGGCACTGTCTAGAAAGTAGGAGTGGGCTTTATTTTTTACTTCCTTCCAAAACTGTCACTTGCCCTTAAATCCTTCCTCTCTTCCTCCCCGCAGCGGTTGCCTCCTCTCTCTCTTCTCCTCACTGCTTATGCCCTTATCAGCAAAACCCCCTTTCGCCTTGCCCACGGGCAAGCAGAGCCCTGTTGTGCCACCTGTGGGGGCTTCGTGCCCAGCTGCTGGCCACAGGGCAAACCACATGCCCAGAAATGTGCTGTGGGCCCTGCCACACCGCCGGTGCAGCTGGCGTGGGAGCAGCTGGGAATGAGAGGGAATGGCTGGTTTATGGCCTGAAAAGAAACTGTGGGCAAAGGGAAGGCAATTCCCTCCTTGGGCTTTCTGGCTTATTTTGGGAAGTTTGATGATAGCTGCATGTTTTGGTTTTGAGTCATGTAGTGCAGGGAGGGGAGTGTCTCAGTTTAGTAGTAGGGTAAGTATATTTTTTTTCATTTGAAGAAAAAAAAAAAATAAAATGAGAAATATGAAAATGTGCTCAAACATTCCTGTTAGGAGTATGGAAAGTTAAAAGGAAGAGGAAGAAAGTAGCACTAAATGACAAATTCACTACATGCTGGACAGAATGACCTAGGGAGCACCCCCATGGAGAGGGAGCAGGCAGTGGCCCCTCCACAGCTCACAAACAATGAAACCTGGGAATAGTGGGGTGGAAATGGGTGGAAATCTTAAGATTAGCTCACAGGGTCTGAGAGGACAAAACTCATTAGAGATGGGAGAGGAACGGTAGAAAGGAAAGAGCTGTCAGATAACACACGTTGTCGAGGTAGGAACCAGTAGAGTTGTGAGGTAGACGCTGCCAAAGAAAGATTATTACAGTGAGTCCTCACTCCAGCATAAACATCACCTGACAAGCTCTCAGGAGAAGGAACAGATCTTAAAAAAGTACCTTTTGCTTTTTGATTGAGAGTGGAGACAACTATGGGTGTAACAAGCACAAGCTGTTTGAATTTGGTGCTATTTAAGAGGTGATCGCTTTAAGTATAGCAGTACCTCCTGGCTGTACAGGAGACTCTGAAATCTCAGAGGCTTGAAAATGAAAGGTGGCTGTCATTCTGTGGAAGGACTTCTCTCTAAAACCTCTCTCTGACTGTGGCAAGGAAGTGATATGATAGCTGAAGCAAAATGTTCCAATAAACACATCCACCCAGGGAGTGAATCCCCATGGGCAGCAAATACAGCGCCCGGACTGCTACCTCAGAGGGTGGAAGCAGGTTAGATTATAAATGCAATAACAAATACAGCATCATTGAAGACAATTTCACTGTAAATGAAAAACTCAGATGATACAAAGGAGTCAGTAAGGCCATGAGAGACTGCTCTGGGATCTGAGGGTAAAATAAAAAAGATTGGTGCTGGAAGAACACCGGGTCCAGAAAGACTAATGTGACAAAGTGACTGGTCAGCACTTTCAAGGAGGAGACGCAGGCAGACAAAACAAAAAATTAATAAAAGATATTCAAAGATCTGAAAAGAAAGAAGGCTCTTCCAAGTCCTTGGGGTGAACAAAATAAACACTGTGAGACAGGCGTGCTAATGAAAGGCCTGGGAAATGTGTAAAAAGTGTTCCACTCTGAGTAACTAAAGAGATGCTTTTTATATCTGCTACAGTGAGAAAAAAAGAGTCAGCATGGGGACGAGCCAGAGTCAGGCCTGGCTGGAGGGGACAGCATCAAAGGGGATGAGCCCTGGGAGGGCAAAGAGGAGTGCTCATGGCTATTAGGACTCACAAGAAGGGGATCCTTGCTTGACGGAGAATACATAGTTCCAGCCTTGCCGTGCCTCAGACATCAGCAAACATCTATGAATCCTCCTCCAGAGGAGGTGTGTTTTCTGCTGCTGATCTAGTTACTGAATGGCCAAGTCATTGCTAAGAGCTGTTTGCTGTTTGCTGAACTGAGGTGCTGTTTGTGTTTGTTGGGACTCCAGAGCACTGATAACCTGTGCCGCCGTCATCACGGTTGCTTGTGGGGATTTGCATCTTGCTGTGACATGGTTCTTCTGTGCTCGCATGCAAACCCTCTCTTTTGGGGGGGCACGATGGACCTAATACTCTTCTTACTGGCTGTGCTGCAGGCTCCAAGTCACTTAGAAGTGTCTGGCCCGCTCTAAAGATCCAGTATTTTATGTGTGGATACCCCTCCCTTTGGAAAAATGCTGAACTAAATACAGCAGCAGACAAAATTTAGAAGCGCAGGCTTTGTCTGTGTTGTTTAGTTCTCTGACTGGAGATCTTGGAGATTTTACAACCCCATGCCAAACTGCTGAGCAGTTATGGTTATACATAAGATCAAGGGTGGCCATACTTGACAGTTTCGAAGTAAGATTCCTTTAGAAGTCTGGGACCTATCTGTGTGGCTCTCGAGAAGTATCTGCTGGCTTATTCATTTCATCTCACCGGCTAACGCATAAAGCAGGAGTGCCCTGTAGCGGTGGCTGAATGTGCTGCCTTGCGGCCCCACGTCGCGGAGGTGCGGTGGAGGTGCCTGCCTCCCTTCTCGCAGCCCCGCTTCTGGGGGCAGACACCCACCCCAGCATGCAGACCTTGGGACAGGTGGGTGCTGCAGCCTGGGTGGACAACTGGAAGAAACAAGGTGCGAGGGCATATTCTGGTGGGTTGCTGTGCTTTGTAAGTGCAGCCTCGCTTCATCAATTTCCCATCTTTAAAATGGAGGGAATATAAACTCCTCTCTAATTTAAAGATAAATTAACTTCTGCTTCTGAAGCATTCAAGTGGCATATTGAGGAGCACCACAGGAGAGTCCATGAAGAGATAAATTATTTTATACAGAGGGAAGGGATTTGGTTAGCGTACAGTTAAGCAGAGCCTGTAACTAGATGGTAGGTGAAGGGAATGAAACAATATATTGCACAGCTGTGCATTGGCACCATCTATTGCACTGAATGAGGCACAGGGTTCCATCAGAAAAAATAGCATGTGGCCTCATAATTAAAGGCTGTATTGTAAGTGGAAGGGGGACAGAAAATCTTAAACCTGCCTTTTCCTAACCTTTGAACAGTTGACTTTGCACCCACAATGTTCTTTTACTGTTGTTATTTTTGCATGTAGCGCAATACAAAGCAGAAAGGGCTTTTATTATTAAACAGAAATGACAACAGGATGGATATCTGTGGCACTGAGCTGCACAGGAATGTAGTGGAGTCAGCAGTCTAGTCCATGATTGTTTAATCCAGGATTTAGGCAGTCTCCAGGCAATAATACAACAACACTGTGCAATCACAGTTCATCAGCCTGCAGGTTAGAGATGACCAGGTAAGGGTCATGTCTATGTATTTTCCTGCCACCCCACCCCACCCCTCAATATTTTTTTTCCCACATAGTCACTTGTACCACTGAAAATCAGTTTAATGCATAAAAAATTGCAACATTTTGCTTGTACTTCACACACTGTCCAAGAGTCAAGCAGTGAATGCACCTGCTTCAGCATCTACTCCTTGATCCCACCATGTGTTTTGTGCTGCCTTGAAGAACTCTTTTGTGTTAAACAAAAGTAAAACGTTAACACGAGGATAATAGAGAAGCAAGTTGACTTTTGCTGCTTAGAAGTAATAATAGATGCTTGCCTCTCTATGAACTTTCTGTCACTCAAGCTTAACCTTTACATGCTTGTATAGGATAAGAGATAGATTAGGTTTGCAGGAGGACTGAAGGTTAAAAAAAAGAAAAATACCTTAAATCCCAAAGGCATGGAAGAGAAGCCAGAGGTCTGATTGCATTGTGTTAGATGGCAGTTTTCTCCTCCTTTTTGAAGCAGCTCTGATACACACAGGATAGTGTAATGCCATGGTGTTACAGCCTCCTCTGTTCTGTGTATGCTTAGACAATGTTTTCAGAGGAGCTGGAGATCCTCATCAAATTAAGTCTACAGCAATATATCCAGTTTCTTAGGCTATTGTTTCACGTTTGCTTTTAGACAGTTTAAGGCCAATACCACAGCCAGATGAAGCTGTTCCGTGCTCAGCCCCTTGGGCCTGCCCCTGCACCATGTACAGACCACCACGTTTCTGCAGACCATGGGTTGCAAGCTGCACTGATAGATGGGTCAGTAAATGTAATGGAGAGAATTTATTAATAAATTTATACAGTAATTAAGGGTCCCCAAGGTGGTAAGTTTTTGCAAGTAAGTAGAACAACAGGACTAGGCTGCACAGGCAAAACCAATCCAGATGCTCTTCCTGTATCCCCCACGATACCTCTCCTCCAGAACCGGGGGCACCAACTGCCACAAGACTCCCCACGCTTCTCAGTCTTACCAGAAGCCTGGTTCTGCAGTCTGAGTCAGACCCTTCCCTCAAGGGTGCACATTTGTTTACATTTGGAGGCACGCAGGTCCTTAATGTGGTGAGGTGTGAGGACTCTGGTGTATGCTGAAGTCTCTTTTCCCACCCTGAAAGCAGTGTAAGTGCAGGCCCTGAAGTGAGCAAGAATGTAATACTATGCAGCATCAGCTAGTGTAAACCAGAGCTGCTCTGATTCCTCCATCTCTTCTGACTCCAATTTTATGTTCCCACCTTTCCCTTTTTTACTGCTGCTTGTAAGATCATAGCATGAGATCTGAACCAACTGAATGCTCCTGAAGGTTTTTTTTTTAAGTTTTATACAGACAATTTCATCTCCCCAAACAAGTTCTTCATGCAGCTGTGTGGGTATCAATCCTGGTGCAAGGGAGGGGGCAAGAGCACAGCTGGGGGCGGAGGTGCTGGATGCAATGCTGGCCTGGGGCACAGCTGGCTTGGATCAACCTCAACTACTAAGGAATCATGACTTCATTAAATATTCTGAGTGTTTCATGTTGCTTCTGGCCCTGCAGAAGTGAGCTATGTACAGTCCTTGATTACAGACTATGCCTAAACAACTGTCTAGCCTGAAGACATGCCTAGAAATCTCTATCACTCCCATTGATCCAGAATGAAAAGCCTCCCAGACATTGCCTCCACCTTCCAAAGCAGTCCTTTGCTGTGTTTGTTGTTGTTTGCGTGTGTTAATGCTTCTAACAACTTTAAGTCTCTTGTATTCATCATGTGGGGTGGCCACAGGCTGTGGTATAAATGTATGACCTGCTTGTACTACAGGGAATTTGCAAATTAAAACTAATTCCAGGGAGGTGGGTAGAGTAACAGAAAAAGGCAGCCATGAAGAACTAGTGGAGGAAGCAATACAAAAAAATAATCCAAGCCATCTTTATAGATCAGCCTGTATATTTACAGCTACTGTTGAGAGATGAGTTATTGAATGATACCTATTTTCACCCTGGCCATAGATTTCAGAAATTCATGCAGGTAGAATTATCTTCACCCAAGTGGTAAACGTTTGGACAGTTATCAAATCTAAACGTTGTTTATGAATTGATTTTTGCCTCCTTAAGTTCAGCTTGGCTATCCTTGCAGCATGCCAAGCACCGTAACCAGCCTGACAGATTACACAGGGGTTATGTTTTGCATCTAGAATCCTGTATGCAGCACTCGTCCTGGAGAGATGCTTTCAGATATCGGCACTTGGGGCGGGAAGGAAAAGGCAGCCATGGGAACAAGCACTCTTCTTCCCTGTAAATGTAATTCTAAAAGCTATGTTCTTTAAGGACAGTTCTTTGTTACTGTGCTGATAACTCTAGCTTTGCTTCTGTGTTTTCATTGTTTTAATTGCATAAACTCTGAGGGTAACAGGGGCTTGACATTTTCTACGAGGCCAAATCCTGTGGTCAACTCCCAGCTTTAACTCGTGCAAACTCCTAATGTGAAAACTGCAGGGATTTTTCTGCATACAGGCTTTTAGAATTTTATCAGCTGTAAAATTGTCTATAATGAGGACTTCACTCCAGTCTCTGAAGAACCTGTGCTGGCTGCTGTCAGGGACAGAGTGTGGAGCTGGATGGATTAGTGGAGTAATCTGGTAATGCAAATTCTTTATATTTAACCAAGGGAGCATCTACTCTGCAGTCCCAAATGCTTCTTGGCAAAACAGGCTGGCAGTGCTGAGCTCTGGCAAAATGGCAGTACCGTTATTTCTCCCAGAGGGCCAGAACTGAACTACCTCCCCTTCTCTCTAGGAAAGGCTATAAATAGAGGTCTACTGGGAGCCTGATCTCAGGATTGCAGAGGAAGCTGCCAGCTGGGATTGTAGTTGACCCCCTATCCCTTCTTCATCTTTGTTTTTCCTTCCTTTTTGGTGTTTATATGCTTTTGAGGTGAGCTGGTTCAGAGAATTAAACCAGCTGAAAATTAATCATAGGAACAGAAGAGTCTGATGCTTGCACATATTGCACATTGTTTCCTCTGTGTTTCTGGCTACCCCCAGAGAAGCCAACTCTACCTTCCACATGACTTTCTGAAATGCTGGACAAAGAAGTAAACAACGTGCAAGGCAGCTTAGGGATTCAAGTTAGCTGACAGAGAAAGGCACATATTATTCACAAATGCAGGGTCAAACTGGAAAACGTCAGTCACATACTATTTACTAAGTGCAGTAACAGTGACTGTTTCTGTACCTGCAGACCACAGAAAGAACGAAACCTTGTAGGTTAAATTAATGGAAACCGAGACAGACAGCGAAACAACTTTCTCAGGACTGCAGAGTGCCCAATATGTACTTAACTCACAAGTCACTCTGAACTCAAGAGCCCCTGCCTTGTACCTGCTTTCTTGAGAGAGTGCTGCATTTCTGTGCAGGAGGGAATGTGTCCTCAGGGAAGGGCACAACCTAAATGAGAGCAGGAACACCAGCTAGGGAAAGCAGCACTGCAACAGATTTAGTCAGCTATGAAGATATATCTGTTGTGTAAATTTTTCCCCTAAATATTTAGCCTGTTAAAAGCACTGCCTAATAAAACTGCAGGAGGAGAGAGATATGCTTTAACTGACCAATATTGCATGTGTGGGAAGGAACCTTTACTAAAGATGCCCCTGGTGCCACGTATTTTGCCAGAGGGACCAAGTGACATCTGCTTTATCAAGACACAGGAAATGCCATTTCCTATCTAGTCAGGAGCATCAAGCCAAATACTGGTCTCAGTTGTCAGCCAGTCAATTATTTGATTAGTTATGTACAGCCAGCTTGCATTTGTGGATCATCCTCCAGCTAGACTGCAATGATTACATATACATTTGACAGTCAGTTTCAGGCTTATTTTCAGCTTAAAACCATTACTTATCAACACAGAGGGCTGGCCTCATTGAAGCAAATTGTTCCCAACTCCCCTGTTCAAAAATTTGATGTGCAGTGATCAGTTTGCTCAGGTCCTCATTCTGGTTTGGTTTTTTTTTTTTGCAGAGAAAACAACCAGTTTCTTCTTCTCGGTAAGATGAAAGAAGTAGCATTTTTTTTTCCCTCATATCCCAAAATAAATTAAGTAAGATTTTCTGGCAATGGTGCTCATTTCACCCCTTGATTTTGGGAAACGCTATTCATCCTAAGAAAACAACTTTCCGTCTGTTGGCTTGAGGATCCAGCTGCTTGTCATGTTAGACCATGTGGAGACTGCATCTGAGTCCAGCTGTATTGCCAGGATCAGTGCCCTAGAGAGTCAGCACAAAAACACTTTGATCCCTCCCAGTGACAGGGTTTTTGCTAACAAGCCTCCAGACATTTCAGTTGGTATGTCATCACCCTTACTAAACTAGAACAGAAGGATGAAACAAAAGTATCTCCAAAGACCCTTAATAACATCAGTCGAAGGGGAACAAGTAAAACATCCCAGGTGAGACACTTCTGTAAAAAGCATTAGCATTGGCCACATGACCGTATAGAGGACAGAGAGCTGCTTTTTTCCCCCTTTTTTCTTTTCTCTTGTCTTTGTCTTCAGAGATGAAAGAAAGGATAGGAGCTATGGACTTCGAATTGCGATTGAACAAAGCACTTAACATCCTTTAAATAGCTGGATAGGGTCAAAGTAAAGTAAAAAGTCTAAAATGCATAGAAGAGAGAATGAACCTGAAAAGTCCTAACACATTTTATACTGAGTAGCCCCCCTGCAAATTGTACCTCTTAGTGATGTCCTGATTAGTTCACATTTTCCACACACTTAACAGGGACAAAGTTACCCAGCTCCTGTACACAGTGATTGGATTTATGCTTTTAATTCCCACTGTTACAGAGCTGCAAATATACCCTATTGGTTTTACCTTTTAAAATCCAGACTACGTATGCAGTGAGCATGTGAATTGTGCAGCCAAGATTTGGGATGAATGCCTCATGACCTGATGCACTTGTGTTAGGACAATATGTAAAATGTTAACTAATACCTTGTGTTGATGAAGCACTCTGGTTAGTGAATAACTTGCAGGTAGCATTGAATTTTGTGCTAGACACCTGATATCCAGGGTTTTTACAATCCAAATGCACTACTTGAGCAGAAATCAGATTAGCTGGATTGTCAACAAGGCAGTATGTGATTAGCATTAGCACAGCGACTTTCAATAGATCATGTAAATGAAGCAGGGAGGGCAGCAGGGCCAAAATAATTTTCTTAATGAATAGAAAACATGTTTTGTTGATGATTTTGTTGCTTAAAGAAAAAGAACTGCAAAGGAGAGAGAGCATTAAAATGCAAGGCTTTGTCTAACATGCCCAGCCATGCTCCTCCCACTTCTGCAGAATAATTTTGCAGAACACAGGCAATTTGATCCAAAAGCCTGACTCTGCATCCAAAGGCATAGGAAGTTTTGCCACTTGGAGAATGAAACTTTGTGCAGTCAGATAATGATCCAGCATAACCTAGTGGAGCAGAAACATTTAAGTGGGTGTTTAACGTGTAAGCACATCATCTGGGCTAGGATGCTTTAAACATACAACACTAAAAAGCATATATTTCTGAAAGAAGAGATATCTAAAAGTCTAGGAAATCAATGCACAGATAGCTTTTCAGCAGTGTGATAGGGTTGATTAGTTCATCTTGTCATGAACCATCCATTTGTTACCTTTCCTACTTATTAATAATGTTGTTTCAGATTATGAGTATTAGTGAAAAATGACCAAGTATTAGGATTTATGCAAACCAAGCAGTAGATTATTTGTCTCTAAAAAGCTAATGTTTCTGGAAATGTGTCGTTCAACTTGTTTCCAAGATTTTTATTTGAAAAATTATTTTATTTTTTTAAAACAGTCAGCAAGCAACCAAGGCTCCTCTTTCCTCCTCACCCTCACCAAAATATTTCTATCTCCCTTTTTGCTACAATTTGAAACAGCAGAAGGGAGAAAGCTGCCTGAAGCAGTAACTCATCCTTGCTGTGCAGGACAAAAGGAGCACATATTTCTCCTGAGATTCACTGCTTCTGGCTCCCCTTTGGTCTCATCAAAGTTCTGTTTTCCATCCAGAGCATCTCTGTTTTCAGGCTGGTTAGTGTCTGCATTATGGTTGAAACAACCAGAAAACTTGGATTGTTTTGTATTTCTTAGTGAATGGCACCCTAAGAAACGTTTTCCTGCCAGAGCTCCCAGCTGTCCTCTTGACAGAAGGTCTTGTGTCAGTGAGTGCAAATAGCTCAGTAAGTGGTTCCAGGGTAAATGTGAAAACTGCCCTTCATGCCAAAGGGAGATTTCTCAGGAGCATTTCACAATGTCACTCTCCACAATCATCAAGCCATGCCTGGTGGCAACCAGACTGACATTGCCTCAATATTTCTCTCCTCTTAATAGCACTTTGACAGACTGTTTAGTTGTGATTTTTTTCTCTTATTTAATGGCAGCATTTGCAGAGTTGGTTTGTGCTAGGTAGGTAGCAGTATGTCCTCTAGTGTATTAGCCAATCTTTTCTGCCTTCACAAAGCAGGGATGCAACCAGCTCTACTACTGTGCCTGTGGTACATCCTGATCAGAACTTACTTCCTTCTAGTTTTATTTTGTGCTATTACACTTGGGAATATGGGCACATATCAATCATGTCAAGATTGCTGAAGGCATTGTATCATCCTTGCCTGTCTGCTCGAGCTGTAAAGCTAAACAGCATCATTATATACTGCCCTCCTACATGAGTCAGATGATTCAACTTCACTGGTAAGAAACCAGTTCAGGGAACATCTGAAATATATTGGTCACATTACTAAGCTGTCCAATACTGTTATACAGCTAAAGACGAGGGAAAAAAAATACACCTGAGAAGTCAGACTCATGTCTCAAATGACCTTGAAAAAGATCCTGGTGACATACAGTGGTAGAGAAGAGAGGAACAGTTAATTTTTTCTTGTGGGTGCATCTCACCCTTTGGAGTGAACCAAACAGTACCCCTGCACTGGAAGACTCATAAGCTCATTTTCAGTAGATTTGTTAGTTCCCTTTTGTTTGTTCCAGCCCTATGTCACAGCCATCAAACATCACGGACACAAGTAGAAGCCTTAGCAACAGCAGAGGGAGTTCATGTCCTTTGTGTCTCTAATACATGTAGATTGATGCCTTTTACGTCTTGAGTTCCACCCTGAAGAGACACCTGGGATCTTGTTCAGTGTTAGCTGAGGAACTCTTGCCTGTTGTCCTGTTCTTCAAATTGTGTAATATCTAATAGATTTCCTTCTTTCAGTGAATGGAGCGGTGCTTCATAATTTACTGTCTATCTGTGAAGTCGTTCAGCATTAAGTCACTGCTTTATTTCCTCTCTTAGGTTCTGTTAAATGCTTCTACATTTCTGATCATGTTTCTTCAAGATTCCAGCTTTTTGTTAAATTGCCTATTTTGAAGACTCTGCATCCTTTGGTAACAGTTGTGTTTACAGGCAATAGCTGCATCAGCTGAAATACTAGACAATAATAATTGAAGAGAATTTGTATTTAACTAAGAAGTCTGATTTTATGTGAGCTGGAAAAGCATTATTTCTTCTTTCCCCTGACGTACTGCGCATGTTCTCATTCTAAGTCTATCCCTGAGAGAATCTAAATTTACTCTCTCCTGGCTTTTGAGGAATAGACAGCAAGATATCAGGGCTTGATGGGAAAGAAAGCTCTGAAATGAGGAAAGAGAGAGATGCTTACAAAAGAAAGTTACTTGTCTGTATTTACTTGTTTATAATAGTAGTCTGCAGTGTCTCTGAAGGTACCTTTACAAAGCTAAACCCAGGAAGCATACCGTACTGCGAGTACTCTGGGTGTGAGTCAGCTCTCACATGAAAGCTGTGTGATTCATCACATTTCTGTTAGTCTGATCGTGGTGTCATGCGGACGCTGCTGCTGGGTGGCTTGGTAAGGGGAACGCTGTCGTGGCTGCCCCGGGCGAAGCAGGGGCTCAGCAGGCTGCGCGCCCTGCGTATGTGTGGACATGCACGAGAGGAGCAAACACCTCGCACATGGTTTTTGCCATCCATATGGTCTTTGCAAGGAGCTTTAAAGCCGGCATGTGCTAACTTCTGCTTTGAGACTCCTTTCTTCTGCCCCAGTTGTGCAAGGCCAGACTCTCTTTTACGCAGAAGCCTCTGTGAGTAGCGCGCCCTAACTTTTATAATGGAAGTACCTGCAGACAAAAAAAGGACTTATGCTTTTATGCTTTTGTGTAATCTAGGCTTTATTCCTCAGTGGTGTCTTCCTGCTGATAAGAACAAAACCCTAGGCTCAAATGTCTATTTCTGTCAGCATCTCTGGAGGTGATGTCCCCTCTGTCCCCTCCCGTCTCTGGATGCCCTGACAGCTGGGAGCCAGCCCTCACAAGGAGCACAAAAGCTTCCTTAACCTGTCATGCCGGATACCTGGCTGGAAGGACACGCTGATGAGGAAGCTGTTTGGAAGAGAAATTCTGAATGTCGAAATTTTTTCTTTTTCTCAATGGCTCGATCTAACCGAAGTGCTGTAATTATTCTAGATTTTGCAAACATCACTGTGTTTTTATGAAACTGTTGCAAGTTGCACTTTTTTATTTTTTTTCTTTCTTTTTTCTTTTTTTTTTCTTTTCTTTGAGGCAGAACTCTCTGAGTTCTTCTTACTCTCCAGGTCAATAACACATTAAGAGAGTGGTGGAAAATTCAAACCCCTCCTTTTTCTTACTTTAAGGCTGAAGTGTTGGCCCTGAATCTTTTGTTTTACAGACTGCAAAGCTGTATTCCTCTATTCTGCTTTAACTGTGCTAGTATAAGGGCTCTCTTTGCCAAAAATATGGATAAAGATATATAAGTATAAAGGTCCTACACAAGTTAATTTGTGAATGTATCTATAGTGTGCATCTCTAACTATTGCTGAATCCTGTATAACAGGTAAGCAGTTCATGGTTGTGTAGCAGAACAGCCTAAGTGACAGTGGCAAGGATATCAAGGTCATAACTGTCTGTGTTGTTAGGGTTTTACTAGCAGAACCACCTCAAGTAGAGAATGTGAAAGTTATGGTGATATAGGATCCCTCACCTCGAGTAATTCCAGCAAAATATGTAACTCAAGGCTGTTGCAACTCCAAACATGGTTGAGTAACAGGGGTTTGATATGCTGCTGTGGCTCTGCTGAGCTGCAGCAGCTGTCCATGTGGACACCACTGATTGTTCCCACCAGCACAGTGATGCTTAGTTTAAATATCAGTGGTAGTGTTAGACATAACATCAATTTAGTAAGAGCATGTGGATTTGGTGGTGGAGAAATACTGATGTCAATTTATAAATTAAGTTAGATCCAAACACAGAAGCTATTCACGTATGCTGAAAATACCAATTGCATTACAATTATAAATAAATGAAAGAAGTCTCTTGTTGATGGCACAGGTGCAGACATGGGTAAGATATAAAACCAATTTACACTCTTCCTCTTGTGGGAACCGCTCTATTGGTATGAAAGATTTGACTGCATTCATGTTAGAGAATCTGTGCAGATTTTAGTCCAGTGTAACTAGAAAGACTTTTATGCTAGTATAGACAAAGACTTGAGGTTAAAATTTGATGAGGGACAGAACATCACTTGTATTTTCTGTGTAGTTAACATGAAATATACACAGAAATGAAATGCTGTGCATTAATATTTTCCACTGGTTTATTATGTCAAGTGGAGAACAGAAAGTCTGCTGACGATCATAATATTTCCACTGTACATCACTCTCTAACATAAAAAGTACATAAGCCATTAGGATAATGATTTCTACCATTACTTGTCAGTAAAATGTGAAAATATTTTTTTATTATCCATTTATATTCATTTCAACATGCATGCATTTAGTCAGAAACATGGACTTTTCAAAGTGATTGCTCCCTGTTGATTAATGTGACCAGAAGTTTTCTGATTTACCAAATAACACAGAACAATATTTTATTAATGGTGCCTGCTTTGTGTATAAAACTTTGCATCTGAAGAGTTTTCATCTATTAAATATCAAGGTTTAGAGATACTCAGAGTTAAATGAGAAAACGTATTTGTAGTGTGGTTGCTGTGTTGAGGACTTCACTCCTAATGCATACCAGCAATGGTCTTTCGCCTTTTGGATAAATGGAAAGTTTGAGTCTTGCAGAGGCCGAATTTATGTAGTCTCTAAGATGAAGAATCATCCTGCTGTAGTGAGCCATCTGTATGCAATGCAATTTAAAAATGCTGTTTGTCCTAGTCTGAGAAGGAGCTTTCTCTGTCACACTTACATTCATTCAGGACTGGAGGGCAAAATCCACTGCTAAAGTTGAGGTTGGGTATAAGGAGATGAACTTCACATAACAATTGGGTATAAGGAGATGATCTTCACATAACTTGCCATCTCCTCCCTTTAAAACAGTACCTATCTGACAAAACTGTCTTTTGTCAGGAATTTTTGATTCTTCTAGACTAAAATTTTTAATGAGAATACAAGTTTCTGGAAAGAACAAGGCATGTGTCCCAGGGTAAGCAATAACCTTATGCTAGAACAAGGACCAAGGGCTAAAAGTTTCAGGATTTGAGTCACTAATTCAAATTGGTAACATAAATCTCTGCCACCAACTGTGCTGTGACAGTATATCCAGCTTTTCCTGAAGTGGTCCTGATTTGTATAGCTAACAAACTGGTAACTGAGATTCAACCTGATCCCCCATAACTAGAGACCCTCACCACCATGTCTTGAGGTCTCTTTTTTTGTCCTAGTTTGTTTTCTTTTCCTCATAATCCAGAAGGAAGAGATGTCTGAAATCTTGGATTTGAGACAGCAAAAGCATTTTCTATTTACTTACTCTAACATTGAGCTGGGTTGAAAGCGACAACATTTGCCTCTACTCCTTTTGTTTTTTCTTTCTGTGAACATTCAAGTGAAAAGGTTTTTATCCTCCACATTTGTAGGAAAGCAATTTTAGCAATTTATTTAAAAGTGTCCTTGGAAACCAAATATTATGTTTTGCCCAGACAAGCACTGTTGCTCAAGGAGCTTGAATATGCATTCAGCTGGGTAATAGGAACAACACCATGTGGCTGATAAAATCAATGTCTGCTAAGTAATGTGGTTCAAACTGGAAATATTCTTGATCAATCCAGGAGTAATTATTTTTTTTTTTTTTTTCCTCACTGAAGTATAAAATGGAACTAGTCTAACAGCAGATATTTTGCTATAGAAAAAGTTAATTTATATAAAGCAGGAATTTAATAGATATGATTAGGTCTACATGAAGATAGCATCTCTGATTTAATGCTATCTTAACCTAGTCAAAGTAGCATTAGACCTTTTCCTCATATAAAGTGTTCAGTGTCATTAAACCAATTCCAAAACAAATTTGACATTCTTTGTTGTTACAATGCAATTTGAGTATTGACACATAGGTTTACCTGTCATAAAACACAGCTGGGAAGAGATCTGGCATAATACTATACTTTCTTACTGTTGAAGTAACTGCTAAATATTCGCAGTGTAAAATGCCAACAAACCACAAGGCAAGACACTGCAAATATGGAAAGGGAGCTTGAGGGAGTAACACTGATAGAAGTAAACACTGCAGAAAGAGTTCAGGAGCCTCTTCAAAGTCAGGTAAAAATATTTCTTGCCCAGATTCAGATGTAACCATGTACATTTTGGCTGAAGAAAAGGCATTGTTGGCCTATAGCAAGGTAAAAAAGAGGAAAATGACCATTTAGAGCATTCAGCTTTGACTTGTTGAGAATCATCTAGAAAGAACGCTCCTTCAGAATCTGTTTTTTTCATTTGTCCTCAGACCTTATGCTAGTAAAATAATACACCAATTTCAGTCCAAGTCCGCTGTTTAAGGACTGTCATTTTGATTCCCATGAAAACAGATGGAGGGAAAATCTCTAGTGTGTAGAAAATAAAGCAAGCTGTCTAAATAAACCACCACACAGATTCCTAATTCCACTGTGGCCTGTCTGAGAAGGCCATTAGGAACAAAAAAAATCTACAAGGAACATTTTGTTGGCACTTCACACTCCCAAGGAAAGTATCTGAAGGTAGCCAAGCATGCGGTATGCCTGGAAAAGTGGGAGATGCTCAGAAAACTTAAGTTGTGCAGCATTCCATGCAACGTTGTAAGGGAAACCAAAATTGTTTAAACACGGTAAGTAATCCTAAACAGGAACCACTATGATCAAGATGAGACCTGAGTTTCATTGTGAAAGGAAGAGACCCAGTGTCAGAGCCACCACCTCTTTGGTGCTTATCTCTTGCACAGGGCTATGGGATGCTCAGTGGGCAGGCAGGGAGCTGTGGGGTGCAGGCAGGGAGCTGTGGGGTGCAGGCAGGTGGATGTGGGGTGCAGGCAGGGAGCTGTGGGGTGCAGGCAGGGAGCTGTGGGGTGCAGGCAGGTGGATGTGGGGTGCAGGCAGGGAGCTGTGGGGTGCAGGCAGGTGGATGTGGGGTGCAGGCAGGGAGCTGTGGGGTGTAGGTAGGGAGCTGTGGGGTGCAGGCAGGTGGATGTGGAGTGCAGGAAGACAGCCACGGGGGGCAGGCAGGCTGTCTGTAGTAAGCTAATGAAACTGTGCTCTCTGGTAACTGCACCGAGGAGGGGAAAATAGTATTTGCTTACCTTAATACCAGGTTGCAGTAAATGTATTTAATACATAATGTTAAACAGGCAATTAATAGACAAACGTTTCTATATCTAGAAATATGGCGGTATTCAAGTTAATCCCTAATGGCACAGAGCAATCACACTAAGCTTATTAAACTTCATATCCAGAGGCAGTATATTTACTACAGGGCTTTCATATCTAGTGGTGAAATTCCAGGCAGTTATATCTTTTAATTTGAAGGTAAACACTGATAGATCCATCACTTGGAAACAGCCAGTTGTAAACTGAAAATGAAGAAACAAAATACTGTAGATTAAATACGTTGCCTGTGTGATGCTTTCTATCACCATATACCAGGACACCGTTTCAGTATCGATGAGATTTGGCAACAAAAAGGAAGAATATGGAGGAACACATTTGTTTTACAGAGCAATGCACTACCAGGGCTGTGTACAGAGTACAAGCCAAGCTAGTGAATTTCTGCAGCAAAGTCAACAAACAGGCTGATCGACAGTGTTTGCTGATAACAACCACAGTCTCTCTGTTACACCTGGCCAAAGCAATCAAAACCCAGTAAGCATGAAGGGACCGTATGAGCAAGACCTACAGTTAATGGATGAACAACGGCAGTCGCTCAAGCTTGAAGAAAGCTGCTCACCAGAATTTGAATCTCCTTGCTACTACTGGTAGCAATAGAAGTGGTTATTTCTGCAGCATTAAAGATAACCCGCAGAACAACTGGTAAAAAGTGAATGTTAGTCCTAGGGCTGTTATACTGTGTTTCAGCTTGTTTTCTTGGCAGCATTACAGGGGAGTGTAATTCTGTGAATCATGAATATGATTCATACTAGCCAAACTGACCTTTGAAAATTGGGAGTAGGCAAACATATCAGAAAGAGATTCAAGCTCTAACAAATAAGCTGATAAAATGAATGAATGATATTTACAGACCCTGCTAGTCTATTAAGAGGTCACTTTGACAGCCCTGTAGGTCCAAATGTGAGTTTTCACTCTCTTCTGCATACCCGAGCAGCCGTTCATACAAACCTAATAATGAGGTGTATTCTCACCATTTTGGCTATTCACACAGATGACTCTGTGATAAATCTGTACACAGACTGCAGTGTGTGGTACAGAAGACTATGCACATGTTTTTGAGGGTCTGAGTGTTCATGAAGTTCCTGAAAACCTTAAGAAGACCAGCTGAGACAAAGAGGGAGTGAGAGGAAGAAAATAAAATTATGGCAGGTGTATAAAAACTTTGCATTATCACCTACAGTTGACCTGGACCTAGGGTTGGAGAAAGGCCCTGCTTTGAGCAAGCAGTAGTGTTAGATGACGTCCGGAGGCCCCTTCTAGCCAACGCGTCCCTGGCTCTGTGCAAGAACACGGGAGGAACCTACCTGAGCAGATGTGGCGGTGAGCAGGGTAGGTGCAGATGACTGTCAGCTTACTGCAAAATAAACTTCTACCAAGAGAGCACTAGAAGGTCATCACCATTTTTAAAGACTTTATCAGTTAGTGGCTGTAGACAGTTTCAGTAACTTGGTTTGCAAGACCTACGCCTCAGCTCAGGTTTGCTCTGTGTGAAATTGTAGACACCAAAAGTGCTGGAGGAAATTTAAATGATCTCTTATCTGGACTATTTTCTTAATCAAGGGATGCTCGACATGAGTTGAGAACATGACCTGCCATAGTCCCGGAGCCCATAGCTCCATGTCACAGTAACAGAATGATTTTGCAGGCAACCCTCTGATAACCTGTGCCATCACTGGTTTTATAACTTCAGTTTTTAGTTAAGCATTTAGAAAAATTGGCACATGCAGTTTGTGCACTTCTGAAACTGTGTCTTCACTCTATAGCTGTATTTTATTGCTGTATATGAACCCTTAAAGCATTTTGGAATCTCTCTAAAAGAGAAAAGCTGTTTAATATAAAAATCTGTTTCCTTTTTTTAGACCTAATAGCAAGGTAAATAAGTGTTGAGAATTGCATGTGACTGGAAGATTTGAGGTTTGCTTAGAGCTATTTCAGTGGTTATTTTGAACCTTTATAGCAAAACAGTATCATTTTCTTTCTTCACATTCACAACTTACTAGCATGTTTACATTTTCAGCTGAACATTTCCAGTCTTGGCTGTGCCGAAAGGTGATACTCTGTTTACTGGATGTAACACTGAACAAAATCCCTTCAACCTTTTGAATTACCTCAGGTTGAAAAGTATAATCCATTATCCAAATATTCTCCCTATCTTTTTCTAGTACAATAATATTGTACAACAAGCTGAAGATGAAAGCTTGGCCTGAGTATAGCAATTGCTAAGGATTTCTTTGGCTGGAGATGAAGGAAGAAGTTTTAAAATAAGACCACCTCTGTATCTGCTCAATGAGTGTTTTATTTAGATTGTAACTCAGTGCAAAGAACCACTTGCAGCCGTCTCTATAAAAATTTCCTCTGCCTGTGTGGCTGAGAGGCTGGTACTGAGACCAGCACATGCAAACTGGCTTTAGCTACTTAAAAACACTATGAAGATATAAACTCAAAGTCCTTTAATATCATTTAAAACAAAAACAAAAACAAACACAACAAAATGTAACTTTAATACAAGGTAGCCATAAATATGTATATACATAGAAACATCACCTGTATTTGTGTGTGTGCTGCACACACACACACACATATATACTGGATCTCTAGCTGAAAAAAGGGAAAGGAAGTAAAGATTTAAGTTCCTTCAGCACTTTGTCCTCCATTATTCTTCATATTACATTGACTTTCTTTCATTATGAGGCTACAGCCATGTGCGCAGATAATTTGTCTCCATGAAAACTTTAGTAGTCAAAGAAGGGACATTGCTTATTTCCTGAAGATATGAGCTTTAGTACATCTCATTACACATTAGACTTTTTTTCTTTTAAATAATAATTTTTAAGAAGTTGTAGGAGGGTAAACATCTCATCCTTTTTTCTTTTTAACTGCAGTTTTAGCTATACAATGTAATATGATCATTAGAAGCCAGTAGCAATTTTTTTCTCTGCTTAATTGTATATTTAATACTGTGTTCTGTCAAAAATTAGAGAATCAAGAGATCATCCCATCCATCTCTTTACTCACAGCAGGATCAACTATACTTACATTAGCTGACAGATGCCAACCTATTTTGGGAAGCTTCCCAGGCAATCTATTCCTGTGCCTTGCTATATTTACCACTAGAAAGTTTTTCCCTGGTGTGTACGCCAAATCTGTTGCAAGTTGGGTCTATTAGTATTCACTTTTACTCTTTTTTCTCTCCCCCTCTCCCTCTTGTTTCTAACACAGCACCTAAAAATGTACACAGTATTTCACCTGATTCTCTACAATTGAAAGAAAAATATTTTCTTGCAGGTTTTGCTCCTGTTTATACAGTGTAATATGCTGCTTACTTTTTTTTTGGTAGTTTTTTTTTGGTGGTGGTGGGTTTTTTTCTTGGGGGGGTGGGGGTGGGTGGGTTGTTTTTGTTTATGGGTTTTGTTTTGTTTTGTTTTTTTCACAACAGTCTGATATTATTTACTCACATGACACATAATCCAAGTTATTCTCTACAGAACTCCTACCTGTCTGGATGTTCACCAGTTGTGTTCAGGCAGGTGATTGTTTTTGCCTCGTTTAGAAATTTCTACTTGCCCTTAATAAAGTGGGTCTCATTTTTCCAGTCTGTCTTTCCAATTTGTCAGAATTTTCATTCCTTCTTCCCTTTCTCTCTTTCTATGTTGGTGTGACCTGTGGATTTATGAAATGCAATCTTTTCCATCATCTAGCCTATTAACAATATCAAAAATGGGTGGGCACAAGACATACCTTACAGAGCACCATACTGATGCCATTAATAGCTCCCCTGAATACACGTTTTTTAGCCAGTTTTGTACTCACAGTCTTATTTACAACCCTATCTGCATGTTATGCAAAGTGCTCAATATTTTTGAGCCTACATCTCACCCTGTTGGTTATCTTCTGTGGACCCCAATCTGAAGTTGGAGTTGGTAATTCCCATACACAGACTGACATTACTGCTACTGTGGCTGTATGAACTGCTGCGGAAAGGGACCAGAGGAGTCAGGTAGCCTTCACCAATTGCCCTTTCTGAATTAATACTTACAGATTCATCAGAAGAGGATGTCAAACATTAGTAGTTTCCATGGAAGTCTGAGGTTTAACGAAGGAATTTTAATCTACTCTGTGTCATATCACAAGATGCTGAAGTTACAGTTTTCCATATGCGTATCTACATCTTTGCATGAAGGTGGTATGAAACCTCCCTCCCCTGCGTGGGGGTGGTTTGTGACCAGTTCTAGGAAGGTGAGCACAGCTGGACAAGGGCTTCAGCTGCCATAAAAGCCCCAGGGTCTGTGCAAGGAGAGACACTGCTGGGATATCTACCTTCTCACAGGTGGACAGCATGCTCTCAACCTGCCGGAATCGCTTCACCACAGCTTCATAGATGTGAAGGACACAGAGGTTTGTTTGCTTCCTCCCTTGTTTAAAAAAGAGGTAGTACAGTGGTTCTGTTTATTTTTTCATGGCAGAGCTGTATTAAAGTTCACGTACTCCCTGAAGGTCTGAAAGACTTGCTGAAATCCAGAGTGCTCTGGGTCTTGTCTTGTGTGTGCATGCCATGTGATTAGGCTTAACACAGAGGGTCACAGACCGAGCAAAGACTACAAGTCTGCTGGCTCGTCAGTAGTGACAGCTGTCTGTGAGAGAGACCCATCCAAAATCCACTCCTCCCCTTGCTAAGAGGGAGCTTACAAAGAGCTACCTTGCTCTCTTTCTTCAATCCTGACTACCTCACAGTTCTACAACATGTGCATGGATGACTGGGATGCAGAGCTTTTCCTAGCAGCTTTCCAGCTGGGAAATACCTTATTTGCTCTCTGTGGTTGGGGCAGGGCTGCTTGCAGCTTGGGAAATGCTGAGGGAGACTGAAGTGTCCTTGCCCTACATCTGTCACTGCTTAGCCTCCAGCTGGGTAGACAGGTACATAGGATTGATTCGGGGCATTTTTATGCTGCTTTCAAGATCTTAGTATAATCTAATGCAGCTCCACTGTCAAGTTTTTGCAAATGCAGCCTGACTTTGAGATTATTTACGGCCTGGCTAGCTGGATGTTATCCTTCCTGTCTTCCTTCTTGTAATTCCCAATAATAACCTCTTATCTCAGTATTATACAATGAAAAACCACTAGATTGGCAACAATAAAATGAATAACAAGTTATTGACAGTAATTATTCTGCAATTTATCTCCTCTGCTTCACTTTATCTGATGTTTATTTTTTCTGATCCAACCTTTTGTTCACTTGTTTTCTTGATTGAGTGAAAACATCCTTAATGGCTTTTTCTTGTTCAGAAAATAAACTTTTTTAGCAGAAAAAGAAAGGCTGATCATAGAACAGCTTTCACTGACATATCTGTTGTGACTACTTTATAGTCTGCAACATATGTGTGAATAATATGTAAAGTAATACCACTAATAATAGGGTCTCCTACAAAAGCAAGGTAAGCAAGGTCTACGATACATTTGAAAAATAAATAGGCAATGCCCTGTAGAGTAATAATTTGCCACAGAGTATCAGGGTAAGCTCAGTAAACCAGCTGGGACAAATCTAACAGTTGGTATGGAGTACTGCTGATATATCAGGGAATGCAGCCCAGTAGGAACAGATCTGTGGACTAAAAGAGCTGAACTAAATTACTAATGTAGACACTCACCATGACCAAAGAGAGGAAACAGAGCAACAAAAAATGAGGAAATATATTAAATCTAAAAATAAATAGCCGAGCTTAAATTATTGCAGCATGTAATGAAGATTTTGCTGTTCTGGATGACAGAACGTCATGTTGCAGTGATTTCATTAAAAGAAAGTGTCAAATGCGCAGTAGCAGTGGTACTTCAGGACATCTTAGAATCCCCCCAGGCTATTTTGTTTAGATTTTCTGGCACCTGTTCTGAAATTAGGAAAGTCCTGAAATCAGGAAATGCAAAATAATGTCCTATCACTAGAGTTCCAGATATGTAGTCAACACAAGTGAAGTGAAAAATGAAGCCACTTAACACATTCAATACTGGGGACATGATTCTAATTTCCTGAAAAAAAACAACCAACCACCCCATAACAACCATCAACCTCTAATTCTATTTTCTGTTCCACACAGTCTTATATTTTATTTACAACCATGGTCTCTGAGCAACTTTCTGTGTTGCCTAAGTGATATGTCTACCATTTGTCATCTATTTGTTTTGTTCTGCAGAGAAACATGGACAGCGGTATCTCTTTTTTTTTTTTTTTTTTGTTTGATTACTAAGGGATTTTTGTTTCATCTTTTGCATACAAGATACTATACACTTCTTAGGGGACAGTGAAGATGCTAGGAGATGCTAGGATTCATGACTGCCTGTAACTCCATGGAAAACCTACTTAGACAAGCCCATGAGTAAGTTCTATCCATTGAGGGAAAAAAAAAAAAAAACAAACAAACAAACAAAAAACCACAAACAAAATAAAACAAAATAAAAACAAAACAAAACAAACAAAAAAAAAGCAAACATAAAAACCTAACAAACACTAAGAATTACTGTTGAGTATTTTATCAAGCTGAAGTAAAAGGCTTATACTTTTGTGGGTGGGTGAGTATCTGAATATACATTACCTGGGAGGAGAGGGAGAGAATTGCAGAGCTTTGTGGGAGATTAGGCTGTTAAAAGGAGTCTGTAATCTAACAGTTACCACTTTTTTCCTCGGTCATGATTCTCCTTATGCTTTTCTTCTCGGGTTGCTGCTACCTCAGGGCTGAAAACAGGAATGATGACACTGCGATGAAATTCTCATATCTGCCTTAAAGAAGACTCATTCAGCTTGTCTCTATTTGCTAATCTTCCACAACCATGCTAGGCAATCAGAGCAGCAGGGAGAGTAGTGGGGAAGGTGCAGAAGGGAAATGAGAATAACCAGGTGCTCGAGGCACTCTCTGACCAGCTGCACACAGCCAGCATTTCCAGCCCATGAAGCAAGGACTGAGAGGTGGGTCTGGGCCGTGTTGAGAATCTGGAATGAGCAATGACTGCTGCTGAGCTTTTAGATGAAGAAGGGCATGCTCTGGGAGTTTGTGTGCTGAAATCACTCCAGCTCTTCAGCTTGCAAATGCTAAAACAAGAACTCCCTCAGCGGAGCAGTGAGCGATGCTCAACCTATCTGCTTTGGAGAACCAGATAACTACAGACCTCTGGAGCTTCTCCCTCATGCAGCCTGCCATAAAGTTGAGCCGGCTTGCTAAACTTTACCACATCATTTATGTTTACCCCCCCTTTTCTGAGCCATGTTGCTTTGTTTTGGTGAGCTGGCAGGAAATGGAAAATCTGTGGAGGCTTCTTATATGTTTCCACAGCTGCCTAGTCACAAATATGACATACTGTAATAGAGTTTTCATAAGGACTAATCCTTGCTGTGACAATACTGCAGTAGCCAACTCAAGTTTGCTCTGGATTTTCCACTGCTGTAATCTATTTCTCTCTGAAAAGTAGCTCTTCTGAGGATGTTTTACGAGCACCTGATTCATCAGGGCTATGGGATGCATTAGGCACCTATCAAGCACATGTAAGGGAAGAATAATGTGGAAAGAGAAACCAGTTACATGTGCTCTGAAGGAGAGAGTCTAAACTCAATATTAAACAACGCTGAGCCAGACCTGTTCCAATATCATTTTCATGTATGCACTTAGTATTTAGCAGTAAAATAGTGTGGCTTACAACTGGCTGTGCTGGCACCATTTTGGAGTCCTGTTATTAATAGCTTATGTGAAAGGCATTAAAATTGACTATGGAAGTATTTTTAAGGACAAAAGTGTTCATGTGCTAAAAAGCACATGATGGAGAACCTGATCAGCTGGAATGTACTTCGTTTATGATGTGAAAGTCTCACCTAGTGTTGCAGGTTTGGAAGAGTAGACTTTCTGCACCAGAAATTTTGTCATCTCGTTTTTCTGTCTGTCCTCAAAGAAAGTACAAGTTTTGCTTCTGTTTATCAGCAAATGTGGATCCTAGATCTTAGCTATGATTTAGGAAAGGTCATGTGGATCCTAGTTCTTATCTGTGATTTAGAAAATGTCTTGTTCTTCTTTTTGTGAGTAAAAATTCCTGCCAACACATGAGCCAATGTTTAGATTTAGAAGAAATAAACAATACTGGAAGGTAATAAAAAAGAAGGGAGAAACTAGTTAGTTTAAAGCTCCGGTAGCAACTGATTTTTCATGTGATACTTAAAATAACACCACTTTCAACCCCTTGTCCTCCCTGCAGACTTTACTTCCTTGATCTGAATAGTATTAACGTGCAAAATTGTCCTGGTGTCATGAACTGTTCTTCTTCTCCCCTGTTGCATTTCTACCTCTTTGTGTTATGTCCCAATACATCTCCTGGTTATGTTGCTATGTTAGGAATGGTCTAATAAGTGGTAGCCAAAGCACTGGAGGGAAGGAAAACAACAGCAAAAAGCAAACAAAACCCCTGTAACATTTTCCCCTGGTAGCTGGTTTTGTACGTTTTCCTCTGCAACACTGGAAGAAAGCTTCATAGCAGTGTAGCTTACCAGTTCCTTTTTGGGTTTTGTTTTTTGTCCCCCTCATCTCTTAGTCATCTTTTCATATGTGCACTATAATTTTGTTCTAGGAAACCTGCCTGTTGATAATGGCAGCTAGGCAAAGCCTGGAAAATTATCTTCCCTCTCTTTAAAAGAAACCCCTAGCTCACGGGGAGTTGTAAATATACAAGGACTTGTCAGTCATTCTAGCCCAATTCTTCCATTAAAGGACTGTAAATTTCAAGGCTACTGTTATTGTTGGCTAGTTCTCTGAATTATTTGAACAAACAAGTAGATCCTTGCACCTAAATCCTTGAAGTTGAATTTTGAAACTGGTGACTAGTACTGCAAGGGAAACATCTTTTAATTCCCTTTTCTTCAGTTATGACACTCTTGATGCATTTGCTTTTTCCCCATCAGGTTACTTTTTGAAATATAATATGTTGTTGTTGTCAGTATAGAGAGACTGTGAATAGATCTGAGATTTGCTACTTACTTGAGAAGGAGACAGACTGTATATTCTCATTCCTGTAAAACCAGGTTTCAGTTGTCCTGATCACTTGCACTAACTCTCAAAGGGGCACTTTTACCAGTATGGAGGAGGTCACAGTCAATCAAAATCAAACCCATCTGGAATGCAGAGCAGGGTTTAATGTTAATACCTGCAGGATAGGGGGTGGATGTGAAAGGTCTGCAACACTTGTGATTTATCAGGAAAGCAAGAGAAGTGCAATCTGACTTCAGAATTGGGAAGGCACTGATCCTCACTGAGCAGTGTGGGGGTCTTTCTGGCTCAAAAGCTGTCATGAAATCAAATGGCAAGGGGATTTCTTGTGCATTTAATCCAGCTCTGCTAAACATGGTTTTCATTTTGTAAATGTAGGCCAGCTCTTAGAAACAGACCAGAGGTCTTCTGCATTTTAAATAATTAATTTTCTACCTGTTTATTTTCTAAACTCATCATAAAGTGGCCTCAGTGAAGCATCATGGAAAGAATTTTGCAGTTTGTTTGTGCACCACTAACGTAGGAGAAATTTATGTGAGAGTATAGAGAGCAAGGAGGGACAAAGAAAGCAAAATGAGCCTTTGACACTTAAAAAGGGATGGCAGGTATGTGATGAGTGGTGCAGTGCACGCTGAATCCTAAGGAACACCTGTGAGCATTGTAAATTGAGTGGAAAAGCTACATGTTGGGCCAAGACGGTGCATAATTGGAACCCTGGAATGTATTTGTGCAGTCTGCAGCAGGCGCACAAAAATATGTGGACTTGGCAAAAGCAGTCAGTAGCGTCAAATAATTATGAAATACTTGAAAGCCCCAGGTAAATAACCTCTTCAGAATTGGCAGGCATCAATGGGTCATTATTTATTTTGTTATTTCCTTCTTTATATGGTGAGCCGTCGCAAATTCCTGGTAGAAAATTCAGTCAGACAGACAGGGGAAAATGCAATCCGCAATCCAAGCAATAAGAACAAAAAGAAGAATGGCACTTACAAATTTTCCTACAAACTCCACAGTCCTTTCTAATTCCAATCTGCTAGAAAGGATTTAGCTGAGTAACTTGGCTGGGTGAAGTGTAGTTTTTACAAGTCTAACACAAAAGACCAATACATTTGATTTGGTGGATATGTAAGCTATAACAATAATATTCAGCAAATTCAATTCTTTAATCATTGTGACCATAAGAACCAAGTGTTTGTAATGTTCTCAGGACATGTAGAGAGTAATTACATTGGATTTTAATAAGACTTGCTGTGAATTGTTGACCAATGATTCACTACGGGAGGGAAAAATTAATTAAATTTTAATATGAAAAGTTATTGTTAATTAAAAGTTGTATGAAAAGCAGCCATAAAAAGTAGGGAAGCTAGACAGCTTTTGAAATGAATAAAAGGGCATATAAAAGGAACGCATAAAATATGCTTTTGGCTTGGAGCTTACCTTACAGGATATATACCTGAAAAGACATATCCATGTGCAGATTCTCTTCTCCAGACTTGAAAAATCTGTCCCAGGAAGATGCACACCCTGTGACAGATGATAGTTTGAATTCATGGATGTAGAGATAGGAGTGGGCTGTGGGATCAGTGGATATATCGGTTGCAGGAAGGATGTTTACTTTCACACCTTTTTGTGTGTTTGCCTCTGTGGAACTTACAAAGAAAAAGACGGTGTCCGCTGATCAACCAGTGTGGGAACACAGACACGTGGAAACGATGTCACTGCAGCTTCAAGGTGTATTCCAGCCCCACCACCTCTGCCTCTGCCTTCATCCATGTTTCCCATCCCCTGGGCAGGCTCTGCTTGCTGCTCCTCGCAGCGTCCTTTTTACAGGACTTGTAAAAGGCCCTCCAGTTATGTGGAAGCTGGAGAGAAAATGCCAGAAACAAACTTAGGCACAGATCCCAAAAGTGACCGAAGTACAGTTTACGGCTCTCAATGAAAAACTGCAATCCTCAGGACTGCAGCTGTGCGGCCACCCAGCTCCACTGTACCCGGGCTGCTGCAGGTCCCTGGCACAGAAGGATCTGCTTTTGGGCACGATTGGAACATGTAGGAGATGTGGTTAAGCAGTCCAGAGCTCGGTTCATGCCCAAACCTGATTAGAATCTACATTTTCTTCCTCCTCTCAGAGATTTGGACACTTTTGCAACAGCTACCTGATCAACATTAATGTAGAAGATAGAAATAACATGATTTTTTTCTGGATTTTTAGGGAGAGGATTATTGTGAGGGGAATTTGAGCTAAGTGGGAAGCTTTTTGTGAATCTTGTTCCTAGGCACCTTCTTTCCCTACATGTTGTATTTTCACTCTAGTCAGGGTTGTGGACAAACCTTGGACGACCAAGCACCATACATTAAATAATTCACCACCACCACTATGGCAACTAAGCCTCTTTAGACTCCAGACGTCAGCATTTTCCTTCACAACAAACCTGTGAGGGATCAGTAAGTTCTCAAGGGGGGGGTGGGGGGTGTCTCATCAGGCTCCTTTAACAGACTGCTTTCTCCTTTTACAGTCTAGAGATTCATGGGTCTTAAGTCACTTCATCATATGTGTCTCATTCAGGTCATTATTGTGAAATCAGCAGGGTTAAATCACGCATTACAAACTGCTTTTCCTTAATCATCAGTTTATCCAAAGGGCTGACAAGTGAGCTATTGCACTGAATAATCCAATGCCCATTTTCCCCTCAAAGATTAGGATTTATTTACTTGTAACTGACAAGCATCTACTATCTCATTATGATGGTATTTGTGCAAAGAAAAATTTAAATTCTTCCCCATAATATGGTAAACTCCTATGAAAACACCGTCTTAAATTTTCAAATAAATGCATCTGTATATCTGTATAGTCGGCTTTAAAAAAAATCACAGTTCAGTGGTCTGAAATATATTGGAATATAACACATTATTTGTGGTGTAAATGCTTTACAGTAAAATATTACTCACTTAACTCTATCAGGAGGTCAGTGACCAAAAGTGGAACTATAATTGTAGTCTAACTAAGATTCATTTTTCCAAACAAAAAAGAGCTTGAATTTCTTCCCAATGCTCAATATTCCTTAAAGGGCAAATACATAATTAGAATTAAATTGCAATTTTAATTTAGCTTTGTGAACACTGTACTTGCAGTTCTAAAAGAAACTCATGTGGAGCTTTTAAAAGATACTTGCAGAATCCTGTACCTCTTGATTGCTGAAAGCGTCTCTAAATATTAAATCAATATACACATATGTATGACCTTTCAAAGAGCAGTTTGTATGTCATTCTCCGTAGCTCCATGAAAATGTTCCAGATAAAATGTCAACAGTGGGATGTTTTCTTGCATATCCATAAATCAAAAGTTATGCTTGCTATGCAGTGCTGTGAATATGGTGACCTGAGCCGTACAAGCATAGCTGCACCAACAAATTATAACATTAACCAAAAGTAACAATTTATTTTATCACTATTCTATTGCCTAAATTACATAATTGTGTGACTATTAATTATTAATTTGAAGGCAAATTATTTCTAATACTATAATTCCCTCATAAATAATTAAAAAAAAAATAAGGGAAGCACTTGCACAAAAATTAATGATTGGTCCCTAATCACTGCACACTGCCCTACAGCTATACAATTACATCTAATTTACTCATCAGAGCACTGCAGTGCCAAAACAAAGCTTTGGAGCAGGTAGCCACCCAAGCTCTGCCTTGTCCTCCCATCCCTTGCCCACTTGCTCTGTGAACACAAACAGCTTTGTATTGGCACAGGGACTGCAGCCTCAGAGACTAGTTGTGAATGGGGACTTTATCCCAGAAATGGGAAGATAGGGGAAGGGAACGTGTATCTTTTCAGCAATGTTTTGACATTAGCCTTTGAGACTTTTTTGTTCCTGAATCGTGCAGGACCCTGAACCAAGTTCTCATTTTGCCTGGTTCTGTACAATGACTTCAAACCATTCATACCTGTTCTTCACTGGCAATGAACTGTCAGCCACTACACCCATTTTTGTTGTAATTCTGCATTTAATTGTAATTATACTTCTTAATTTGACAAGCACCTAAACATCTACAATCTATTCACTTATCCTGTGCCTATAATCAATAATTCATTCTCTGAATAACTCCATAAAAATGGCAAGGATGATGAATATTTTCTTTCTCTCTCAGTTTAAAATAAAATCCATATTAGTTTCATCAACCGGCAATTATTAATGTACCTTACTTAACCAGGAATTGATTTGATTCTGACAAGTTCTTAATGTCTTTAAATTGTGGTAAATAATTGCTATCCATATTCAGCAGTTTAGTATACCAACATAAGCTGGTCTTATTTTAATGGAAGACATAGATGTAAAACCTTGCAGAATATTGGGTAAAAGCCTTCAATTGCAGACAGTCATTTATTTTGCTTTATGCTTGTGCTGGACTGGGTGTATGGGCAGCTACAGCAATAAATGGAGGATAAACAAAGCTTGGGGCTCAAAACTCAGAAGCAAAATCAAGCCGCAGATTCTTAGGTTAAGATTCAAACTTAATATATATGAAACATCTCATCCCTATTTCTATTTTTATTTCCTAATAATCTGAAAATTGTTATATAAATGCCTACTTTTTAGAAGTCCTCACGGGTTTGGCATATCTATTAATAATTCAGGAGTTTGAAAGGATAGCTTGTCAGTGACATTAGCTTGTCATAAAATTGGTACATTTTATCTTATGGATATGGCTGTATTACATATACCTCATATACACAGTATAACTTCTGTGGTAGATATTTAGCTCAGCTGTTTAGGCTTCTTTGTTTAGAACCTTCCCTCTGTAAAAACCTGTGAAACAAAGCGGAAAATACTGATAATAACTGTGGACAGAGGGACTCTGAGTAGAATAGGTCTTATCTGAAATGTAGAATGGCTGTGGAATAATTTAAGGAATTTAGTTTGTTTGGGAAATGTAGTAAGTTTAAAGATCTCATGGCTTTTAATTTCACTATTCTCTTCCATTTTTGACTGATACACAGCTCCACTTCACTGTCCAGTGATGGATGTTTTCTGTTCATACAGATGGTATTAAACTGCCCAGACCTCAGAAAAATAACAACGATAAAAAAAAAAAAAAATCCTGTTTCAAATTCACAGAATGCAGGTAGAGGTCTGCCACATGGATTTAGTAATTTGTTTATTTAAAATTGCACTGCAAGCATGAATTTCAGCCATCCTGCTGGAGTAAATTGTACTAAAGTGGGCTACAAGCGTTGTTTAGGCCCCAGACATAAGCCTCTTCCCAGTAGGAAAGCTTACACAAGCCTGCTGGAAAAAATGCTTGTATTCAACAACAAATCTAAATTCACATTGAGTAGTAAACCTTGGAATAGTCTGAAATGATGAACAAACAGTCACTTGAAAGCACATATTGTAGAAATATCCCATAAAGATACAGGAGCGTACATTAATCATGTGAGCTAGGACAATGGGTGACCTTTTCTAATAAGAAATGAAGCATCTAAAGCAGCCATTAGATTTTGCAGCAGCCCTATTTACTGTACGTCTGTGGCATTCATCATTGCACGATGTAAATGTCCTCAGACTGCTGACGTTTGCCAATCATCCTTCACTGAGAGGAAAATTGATCTGAAGCTTTTAGAGCACCACTCCCCAAATTCTGGCAATGCCAAGGCCATTATAGCTCCTTTTCAGCCTTAAAATGAACAAAGAGCAGCTGTTGAGCAAACAAGGTTAACAAAACTTGGAAAAGCATTAGCACTAATTCGTTTTTAGCACTTTTCAAAGCACAAAAGTTGAAAATGAATGTCTGAGATGGGCCCACCACTTTTCCAGGAGTCAAATCTAGGAAGTCATTGGTAAGACATCTAGGCTTCTGCTTTTAATAAAAATTCTTGTGCTTGAAGATCTAATTCATGTAGCATTTTTAATAAACAGAGGCTGTTATGTACTGAGATGTAGTCACTGCTTTAAGCTTTGGAGTTTAGTTCCAAAGTCTGGACAGAGATGATAATTAGAAATGCTGTTGAATAAAGATACATAATTCAGTGGCCAGGGAATGAGTTCTCTTGTTGGGCTTGTGAACTCTTACTGTCACTTTGAAAACTTGGGTGTCTACTACTCCTTCAAGACCTAGTTTCACTGGCACATTTCTTTTAGCTACCCTATTAGAATCCTCTGCTTTTGAAATTAGCCTCAGGCCTTCTCAGCTTCACAGAAAAATTATGTTAAAACAGCAGCTAAACTTCTGCAGATCAAGCAGGGGCCTTGAAACCATCTGTGGGTTTTCTCGGTTTATTTTTTCCCTTGTTGATCTGCCCGGCTCTTAACAAATAGCCTCCTGCTTCTGATTAAGAAGCCACCACTTGGACACCAGTGCCCTCCACAGACCCAGCTGTGTCTTGTTTCGCATCAGCACTGAGCCGCTGGTGGCAGACCAGGTTATAAAACATTAGGCTTCACTAGGTGCCAGAGAAGTTTCATGCTGGCTTAAGTACAGAGGGAGTTCTTTGCCACTGATGGAAGATCTGATTATGGCTACTAACAGGTGAGCCCTTGGTGCTATTACTGTTTTAGTTTGCATGGCATTTGATGCAGCTGACTTGTCTGGGAGATTGGGGAGATCTTGTCCCTTTCAAAGTGCCTTCTTCCATTTCTCTCTGATGATTCTGATGCAGTCTGTTAGGGACTTTCCCTACCTCCTCACCCAACAGCTCTCACGTGGAAAGCTTCTGTTAAATGCCATGTTTCTTCATTTCAGTGAACATGTATGTAATACTGTGTCACAGAAGATCATGTCCCTTTATAGTGTCTTCAATGTCAAACAGGAATGATCCTCTAATTCAGTGAAAAATGGGATTTGAGATTAAAAGGAGCTGCTTCAAGGCAAAGAAATTAGCGTTGTAGCTTCTAAAAAATGGGGACAACACTTTGATGAGAGAAAAAGCTGCATGCATAGCCTCATTGGTGGACTGCTGTGTGGCAGGTGCACCCGCCTGATGAAAATGTGCCTTCCTGGCTGTTGAACCTTTCTTGTGCCCTTGTTCTCAGGGCTTTATGGTAGTTGGGGTCTTTGACCAATAAAGGCTGGTATTGACCACAGGTCAGATTCGTCTTGGGTATAAATGGAGTCCCTGGGGGGAGCCATTTTGTGCTCGTCCCTCCTGGAGCAGTGTGCTGCAGGTAAGGACTCTCCCCTTGGGTTGGGATGCTGCCTGGGGAACCTCCTCGGGTTTCTATAGGTTGGGACACTGCCCGAAGAAGTTCTTCAAGGTCAAGAGTCCTTTTTTTTTTTTTTTTTTTTTTTTTTTTTTTATTAGGTGAGTGATTGAACGTTTTGGTTTGTTGTTAAACCCCTGGAGAGCGTTTTGGGTTGCGATTAAACCCTGGGAATTTGTGTGGTGATAATTTGTTCTCCTACTATGGACATTTGAACCTGCTGTTTGTATGTTTCTGGAGTGTTAATTAATTGTGCATAGATAATACATTTTATTTTTATTGTTTATTTGAGTTTCTGCAACATGCTGTCATCCCTTGTTTAGGTTATAATATTGGATTCAGTCTCAAGTTTTCCTCTCTTCTTGGGTGCTTATTATAGTCACTGAACGGAATGCCTGGGGATAACAAAGAAACCCAGCTTTGGAAGGGAACCAAGTCATTGTAATCCAAGTTTTGTTTTTTGGTGATATGGATTATTGCAAACCTTTCTCCTTGGAGATACCAAAACAACCCCTGTGAAAGCTTAGCTGGTCTATGATACAGCTGCACATCTTCCAAACAAGACAGCTAAGAAAACTATCAGTCCAGTTGCCCTTTGCTTTTCTTGGCACCTATATGCAGTTCCTGCTTAGACTCAGAGTGGTTTTCTTCGGTTTTAAATCCCTGAACAGAATAGGTCCTGGTTATGTCAGTGTCCACCTGTTTGCCTGTAGATTGTGATGTTAGTGACCAGCAACCAGTCTGGATTCACTGATTTTCAATGTCTGTGGACAAAACTTCATTTGTCTTTAAAGACTAAAGTTGACCCTGTGAATACTACGGGCAAGGTGTAACATTCATCTCTTTGTCAGCCACTCTAACAGATTGCAAACATGTATGCCATTGGTTTTAAAATTAAAATCTCCACCTATATGACACTATTCAAGTTCGTATGAAATAACGAGAGGAGTTCCATGAGCTTGTAAGTTTAGGGCAAGGGTGGACAGTTTGTGAGTTATACGTAGTGCTTGATCATATCGAATGCAGCCTGTATGCCTTGTCCTGTGTCAAGCAATAAGCTGTTTTGGACCAGGAGCTGATGGAAAATCCAGACCTCCAGTTATGAAGAAAACAAGTCACTAGTGAGTACCAGGTCACCTGCATCTTCCCAGCCCTCCCCATCCTGGAAGGACATTGCAGGCAGCCAGCCTGATTTTCTTGCCTGGGAACCACTGCAGGTACTTCCCCATCCTACTGGTCTAAAAGTCCTTGTGCCTTAAGAGAGACTACAGGGAGGTGGATGATCTCTGTCATCCCACTGCACGTTTATCAAGTTGGAGTCCTCTGATAGGAGAACCCTGAGAGATCGACAGATGCTTTCTGTCAACACCACCTTTAATAACATTTCCAATAGTGGCAATAACAATTAATTGAAATGAATATGTGCAAATACTGACTGCAGTCTACAAAATTTATAATTAATTGTCTGAAATGTTTGCTTTTGGCCAAATCTGAAGACTTGGATTCAGAACTTTTTTGTTTATTATAGTGTGCTTACATTTTCCTCTGTGGTTCAGAAATCCCAAATGAGCATCCTCTGTTACAACTCCCCATGAGCAGAGATTTTACAGAGGAAAATATGGCATATGATCATTGGTGTAGTTTCAATAATAAGCTGGTTACATAAAGGAAATCATCTAGCTGACTCTATCTATGAAGCTTCATTGCAAGACTTCTGAATAAAAATGTTTGAGTTCTGTATGACCTTTTTTACACCAAAATCTGACTTGCTGGCAGATCATGCATCATAAGCATTTTTTGTTAAGAGGTGGGAAAACAGGGAAAACATTTTCCAGTTAACGTTTTCCAGACCTCTGCTGCTTTGGGTGAAGAGTGACAAATAACATTACACATCAAAAGACTATTTTCATTTCAGTCTCTGTTCTTTCTGGCTTTTCTGTCTCTCTCTGTCCAAAATACAAAAAAACAAAACAAAAAAAAACCCCACACTGCCTCAAACTAGAGACAGCAGAGGAAGAAAGGCTATCAAACAAAACCTTCATAAGGAGAGAGTTGCAGAGGAGGGATATAGCAGTGGTATAGAAAATACCATTCCTTATGAAAATTCAGTCACTGCATCCATTAATTCTCACTCTATCAGTCACGGTCCCTGCCTGTCCTCAAGCATTAATGAGTGCCGTAAACCTGTCAGAAGCTCAGACCCTGAACCACACACAGAAAGCAAGTCTTATGTCCATATGCAGGATCTATCAGTGCCATTTTTCACTATAAACGTGAAGGTTTTCAGTTCCTACCTGATTAGTCCATAGAGGGATACTGTTTCTATGCAAAAATTTTTCTTATTTTGCAAGAAAATAGTGGGAATTCTTTACCTGTGAGTAACAGCCTGTTTTGTTGTGTACTCTTCTAGTCCATCCAGAAGGCACCTTTCCTTTAAATACCATTCTGCAGTGTTGTTGTTGTTCAGATCTTTATGCAAGGAAATACTAAATTTGACAACACAGTATTTAAAGTAAGATTTGGTAGGAGAGAAACTTCTTTCTTCCTTTTTGTTTGGTTTGTTTTAAATGCATATTTTAAAGATGTTAATTTAGCACCATTTCTTTTTAGCACTTGGAGGAGCTACCCTTAGCCATCAGTTTCATTGTGAAGAGACCATTTTTCTTCTGACAAGCTTGTGGGCATCCTAACCTATAATTCACTCAAATTTGTGAGGCATTAATTCTCTCTGGCAGCTCAATCCATTAAAGACAGTAAAGAATTTGGATCAATTAATACAGTCTTTTGACAGACGCAGTAATGAAATTGCTACTTCCATTCTTTTTGCCCTTTGACGTATGAGCCCAAATCAATCCCAAGCTGTTATGAGGGACAGTTTTTATGCCTGCTATCCAGCAGTGACTAGCTATTCTCCATGTATTCTTGAATTATGTCCTTGGGACTATTTATATAATATATATCACGGTAGAATATTAATATTTCCAGATTTATTCCTTATTTCTATTTGTAAAAATTTATCGTTTCACATCTATTCGATATGAAAATGGTACCAGACTCAAGGCAGGAAATGGGGCAATGTGGAACTGCCTTTCCACTCTTGGTGGCAATCAGAAGTCTTCTCTGTAGTCTGTGGAGTACAAGTCTGTGACAGGGACTGTTTACACATGCCTGAGTAACCCAGACTTTCCCCCAATACCCAGGTACTCATCAACTGAGTTTCTTAGAATGAAGAAATAGATGACTCCAACAGACAGGATGTAAAACCATTGGCATTGCAGCTGTCTTGCTGAACCAACCTGGCCTCCCTCTCTGATCCTCTGTTTTCAGAGGCATCAGTCATAGCTGGATCCAACAGCAGGACAGATCAGCAGTAGTGCTCATATTAGGTACATTTTTTACAGTTAAGCAACATGTATGAACATTTTTAGTACTTTTTTTACCTCTTTCATCATCTCATATCTCTCACTCAGTTTTATGGCACTGAGTTAAAATGGCCTTTAAACTCACCTCATAGGGGACCAGCGGTGTTGTAGACCTTGCTCATGATTTATAAACGTGTACAGTTGGCTTTGCTGAGGTACACAGCATGTTTATTTGTGTTTCTCTCCTTCCCAAATCCCCTGAACTTCTGCACCTTTTTTTGCTACAGTTTTATTTTTGAAGAGTACAGGATTTTTTTCTGCTTTGTTGTTTTATTATAAAGTATCAAATTGTTGTGTCTTGGATTTTTGTCAAGCCCAATGAAAGTTTAAGGCTAAAGGAGGTGTTGGGAAGGAGAAAGGGTTGATGTGAATACATATTATTTTCAGCTGGTGTCATCACCACCAATTTAGAAGTCCCTCTATTTTTTTTTAATATAGGTATTTATCCAGTCTGTGTAGTAACAGCCATCATGGTAACTAAATGTGTGATAGCTTTTTAACTTCTATGGTTACACTGGTAGACACTCTGAAAGGGAAATTATCACAGAAAAGTTGTTTGTGGTCTACCTCAAAGCTAGATTTTAGTAGCTTAAAGCATGAAAAGGTAAATGTACTGGTAATGAGTACATGTGTGGATGACAGAATGCAGGGAGGTACAGGCATAAGCAGCACTGGGTGGGGGGACCAGAATCATATGCCCAAAAGCAAAAGACCTTGAGAACTAAAGAGAAATGAGATCATAGGTGACAGTATGGAATGTACCACTAATTGTTGCAACAACATCTAAGCTTTAATTCTTATCAGTTAGAGATGGCAGATCAGGATCTGCTATAGGGAGATACGGCTGTGAAGAATATAATGGTTTCCTCCATGAAGTGTTACAACTGGAACACATTTAGAGAAGAGCTACCAGCATGTTCTAAGTTCTAAATCATATTTTATAAGACCCTGTTTTGCAAGAGGACCATGTCAGATATAGACAAGGCTGAGAAGGATTATCATTATTCATGCACCACAGAAGTAAATTCTGAGAAGAAAGAAAAGTTATTTAAGCTGGCAGAGAATTTTGGTACAAATTCCCAGAGATAGAATATAGACCAGAAATTAGAATCAGCTGTTTTCTGGTAAGATAAATGAGGTCTGGTATGATCTTCCATTAAGAATAGGTATTTAAAACAAAACAACACAAAAACAAACAAACAAAAAAAACCCCACAAACAAACAAAACCAGAACTGTTTTGAAAATAGTTTTTCCTAGCTTTAAGAAAAGCATATGATGATATTTTCTGTGACAGCAGAGTATTGGACCTAACACACTAGATCTGGTCAATCCCATTTTCTGTGTTCATAGAAGTTCCTTACACTTAGATATGTTATTTTGGTTCTTTAATACAATCAGTTGTACCCATATACATCTGCATTCACACTAAAATTGAAGTGTAATTGTACTTGAAATTAAAGTACAGATGTTTTAAGCACAGCAATTACTATTTTGCAGAGCTAACACTCAGGAATTGTTGCAGATTGTTTACAGATTTGTTTTCAGAAGCAGAAGTCTCCTAGTCCTTTCTATTTTCTGAGAGCAGATAATATTTGCTGAATAGATCAGGTGAAAAAAAACTCACAGGGGTATATACACTCTATATTTGCACTTGTTCTTCAGGCCCATTCAGACTTTTACTGTAGGTATGTGTGATTCATTCTACATGGACACCAAGTAAGTTCTAAATGTTAAAGTGAAATTAAAATAAGCTTTTAAAATTCTTATTTATTCTTCCTGTTTTGTATTTTTCTCAAAGCATGTCTGAAATTCTGAATGAGACTACATAATGCTATTCTTTGCCTATTGAAAAGACATTCCTCATGTTTTGTACACTGGCTCAGAAAGTATAATACCTGATGCATTTTCCTCATTTCACTATGGAGATGTACATTATAAAATGGTTTTAGCTTCATCTTCTGAATATTCTATTCAGAAACAGCATTAATGAACTGTCTACCATCTTTATCACTCATTGCTAATTCTTTGCCCACTCAGTTCTTGACCTGTCTGGCATTTGAGTATCATAGACATACTTTGTTCTTCATTATACTGTTGTGTACCTTTATATATATTGTGTACTTCAAATAACAGGATACTTAAACCTTCATTCTGAAAGAGCATTTTAAAAGTTTACAGAAAGTCTCTCAAAGCTACTGGAGTCCTGACAGCATCTTTTAATGATGTCTCACTGTCTACTGGACTTTTGGTCACATCTGCATTTTTACATCTTACACTCAGCAGAGACAGCTGAGTATGTTAGCAGTAAGAAATCCCAAATATGCCCTGGATATAGACAGTGGCACAGTAAGGATGGATTTAAGAGACAGCAGAAGAAATTTTTTTGTGTGTTTAACTGGCTGCTTGAGTGCAGTTCAACGCATGTATTTCAACTGGGAGTGAAAACATAAAATATCTTGATCATATTTGTCCTGAAAATGCCATTTCCTTTCCTTTAACACTTCTTTATTTAGTACTAGTGTAAACCTTGAAACAAGAGTATTTCTACAGGTGCCAACGTATCTCTGGAATGAATATAAGTATGGAAATAATCTTTGGTATGTATGGAAGAACAGAGTGCAAATATGACTTATAGATTGTGTGTACATTTGGAAATATGTTTTACTTGGGTATCACGAAACACTGTAAGTATCTTTTAGGAGGCTGTGCGATGAACATGAGTGGAAAACTGAGTTTTTTAGCACTGGTCCTTAAAAACCCCAGCTTGTGTCTAGGATGAGTGAGGCAGCTGAGCCATAGTTTTGATGTTGATTTTTTGTTGTACATCTCGAAAGAAAGCACTGGCATCTGTCTCACTGAACACCAATATGCCATGCAGACAAGCTTTTGCGATATTGAACCCACAGTGGTTTTGTAAGCTGAGGAAAACTACAGAAAATACTTGAGGAACTGTTTAGTAAATGCAAGAGAACGGGTAGCAAAGATGGAATCTTGAGAATGATTTTGACCTGGTATGGGCTTGAATTCTGGGTTGCAGGAGAAAGGAGATAAAGTAAGGAAAAAATATCTGAGGACTAATTAGCCTCTGAAGAAGCAGGCATTTCTGCTGGGTTATCAGAGCAGCAGCCTGGCCCTGGTGTGACCCAGCCTGGAATTCTCACCCTACTTCAATACGAGTAAACTGATGGACGGAACTGGTCTGATAGTTTTATGAAGCATGTGGTGGCCTCTACTGGTGAATCTAAATGTTACATGGACACTTGCGCCTTCTCAGAATTCTTAAGAACTCTGGTTATTCACAAGGTAAAGCTTAGAGATGTTTAATATTCGCAGACCAGCCAGTCTGGGGTCCTGTCATGGTTGTTATTTCTCCCGTAATGCAAATGTGGTGGTCTCTTAGGTTATGTCTTCTAGTCCAAGGAGTTTTCTCTCCTCAACTTGAAATGGCGTTTGCATGTATCTGTCCAAAGAGATACATTCTCTCTTTTTGGGTGGTACACAGAAGGATCCCATGCTTAGCATGGAATGCCACAGTCTTTCTTGTTGTATTTTTATGCCTTTTGGTGGATCATGAAATAATGCAGTAAAAACTGATTTCAGATTGTTTCCTGAATCATTCTTTTATTGTAGAGGCTTTGTGTCTTGCTGGTATGAATTCATTTTATATTTCTTACCTGTGTATCCCTCATAAGATCATGTGATATTCAGATAATTCTTACATGGTTTATTGTAATTTATTATCAATAAAGCAAAAGTTAATGGGTATTTAAGAGGAGGTTACTGCTTTTGCTCAAAGTCTGCTAACACTTTATTTGCTCCTTCATTGCTAATTAATTTGTTGTATCTTCACAGAGATCTACTGTAATGTAATAGAAGTTCAGTCATAACATTTGAATTTAATAATGGGAGCTTAAATAAGCTGTTGATTTTTCCTTCTCTAATAGGGCTAACTTCCCATGAAGTAGTAGCTTTTCACTTTATTATAGAAGAAAAAAAGGCTTCTATAGACACAGTATAACTAACAGGATCACAAAATGAATGAAAGCTGGAACATGAGGCAGGGGAACAGAACTGGAGCTTGTTAACTCCAGGATCAACCCTTGCATAACTGGTTGAAGTAAGGGAGTTTTCTAGGAGATTTCCTTCAGTCTAAGTGGTTAGATTTCAGAATTCACGCTTTATTAGCACTCCTCACTGGAGTCCCAAGAAAGACATAGAGGTTTGGGTCTCCGTTTCCTCCTGTGCAAACCAAAAGGTGGAACTGATAATAAATACTTATTTGTAAAACATTTTGATATCTATGAATAGCATTCCAACATAACAGTTTATTCTTATGTGAAGATTGACCCATATTCTACCATCTACATTTACACTTTAATCAGTCTTTTCTTATCATAAAAACCTGTCTTTGCATATAATCCTGTCTCTGTGTTTTCAATGCTTTCTTTCTATCATGTGCATGTTTATTCACTTGCCTGCATGTCATATTCTTGTTTTGAAGCTGCCGTCTCTATAGAAATACTAGAGCCTCAATTCAAATGTTAACTTTTCAGAGTTGTGGGAGAAAGGGAGAGCATAAAGGAAGACTTAACTTGCTTTCCACTGAAAGCTTAACAGGAATGTTGAGCCTCAGCCACTTCCTCATAGGAGATGTTTGTGTATATGGGAGCTCTGATTAACCAGTTATAGGCCATTGTTTGATTTCCAATTATTTGCATTACTGGGTTTGGTGTCAGGTTTGGCTACCATAAGAGATGAAGAAGGGATAAAAGTCACCTTCTTTCTAAGCCAGTATTGAAATTCTCCCTTCTGTTAGGCTAATAGGACACATAGGGGAGCTCTTGCATAACTTGGGGTCCTCTTTGGCATCTATGTCCAGATGCTGACTAGACAGCACTCTGGTGACCTGGATACTAGCTTTACAAAGTATCTGTGACCTAACCCTGTCAATATCTCCTCCTAGGTCTTCTCCATTTCTTTGTCCCATTGTACATAACACTGACATAGGAAATCAGGCTTTATACTGGCCCTGCTGTGAGAAGGGGGTTGGAGCAAATGAGTTCAAGTGTCTGTCCAGCACGAGCCATTCTATGATTCTGTGTCTCAAGGTGATGATGACTTGAATCAGTAATCAACAGCTGAAACAAAATCAAATCCATTTATTGTATTTTCCAGCCATTTCATAGGCTGCCATGTCATCAGTTCCTTGTTCAGTTCCTCCAGGTGGCTTGTGTTTTGTGTTCTCATATCACTGTCCTCTCTGGAACATCATGGTAGCATCAAGAGGAGTCCCATTGGGGCAGGTTATCCTTCTCCTCTCCTGTCAAGAGGTGTGCAGTTGGAAATGCCCTGTTGTAATACAGGAGCTGGAAGAGTGGGTACACTTATGTAATCTTTCATTAGTAGATATCTTCCTTGAATAATTTCTTAGCTGGCAAGGTCAAAACAACTCTTGAAAAATTAAACACACTCCCTGCTGTGAGAGCTGATAATTACCTCCAATCACACTAGCATCAGTGAAGATGCTCCCATTTCTTTGGTGTGGCTGTCAATCTCTGCTCAGATTCCAGAGCCAAATGTAAGTTTGTATTGACAGCATACTCTGCTGTACCTTCCTTCCCAGAAGAAAAGTCTTGTTGGTGTTTAAAAAAAATATCTTTGGGCCATCTCAAAAATTCTAGCTAACAACTAATATGTCTGTTTGTAATCAAAGCACCAATAGTGACAAGTTGCATGACTGGAATAAATAGTGACAAGCTGCATGACGAATACTGCAGCAGGGGCGTTTGCCCCTTGCTTTTGATGTTCTCATTCCCCTTGCTTGCTTTCTGCCAGCTGCAAGGCTCATCTAGCCCTTCTGTGAGCCAGTGCATCTTGCTGAAGGTAACACAGTAAAACAGTGAGTGGCTTTTTGCCAACCTCATGAGCTGGACTGACTCACCAGAGGATGGAGCAGTCACTGGGGTCAGTGCAACAGAAGCAGACTCGCAGACTCACCGACTCTGCTGGAAGAGTTGTAAGGCACCAGTTTGTTTTAGCCAGATGGGGAAATCTCACGCAAGCTGTGTCTCCCGTTTTGTCTGTGGTTCTATCAAATTTCATGGCAGACCTGGGAAAGTCCACGAACTGGAGGTATTTTATGTAGTCTAAATTATTTTGCTACTAGTTTTTTATTAGTTTCTTTCACAATCTATAGCCTGTGCCATTTCTAAGGATGATGGAGGTTCCTGTTGCAACCTGTTCCATGTTCTAGCAATCGAATAGCTCTATTTCATGCAAGAAAAACCTGGTAAGCCCTGTGGAGATGAATTTCTTCTCCCTATTTTTGCATTCCAACATTGCTCCTTCTCAAGAGGATGTGATAGAAAACAATGTTTAGCTCTATTTCCTCTGAACAAAATGAAACCAAACCTGTCACAGAAGAATAACTCAGTGCAAAACTGATAATAATGAGGCTGGTCTTATGAGCAGAAGTCTCTCAATCACAACATGCTCCCCACAGGACAGCATATTAACGGATACTGCATTGTGAATTGTCTTGAGAAAAGGCTTCTGGCCAAAACACTGACATTCACAAGCAGCTGCTGCACTCAGAGAATGAGAAAATGTAGGTTTTAATTATCTTGGGTAAAACAATCAATTTGGAGTGTAAGGCAAGTTAGGTTCCTGAATATTACTGATCACCTGGAAAATCACAATGAATGTATGCTTTTCTTCTCAATCTACCTTTCAACCTGCAGCTCGTTCCCTGGACTGTAACAAATGCATTAGGCTTTGCTTAGCAAAGCAGCACCACTGAAGAAAAGCCATGAAATGGAACTTGAAAGAAAGTGGTTTGTTTAAATGAAAAAAGGTATGCTATTACTCATCACTCGCTCCTCACTCATTTCATATGGATTTAACATACTTACATGTGATTTCCACTTAAATAAAATAGTCTATCTACCAATATCTTCTCAGCACCAACAACCAGAAACCATAGTTCTTTCCTGTTGTTTCCCACTATTTTTTTAAGACCATCACAACATGATGCCTTAGATAGTGTGTATGATTCTGGCTAACACTAAATATGTACATATATCACCTTTCCCGCTATTCTATCCTGCTAGAAGCCATAAATGCCTATCTTGAAACTCCCAGTGTTGTGTGCAAAGTCCAGGGCTTGATTCCAGTAAATGCAGGCCAATGCTGGCATAGTAACACCGGGTGGCAGCAGTGGGTTTTTAGCCAGTAAGTTAAGCTGTAGTGAAGCTGTTGTCAGAAGTAATGAAGACACAGAAATTAATTTTGTTTTGATTTCTGAGTAGAGCACTTGGCATGTTATCCAACTCCAAATTTCTTCAGTTTGTCATTTGTTCATGCCTCACAGTCCTAGATTCCTTCTTTTAACTTAACCTAACATTGTAATTGCTGTAAGAATGACAGGCTCGTCGGGGTTTAGGATATGGGAGGGTGACTCACACATGTATCATCTGCTGAGAATTTGGGGTTGTTGCCAGTGTTTTGTCACTGAAGGAAAACTGGACAGCGATTTGTCTTTAGGGTATACGTCATGTTTGTTCTGCTCTTCGTCCCTACTTAACATGTCAGAGTTCTGACAAGCATAATAGAAGAAACCCTTTCAGAAACATGTTTTGCAATTACTGCAAACTTTGCTGGGCAGGTGACAGACCTGGGGAGCAAGCTGCCTGCTAACTGTTATCTTCTGACAGGGTTTTTTCTTCACTTGACAGGTCCCATCTGAATGGGCATCACCTGGTACTTGGGAGCAGAGCACTGGGCAAAGACAATTTGTTGAGCTGTTTTCTTCCTTCTGGGGAGATTAGGCTGAGTTTAGGTTCCAAAACCAACTTCCTCTTACTTTGTCTGACACACATGTTGCCTGTTGCTCTGGTAATTCCAAGATGCAGTTGCTTTTTAGCAATACAGAGACTGAAATACCCTTCCTGTAGGGAGACAAGTGAGGGATGTAGAGCTTTGAGAGCCCACATCTCCGAATACATCTTGCTACTGGTCTTAGCCGTTAGTGAGACACCCTCACCACAGACTTGTGGCACAAACAGGACTATGTTTCCTAATATCAGTGGCACAGTAGCATGACTCAAGATATTATTTTGGGGTTTTTTTTCTCCCCAAGAGTAGGCAAAGGTTTTCTAAGTGTCTCACACTCCCCTAGTTGCTCCGACTTCTCTATTATCAGTGATTTAGTTGAGCTGGCTCAAGGAAGTAGCACACTACATCTTGATTGCTTCCACTGCTGATTAATGCTCAAAACCCACCAGTCCCACCTGAAAGCAGTTACAAAAAAGACCTCTGTAAAACCAAAATGTTTTCATTGTAACAGACTCCTGTTCATGCTGTAAATTCCTCTTTCAAAGCCAGGGCTTTTAATGTGGTCAGACAATAGTTCAAAATCCAATTAAGACTTTTTTACAAAGGTTGGAAATATGTCCACCTGTAGTGAAAACCTATTTGTTCAACAGTTAGTGTCTTGAAAATCATCCACTGCCTTCCAAAAATTCTTTGCTCTTCCCTTTTCTCCCAAAAGTCATTAGAACAGGATCAGTTCAAGGCAGGGTTGATAATCCTAAATCCTAAATGTCTTGAAGCTATACATAATTAGGTGCAATATGCACAAGAATACCATAGGTAAACTTAGTGATTTGGCTGCTGATACAGGACCAATGGTCAGAAGTAAGAATACCTAATTTCCTGCATCATCTGTTAGGTCATAATGAATAGAAATGAAGATGAACTCTGTTGTTTGGTTTGTTGAGTAGTGGGAAGTATGTTTAGAAGACCAAACTAGACATGAATAAATTAAATTTACTTGTTGTACTTGTGGTGTAGTTGATAGTAAATGTACTGTGGAAGTTGGATGCAGCCCTGCATGGGAAAACTGATCCTGTATATCATCCTCCAGTGCTCCAGACTGGTACCTGACCCATTTTTCTGGCAGTACCACCAGCCCTAGCCATCTTTCCCAGAATCTTCTCTCCTCTTAAGATTTCTCTGGACTTCCTTACTTTGGTTTTTCCCCACTACACCTTGCCCCTACTGTGCTTTCCTGCCCATGCCTACACATGGTGATGTCTTTTCTGTGGTACAAGTTACTCTGCAGCCCCAGGTCCATGCACTACTGATGCCAGGGTCAGCACTGCCATGAGAGGTGGGAGAAGGGTCAGAGCCTCACTGGTGGCTGAAGGGAGGAGGAGGTGTGAAAGGATGGCTGCAGGAATGGGAAGAGTGGGTCTGTAGCAAGACAAGCTTAAATCAATATAAACTACTGCAGAATCCACTCCAAACCTGTCTTCTCACAACACACTCAAGTACCTTATGCAGTCAAAACTACTGACTGTTTTCAACACTGGAGAAGCCAGATTGATCATCCATAATGCGTGTTTACATGAAAGTTATTTACACAGATGCAAAATACAGCCGCTCATTAAATAATCCTTCATCACATGTCACTTATGGAGCAGAAGAAAATTTGGCTGCTACATAGATAGTAGTTTCTACTGAAGTGGCTAGGACATAACACATTGACGTTCAGCTGAAGCAATCAGCTTGAGAAATTTTGTATTGAATGTATTCTTGAAGAGTAATTAAGCTTCCTACAGTAAGCAATGCTTGTTAAATTGGGTGTTACTACTCGTTACTTAAAGCAGATAATGCCACATTGTTTTAAACAGCCTGTCTTATCTTCCCTAAAGAATGAGATTATCTCCTCTGTCTTGTTCTTCCCAGTCTCTCATGAAATACACCTGTGTGTGTGTCCCTCAATCTGTTTTTCACGTGGCCTCCCACAGTAACACTTAGATTTGTAGCTGTCAGAGCAGCAACAAGCCACTAAGTGGTAATGATATTCCTCCATTTCTCAGGACTCACTCTGCCACTCTTGCTCACACAAGTGTTTTCCTTGTTACTGGAAATTACGGTACTGCTCACCTGCCAGGCACTGCTCAAAGGAGTAAGAGCAGCAGAGGCACCGAGGCAAGGGTAAGATATCGCTGCTGCTATAAAAGTCAGAGGACAGAGTCCTGCATAATTTATGTGGCTAACTTGGTTAGTCAGGGCAAAGAGAATAAAAACATAAGTCCCTTGATGAGCAAGGATTTACTGTAACCTCCAAATCTCATGATTTGCTTATCTAACTGCAATACCCAGAACTTTTTCTTATGGTCCAGGACCAGAATGTGTATAAACACCAAACAAAATGAAGTTCACTGCTTCTCCTGTAAAGCAGTTACTGCTTTAGTATAATGCTATGTTAATGTGATTAGAATTTTCTCCATAATTAGAGTTTACGTTATGGAACACCTTAAAGCATAAATGACACTGTTCTTGATATCGTGAAAATATGTATCACTTAAACGTGCATTATTTGCAAGTCCTGAAGGAGTAATTGAGTCAAGCAGGCTAATTCTGAGCAGGATTAGTATATCCCATGAGAAGCCATGTCACATTACAACTGATGTCTTTTTTTTTTTCTAAAAATGCAGTCACTGTGGTTTCTAGGTACCATATATGATCCATTTTCTTACATTTCAGCTCTGGGATAGCAATCACTAGGGAGGATTTTTAATCTCATGTCTTTTATTAAAACACAAGAGCAGAAGCATAAACCGCATTATTGCTGAAGGAAGTTGGTCTGAGAAGCTGTATTCCCACGTGCATGAATAAGTGAATTACAAGTTAATCTATGTGAAAAAGAATTTTAGTGATCTCCGTCTGCCTTCTGTGATTTCAGTTCTCCCTGGAAAAACGAACCAAACAACACTACAAACACATATTTTCCACTGTCAAATATTTCTCATTTCTAGACAGAGTCCTGTGGCACCTCAGTAACTTCTTTTTCATTCTTTAAGTGGATTACCAGTCTCTTAGGCAACAGGCACAATTTCCAATGAGTGAGCAGACTTGCCATGAAAACCTGCCAGCTAGCCAGTGAACAAGTGACATCTCAGTGACTGGTAGAAGAAATCTTCACATGATCTCCTTTATTTACAGCTTAACAGAAGCCACTAAACCAGGCAAAATCTGAAAAGTAATCCAAGATTATCAACAGATTAAGGCAGGCAATGTGTGCAGCAGTTCTCAGTTTGAGTGTTTATCATCATACTAAGATTTTCAGAACTGTAAAAGTGACTGGATGTCAAACTGACATCCTCTTTTAGAAATCATGCATAATGCTTGGTTGTTCTAGAAACTGCTTGAGCAAATAATGAAGCATATCCCATCTTTCCACACTCTTGTAAAGTCACTGATATTTTGGTCACAACAGCACATTTGCCTGTGACATAGGGTTTTTTCTGCAGGATCCCCATTTTCAGAAGAAAAGATAAATTCTCTAAGAGAGTGTGAGTGCAGGCTCCTTGAGGAAGAAAGGTGGTTAGATTTTTCTGTTTGGGTTTTTCAGCAGGATTTCCTATTTGGTGTTATAATCTGTCCCTTGTTTTTTTTCCGCAGAGCCCAAAAAGTCAGATATTAAAGTCATGGCTACTTCAGCATAAGTTGAGAAACTGCTGTAGTGAGCTCTGTCATGTACAGCACTATATGGTGTCATACTGAAAATGTTTTCTTGTTGCTCCTTTTCCTCTAAGTCGTTCCTGTCAACTGGGCACTGGAACAGGCACCTTCCCTGTTTTGTCTGTGTTACGGTTCTGATTAGAAATATCTTGGACAGCAAACTGATGCTTACTGACCCAATTTTTCTAACAGTTGGTAACTGGAGTATTCTGGACTCTCGTGAAGTCACTTTAATGAATGTACTTGGAGTATTGTTTCAGTGCACTCTTGCATTTCCTCAATATGTTTACCAGTAAATATTAATTTCATAAAATTTATACTATAATTCTAACTGTTGTGGACAAGATGTTTCATCAAAATTCATGCTTCCAGAATTTTCATGCTTCCAAATTTAGCCATGGTCTATGAAAAACTGAGTATTACTAACTTTTTTACAGTTGCCTCTCGCATACCTTCATCTGTCGCTGCTGATTGTAAGAGAAAGCATTTGATATCAAGGTGGTGTTGGGTTTATGAGGATCACAATATTGCATGCACTTGCCTTTCCTTGTCAACAAATAAGGTTACTAGTATGAGTGACTGTTCAGGATTATCTACAGTTTGATTTCTTTTTGTATAGCCTTTAAAGGTTCATCAGACAGGGTGTCAACACGATGACTGCAAATGTCCTCGGTCTGAAACCTTAGAATGGTTCATGAAGAATGCATAGCCACTGGTGTTTTTTTAAAAAAACAGTGTAACTATGGCCAAATTCTTAAACTGTTTTTTTTGGTTTTCTTCCTATCCTTTCTGTGAAGGTAGTGAATGAGATTTTCATTTGTCTTTAGAGGTAACATGATTCACAACCAGTTGGTTTCCAGCCCTTTTAAGGCTCACACTTGTGGCAATTGGATGAAACTTGAGCCAGATGTTCAGATGGAGGAGGATGGTCTCCAGCAATTTCTACAGAGGAGCCTGAGACAGTGGGTGAAACCTAATGCAACAACTACAGACTTGACTGCCTGTGTTGCTTATTAAGCAAATTGCTTCTCTCTAATCTAACATCAACGACTTCACCTAGGAGTACTGAAATATGTAACTGTTTGAATACTTGGATTTGTGTAATTCAGTTGGAGTTCTGAGCACAGAGAAAAGACTACATTAAATGGTGATCAAGAAATATCAAAAAGCCAGAGACAGCAGCTGAAGCTCAAGGCCACCTCAGCTCATGAGGTTCTGAAACTATGAATGTGGAGAGGTATACACCTGTTGTAGTTTGAGCCTGGTTGGCAGTCAAACACCACGCAGCCGCTCACCCACCCTCCCCCATCTGGGAAGGGGGAAGGAATCAGAGGGGCAAAGGGAGACTCGCGGGTTGAGATAGAAACAGTTTAATAATAGTAATAAAATAAAATGGTGACAGTATAAACGGGTAATGTACAATGCAGTTGCTCACTACCCGCTGACCAACACCCAGCCCATTCCCAGCTAGCGATCCTGAAACACAAAGACACCACAATCGCAATCCCGGAAGTGAGAGCGCGCACCTTCCTGCCCACCCCTCCTTTATATGGTGAGCATAACGTCACATGACATGGAATATCGGCCAATCCAGGCCCGGTGCTCCAGCCATGTTCCCTCCCTGCTTCTTGTGCGCCTGTGCACAGGCAGGGCACGGGGAGTTGGAGAGTCCTCGAAATCTCAGTGAGGTAGGTATCAGCATTCTTCTAGCTAACAAAAATGAACATGAACTCTATTCCAACCTGAACCAGGACAACACCATAGAAAAAAACATCCCTCCATAAATTCCCTTAATCTACAGACTCTTGGGAATTTTCTGCATTGCATTTTGTCTTTGAGAATTTCCCTTCAAACTGAAATATGTTTCTCCTTCACTAGAAGCCAGCATGCAGCAACACCTCTGACAGCACCATGATTTGGGCCAAGATTTTCAAAATAACTAAGTGCTTAACTTATCCTTAATCCTTTGGGAGATAGATTTCCAAATACCTTTAAAACCTAGTCCTTATACTGTCGCATTTTTGAGAAGGCTAGAGAAGTCCTGTAGAGGACTATTTTACACAGATGAAAACTTTTCATAGTTTTGTAAGAGTCAGGAAAAAAAGACAGGGAATCCTTAAGGAATATTGGGTAGGAGTTCAGAAAATGTGAAGCACAATAAGAAAATTCCAGAAAGTATTATATGAGTAAAGGCCAGTGATGTCTGTGCCAGAGCTTATACAGACCAAAATAAAAACTTGTTTAGCATTTTCCATCCATAAATTCCAGTGGCTTTGTACCAAGATCTCCACAAATGTTAAATACATGAGCCCCAGAATTGCTCCTAGGCTCCCTTACAGCCCTCAGGGTCTGACAGAAATCTTTCAAAAAGTACAATTCTGTAAGAATCAAAACACAGAAAATGTGATGTGAAAGTTTTATATTAAGAGGATAATAATTATGTTAATACCCACTGTGTGCTAGACACTTCATTAGATACTTCATAAGGAGGAAAGCCTTTGCTCCAAGGAGCTCACAATCTCATGACTGCATATTCAACCTTAATGTTTTATTTATTTCCTTTGTTTTGAGTCTTACTGTGACTTTAAACATTTTCTCAGAATAGTTGGAGGTTTGGGGTTTGAAATATATAAATATGCAGTTGAACGATAACAGTACTTTTAGTGTAAAGGCTTTTATCTCAGACATTCGGTAGTAATTACTCTATAAATAAATATCACAGTGCTAGATAGATACAAGCCATTTAATCTGAATGATTAATTTGTGGGCATAGCTAATTAAACTTTTTTGGCCAAACTATGCTTTGCATATATTCAGATCTGCAAAAAGGGAATAACAGGACAGAATATCAATAATTTTGAGACCTTGTTTTTTCAAGACACTGAATCAGAGCAGCTGGCCACACTGGAAAATCAGGGCCAGAGCAGATTTCAGAGGAACTCTATAATGCTAAAGGGGAAAAGCATCTGTTATGCTGATATTTCTTAAAGTTGAATACAAAACTGTCCTCTGGGGTATTAAGTTGGAGACAAACACATCCACATCTCTGCTACAGCTCTCATACAGCAGGGAGCATACGTTTTGGTTCAAGACCGTCTGCCTTTTTGTGTTTGCTGCTTAGACTAGGGATGACAACACGTGTTAAAGCATTAAAATAATTTGGATCATGCTGTCTCCTTCTGCTAATATAAATCTTATGTCTTGTTTTACCTGCTTTCAAGTCTCCATGTAAGAATTGGGTCAGTGCACACAGCCCATGCTGACAACGGTGTGTCACCACAATAAGGGAGGAGAACCACAAAGTTCAGCATCATCAGTCGATAGTGACTACAGCTGTGTCTTTAAAGATGTGGCTCAGAATACAAAGTAAGCTCCTGGGAATGACAGCCTGGTCACCATTTGTGGCACTCCACACAAAAGATGATCCCTAGCTCTAATAGTCCTTTTAGTCTCCTAACAAGATTTTTACAATAGATTGAGATGTTTCTAGTGTCAATTCTGAACGTGTTCCCCAGGGGAGAGTTTCCTTCTCAAGTGTTTATTCTGGACAAACCCACAGACTTAAAAGATATGTCTGCACTGCAGGCTTGGCACTAGAAGTTCAGCTGCAGGAGAATGGCTAACAAACCTCAGAAAAGCCTCATGCAAATCCCCATGTTGTCTTAGCCAGACTGGAAGCCAGCTCCATGTTACCAGTTTGGGTGCTGCCCGGTTGCACTGTAGGACAGAGTCCTGTCAGGCCAGGTTTTGTTAGGCAGTAAATAAAAACTAGAATGCATCACATTTCAGTATCAGCTCTGTCACATTTCAATGTTGTGATGTTTCTAAAAAAGCTTTCTTTGGAGACTTTTTTTTTCTGACTCGTAGCTCAGAGGAGGAGAACAGATTTCTGCCCAGGAGTCAGGCAGGTGCTGTCCCGCCATGCAGTTCACCTGTGTGTTGGGGATGCAGGTTTCTCCTCTGCCAGCTACAGTGAGGCATTTTGAACTCTGGAGTGCATCAGAAAATCCTTTACCCTAGATGCAACAGTGGGGGACAAAATCATAGAATCATAGAATAGTTTGTGTTGGAAGGGACCTTTACAGGTATGACATTCCAACCAAAATCACAATGGGGAACTTTGGCAAAGGAGACAGTCTCAGTGGAAATGGTGGAGTCGTGCAGGTAATGACAGAGATGTGAGGCAGAGGAGGGGGGTCCTGCGGAGGTGGGACTGCACCTTCCTGAGGCTGGACTTCCTTATCTTGAGCGACTCTGTGAAAAGCCAATGGAGAGGCCATTTCCACAACGCGTGCACCAAGAAGGGTCAGATGGAGGTAATGCCTGCAGGGAGGGGGGAGTAGCGCCCCAATGACCCCCAAGCCCACTGGCCCATTTCCAGAGAGCTCCAAGAATTCAAGTTGCGCATGCACCAGGGTCTGGAGGATTCTAGAAGCATGAACTGCGCATGACACCTAATTAGCCTAATGAACTCAAGTACCCACCCGGAGGAGGGGCAAGGGATTACAAAAGGATGCGAATTGAAGCCCCCTGTGGCACCCTTCTGGAACTGGACTCCTAGGCTGGCTGGAACAACATTGGGGCCAGGATTAGTGAAATCTCTTTCTCTTCCCCCCTACCCCCCACTTATTTTCTTTCTCTCTTTTTTTCCTCTTCTGTCCTACTTCTCATTTTCTGCATATATGGTCTGTTGGTACATGTGGTATGATTTAAGGCTTGTTGGTATATATTACATCTTGTACAGTTTGTTGGTGTATTTATGGTTAGTTGATATATGCTGTAAGTTTTGCCTCAACCACTCTTTTCATCATATTTGCAAATTTGGTTGTTATTCAAGTTTTTGCCTAGCCACTATTTGTTGTGCCACTGTCATATTTAAAGTAAAAACTTGCTATTTGGAGAAACCTTTTGGGTGATCATTGTCACTCCTTGTACCGCACAGAGAATTAGGTACAACATCACCCTAGCCCACAGAGTGGGATAGGACAGCAGGTCATCTAGTCCAACCCCCTCGCAATAAGCAGGGCCATCTTCAACTGGGCCAGGTTGCTCAGAGCCCTGCCTAACCTGACCTTGAATGTTCCCAGGGACAGGGCATCTACCACCTCTCTGGGCAACCTGTGCCAGTGTTTCACCACCTTCATTATAAAAAATTTCTTCCTTACACCTAGTCTAAATTTACCCACTTCTAGTTTAAAACCATTACCCCTTGTCCTACCACAAAGGCCCTGCTAAAAAGTCATCTGTTCCCATCTTTCTTTATAAGCCCCCTTTAAGTACTGAAAGGTCACAATAAGGTCTCCCTGGAGCCTTCTCTTCTCCAGGCTTTCCAACTCTCTCAGCCTTTCTTCATAGGAGCTGGGTTCCATCCCTCTGATCAGTTTTGTGGCTGTCCTCTGGACCTGATCCAATAGGTCCATGTCTTTCCTGTGCTGAGGACCCCAGAGCTGGACACAATACTCCATGTGGGGTCTCACCAGAGCAGAGTAAAAGGGCAGAATCACCTCCCTCAACCTGCTGGACACTCTTCTTTTGATGCAGCCCAGGATATTGTTGCTTTTCTGGGCTGCAAGTGCGCATTGTTGGCTCATGTCCAGCTTTTCGTTTACCAGTACCCCCATGTCCTTCTCAGCAGGCTTGCTCTCAATCCCTCCATGTCCCAGCCTGTATTGATACTGGGGGTTGCCCTGAGCCATGTGCAGGATCTTGCAGTTGGCCTTGTTGAACCTCATAAGGTTCACATGGGCCCACTTCTTAAGCTTATCCAGGTCCCTCTGGATGGCATCCCTTCCCTCTGGCATGTCAACTGCACCACAGAGCTTGGTGGTGTCTGCAAACTTTCTGAGGGTGCACTTGATTCCACTGTCTATGTCACTGATGAGGATATTAAACAATATTGGTCCCAATATGGAACCCTAAGGGCCACCACTTGTCATTGATCTTCATCTGGACATTGAGACGTTGACCACTACCCTCTGGATGTGACCATCCAACCAATTCCTCATCCACTAAACAGTCTGTCCATCAAATCCATACCTCCAATTTAGAGAGAAGGATGTTGTGGGGGACCACGTCAAAGGCCTTACAAGAGTCCAGATAAGTGATATCCATAGCTTTTCCCTTGTCCATTGATGTAGAGACTCCATCATAGGAGGCCACTAGGGTTGGTCAGGAAATATGGTGGTGAATAAAGAGATAAGCACTTGAAATTTTGCTAGTTGTTCTTGCTTAATTTTATCTTCCTGTTTAAACCATTCAAGTATAAAAGGACAGTTTTGTTTTACAGGATCCTTTTTTTCCATAAGGAAAACCAGGTGGCTATCTCTTCAGTCTTCCCAGCTTCCGCTATGTACATTGTGCTCGTTGATGAGTGGCATAGCTTTGCAGTCTTGGTGTCAGAGCTCTAGTTTCTGGCCCACACATGGGACAAGAGCCTAATACTCATTTGCTGTACTTTGACTTTTGTGCCTTAGACTCATTTGAACTAACCACAGCTCTAGGAAATTTGGGTCTTTGAATGCAGGGTTTTGAATGCAGACTTGCTTCAATTAGGATGGTCCCTCTTTCCGAAACTCTTTTATTCCCATGTCTACCTTGTCCAACAAACTGAACACCAAAATGCAATAGCAACCTGAATCCACCTTGTACAAGGAGCAATTTCAAAGGTGGAAATGATCAAGTAGTTGTCAGTTTCTGAAATATATCATCTGCCAGTTAAACAGTTAAGTAAGAAGAAACCCCTAGATGCTGACCATTAGGTCAGGGGTACTTGACAAAGGGGAGGAAATTTCTGGCACAGGTGATGCAACTCCCTGGGGGTTCCCCAGAATACCTTTTTGTTTTTCTACGTTAATGACTAAAAGCACAGGTTATAGAGAAGCTGTGGCAGAACTAGAAACAGGCTGATAAATATTTGTGTTGACATAATCCAGAATACAGCATATCATAGAATTTACCTGTATTAGAAATACCACAGAAAAAATATTGTCCATGTTTCCTTGAACCAACAAATGCCATTAATATTTCTATCACAGCGATTTTTTTGGTAAGTCTAACTGCCTTTTAACTTAGCTTAATTTGCCTTAGTGCACCTGGTGTACCCACAGCTTTATGTCTGCAGATACAGGCATAACAGCTGATTTACAAGATGAATGGCTTCCTTTCTTAAATGGTATTCTTTTTATTCAGTGCTTAAACAAAGCAGCTTACCCTAGCTGAAAAACAGAGATAAACATTGTTTCCTGTATTTACAGGAGACATACCTGAACAAGATGGAGGAAGAAACTCCATATGAGGGAAAAGCTCATGCCTTTAAGAAATTGTGAATCAGAGGGTTGTGTAACGGTTGGGATATTGAACTTGCAGATGCATGACAACTGTTTTTTCCCTTTTTTTTTCCATGTAGTATATTTCCATATATTGCACTGTTATTTGTATTTAACATATTGCATATTTTAACTTCATTATATTTCCTCCAGAATTTACAATTTAAAGGATGAAAAAAGAGCCACAAATGCCCAAATACAAAAATACTGAATGAAAATAAACCTAAGAACTGATGTGATTTATCTGACATGTTTGTCATTAAAGGACCACGAAAGCACAACTAGATGGAACCAAAAAGTTCAAGATAGTATAAATTACACCTCCCAACATAATAAACAGTGCTTTCTAATACTGCATGTGTTTGTCACAGCTTTACTCTGATAATTTGGGCCAGAGTGCAATCTCAGAAGGTAAATATAGAGTATATAGAGAAATTACCATGCTTATCTGCTTTGCATGAAAATCTGTGCAGGATCTAAATTTATTATAAACCAATAGAGCACACCATCTCAGTGAGGTGTTTAAAGTACTATTTGCCTATGTTTTTATGCGATTCATACTGTCAGTTGAAGAACCAGTTATTAGATATTCCCCAATTCAAAGAGCGTTATGAGGGAGTATTATTTTGTGTCCCACATTGTAGGAAGTGTCACAGTATTTCAGTATAGTGTTTTAAGAATCACATCTATATTGTACATGTGTCAAAAAATTCAGTAACAATAGGTAACTTTTAACAATAATAATTTGCTTAGCTGTTAATTTCATTATTATTAACTGCTTAGATATTGCATATTATGTCAGGAAATGTCTTAAAAACAAGTTATATTCACTAACTGTAGGTTTTTGAAAGATTACAGTATACTCTCATGCTGATTCAATGCCATTTCATGAAGAAAATAGGACTGCACTGGGAGCAGAGCTTGTGTTTTATTATAAGGGGAACCAATATTTAAATTAATTCATAAGCACAGCATAAAAAAAAAAATGTTGCATATAATGAATTGCACATTATCCTGCGTATGCATGCTAGGAACTGGAAGAACACTTTAAACAAAGTAACTGCAAGATGTAATGATACAGGGTATAATCTCTTGGTACAAGTGCTTGAAGGAAAGGGAGTGTTTTCAAGACCTACCACTGGTTTATAAAACCAACACTAGAAAACAGAACATGTGGGGGTGAACAAACATTAGAGACAGAAACATAAAGCTGCTTTAAACAGGAAATTATACTTGTGGGGAGGCCATTGTCTAAAAGAGAGTCCCATGGTATTGTTACATTCCTTTATTTGTAGATTCCTCAGTGTTGTGTGTTTTGTAATTTAGGAGCTATTGAAGAATTTGCACATGACCAAATGAGAAAAATCTGCCAAGAACTCATGAGTGCATGTCAATTTAAAACAAGGATGTAAATTGGTCTTTTCTGTTTCATTTTGATAAGATTATTTTGATAACTCTTATTTAAAAGTTAGAACACATTATTAGAGATGATATTGTGAATGTTAAAATTACTTATATTACAACATATTGCATGCAGAGTAGTTGCCTAGGAGAAATTAATTGAATACCTATCAATATTGAAATTAAGGAAAAATTCAGTTCACAACCATCTACATTTTGTTTCATAAGATTTTAAAAAAATATTCAGAATATGTTTTATTTTTAGGATTCTAGAATACTTCATCAGAGAAATCCCATTTCTCCAGCTGTGGTACTGTTATCTTCAGGTTCAGTTTGAGCACTGATTATCCAGCTGAAGGAAATGACTTCACTGATATGATTTTTCTTATTATACTGTATGGTGCTTTAAGGATTATTTTTGGCCTAGTTTCCTAAGGGGAAGAAGGGCTCTGGACTTGATTTCCATCTATACCCCTCCTCAGGTAGCTGTTGAGCACCCAGGGTAATTTCAGGGGATGAGGGGACAGACCTAAGTGAGGGTCCAGGCTGAGAGGGTGCCGGAGAGCACCCATCAAGAAGCTGCCTCTCCCTAATGCTGCACAGGTGTTTGCAGCCTGGCCTCTGCAGGGTTTTTTCCTTGCTCAGCAGATGAGGGGAGAAGGAGGACATTGTCCCCCTCAGTGGGGGAGACCCAGAGGGCAGCCAGGGACCCTGCAAGGATCTGAGGTGTTATGGTGGAGGGCAGTGTTGGGGGAGTGCTGTGGGTATGGGAGTATATGGGAGAAAATTGGGAGCAGAAGAAAGGAAAGATGTGTGTGGGGAAAAGAGACCTAGGATATGAAGTGACAGACCCGCAGGCTTTGTGAGCTGCATCGTGGACTTCATCTTTTGAACTCAGTGGAGAACCTCACCAAGCACATACAAGAGAAGAACATGGCCTGTATGGCTGGGATCATGAACGTGTGGACAGAAGTTTGGGCAACAGGACCAGTTGCACTGGTGCTGGCAGTGGGGTGATATTGCTCCTCTGCTTTGAGAGGTTCAGAAGAATTTTTGTGTGAAGTATTCACAGGTGAGGTGTTGGCTGAACATATTTTTGCCCGTGAGGTTCCTGTCTCATGGGATGCAGCCAGGATACAGTGAGACCATGAAACCTCCTCCTCCTCTCACCCCGTGGCCAAATACTCAGGCTGAGGATGTAAAAGGAAAACCCGGCAACTGAGGACCAAGTTTACTTCCTTCTCCATACTGACTACCTTAAGGCTGCCACGGCAATCCTTTAATAATCTCAGGGTATTTATTAAATACCCTTTCTCATCCCATGTAATTCAGCTGCTTTGTGCAGGTCCCTCAATGGAACACACTGCACATCTAGGAGCCTTTCCTGGTGCTTTCTGCATTTCAGGCTACAGAACAGCAGTAATCTCTTTTGTGGTTTTGGTATCTGTTTCTGAAGAGATAACTGGACCCACTAAGTGAATATATTTTAAAAGATTCGTTAAGAAAGAATTGCCAAGAATAAATCTGATTCTTTAGCCTCATAATGTGAGCCCCAGCGTGGAGTGATCTGGGCTCTACTCCACTCCCAAGTGTAATTCCTGGCGGACAAAACACACAAACAATCTGAAAAATGCATTGGTCTCTTGAGTGAAGGCAACTAACTTCCATCTCAGTCTTCTTTTGGGTGCATATTCTTTTGTAGGTGAGGTCCCTAGGACCAAGTCTGGTCCCAGCTGACATATGGATTTAGTAATACTGCATAAAAAATACAGTATCTCACACTTTGGCCTCTGATATTCTTTTGTTCAGGCAGATAGGGAAACACTGGTAATTCCCCATTTCCTTTAGGTCTACAGGCTGTTGGAGATGCTGGTTTGTGTGTTCCAGTAGTGACAGTTTTGGTCAGTTGTTTGAGGAGGAAGGAAAAGAGGAGGGGAACTGTTTTTGTTGATGGTGATTTTTCTTGAAGGAAATCCTTAATATTTCTATCAATATTGTTCCTCTGCCAGGTATTTGCTTACAAATATGAAAAGCAATATTCTGGACAAATATTGGGGTCTTGTTTGCACTGTTTTCATCAGTAAAACTTGTGCAGAAATTAATTATAAACTGGCAAATACCAAGTGGTTTAACTTCTTAAAGGGGAACCTGGGTATTTTTAGTCAATGGAAGGGGAAAAGATCAGAATTCAATGTTATACATCTCAGATTGAATATAATATTTTATATATCTTAATGTTACATAAGCTTAATTATTATCCTGAATATAAGAAAATGTATTTCCATTGGTTTGCAATGTATAATTATTCTCTAAGTCATCCTTGTCCTAGGTACACACATGCACAATTCCTGAAATGAAAGTTAGTACATCCTCAGTGGCATCGCAGGAAATTTGAAAGCACCATCCCTATGGAGAAGTTTACTTTCTTATTTTTTGTTGGCAATGAGTTTATGTAGTCTATCTTATTGAAACCTAGAAAGGCAGAAAGGTATTTGAAATCCTAGGCACTCAATGAATGAGATGTGAAATGAATTTCATGTGGATCAGCCCCCCGGAGGCTTGTCACAATAGATAAGGTAAAGTGGATAGATGCTGCATTAGCTCATGTATGCTTCTGAGTAGCAGAGCTAATAACTGAATCATAATTTCACTTCAGGACACAAGGCTACTATATGCTGTCCTCCTTTGATCTCTTCACTCATTGCAGCAAACTAGAAAATATCATAATAAAGCTTTCTAAATACATGCAGGAAATAAAACAGCAAAACCTTATAAAATATCCAAAATATTCCACAAGCAACACCTATTATTAACCTCTTTAAAAAGAATGGTGACAGATATACTTTTTATTTCTGGTCCTCAAGATGTATAAGCTTATTTTCATAGAATCACAGAATGGTTTATGTTGGAAGAGACCTTAAAGACCATCTAGTTCCAACCCCCCTGCCATGGCCAAGGACACCTTTCACTAGACCAGGTTGATCAAAGCCCTGTCCAACCTGGCCTTGAACACTTTCAGGGAATCCACAACTTCTCTAGTAAACATGTTACAGTGCCTCACCACCCACATAATGAAGAATTTCTAAATTTAAATCTACCCTCTTTTAGTTTAAAGCCATTGCCCCTCGCCCTATTACTATATGCCCTTGTAAAAAGTCCTTCTTCAGCTTTCTTGTAGGCACCCTTTAGGTTCTGGAAGGCCACTATAAGGCCTCTTTCAGTTATTTATATGTGGGACAGCAGTAAAAACTTAATGTGTGGCAGACTCTGTATGTGTTACACAAATCTTTCCATTTAACTCTTGTTGAGAAGATGATATGGATATACCTGAGCTGATGCTGCAGTAGAAGAGCATACTTTTCTCAGACTACATGGACTCATTTATTTTTTCTTCATGAGAGATTAATTAGGTAATGAATGGAGTAGTGCTGAGGTGTTGCTTTCCACCAGCTCTTAGCTGAGTACTACAGAGGCTATGTGGGAACAAGAAGGATGAAGTGTACTATGTTAGGACATTGATCCAGGATTCTCAGTGTGGAAAGGTGGACTAGCGTGGGTTTTGTTAGCAGTTGTGCCAATATCAGCTCTTCCAAGCACCCACCTTGTGTCTGCTAGGTCACCAGGTAGAAAGTGCCACTACCAATAGAAAACATGAGCTCTGTGACTTACCAAAACTTTCAGTTTAATAAGAGAAGATGTCAGGGAGTATCAGTTGGTCTAGTTACTCCTTCTCCTCCCTTTACTCCAGAAGTTGTCTCCAAAACATGTTGATTTACTGTAATGCTGGGAAACACACAGGAGCAGATCTACCTGAGATATGCTACTCCCCCAGATACATTTGACTCTTAGTGCTGCCTCTGTGCAAGCCACACACCGTTCAGCTGCCCCAAGGGACCTTTTCAAGGGGAAAAATGCACAACTGCTTAGTTCTGTAATTTTGGATCAAAAAAACCTTGGACTTCTGTTTTCTGAGGTATTCGCATGCAAGAATTTCTTATTTTACTCATGTTCTACAAATTCTAGGTGAATTATGGACTCTGCAATTTTTTTCTTTTTTTTTTTTTTTTCCTTTTTTTTTTTTTTTTTTTTTTTTGGTGTACATTCCAGTTGTTTTGATTCACCCTTACATCACACAGAAAATCCTGGCACAGAGTGCATTTGCAGTGATTTTAGATTGTGGGTTATTTTATAGCTCAGCATTATGGCTAAACAAACAAAGGAGGGATAGTGCATGTGTTATTATTGCCTCTAATCTAAAGGGCCAACAAGTGACTAATAAGGAAACAACTGTCTTTGCAGTCAGAGATAAAATTACAAATTACATCACCACTTTTGTCTGCCTTCCTGCTCTGGTTAAGTAAGGGACACACAACAAGAGAGCTTATCATATCAATGTATTTTTTATTTAATATAGAATTTCCAACAAGTGGATTCTGGAATAATCACAATCTATGAATCACCATGTAGATACAAATAAAATTATTTTCCAAACCATTTACACCCATGCAAGTTAATAAAGTTGTAGTTGAACCTTTTTTGTGAATGCTCCCTGAAAGAGGTGAAGTATGCTCTTTGACTGAATAAAAGCACAATGAAAGATGATTAAACACTGATTTTTAGGTAAGAGAAAATAATATATAAATGAAAATCCTCCTTGTGCTTAAGGGAAATGAGGTCTGAAATGCTTTTGAAATCAAGTTCTGAAATCAGAATGCTCCAGGAAGTCATAATTTGAGAGATGAACAAATTGCTCCATATCACCAGCCTACTTTATTGATAATAAGATGATGACATTATAGTAGGTATTGCCCACAATTGTCCTTCAGTATTACAATGTTCTCGTTACCAGTCTGAGAATTCCCATTTCAAAAGCAATACTCAACTCTATCTTAATTCTTGTTCTGTTAATCATCATTTACTTTCTGGTTTGTGTTAAGGGACAAATTTTCTCTGCTACTAACTCTGCTTTTGAGTTTGTTTTTGAGATTTCATATTATTTATTTCCAATGAGTCAGAAAACAAGAAGATTTTTGCTTGCCAGATTGCCAAGTGTATATTTCCCAAGTCATATTAGTTTGTTTGTTCTAGCAGAGAAACACAAGCCAGGCTCCCATACCTATTTTCCATATAATTTAATAACTTTAATGGACTATTTCTCTGTGCAATTAAGTGCTGTGTGGGGAATTTACACACATCTCAGTTGAGAAACACACTTTCTGCAGTGTTCCATTTTAACAGTGAATGAAAAAAACACAGACACCTTGTGAGTGACAACTGTAGGAAATGCTTTTGTCTGTGGATACACATATAGGACTTTAACATATATGAAGTTTGCTATAACAGTGCTGCTTTTCATTTCTTTAATGAGTAATTAGGATCTGCAAAGTGGACCTACATATTGGTGTCAGAAGAGTCTTTCCTGCTTGTGTAGCAGTATGGCCATTGCTTCTTTTCCTGCGCCCCACTATAGATGGTCCATTACAAGCAGAGCCCCAGGAAACTCTGCTCTGTTAACACCACAGGTGTTTGGCATCCCCCAAAGCAGAGCCATTAATAACCCTAAGGCTGAAGCATAGTGTTAGCATGGTCAAGGAGCAGTCCCACCCAGTGGGCAGTGCCAGGCTTCTGCTAGCCCATCATACCTCAGGAAGATTAAACACTGTGATGAGGATTTGGTCCTTTATTATTCATATGTAACTTTTTTCCCCTATTATCAATGGCCCTTGCTTCATAGGCTGCAACTTTATAAGCATATGCATTTTTCACTCATCTAGTAGTTGCATTAAAATTAGCTCACCAATAATGGTCCGTCACCTCTCTGGGGGCCACTCTATAAACAGCTATTAACTAATATGCACATGATCAGGTAGGCATGTAAATATGTAAACAAAGACCTTTTGCAAAACAAGGTGATTCTTTATTCTAAGAGAATTTTCTTCTGTTTCTCTACTTAAAAGTTAGGAGATAAGAATGTTACTGAACAGAACAAATAGTTAAGATTGTCGTCCTGGGGCTGAGCTCTCTTGATGACCTTGGTGAAGAGGTTCTGAAGTTCTGTATTTTTCAAAATCTAGCCTTTTTTGTGGTCACAGTGTTAAGGACAGGACTGTTGTGATTCATGGTTTACTGTCACTGTGTGTGCCTGCTATTGGAAAATATATAGGATACAAGCAAATGTGCAGTAACTCGGGTTCCTAAGAACTTGGAAAACAGCCATTCACTTGTCAGGTTCTTACTGGAGAGTAGCTGAAAGCCTTGTCAGCCACACTTTGTTCTCTAATGTAACTAATCTTATTTTATTGCTGCTTTCTCAGATAGACAGGTACATCTCACCTTGAATTGTGTTTTGTTGTTGTTTCAGGTTGTTTTTTTGTTGTTGTTACTTTGCTTTTAGTGCAAATAAGCATGCCATCACTGTCTTCCTTTTCCATCTCCAACATAGTCTAAGGTTACTGTGATAGCATTTGTGGAAACAGAAAGACCTTAAATAACATTAGTAGTATAAAGAATTTTCTGTTGCCAGCAATGAGTTAGAAATGTCTGAACTTCAAATCAAGAATGTGGTGGTAGTATAGAACACGCATGCTGTGCAGGATGTCCTGAGGGTTGTAAGATCAATTCAGCTTTGCTCAGCGGTGTCAGCAGTGACTATCTGAAGATGCTGACATGCATGATAGTCTGAAGAAATTTAACTGCTTTGATAAGGTTAGAGGGGGAATTCAGGCAACAATAAAAAACAAAACAAAACACTGCTTAGAAGCTTGACTGCACACCATAGCAACCCGTTGATGACTGACAACACAACCAGTGCAAATTACCTTTCCTCCAGAAAAAAAAAAAAAAATTAACAAGCCCTGTGTTAAAAAGGAATCAGTTGGTCTCTAAAATCTTTCCTGCTCTATCTGGTGTCAGGCAATGACACCAACAAACCCGATTACATTGCTGTTCCCTTCTGTAGCATAAGGCCTGTCAGTGTTGCCTGGCTGAAAGCTTCAGAAGAAGAAACTGCCTCCAAACTGTAAACTTGTATCCCAAATTTAAATGTTTCTCCTGGAGAAGAACTAAGCAAGTAGGTACTGGGCTTTTGAAAATCTTCTTGTGGAGGAAATAGAGCAATGAGTTACTGCAAAAAAGTTGATAGATCTTTAGGGTAAAATTGGGAGCCCACTGAAATCACTGTAAGGGTCTTCATGCTAAGACCTTTGATGAATTGGTTTCAAACCCCTAATTGGATTCACACAGTTCAAGTCTGATCTTAAATGTTTTAAAGACTGTATCAGTTTGTCAGTCTATTGACTCTTGTTTTCTAAATGAAATATAGTTATTTTCTGAATAACTTATTAATACAATATTGCTCTTGAAATTACTTTTGTCTATTTCACTGCCTTAACCAAAAAAGCCACTCCAAAATTTGTCATCAGGAGCCATCCACCACGCAATACAACATATACACAACAGACATTATCAGGCATCTGCCATTACCAGTTATGGGAAGTAAGCCTGTCCAGAATATTTCATTACTTTGTTTTCACCAAAGCTTGTGTCCTTCAGGCTATTTCTAGGTTTTGTGGTCTGCAAAGATTCACAAGCAAAGGAACCATGAAGTATTTGATGCCCGGCACAGGCCAGGCTGACCTTTGTGAGACCTGACCCTTATTCCTTGTCTGACAGGATGTGACACATGGAGAAATTATAACCAAAAGTCGGCTAATGAGATTTAAAAAATTCTTGATTAAGTGGGAAACAAAATTAGGGATTTAATCAGATGGTAAATTAAAGAATAATTGAGCGTTTGACGGAGTGGGATTAAGAAAACAGTGTGGAGAAGGTGTATGGGTACCTCAAGATAGGCAAGAAGTCATTTTTAGGGAGCTGCAGATAAGGTCAAGCAGATATAACCTGGCTTGGAGTAACAAGTACAGAACTGTGGTCTTTGAAATACTTTCTAGAGAGCAAAGTGATGAAAACCTGTGCTGTTAGGACCAGACTGGACAAAATCACATGGAAAAAATATTGTATTGGCAGAGATTTAGGGATACATGCTAACCTATTTCAAATAGGTCTATGATGTGAAAATCCTCATGAATCTAACAACACCGAGTAACTGAAAATGTAGATGATTAAGTCCTAAAAAAAAAATCAGAAATGTAAGGAGAAACTGTAGATTGGAACTAAAATGCATGGGATCACACAGTGCTATATTTTGTTCAGTATTATGTTTCTAGAAGCAGCCAAATCACTGACATTTCAGAGTTATGATAGGATGTCATTAGTCATGCTGGTGTATAATTTGGGAGAGTGATTCTTTTTCTGATACAAGAATCTCATGTAGTGTTTTTATACTGAAATATCAGACTAAATTCAGAAGTCATGGTGTATACATCCAGCCTATTCAGACTAACTGATGAAAAGGTTTGGGGGCTTGTTTAGTTGGGATTTTTGCTTAGAGAATACTACTTATTGCCTTCTTTCAATGAGTGTTGTGGTGCAGGAGGGTATGCAAAGATTAGTCTTTTCACTTAAATTTGATAAATCTTAATTTGGGGTGTTTTTTCTCCAGGGTCTAGGCATCTATTGCTGGCATTCACATGAAGCTGGTAGGAGAGGGATGGATTGAGATTCCCTCCCTCAGCAACCTTAGTTTAAAGCCCTCTTCACCAGCTTGGCAGGCCTATGGCCGAAGATGCTCTTCCTCTTCTCTGACAGATGGACCCCAGAAGCCCCCAGTAGACCAGGTTTCTCAAAGTGAGACCCGTGGTCTAAGTAGCCAAATCTCTGGCAGTGGCACCATTCCCATAACCAATTGTTGATTTGCCAGATTCGACTGGCCCTTTCAAACTGCTTCTCTTTGACTGGGAGGATGGATGAAAAAACCTAAATGAGCTTCAGAGTCCCTTACCACCATTCCCAAGGCTCTTTAATCCTTCCTGATACTCCTCAAACTGCTTCTGGCTGTATCATTGGTGCCCACGTGAAACAGCAGTGGACAATAGCCAGTGGACTGTACGAGGCTCACGATGTCTCTTGGTGACATCCCTGATACGAGCCCTTGGTAAGCAGCATGCCTCTAGAGAGTGTGTCAGGTTGGCAGATGGTGCCTCCACACCTCTCAGAAGAGCGTCGCCCACTCCTGTCACCCACTGCCTTTTCTCAGTTGTGTTGGTTGTTTTACGGGGAACAGACCACGCTGCCTTACTTGGCTCCAGCATCTCTCCTGATGTGACAGGTCTTTCCTCTTCAGTCTGCAGAGTGGTGAAGCGATTCTGCAAGGGCACCTCGGGCTTTGGGGGAAGTCTCTTCCTCCTGCAGGTCCTTGCTTTTGCAAGCTTCCATTCTTCTGCATTATTGCCCCCACTCCCTTCCATGTGTGCTGCTGGGGGATTTTTTGGCTGTTTGGCCGTGGACTGTGTGTCCACTACAGACAGCACTTGGAACCAGGTATCTAACTCCTTCTCAGTGTCCCTGATGCTACGCACCCTGATGCTTCTCACCACCTCCTGCAGCTCAGCTCTCTGTAGCAGGAGGTCCTCCACCTGGGCACAGCTTTTGCAGGCAGGTCAACCACTTGTCCTTGCCCCAGGAGAAAGGTCCAGGCATTTCTTGGAGCCTGAGCCCTGCACTACAGCCTCTCCCTTTAGCAGCTCCATCTGCATGGAGGCATTGGCCACCAGTGGGGTGCATGGTGCAGACCCCCCAGCCGGAACTGCAGCCTTTGCTGCCGGCACCTGGCATAATGTTAACCATTAAAATAATTATGTAATTATGGCTTAAATGAATTCTTCAAAAATGTTTCAGTGTAGAAATTTTATATTGACCAGTGTTAACTAATGCTCCTGGATCCACTGCGATGCTGGTACTGGTTTTGTGAATAGACTTGGTTGATTAACTTCATTGATCTTCATGTGTTTGTCCTCTTCAAAATGCAGGTAATGGTGTTTGTTTCTTTTGCCGATGCAAAGTGCTATACTAGAGCAAGATAACGTACATATATACATACACACATACACAAAAGTAAAGGCTTGGCATTCTCACAACTGAGGGATTCAAGGTGAAAGTAGAATTTAAAATGCAAAAGTTAACATGGAAATGTGGATAGTAAGTTATTTAAACACACATCAAAAATATAAGATGCAAAACTGCTGTCTGGGTTTTATTATCTGGGCATTTTACCTAGCACCATGGAGATGAGCAATTTCCACTTCTGAGAATAATTTAATTCTAGAAGTAATCTCAATTTCCTTGTCTTGATTTGCATGCGTCTATAGAAGTAGAAATGCACATACAGCTATCAAAATTTATAGAAGTAACTGTCAGGAGCAGGGGGCACCAATCACACTAAGACACATTTTTGTTCTGGTTTTATTATCCTTTAGACAATCCTGGTTTATTTGCCCAACCCTCTGCATTTTTAGGGCTCATATACCACTTCTCACTGTAGCAGAACTGCAGTATCATGGCACTGACATTTCCCATTAATTGTAATGGAGCAACTGTTTTAACATTTTTGAAAATGTGTTTGTTTTAGTGGGAACATAGTCTAGCTTTATTTTCACTTTCATGTATTTAGCCAAGATTAAGAGGTTTCTGTAACTCTTGTTTTTTAAATCTACCAACCTTTTTTGTCTTAAGTCAAGATTTCTTCATTTTAAATTTATTAGTTTCTAGGTTCCTGTTGATTTGATATATAACCAAATCAATGGTGAGTTTTCAGAAGTAAGCCCGGGCTATTTAATTTGACACTGTACTTTACTTTGCCTAGATTCTGTCTCTGCTCCCACGTTATGTCACAGTTTTGAGTAGAAGATTTTAAGAGTGTCTTGAGCTTTCTAGTGCAGCAATTGTTTTTTCAGATGATGCAACATACCTCCAAAGGCTGTGAAACTGCCATTTAAACAGGCATCAGCTACTTGTGTACCCACAGGCACCAAAGAGCTTTATGAAAACTCTAGTTGTTGCATGTCAGATAATATATCCGGGAGGAAAACAACATGAAAAGATTGCTTAAATGATCAAAACAGAAACGATGAATAATGACATGACACTGAGAATTTCTGATTATTGAACCAGTAACAAAGCACGCTTCTCAGATCTCCTCAAACAGAGCCTGCCAGGAAAACAAAGCAAGGCAAAACCAAGTAGCACAGACAGGTCTTCTTTCTTCCAGTTTTGATCCTTTTCCTGCTACTATAAAGCATGAGTTGCATAATAGCTTGAATAAACTGTTAGCATTTTAATTATTTAAAAGGTCATCAGTGTGTGGGAGAACTATGCTAAAAGCTAGAGAAGATTTTTGAAAGCAAGCAAAAAAGACAGGAACAAACTACAGGCAAACCTGTAGTAGTCAAAAAAAAAAAAAAAAGGATAACTGAAGTGGAGGAACATACCTTATGGAAAAGTTTGCACGGAGACCACTGCCCTTGACTCATTCACTTGCCTGTGGCACTGAAGAACTACAGTGGATATAACAATGTTTACAGCCTCAGAATTCATATCTCCTTATTTAATAGAATATAACTTGGTTTTATTTCATCTATCCATCTGCTGAGCCATTGATTTAATATTCAGTTACTTTTGCTAATTTTAGAAGCTGTATGGTAAAGCTTTTTTCTAAAGAGGAATGATGATCCACAATTTTGACTTGTGGGATATCAAGCACCACTTTTAATTTGAAATGAGGAGTTAGTTCTGAAACCAAAGTATTTTATGCTTCTATGAAAAAGAAAATAAATTAAAAAAAATTTTTGTTATTAAATAGGTTGGAACTAGTACTGGCACAAGAAGATTCAATAGCTGTAGAACTGAATTTCCATATTGCCATAGAGTCCATGGCATTTCTCCTCAGTAACGAGACTGCCTGCAAGAATGAGATAATGTTTTATGATAAAAGTAGTGCAGGCTGATACCCTGAAATACTTTAAGACTATAGAGAGACAGAAGTTTATGTAGTGCTTGAAAGGGCTTGCTAAAGACAGCATGAGCATAGAAGTATTAGAAATTCCCTTAAAGTATAAAATAGAAGTGTGGTATTACAGACACCATTTCAGAACAATGATAGTTGAGTACACATATCTGTGGGACTCTGGGATTTTCTTTTCTTAGCAATCCCTGGAAACTAAGTTTGAATGTTTATTTGGTTTCCCCTTGAGACCCAAACACTATTTTAGTGGAAGAGATGCATAAAACTTATCTATATTTTCCTAAAGCTTTGGTATCCCTGTGTTTTGGACAGTTCCAGTACAGAGATTTAAGCAGCCAGTCTCGAGCTAAACTCATTCCTGGAACTTCTCCAGGAGCCTGGGTGTTCATCATCATTACTTCAGGTCTGGCTCATCTAACTGCCGCAGCTACTCTCTGTTTTCTTTCAAGAACATGTTCCTGAAAAGGGCAATGTCTAATGGAGAAATATTTCCCATAAGAATTAATGTAATAGCAGAGGGGATGCATAGAGGGACTTGAAAGTGCACATTATTTAAATACACAGGGAAAGGATGTATGATGTGGAGGATAGGAAAGCAGGAGCAGGGTCATCTGCTGGAGGAAACGCTGGATTCTGAGCAGCTAGCTTTTAAGAGCAGATCACAGCTCTGAAAGATTTCAGGTGCTTTGCCTGTCAGACTGAACACACAGGGTAAATCTTTAATTACGAGCGTTCTTGGTATCTCTAACTGCATGGTTGCATTTCCATAGTTATCATCATCTTCTTCAGATGAACCATGGGTAATTAAGGATGAAGGACAGAAAGACAGGGTAACGATGATGGTTAGTAGAGCACAGCATTAAGCAGTTGGTAACAAACTCTAAAACAGTGAGGGAGGCAACTGGTAGTGGGATGCTGTTGCAATGCAATTGCTTGTCTATGCTTTTCTCTCCAAATATAAGCATATTTAAAGCACTATTTTCCTATTGTATTTGCACTGCAGAAAACTAACAATATCTTCCCAGTGAAGAAAATCAGTTGTCCATCCTTTGAAGTTAGAGAACTAAACACAAGTAACTTATGTAGTCTTCCTCTCTATATTCTCCAGAATGATACACTACTGTGCCTTCCTTAGGGTTTTGTTTTTGAGAACTACCTGGGTCCTCCCTTTGCAGACATTGGGGTCACTGAAGGACATTTGCACTGCAGCTGGATACACAGATCCTACCAAGTCTTTGAGGGAGTGACTTGACTTCTCCATCTGTTAGGTCCAGGAGTGTATCCCAGGTGGAGGTCTGGTGGGAGGTAACCACAGCAGTTTCAAAAGAATTTTTGGACATAGGTTTGAAGAGCAGGTTGGTGTGAGTTTTGTAGGGAAAGAAAGTGGTATATGGTAAATGGAGAGTGAAGAAAAGCTGCAAATGTCACTAAATGGAAGTATGAGGAGTGAGACACTGGTTTGTTATGTACTTCTGGGTTGATAATATGTTGAGGATCCACGTCTAATACTCGAAAAATTTGTCCTGCCATTTAATTAAAATATTGCATAGAAGGCCAGAGAGTTTTTGCTCTTTCTTACTGTTTCTCATTAAATGGCCCATTGGAAGCTACAAGAGAAGTACAGAGGTATTTATCTCCTTACAACTTATGTATGTTTTAATCCAAATACCATAGACTATTGTAGCTAGAGTCTTATGAATTTCTTTTTCAAGGTGAAGATGCCTTTCTTATGGTGAAATTTAAAAGTAGTCCTCCTTCCATTTCCTCTCTGCTAAACAGTCTTACACTGCTCAACAGGGTCAGTGTGAGCGTATCTTCCAGGCTGCAAGAGGAAGCTTGGTGTGCATAGATTTTCTACCATCAAAAATTAAAACCTTGACCTTACATCTAGATTGCAGAGCAGGTGCTTTATAAAGCTCACCCCGCACCTCCCAGCTTCCCAGCAGTGCACGACAGGGGAGTGGACCACAGCTCTTTCCCGGCTGCTACATTCTTCCTTAGGGAAATCAGAGCAAGGAAAAGAGTGTGTATCTGGGATTCTTCCTGACATGGGGACAGCACGTGGCCAGCACTTATCGCATATCCCATGGGACAGACATAACAGGGAGTGAGTGCACCCTGCAATGTAGCTGTGCCCCTGTGACTTTGAAAGATTTCAGACTTCTGCAGATGCAGCTTTGTTATTTAAAGATGAATATACACCTAGTATCTGTGGGCCTTGCCTTCCTTTCAGCTCTGTCCCCTGGCACACTTGTGTTGCAGAAACTTGATTTGGTTCAGCTAAAGTAACTGTTCCAAAAGTTAAATCAGAAATTTCCTCTTATAACTTGTGATCAGTGTCCTCCCTATGCCTGCAGAGAGGTGTGCATATGCATCCCTTGCCCACCAGTGCTGCCTTCCTTTCCTGGAAACTGTACCATCTCTGCTCTTGCAGGCATACAGCTCCTCTGCCTCCTTATGCTTCAGCCTAACATTACCTAGAGCCTAGGATAGTCTCCTACATCTCATAGCCCACCAGAATGAGACACATAAAGGAGATGACAGGGGTCTCACCTTGTACCCATAACAACAGTACCTAGGGCAGAAATATGCACTGGCATAGGAAGACTTGCCCATTTGCAAAGTACCAGAGGAGAACGGCACCTGAATGTGCCATCCGACCCCTGCTGCCACTGCACAGTTTTGCAATAAACATTTGTGCCAGAAAAATATTCTCTTCACTAGATTTGTTTTTTAGACTTAAAAAAGGAGCAGGAACATTTGGATCTGTGGTTACTCCTCATTGTCTCCACAAGCCCTTAACTGAATTTTCACAGGAAAATCTGCCAGGTCTGGAAAAAGATATTTGTTTCTTGCAATTTCTGTTCACACTTAAATTCCTGCTGCAGCATATACGACCCATATTTCTCACTGGAGGAGAGGTTAATTATTGTCTAGAAGAGTTCAGAAATGGAATATGCTGCATCAAAGGGGGGATGCCGAGAGATGGAATGGCATTTAATAATTGCACATAGGTTGTACTTTTGCAAAAAGCAATAAAAAGTAAAGCATACTCACCAAGAAACATGCCTTGTGGACCTTCTATGTAATGGAGATAATTAGGAAAAACTACAAAGCAAGAAAATTAATGACTGATCAATTAACCTACACATTGTTATCAAAATGAATTACTTGAAGCAGGGTCCCGCTCAGTGCAGCAGCTGCAGGTAATAACAATTTCATATCCAGCTTGCTGAAGACCTGGGAGGGTTGGGAGATTCGGAGGTGCCTCCGGAGCTGGGAGCACCTGGAGGAGCGCGGTGGGGAGGCCAGGAGCGGTGGGCTGTGTGGCGGTGGCAGAGCCAACCGCAGCCAGCGGCTCGGGATGTGGGGCTCGCTGCCAGGCCACCCGGCTTCCAAATCACAGTACGTCCCAGCCAGGCTCCGTTTTCTGCCTGTGAGCTAAATTTGCTTGTGCATTTCAGGGAAAACATGGCCTTGAGGCACTGTTTCGGTTTCCAAGTCCCCATGGGAGGCAAAGTTGGGGACCTTTGGTTTTTATTTTTGTTACTAAGCAACACTTTTGTCCACAGAGCATCTCAGTGCTTCACAGGCTGTGAAGGCCTGAGAGCTAAAGAACTATTTTTAGCCCCATTATACATAAAATAAACTGAAAAAGCAGAGGTTTGCTTAAGAACCACATGGGAAATTTAGGGGAGAAATACACATTTTCAGGATCACAATATGGCTGCGCTAGCACAGACCCCTTTCGTTTCCTTAACAGTCATATCTGGCTGCATATCTTCATGATCCACCTCTTGATTCAAAAAGAGATAAAGCAATCATTATAAAATAGAGATGCTGTAAGCTTTGGGAGGATTTCTGGTCTTTGGGACATCAAGGCTCTCTTCCTGGTTTAGCAGTAGACTGGCCTTGAACAGGGCTGGGAGACCCTGTTTTCCACCTTTACAGATAAAAGGGTTTCAATGGCATTTTGCTGTTTAATAATTCTTTGAATCCTAATGATGAAATTTTATAGAGGGATGGTAAATTTGTCCAAAACTATTTTTAATCTTGTGGTTTTAGCAGTACAAAATATTTAGGAAGTCATATTTTTACACTGTACTTAGAAACTTTTGATATACAAGGATTGGGACTCTGGAGAGAAGAAATTAAGTTTACAAATATGTATAGAAGTGAGGGCCAAAACCAGCATCTCTAGTTGTCTGCTGTCCTAGGGGTCAACTCCTTGTTTGTCCTGGCACATGGATGCTTGTAAATTTTATAACAAAATATGGTACAGAGAGGCCTATAATTCTGTTTAGGGCTATTTTTCACCTTTCCCCTTGGTCACAATAATTTTCTTTGACTAACAGAGGAGGCGATGACTCATACAGTGTAAATGAAAAATACACAGTGCTGTCAGCCTTTTGATATGTCTGCCAAAGAGGAAAGTCAGCTTTTCTTTACCTTCAGCAAGAAAAGGAGCCAAAAAGGTTTTACATCTGCACAAACACACACACCATCTCCAGAGGAAAAGAGAAAGAAATATAGAGCACTTTGCTGCTTTCCCCCAACCACCTTAATTTAATTTTCCTTATTTTTCAGCTGCTCTGGGAGAATTTTCTCTCTCTTCTTATTCACAAGACTCCAGGGTGCTCTCACATATATCTCTGTGAATGATTCAGGCCAGTAAGAGAAATGAAATTTAAATGTGGAAAGCTAACCTTCTGGTAACACCGACTAAATGTGGTAGTGACTGTTTAGCTGACACCTCCTGAGCAGCATGAAAGGGTAAGGAAGGACTCTTCCTTTACAGAGGCTGTTGCCAGTAGCAATGGGATCCAATGTGCTATTTCTTATTTGCAATTTCATGTAATAATCAAGATTTTAAGAAACCTCTTTATTTCAGCTCTCTCAGTTTATTTTAAACTTTCACAAATACTTAGCTGTGCAATCATAGTCAAAATTGAACCATTTCCACCAAGCACTTTTATTTTGCCAAATTCCAGGGATAGAAATGTGCCATCACAGTTTTCCCAGCCAGTTCTATTCCCTGGTGGTGTGTTTCTGATCTTTCAAAAGCAATGTGAGATAAGTCCTGAAAGCTATTGCTCAGGATGGAACCATTGATAAACATGGTAGTTTGTGTAGAAGAGGTGATCTGAGGATACTGTAAGCCTGAAAATCCAAAATACCCCGTCCATTCTAGTGCTGCACTCAGTACACAGAACTAAATTATGGGTGCACACACCATCATTTCTAAATACAGTATTCCTAACGGGTTGATGCTCCTGACATTTCTGCCTGTAAGCATTGTTGACATGACCAGTCTGCAGCAGTCTGTAGCAGCAGAGGATTTTTGGCCTGTCTTCAGTTCACAAACCTTTTGTTATATGCCACTTGTCACTAGAGTTCAATTAATTTAGTCTGCTGTTAATAATGTGTGATTTGTTTTTCCTTCTGTTTCACTGGTAGGTGGAGTGTCTAGTACAGAAGGGTTACTTTCATCTCTGTCCCATAACTTTATAGCTGCTCATTTTAGAAAAGAGTGGGGATGTGTTAAACTAACCATGGTGCCAGCTTTTAGAGAGCTGTAGATTGGCTCAGATTTTTTTTTTTTTTTGCAAGACGAGATCCATCACAAGCCTCTCTCTAAAGAAATTTTTAAGCATGAAAATTAGCAGCAACACTGTTTAGCCCGTAGCCAGAAGAAGCTTACACTTTCACAATTCTAATTTAATTTTGCCCCAACATGCTTATCCTTGTCTGGCTTTCTCAATAAATTCCTATCTGCTTCAAGTATGTACATTTTTCTTCAGTGATGGACACAGGTTATCTTAGCCAATGAAAATGTTTCTAAAAAGAGTACAGAACAGTGCTGCTATTGAGATGGATATTTATTACTGGTGGAAGTGGCTTGGGTAGAATAAGAATCTGCCCGAATTTTCACACAGGTACTTTCATTGCAAGTATTTAATCCTGAACCTACCTTCAGCCATATAGGAAGTCCTGCTGGAGTCTGGCTCATTTAAGATATATGTTTCCCACTCAAACTTGCAGAATATCATAGATTTCTCTTATGCTGCTTTTTTTCATTTCCCCTTTATGTGAAAATTCTGAATCAGTTTCTGTTTCCTTCTGTCCCTCTATCCTGCCCATAGCTCCCTTCTTTAGATTTCTCTATAACTGACAGCCTTCCCATTGACCTCAGATGCATACCTCTTTTTGTCATTGTTGGCTTTGAAAAAAATCTGAGTCTGCTGTTATCTAGTTACCTCACCTCAGATTAGCTATTATGTTGAAAGCCATCCTGAAGAAGTGTTTAATTGACCTCAACTTCTGTAAGTAAAGAAGCCTAAAAGGTTTTACAACTACACACACGCACGCCATCTCTAGAGTAAGAGAGAAAGAAATGTAGAGCAGTTTAACTGACGTTTCATAGTTACCTAAGCAAACAAACAAATGCTTGAGCCTACTGAAAGGATTTCTACTGAGGTTTCCAAAGTCAAATACTTCAAAGAAAGTCATCAGACTGGATGGCAATCCAGAAAACCTCTGTATACGTGTTATGTCACAGTCCTCAAATGCCTGGTGATACATGTAATATATAAACTATAATCCAAGGACGCTGCTCTGCTCAATGAATGGGTGGACTATGTTCAGGGAATTAGGCAGAAACGGTTACTGAAAACAGCTCTTATCTGTAAGATGCCTGCTGATGTATGGCAGAAAGTGGCATCTCTTGAGGGAGGACAGGACTGCAACAACATGCTTGTGTAGCTTTCAGTGCTCTCTTGGAGAGGCAGCATCTACCAGATGGTCTGGAGTGATGAGGAGCAAATCACACCAAACTTATCACAACTGTCCAAAATCCAGAGCCCAAACTCTGTGCAGTCAGTGGGGAGTGGTGGTGATGGACAGCCCCAAAGCCAGATGTCTGAATTTATGAATAATTCTTTGTGGGATCGTTTTGGAGGACAGTGGCCACGTTGGACAAGAGCAGGACTTTGGCTAAATCGCAAAGGGGACGTGAAAAGAGGAAGAAGAACTGAGGGTGCTGCACAGCTGGTGAATGACGAGAACATTTTGACCTTCGTCGGCCAGAAGCCTTGGGAGTAGCAAGCAGGAATGTAGAAAAACAAGATAAGGATGCTGAGATCTGCCTGAAGAAAACATGCCAGGCTACAGTTGATGGGAAACATCTGGTCATTTCTTAAACAGTGGAAAGTTTTCTACCTTGAGCTAAAAGTGTATAGAACATTGTGTTTGTGCTTGAAAGATTTAATTAACCAATAGGCTTTAGGATAGCTGTAACTAACTTGTAGCTAATGACTTGTCAGGTGTATTATGGGCAGGGGATAATAACCAATCAAATGTTAGTCTTAGGCATCTGAACAGTTTGTGAAGTATGCAGGTAACCAATCAAGCCTTCTGTTTATGTGTGATCAGTTGCTAGGAAGATTTATAAACTCACTTGTATTGGCAGTAAAGGGATTTTGATTTCTGACTCTTATAGAGTTGCAGGAGTCCGTGATTCTCCTCAATTTTTGTTATGTGTTTCTCACTTCCTGTATGCACAAATTTAGCTTCTGACACTATTCCTGGTCCCAACTAATAACTTTTGAGAGTTGTTGTCTGAATATATAATGTGCTACATAAAGCTAAATCCCATGAATAATCAGACTTACACATTTAAAACGTAACTTCAAATTAGTGGAGAAAAGTCCACATCAGAACAATTCCACATCCACCACCTTACCTCTCCTGGAGGTTGCAGAGATTAAAGCATTGCTACTTGCCTGTGATAGAAGTGAGCTCCACAGAAAAGCCTGTGCTGAAATAGCCACATCTCTAATCAGAAGAACTGAATAGCATGCAGTAAATGAGTCATAAAACCACTTACTCCACAATAGTTTCATTTGTTACAAGAGAGACCATGCAGCAAGAGTGTGTGGCAGCACCAGTGTTCATAAACTAAGTGAACCACAGGCAGGAGGCCTTCTGGTAGGTTTGTGGTCTTACAAGAAGGGACGCAGAGCAGAGGGAGACTCTTCCAGTAGTGGCAAATGCCTTTGCCCAGCATTCATTTACTGTGAAGGTGGTGATGGCAGTATTCACAGGACATTATGGTCTGGGTGGGTTCATAACTAGATGAATAAAAAGCTGGTTGGATGATGCGTCACACAAGGTAGGGTCCAATAGATTTGCTCTACAGGTGTACCTGTAACTATTAGAGTACTTCAGGGATCTATCCTCGGGTCCATCCTTATCTTTATCAATGTACTAGAGGAGATGATGGAATATGCTCTTGTCCAGTTTCCAGATCATACCAGATTGGAAGGGACTAGTTAATACACTTGAGGGCAGAGCTGCCATCTACAGGGACCTAAATAGTCTGAGAGGAATCTTATGGAATTCATCAAGGACAAATGCAAAGCTCTGCACCTGTGAAGGAAAAACCCTATGCAACCTCATAGCCCGGGGACCAACAGCCTGGAGAGCATCCCTGCAGGAAAGGACCTTGGGAGCCCTTGGGAACAGCAGGATGAGCATGAGCCAGCAGTGTGAACTGGCAGCAAAGAAGACCAAAAGTATTCTGGGTTGTATTAACCAGATCATAGGCAGTAAATCCAGGGAAGTGATTCTCAACTCAACCAACACCCATTACACTACATTTAGAGTACTGTGTCCTTTTCTGCCCCCCTGCCCAGTACAAAGAAAGACATAGATAAAGTAGAAGAAGATCAGCAGAAGGTCACCAGGACAGTTGGGTCTTGAGCACTTGCCCTGTGAGGACAAGCTGAGGGACCAAGACTGGCTCAGCCTGCAGAAGAGGCAGTTTCGGGAACACTTAACAGCAGTCCCCCAGCACCCATGGGGAGGTCACGAAAGACCCAATGCCAGGCTCTTCACAGCATGATGGGAAGACAAGAGCTGATGGGGATAAGTGGAATCAGGAGAGGTTGAGACTGGATTTAAGAAAATTTTTTTTTACAAAGAGGATAACCAGGTAATAGAACAGGTTGCCCAGAGAGGTTGTGACCAATCACATCTTGTCTTCCAGCTGACCCTGCTTTCAATCGGCTGGGACACCTGACTTATTCCATTGACTTATGACATGATGTAAGGGATGCTGAGTATGAAGTGGCATTGAATTGCATGTACATAAGTATTGTTTGTAACCTCATTGAATAATGAGGTTAAACCAAAATACTTCTTATTCACTTCTTATTCAGAATAGCTTCTTATTCACTGAGAACCATCAGTGTTCTGCTCTAGAGAAGGCCTGGGTCCTATGCAAAGATACAGCATGCATCTATGTAATTACTGGGTAATAGTGAATATTATCAAAACAACAACATTTTGATTTCACAGGCAGTCTGAATTCCATTGCTTCCTGACTTTGAGAAGCTTACCTTTCAGTCTTAATGTCTTTTTAACACAGTTTTCATGTAATACTCTATAAAAAACACAAGAGGTTTTACACTGAAAATGTGTTTAGATGTTTGTTTTATCATTGTGCAAAAGGTTCCTCTCCTTGACAGATTGCCGTACAGATATGACTTGCTTTCTTTGCACTTAATCATGCATGAAGCATAAACAGGGTGAAGGGTGTTTCATTTCAAAGTCTATGAATGGTAATCTTGCTGGCTGCTATGCTGGCCAAGTACATAAGGATGCTATGCAGTCTGTTGGTTCAAGTGGCAGGCTTGTAAGTCCCAGGAGATAAATGCCCATATTTTTTTTCCCTCATGTTGGTTTCTGCCAACTGGACCTGTGTCAGACTGTTTTTGGACAGATCAACAGATCTATGTGTCTGTATTCATACTCACATCAATTGTCTTTTCTATTATGAGCTAAGTCCCAAAATCCCTGTCTACGCAAAACTTTCGTTGACATCATTGGGAGCTCTTGGGGCAGCAGGATTTGATAAAACAGTGTCTGTTAAAAAGAGGGAACATTTCAATAAAACATAAAATACAGCTCTATATTTAAACACAGAAGGTCTGTCAGAACACTAGTAAGAAATTTACCTGGCCTATTTCTTTTTCTATACTTCTGCAAAGTCTCTGCTGCTGGTAACCTCTGCTCATCTTGGTGAAATGTGTGCATGGAACTGGTGTAATACATTCCTCTGGCTAAGAAGGTAGATACACAGTAAGGCTGTGAATGTGACATTTCATATAACTACTTCTTCATACAGTAAATAAGGGTTATTTGTGTGTGTGTGTATACATACATGTATAATTGAGGAGGAAGAAAATTTTGACTTATAAAAGGGGAAGTAAAAGGATGAAGATGAAAATGCAACCAATTTTCTAGTGTGCAGTATGCTCCTGTCTTGCAAGATAGGTATACATCTGCTAAACTGAAACTACTGCATCTTTACTGCCATTACTGTTTCTTCATCTGTTACCACAGAGCAACAGCATTGACAGGAGTGAGGTTTGCAGAGATGATTACTATAAATTATTCTCCTCTTTGGTCTCAGTGTCCTACCAAAAATAATGTACACCAGAAAATATTATTTGTGTCATGTCCATTCATCTATCCTCTTACTTCACCATACCAGAAAGATCCACCTATCATAATTAAATCTTTTTGGTTTTGAAAAGATTTTTAATAATGAAAACATTAGACTTTTGCCACTGCTGCCACTGGCATTGGACAGAAATGTTGACAGGGATCCAACCCATACTTGGGGGATCTAAAGCAATAGAATATGTCTCATACAACTGGTGTCAGATGTCACAGAACCATTGTCACTGAAATTGTTCATATTCTGGTTAAAATGACACCTAAAAATAATATAAAGAAGACTTTTTCTATTTGCTTGTTTGTTTTCAATTGTTAAGATTTTCAAAACCATAGGATCACAAGAATTGCAGTAGGTCCTTCTTATCTAGTATCTGCTTTCTCACAAGGTCAGAAGAAGGAATAAAGTTGGAATTTAAGAACTGACATGCATTTTTCTAATCTAATTGTTAATGATGGAAGATTTCCCTCATCAGTAGAGAAGGATGATGCAGTAGTTGTTCAGTAGCATTAATAATCATCCCCTCTCACTTTAGACTGCGTTTTAAATATGACATGTACTTTTGACAACTGGGACCAGTGGTTGAGGAGGTGTAAGTGTTGCAATGATACGACCGTACACTTTACTTGTTTAAGACATACGCATGTGTAGCAACTACCATCTTAACTGCTAGGAGGAAGTGAACCAGCAATTTCCAGCCCTAAAAATATGATTCTCTGTAGCTTGAACAGAAGGACTGCATTTGGGAGCTAAAGAATGTAACAGCCATATAAACTAGGGATGAAGAGAAGATCAGGAATTAAAATTCCAGTATATGACAGGTAACATATAGACACTTTAGTAATTCTGCTTAGAATACAGGAATTCAATTATGTTTTAGTAACATTATTTTTAAGACACATACAATTTATTATAAAACATTGTAGCTGAATATCAAATTATGTTTCAGAACTTAAACATTTTCCTGACTTGTTCTGAACACAAGACACATTATTTATTGGGTTTGCTCAGAAGTATAGATATTTTACTCCTTATCCCTATTGAACAGCATGTCTCATTTAGTACTTAAAGAGACTACGTGCATGCAAAATTGGTAACTACAACTGGGTTCATAAGCTGCTCAGAATGCAAAGATACTAATTTTTCATGTTCAAATGCCAACTGGAACCCAAAAAGATGCATTTTATGTATGACAGATGCATGCACTCAGATTTTACAGATATACCTAAGGTCTCATGCTTTCAATAATTTGGCATCTCTTCTGCAGTAGATACAAAACAGAACAAAGGATCAGAGGTATCAAATACTGCAGGGCACTGAAATACCATTGTGTAGTTTCCAGTGCTGTAAATACTGTTAAGGTAAATGTATATCTTGTAAAAAATTGTTTGCCTTGACATGAGTTCAGTTGACACAGCCACTTTACTTGAAAGATATGACTTAAATACAAAACTATTTCTTCTGATAATTCTTTTAATAATTTTTAAATGTTCTTGGACTGCTAGATATTTTACAGAGCTACAATATCAATAACACAATCTTCTATAATGTCTGAGAAAGTAAGTTTTTTGGTATTAAACCCAAGAACGCCTTTAGAGCTTCACTGTAAGATCATTCTATTGTTACTGTTTCTAGCTGTTTGTTTCTACATCATTGGGGATGTATGTCAAAGGAATACATGAAAAACACTTCTGACTACAGGTAGTCTTTCTGGTTTTCTTCAGCAATAGGAAAGCTCAGGCAAATCCCAGGTAGTGCAGTAGTCCCAGCACTACCCTGGAGTCCCTAGGGTAGGGCAGGTTGCACCACGATCCCACCCCATTAGATAGTCCCCTCCTGACAAGTTCAGTCACTCCAAACTTTAAGATCTCATGACGAAACGAGATCATTTCTGAGCTGAGCAGATGGGTGAAAGAGCCTGTGAATAATGCTTCATTGGTGTATTTTGCTTTATAAAGCTTTACAGTTCCTCAGTCTTCAAAGAAACAGAGCTGAATGAAAGCAAGGCAGACACACCTTGACAGTAAATATCTCTGGCTCCTCTTCCTACACTTAATGGCAAGGGTAGGGATGGACTGGGGAAGCCCAGTCTGAACAGAGGTGGAAAAGTTTGAAAGGTCTCTTATTTTGTATTCTCCACCAGACAAAGTCATAGTAACATTTGTACCCTCCTAATCAGGTGACTTATTTTGGTGAATTCTCCCTAACCAAATGGACCAAGAAAGCCTTAATGTTCTCGTACTGTAAGCCAAAGTACTTTGCAACGCTGTGCTGAGCAGAGCTGCATGGAGAACATTTTATTCCTTAGAGCTATTGCTTCATGTTCTCTGCAACTCAGGTGAGTGGCAGCGTTTTAGTGCATTAATCCCATTTTCTAGCTCTCCTTTGTTCTCTTTTTCAAACAGAAACATGGATTGTTGGATCAATCTAGTTCATAGTTATGTCACTCCAGAGCCTTGGTGTGGATGTTAAATTCTGCATACTCCATCTGGCACTACTCACACATACTGCCCAAGAATAAATGAGTCTTAAATGTGGTGTTTTCTCTTCACTCCAGGACTTCCAGGGGAAGGATTTTTCTGACTGACAGAATAAAGGTCAGAAGTAGTGTGAAAATATGGCAGGCTCTAAATGTGGGACTCAATCTGGGCCAGAAGTATAAAATTCACTCTATTCACTTCTATTTTACATCATGAGTTGAACTTGCAGATTGCAGTTCCCTCATTACTTTAGGTCACTTGTTAAAGGTACTTTAAAAGCAAAGTAAAAAAGCTACTGGGTTTATTGGCAAATTTGCTGTGCAAACCCCTCTGTTGTGCTAGGGGTCAAGCCAGATGAATGCAATGGTTCTTTTTGGCTCCAAAATCAATAACTCTTTGGAATTACTGCAAAGACTTGGTGTACTACTGCCAATTCTTCAAAAGAAAAAATCTATTTTCTGTGTCCTTATACTCACCCTGTCCACTTTGAAATTATACCGCTCATTGACAGAATTAATAGTTCAGCTTCCAATTTAATTGATGCAGCACTTTTTCAGTGTAGAAAATACAATTCTTTGTAGTAACTGATTTGTTACAAGTAAATAAAGGGTAATTATGTAGCCTGCTATTCATTATATTACACAATCCATTTAAGCTTCTGCTCTACAGATGTTTAAGTCTATACAGATGCTTGGCAGCAGACTGAGGGCATATTTACTACATATCGGCAGAGAGCAGGGACCAAAGTCCCTCAATCTGCAAAATGTGGTGAGAGATCATACAGATTATCTAGCGGCTGTCCAGCATTGCATAGATACTTTGTCATGGAGTTGCATACAAGGTACTTAGTCCTACTTGTGAAGGCATTAATTAGCTGAAGGAGAGCATCCTACAGATGCAGCTAGTCTTGCTTTCAGATGCAAACTGTGTGCCTGCAGCTTCTTTGTGTGCCTCAGCATTACAGTCCCCTCCAGTTCCAATTTAGAGGCTAGTCCTTTTGTTAAACAAGCGTCAACTGTTTGAAGGGCAGATTTAGAAAAGGAAGCAACAAATGTAAAAGAAAATTCGTATTGTTGAAAGTTTAGCTTTGTCTGTGTTAAAAGCAAGGCTATGTACAGTGAACTGTGAAAATATGGCAAGCAATGACAATGTCTCCACTGATAATATCTCCAGGAAATAAAACCCTGCAGAGATCTCAACTTGCTGTCAAAAACAGCCCAGACGTTATACACACGGCTCATACAGCTAAGAACCTGGAACTAGAGTGTGCTGAAGTGCTAAACTGGCTTTTGACAGCACTAGCCTCTAGCAGGACTGAGATGATGGGAGCTGAAAAAGCAGAGCACCTGATATTCCTCCTCATACCTCTCAAAAAAATGGGAGGGGAGGAGGAGGAGATCTACTGCCATTTCTGAAAGCTTAGCAAGATTGTGACCAGAAAGAACTACTGCTGTCCATTTCACTAGTAGATATTGTTCCCCTTGTTTAGAAAGTCAGCTAGTTTTAAATGTGAGGCTATTTTCCCCCATTTGAAAAATATGTTCAGTACATTTCAGGTAGTTTTTTATTTATTTCTGTGAATGCTAACTGAGCTCCAGTTGCTGTCCATATGCAGCTTGGTCCAAATCATAAGAAAGGAACTACTACCTGGATAATAAGCAATGAGATGGTTTCACAGTTTATAATATGATAGAAATACTGAAGACAGAGAATAAGAATAAATACTATTTATTGTTTCATTGTTTGAAACAGGAGGGTTTGACTTGTGATCCACGGGTTTTGTGCAGCCTGCCAAGACAGCTCCTCTGGCTCACAGCCCATTCCACACCACGGTCTTCCCTAGCGATTTCTGGGGAGCAACCTGCGAGGCAGCTGAGATGCTCCGCTGGCAGAAGCCTTGTCCAAGCTCCTCTCTTTCCTAGGGATGCTGCCACCAGGTGTGTGCACATCCAGGTGTGTGGCAGGGTGGGGACCAGAGGAACTCGCAGAGATCCTCTACTGCCCATGCACTGTAAGTGTGGTCACGTATTAATGGGCCAGCCTTCCTCTGACGCTAGAAGGGCAGCTGAGGCTTGCTGTATATAACTTGCTTAAACAACTGTGAGTAGATTACAGTGTGAGGTAGCAAAAGGAATCAACATTTCCTTTGGAAAAAGGCTTATGTAAAACGCGATAAAAATCAGCTCTTTAAACTATGTTTTTCAGCTTGCTGATTTGATTATATTTAAATATCTTTTTTTAACCAATGCACAAGCAAATAACTATGTCAGTATTCAGAAGTCATCTGTACCCTCATGTTTAGGTCAGCCAATCAGTCCATTCCCAAGCAGAGAACCAATTAATTCAAAATTGTTGTTTTCCCTTAGAGGGGTGTGTGTGTGTGTGTGTGTATGTGAGAGAGAGAGAGAGAGAAAGTGGCTCATTAGGTGGTTGTGTTACTTTTAGCATATCTGAATGAAAATTTAGATTCTTGTGTCCGAAGTGCCAACCATGAAGTGGAATGAGACATGTAGATTAGAAGGAATCAAGACAAGGAAGAAAGAATATTGCTTTTTCAGAGGTCCAAATTGCAAGCCAGGTCATGGTGGAAAGCTGCTTGTCTGCACTGTTTGTTTCATAACCTTCATCTATCAAAGTTTTTCGAGGAAAACTGGCAGATTACTTGAGCTGTTCTAATATTTTGGACTTCTCAGTTTTTATTCATGTCAAGCTGTTTTTTCTCCCTGTCCTGGGTTGAGTGAGTGGTGGAGTTTTTTTGGTGGCAGGGGAGGGGGCTATCGGGGTGGCCCCCTGTGAGAAGCTTCTCGAAGCTCCCCCAGCTCCACATCAGCTCCACTTCTGTTTGGGAAATTGAGCCAATCAGCTGCGCCTCTGCGATAACGTATTTAAGAAGGGACGTGGTGACGGGCAGTCGGACTTGTGAGGAGGAGTTGCTGCAGCTGCATGAACACCAAGGTCAGTGGAGGGACAGAGGAAGAAAGGAGGGGGGAGGTGTGCCAGAGCAGAGACCCCCCTGTATCCTGTGGTGAGACGGCAGGGCGGCCCCCCCCTGCCACCCATGAAGATCTACGGTGGAGCAGACATTGATTTGTGGCCTGTGGCTCCTGCTCGGATAATCAAGGTTCTGTGCCCAAAGAAGGCTGGGGTCTCATGGGAAAAGGTAGCCCCGCTGCTGTAATTCAGTGCTGGGAGGATTGCAGCATGCGGGGGAGTCCCACGCCAGAGCAGCTCGGGAAGGGCTGCAGCCGTGGGAGAGAATCCAGTCGGAGGAAGTTAGTGACCCATGACGGAGCAGTGTGGGGAACGCTGCGGCCCATGGGAGGAATTCAAGTCGGAGAAAGTTTGTAGAGGACTGTCTCCTGTGAGAGGGGGACCATGATGGAGCAGGAGGAACAAGTTTCGGACACTCCCCTCACCGAAGATGAAGGAAGTGGCAGCACTGACTGCACCCCCCATTCCCTGCCCCTGCGCCACTGGGGGAGGAGGTAGAGATATCGGGAGCAGAGCTGAGCCCGGGAAGAAGGGAGGGGTGGGGGGAAGGTGTTCTCAAGATGTGGCAATGCTTCTCACTGTCCTACTCTGTTATGTGTTGTTAGTGTCTGTAATAAATGTATGTTCTTTTTTTTCTTCCCCTAACGAGTCTGCCTTCTGCTCGTGATCATAAAAGGGGGATTTTTCCCCATCCCAGTCCTATCTCGAACCCCAAGCCTGGCTCTCTGTCCCTTCTCATTGCCGGAGGGGAAGGGAGAGCGAGCTGCTGCATTGTGGTTGGCTGCCAACCAGGCCTAAACCACGACACTCCCTATTAAGAAAGTTTTCTATATTTCAAGAACATTGAAGTAGTATGACTATATTGATAGCACTTCTTATGTGATAGACAATACAGTGGTTCCATGGGTAAAGACAATTTTTTGGATTTTAGTAGACCCCAAATGGCCTTTATTCTGTATAAGGCTAACAACAAATTTTTGATAAACCTTACTTGCTGAGGGAGAAATTTTTAAAAAACAGTTTGATATATAAGAACAAAAATATAATACTAAATATATCTAGTTTCTCATTATAATTGCATAAAAGCTTCTGTTACAATATATGATAGGGGCCATAGCTGTAAGTTAGTTAGGCTGGCTTCAGAATCATGGCTTTATATCCTTATATTTCCTTCAGCATATAAAAATAGGCTTTCGTGCCAAGGGAAGGGGAAATGCCTCTGTCAGTTTGGTAGAAGCAGCAGCCAGTTGCTGATGAGGTGGAACAGTGATCTGCAACTGTAGAAATGTTTCTATTCCCTAGTATCAAGCCAGCGCCAAATGAGGGAATTTGCTAGAAAAATAACATTAAGTATTCACTGAATATTGATGAGTTGGGGCTGGGTTTTACTAAATTGTTGATAATTTTCAGCAAACTTTGTAGATTTTCATTATATTGTGGAGAAGGTAGTTTAGTTGTTTGTTGGCCCTGTCATTAAAATAATCTTCATGATATATACAAGATATATAGCTCCTGCTAACTCTGATTTCTTAAAGTTCAGGAGCCTCTCTTCCTTCTTCAAAAGATGTGCAAATGCTTCATTACACCCCTCAGATTGAGGGTTGTTGTGAGAGGGTTAACAAGGGAGACTTTAGAGCATGTGCCATGCTGCTCCTGGCTTCCTGGAGTTTTTAAGCTTGCAGTACTTCCCTGATCTAAAACCTCCATCCTGTAGACAGGCAGCATAAGCACTGGTCTTGTGATCAGGAAAGCTAACCTCTCCCAGGGTTGTCTAGATCCATGTCTTGTGGTCCTTCCGCGCCTGCTCGTATCTCATCTGTCTTCTCTTCCATTTAGTTGAAATGTAACTGAAACAAAACCAGTTTGCCTCAGAGTACTCCTTCTGTGTCAGGAAGTCCCTTTAGGCTTCTGCTGGACCAAGGGATAGCTGGTTTCTCTAGCACATACTAACTTTCACAACCCAACATTTGATGCGAGGTCTGAGCCACAGAGGGGAGGAATTCAGTAATACTGAGAGCTACAGCAGTGCCTGCTTCAGGTTTATAGGCATCATGTGCTGTGTTCCCTGAAACTGTTTGATGGGTTTTGCTATTGTCAACTTAAAGGTGAATCACCAAAAGGGTGTATATGCTGTCTAACTAATTGCATTGCTCCATTTTTCTTTCCAAACTCTTTAGCAAGTTTTGCTGAGATAGTTGAGTTTTTACATTCTGATGAAAAAAGTCTTGGTGTCCCCCCCACAGTGAAAAGAGGTAAAGATTTCCTCCGTGAGGTAGGGAATGGTTATCTAAGAAGGTTGCAAAGACACATATAATAGTTGAAAAGTGATAAAGACTTGATCAGAAATTTCAGCTGAGGGCTTAAGATGTAAGTCTCAGAAATAATTTGACAGAATCAGTGCTGCTGTGAACAAATCCACAAGCATAAGACACATGGAAAAAGGACTTAAGATCATGGATAATGTCAACATATGGGCAGAGGAAAAGTAAAGGGATCTAATTTATCTATTAAATTTATATATATTTAGACACAGACTTTTCATTTCTGATTTCAGACAGACATGAATGTTGATAGTTCCTGACTTAGGTTTTTGCTGTGCAATTTTTTTGGTTGTTTGTATTGATCATAAGTCACGAATACTACAAGGATTATACCATTCAGTTACCATTATTCTGACCCCATACTATCTACAGCATCCTGATTTTTTTTTATGCCCAATTTGACACTTATTTCATAGACATTTTTTAATATGTAATTTCAACTTCTCACTACAAACACAGAAAAGATATCAAGTGAGTTATGGATTGTTCAGTGGATGACTTGACATTGTGATATTTCAAGAACATCAAGCTATTAATTTTTTTTTTTTTAAGAATGAGAAAAAAAATCAGTATTCAGTACTACAGAACTTAAGTATAATACCTGAACTAAATGCAGGGATTTGCAATCAGGCAACCACTAAGCAATAGGAGTACTTTCCATATAGAAACATTTGCCTAATTTTTTCAAGCCAAATAATAGAATCGCAGATGGAATCACTGTCTGAGGTGTTTAGAGCAATGAGGTCATCTTTTGGGGGCATGACATAGCTGGAATTAAATGTAGTGGAGTGAATAGAAGGGTTGGCACATCCTGTCTCGTTTTCACAGCAGAGGCCATTAGAGAGTGAGAGTATGGAACTTGATTCTTCTTTTTCTCGTAATCCAAAGTAGCAGATCCAAGAATAACTTCTCAGCTGAAACTGTAAGTATACATGGTGTTTACTAGCTCATGACCATGCCAAAGGAGATTGTGATTAGGAACAAAGGGCAGAGTTCCTGTGTCATGTTGCTCTACTGCCCAGCCCCATTGCAGGACCTGGGGATGTTTCCATGGCAGTTGAGGTCTGGAGGACAAGGGATAAGTTGCTGCCTTGGAAGGCAGAGAGAGCAACTTGTCATCTGTGGTGAGAGAGGCAGCACCAGGACTGCTCATGGATACTCATCACAATCCACATGTGTAGCAGATGGAGTTAAAACAAGAGCAAACCTCTCACATGCCTTGTGTGGGCATGTGTCATCTTTCAGTAGTCACTGGGGAAGGAAGAGAGGGCAGCTGTAGGAGAGCTCCATCATCAATCTCATCATCTGTCTGTGTTTACAGGTTTTTATCTATTAGAGGATGAAGTTTATGGTGGATATAAAACCCCACCCAGAGCTAAAAGACAGAGCATTTACAGTAGGCTGTAAGCTGTTTGTGGAACAGCGCACCACACATACAAATGGTTACTCAAAATTTAAATTCTCTTCCCAGCTGTGTCTGTTTGTTGTGGAAAGAATGTACAATTTTAGATGACTATGCTCTGATCTTTTTAGAAAAAGGGGCATTATGTAAGTAGGACATGTCATAAACAGTCCTTACTTCCAACACTTGCTAAAAAAATACAAATATTGACAAGTATATGAACAACTTCAAAAATTAAACTTAGATTATGAAGGCCTTAGAATGAAATAAGCAACAGCTTTTCAAAAGCCATATGATGGAATAATTCTCTCAAATGTGTTATCCAGTCATCTGGACATACTGCTAAGTATAAAATACAGCACAATTACAGATCTTTATCTCTCAAATCAACATCATTCCCTTTAGGATTTCCCCCCCCCATTTATATAACAACATAATTATTTTGCCTATATTAACATTTCTTGCTGAATATTATTTTCTCACACTGCAACTATTTAAAGTCTCATGGTGAGATTTAATCTCCTCTTTAAAATAATTCAGGGAAGGATAAAAATTACTATTAAATAAGTTTGTAAGTCTGTTTTAATTTGCTTCTGAGGCATAAACAAAAAGCGGTTTAGCAAAAAACATGATCTAAAAGTTGAACTTACCTAGGAGAGGAAGATACTTTAAATAGAAGAGGAAATACCATTCTGAATTCAGCACGTTCCTGAAACCTCAAACTAAGGAAACCACATTTCCTGAATTTTCTTTAATATTTGATCCCTTTTATTCAGAAATATTACTTCTTTCTAAAAATGTGAAGGAATAAAAAGAATCAGTAGGGAAGACATTGACACCCTAACTAAGAAGTGAAAAAATGTTTTCACAAAGTTGATTCTGCACTTTTTTTGTGATCAATTTTCAAATTTCCAGAACATTTGTAGGTGGGAACATGCAACAGCTTCCCCGGATATTTTATTTTCTGTAGTGATGTTATATTGCGAGCAGGCAACCTTTTCTATTAATCATGAAAGTCTTTGTGAATGATGCATCTTGAGATCCAAGGGACTGTACCTGCCTCACTGCACTGCCACCTACCCTCCTTGTAAAAGGGTGTTCCAGTATATTGAAGCAGCCCGTTGTCCTACAGAATTAAGAGTTAATGAAAATGGTTTTAACACTACCATCTGTGCCAAAGCTACGTCCATACTGGTACACTAAACATGGCAAGGGCATACCCACAAGCCCTGGCCCCTGATGCTCTTTATTTATTCGTATACTCCTTATGCATATTTTTGACCTATGCTACCTAGCATTTTCTCAGCCAATGCCAGTTTAGGGTGAGAGGATAGCATGGGCCAGGGACCATCCCAGTGGACGTCAGTGGGGTCCAATCAGTGTAGTGGAAGAGAATTTAACTATTGAGGCACAAACTGTGCAGTGATACTGCTCACAAGGCTAGAGATCAGGTCCCAGACCATTTTCTTTACTAGCACTTCCTACTAGGTTACCACAACTTAGGTGTTTAACAACATATTAACCAGGATGTGCTAGGATTTTTCTGTCACAAAAAGGTATGTGAGCCAACAAGTTTTGAAGAACATGTTTAAACATATGTTGCTGACAAAGTTGTACTTTAACATGGCTTGGCCAGCTGGTAGTCCACATGCTGTCTGCTGGGTCAGAAAGCAATTGGTGCTTATGATTGTTAACATGAAAGTGAGATGGGATGAAACTTACTCTAAGACATCATTATTCCTCAGCTTCCTCTTTCAGGCCTCTGTTTATCCTCCCATTCAAGCCTTTTTGGTCAGAATTTCCAAACTCTAGTACCCCTTTTTACCTTCCCCATTTTAAAAGCCCTCCTTTAAGTGTGGCTATTACATGTCTCAGTGACACATGGCCCAAATCAGCTTCTTCAAGAGCATCCCAATAGTCATGTTTCTCTCTTTCCCCACAGGGAACCCTTCAGTGTTTTAAACAAAAAAACACATGTTTATGGTTGACAGGAACCCAGCTTCCTCCAAAGAGCCACCCAAAGGAAGACGAGGAGGTGAGAAGAAGAAAAGGTGTCAGTCAGCCCCTTCTTTGGCACGGCGTGGGACAGCATGCTACCAGGTAGGCATAAAGCTGCCATCAGCCGCCCGTCCTCCTCTTCTCACTGCTACCGCAGAGACTTCCTGCCAAACTCCCGCACACTGAAAAACATTTGTTTTGAGCTATAAAACCAGTGGCTAACAGCTGCACATGTTGTCTCCAGTGTTGTAAACCTGTCATCGAAGCGGTGTTGTTTACATATGGCTACAAGGCCCTCGTAGCCGAGCATCCCTGCGCAGTGCAGCGGCAGCCAACGCTTTCCTGACAGCTGTGTCAACTGGAAGCAGCATAGCCAGCTTATTTGTTTCAACAGAAGCCTCAGTAACCCCCACCCAAAGACACAAATCAGATTCTTTCATTTTTTTAATGAGCTCAATGTTAATAATAGATCAACTGCAGTGCAGATGCTGGAATGGAAATAGCTGGCATTTCCCTAACAAGGCACATAATTCTCCTAGAAATAATGGATCTCAACTGAAATAGTTACAGCCAGCCAGGCAGCACTTATAATGCATGACCAAGTGTCCAAAACAAAATCAAAATCTGGGAAACATGCAAAGGTGCTAATTTTCTACATCAGTGGGATTTATCATGTTCCTGCTGATTAATATGAAAAATTGTTTTGTTGTTCAATTGATAGGGCTTTGTTTTGCTTGCACAGGCATTTGAAAGACATTGATTTAGATATTACAGGAACTTCTAGATTGGCAGAATGCTTTTAAACCAGTAAATCAATTCTCCCTGCATTATAAATGGAAGTTATTATATAGGGGGATTTTTTTATCCCTATTTTAGTGACAAGGTTCTATTGAGAGAAACAGTTACAATTTCATATATATATATGTATATATATATACATACCAAGGCTTTTATTGAAAAATCAGAGTTTAATTCTTTATTTCTTCCACCATCTTCCATAACTGAAAAAATATTTATTAACCTTACCTGTTCAAAAGGGGTCATTTACCCAGGATTCTTCACATAGTATGACTTGAAGTTGCTTGGCAAGAGGGAAAGATAAAAGAGAAATACATAAATCAGCATTTGCTTCAGAGCACTTACCATCTCACAGAACTCTGTCCGCAGATCATTAAAACTGAGGTTAACTTGCTTACCTTCACAGTGGGGATCATTCCACAGTTATTCCTTAGATGTAAAAGAGAGAAGTGCAGGCACATATTCTTCAACTTGGCCAGTGTACATATGCTCCAAAACTAGATTTAAAAAAAAGTTTCTAATCCTTTCCTGATGGAGTAGATGGAGCCCTGTCACATACTGGAACAATTTTAGATTGTGAATGACTATCCTCACTGGTTTCTGAACTGAGGTAATCTCTCTTTAGTTTCCACAAGATTTTATTTTACACACCTTCAGGACCTTTAGGCATGTTGACAACCTCTAATAAAACGCTGCAGCTTTCCCAAGTTATTGTCAACAAGAGCTGTTGCTAGCACCCAGCACAGAACAGAAGAGTACCGTGGGTGCAAACCAGGGCTTTGAAATGGCTTTATTCTTCTAGTGTTTTGTTGACATGATTATTTTGGGTTGGTTTCTGGAAATTATTTTGCCAGCAGGCACACGTTCTCTCCATTGCATAGTGTGGATATTCTCCCTGAGCATGGATCTTTGGAAGAGGTAAGGCCTGATCCTGCAGTGTGCTAAGCACCACTGAGTGAAATGTAAAGTATTCCACACCTCTGAGGTCTGCTTCACCTTATAGTATTGGTCTCTTATATTTCAATTCCCTGAGCTTTACTAATCTTACCCTTAAGCATTACTAATGCTACAATTATTAGGGGCTGGATACTTAACCATGACCATAATACTCCTGTTTTGCTGGTCTCTGCCAATCTGGGCTGTGAAAGCCATGACTTTCCATAGCCCTTAGACTCTTATCAGAAAAATGCAGACTGAAATGCTGTAACCATGCCAGAGAACTTCACTATTAAGAATGACTGCAAGTGTGGTCTACCTAAAGCCACCGCATGACATTACTCTGTTTAAAAACGGTGACCACAGCCAGTTGTCCTGCTCTAGGAACATACCTTGGAGGAGGTCAAATACCTTCTAAGCCACCTCTCCCCTCAAATGGACACTCCACTAGTGAACATCCATACCCTGTGGCTGGGGTTCATTCTCCTGGTAGCCAGTGCTGATGATGATTTTGATGGTACACTCCTCATCTAACAACAGTTACATTTGGGCCTGCCTTGATTAGTAGTCCCTGGATCGATGGGTGGTCACCAAGCTGCTAACTACTCGTTAGCCTTTGCTCTACCCGAAGGGCATTGATCGTAGTTAATCTAAAACATTTTCTTTAAAAGTCTTGTCTTTGAACGAGGATTGAAAGCACTAGTCTGAACTAGCTCTTAATCTTATGTATTATAGATTATGCTAAATTAGGTAGAATTTGAAAAATTACCTCTAAATGTCTCATAATTATTAATCATCATCCAGAGTCTGCCAGCCCCCCACAGGATGATCAAAGAACATTTTTTGTCTTTGTGGTGTTTTGTTACACAGTGGTAAAGGTTATGACATTCTCATTCAATACTTCTTACTTCCTTAACATTAATGACAAAAACAGGCAGTGAAACTGTAACACTTTTAGAATCGATTAATTTCAGCCCCCTATTTGTATTCATTGGTTTTATTACCAACATCACATGTTCCCTGATATGGTCTGGCATTTTAAAAGGGAGGATGACTTTATGCAGTAAAGGCAATAACTAATAAAATAGTAAAATAGCATTATGTTCCAGCAGATAAATATATATATTAGCGTTTCTTAGAACTAGACTTACTGACGAGCCAATGAAAACGGAGTTAATCTAATTTATTGTTATATCATTTTTATCCAGGAATGTGCACATTAGTCTTCATGTGATTTATATACACCAGTGTGAGAGCACCCTTTTCATGCCCTTAGTAATTAGCTGTTGCTTGATGTGAGGCTGTAACACTATCTACTTAAAAGCAATTATAATCTATAATTTATTGGCCTATTCAGACTTTTAAGTTTGGGGCTCTTTCTCAAGAAGGACTGTGAGTTTTTTATTTGGTCAAACTGTAAATGTTCCACATGGGAAGCCAAAAAAAGTTTCATGAGCACTGCCTGTTGAAAGAAGAGCATGAAAGGTGTAGTAACAACAATAGCTATGAAAAAGACATTTGGTTTGGGTACTCTCAAAATAACATCAATGATTCTTCTCCAGAAAGAACATATGGATTTCAATATATGTCACCTATTTCAGATGTTGAGTTTAACAAGTAGGGAACTGTGTTTCAGGAAGCCTTCTAAAGTTGATTTTTTTACTATTCCTCTTTTTCTCCTTCCCATTCCAAAAAAAATTTCTTCTGAATCTGAAGATACGCTCCAATAACATGCTACATTGCATATTTAACAGTTAGTTGTCTATAACTCTGAACCCCCAAAATTTGAACTAGAGTTCATTTGGAAATGTTATTAAAATTATTAAGATTCAGATAAGAAGAAATGGATCAATTTTTGCAGACATTATTACATACACTTTTCAGGCATCTGTGTTTGGAGCATAAGTATACACTAAGGTAATTATATGAATTTCCTTAATCAAATTCAGTCTTCATGGAACTTGCAAAGGGAATTTGAGCAAAGGGAAATGAAAGATAAAACTGAAGATGTCCTAATAGGGATGTGAATAAATGGATAAAGCAGGAGAAGCTGAGGCTGATTTCTGAATAGTCTTGGCTCTTTTCAGATAGCAGAGCTGAAAAATACAGATATCTCTTTTTAAGGTTTTACGTAATTTAAATATCTCATAGCAAAATGGACCCTCTAAAGTCACAGTGCTACAGCCAGTGAGCAGAAATATGTTGAAATGCCGCAGTGATTTAGTTGCCCCTTCTACAGTGTTAAAGTGGTATATAAGTCTCCAGTACCAAGAGGTTACCACTGAAGTCTCTGAAAAAAATCTTGACACTCGTGTACCTCTTCTGGTGAAGGAAGAAGAATAAGCTGCACAGGTATGAAATACCATCCTACTGTTACCACGAGGGTTCAAACTAGAGCTGCATCTGTTGGACTATTGTTTTTAAAATAATACATTTTTTAACAGATGTGGTACAAATCTCTGGATATTCCAGCTTTCTGCCTTCTGTAATAATTGTATGAGCTAAGTCCTGATTTGTTCTGTTGCTTTGGCTTGAGTGGGTGTTGCTCTGAAAAAGGATCACTTATGATCCTATGATCACTCATCTTAAAACCACTACCAAATTGTGTAGGTTTTTCTTTGTTCTCCAATTGATCTAGCCTCTCCTGAATCTGAGAAAGTAGAGCTTTTGATTTTTCTGGTTTAGTAGATTCAGCCTTGTTTCTGACAGCTGACTTCTTTGGCCTGTTGTTCTTATTTTATCTTTCTGGTCTGAATTGCATCATTGCTTTTGTTGTAATTTAACTGACTTAAAGATCTAGTTTCGTGGATAACACCAAACTGACTGAAGTCTCCAGTTCCCTGGGAATGCAGCTGAGCCACACAAAGGTGCTATATCCATATTGGTTACCCTAATAACAGAGTATTTTCCCAAACCAATGCTGTTAGAGACAACCAAAAAAATTAGTATAGTCAAATCCATAATAGGTACAATCTAGTGGATTATTTGAATGTGAGGATTCCATGTTTACTGAAATTGGCCACTAATACTAATGTAACTTACTGCTTAATTTATGCAGACAGGGCTGGCATTTACAAAGATCAAGTGAATTATACACATGGTACCTCTGTTAGCCTTCCTGACAGCATACATATAATAAAAGCATGTCACAGTAGTGTAAGAAACACTGGTCTTGAGATGGCTGTCTATCTTGAAAAGTCTTGTTACAGGAACTCTCTATTGCCTATACCAATAGATGTGTGAAATTGTGTTATGTTTGGCTATGGTTACAAGCTGTGTGCTGTTTTTCTTGGCATGCTGAAATTTAACCCTCTGGAATGTGACTATTTGCCTGCACACCATTCTTTGCTAAGCTCTTGTGGCTCCCCTGGCGACCTGCTGGCTTAAAACACAGCAGGGGAAAACATGTAGCAAGCACAGAAGATTTGGGTAAAATAAACCTAAAATTTTAAGATACTGAAATCAGCACAACACGTGTGAGGGTCCAGCACTGTTTTGTATCTGTAACCTGCACTCACGGAGCTGAGCATCTCAGAAAGCTGAGAACTGAAAATGCACAGATGCCCTGTTATGACACAAAATTGCAGGTTTGACAGTAAGGAAATACTAACTCTCCTTTAAAAATCTGTGCAGGTGCAGGTTTCATGGGAAGGCTTACAGTAAACTTCAGTTCAAGTTTCTCACTCAGCTGGTTTTTCTGTCCATCATATATGAGTAGCCACATGAAAAGCTCTTTTAAACCATAAGAAAAAAGGATCTGCTTAACTTAATATGTAAACTTACAAGGAATGAGAAGGTCTGTAAAGAGCAGAACACTGAAATTCAGACCTAGCCTTCTAGGAGAGGCAGTGCAGATGAAAAACTTGAACAAGTTTTATGATGAGGCTCATGAAAAGTATTTAAGGCAAATGCTGACCATGACAACAAGGACATATAGACACAATGAGCCAGGATGTCCCTTCCTTCAAGTTTTCAAACTACATTTTTAAACATGTGCTCTCAATTTGAAGTAGTTCTGGAGCACAGAGTAGATTAATTTCTGCAGCTTGACAAACTCCCTCATTTAATACCAGTAATATCCTATATGCCCATAGGCATAACCAAAAAAGTTATGAATAGTTTCAGTAGGTTAGGTCAGAAGAATGGCAGCTGAAAAGAATGTGTTAAAGTCCTTTCCTCTTTATGTAAGGTTAAGCAACACTGCTTGTAATCGTTTATTTAGGTTGTGTCATTATGGGATCCAAGTTAAATGCAGAACTTTTGACAAGGCTGAGCAGCTCATATGCTCCCCAGGATGTCTGCTGTTTCTAATCTAGCTGCTACCATCTGGGCACTGTGAACAAACAAATGCACAAGCTAAGCCAGGTGGGTCTTATGCCACTTCCAAAAGAGAAACACCTCTAAAGTTAAACACAGTAAAGTATACAATTTATTTTTCTTTAAGTCTAAATGGATGCGTACAGCTATGGGCCATACCCTGAGGTCTTACAATAGCAAAATCCTCTTTGAAGTTGTCCAGCAGCAATTTACGCTGTCAACAGTTTTCATGGATTTTTAGTCTTTCTTTCCTCAGGCCTTGGCTTGACTGAGCGCTTCCCTGAGGAAAGATCTGAATGTGGCCTTTGCTGATTAAATGAGAGGTCATTATTACTGTGAGCCAGGAAATAAACAGTTCTCACTAGGCTGGCTTCTTTAGAACTTACAGAGCTGTTGCCTCTTCACATATTTATATATGTATATATTTATATATATATTTATTTACATATATATATATATAAGCTTTTGTCAGAGTCTTGCTCTATAGCAAGGAGCAGATGCAAAGCAAGAGTCCATAATGTTTAGAACACTGCTGATTTTCATATCAGGATTTTCCTGGGTCCTAAGGAAAGTGCTTATGGAACCAGTTCTTCTCCCCTTGAAAACTGCACCTTATACTCTGGTCAAGATCTGGGACATTTTGATATAAAGGAGACCAGGGTGAACACATTTGGGAATGATGTGATCATTCTGCTTTTGCTTAACCTCGGCACTGCTTTGGATGTCTTTCTGTCTTGCTTTTCTTTTGGTTGGTTGATGGCATTTAAGATATACTCAGGACTATAGGTTGATATAATTCCTGTGAGTAACTTACAGTAAAGTTATTACATGGTTTTTGTGTAACAAAATGTTTTCAATGTATCATTAATTCAGTTTATTATAACTATAAAATGTATTGACTAGGAGTAGCATTAGGGCTATGTTTTTCAACCCATTTTTCACACTACTGCAATAATGCTTCAGCAAAACTTCTTTTTTTTTCTCCTTCATGCTGCATACTTCCCGCACACTTATTCTTCTGCTAATATAAGGGGGGAACTTATGATGCTTCAGCAAAACTTTCACCCTCTGATTTTTCATACTAAAAGGCTGTATGGTTTAGTTGCTGTCTTCATTAGTGTAGCTGAAAAAGGATTAAAAATGTGGAAGTTGCTAGCAAAGGGCAAAAGCAAGAACTATCCATAAATCAGTAAGGGCTTGAGGACCTTTAAATTATTTATTTTTAATTATTATAGTTAATAATAATTTAATGTAGCCTAGAATAAATGAATTGATTATTATTGATTTTTGTGATGACTTTAGAACAGAGAACTCTTACCCTGGCTTAAAAAATTGACTGATAAACTGACTACATTGTTAAACATTAGCCTGGAAGTAAAAGATAAGAAAGCACATGCTTTGTCCTCTGATCAGGCAAGTTGTCAGTCAAAGCTGTAGAAATATAGCTAAGGATTTTGAGAACTGAAGGAACATAAGTTCAAGACCCAGGAGGGGAAACATAAGACCAGACAGTATGCCAATTAATGGAATTAAACCAAAAAGATTTAAAAGGGGTTTCCCTCAGGAGACAGCATGAAAGAAAAAACAATAGTTAATTCAATAAGGACAAAAGCACAAATGAGCTAACTATGAAGGGATCAGAATATTTACAGATGATGGTGTCTGAAGAACTAAGGAACACTAGCTTGCGATTGCTGTTAATTTATTATGCCCCACTTGCATGTTCTAAATTTGTCTTGTCTATCCTCTGAACAAATATGCTCATCCTTAAATTCCAGAGCAAAAGAAATAATCCCTTTCTAGTTTCAGTCAGACTATGAAACCGATTATGATCAGCAAAATTTCAAAGACTATAACAAACAAAAGCAATTTCACTGAAGTTTCCCGTCCATCATCTCTATCAGCATTTGCAGGCTTCACAGCAATTTAAGGCTTATTTTAGCAATGTTGTGTTTGTGAAGTCCATCAGCAATACAGGTCCTCACACTCCCCTTCCCACACAACGCAAGACAGAGAAGCATAAGACTGAGAGAACAGCACAGAAAGTCCCGTTTCATGTGCTGGACATTGTCAGGCATGGGTGTGAAGGTGTGTGTGCAGACAGGAATTGTTCCTTGTGCTGGGTTTATTGCTGAAGAATCCAGGACCTCTCCCAGAAAGGAGGTCTCACCACCCAACAAGAGAGGTCTTTCCGAAGAGCTTCACAAACTCTGCGAGGAGCATCCCCAGTTTTAATAAATATCTGAGACTCACAAATCATATTTTACGCTATCCACTGTGGAGATATTTTAAGCTAGAAAATGGGAGGTAATAAATGGAAAATAGGAGAAAGTTTTAGTGTCTCTGTGATTGAGATTCAAAGGGCTTAAAATATTTTAACTTTACAGATCTCTATGTTCAGAAATCTGCATGAACCAGCACCATTTCCCAAAGTGAAAATCGATGTTGAGGTATTCAGAAGGTCCCACAAATACAACACCCCAGTGAGCAGCCACATCCCGCAGTGAACCACAGAGCTCTGGACTGAACGGCCCTCAGTGCCCCCCCAGGACAGAGGAGTATGCTGTCAGTGAGCCTCGCTTCTCTCTCACTCCTTTTGAAGGGGGAAAATTTCACCCCTTTTCACTTCTGGCTTCCCATCCTATCCCATGTCAGGCTGGTCCAAAGCAAAGCAGAACTCTCAATTACTCATCAGCATGCTGCTTGCTAATTGCTCATTTGCATGTCCTTAACAGTGGTACTTGCTTCCTGTAGGAGGGAGAGTGTTAGTGAGCTGGGCTGTCAGCACCAGTGAAGCCTCAGTGTCCCATTTTGGAAGGCAGGACTGGGGATTTTGGTAGGACAGTGTTGGTTTTCTGCTTTCTACTGCCACAGCCTCATCCCAGCTATCAGCAAAGACCAGGGGACCAGCACCAGGGGGTTGGTTTCTAAGCCTGATTTTTCTTTTCTTTGTGAGCTCCTTATCATTCTGTTTCTAGTTTTGCAATACAGAGCTTCCCCTTTTTCTTGCTGGAATGCAGCTTGTTTTGTATCCAATTGTTGAAGAAAAGGCAGGAAAATGTGAGCCTCCTGATGTAATTTTGCTCCTCCAGAATTAACAAATCCCGATAGGCTGGTATAGCAAATCCAGACAAGTTTGTAAATGTGAGTATTTGGAAACCCCATGTTGTTGGGGTCAATTTACTGCCATGACATTTCCAGGACCAGGGGAGAATTTCCCCAGCAGTAATTAAGTTGTGTCTCTCTGTATAGGGACAAGCAAAGAGGAGATCACACAGTCTTAGGAAACCTTGTACTGCCACAGGCAGGTACTCTACCCTCACAATAGGTATTTCTCTGTTCTAACAACTATACTTATATCACTTCCCCCAAAAAGAATTGCAAAGCCATTACTCTGTGTTACAAACGAATCATTTGCCAAATTAATTCCAATAAATCAAATCCCTACTGAGTCACGTGCAGAGAAGTGTGGGTGGATGGTAGAAGAGGGGAACAGGAAATATTGGCACTCATAAATTTAAAAAAGAGCAAATTGATATTTTTTAATTTGTTTAAACAAAAATTGCTCCCTAGATGGAACACTGTGTGCTGTGTTTTGCCTGGAGCAAATGTTTATGGTTGAGTTATAAAATAGAAGTTTGTGACATCTCAGCACTACACATGCACACTCAGACACACACACACAAGCCAGTTTCTGTCCAATTGCTTCACATCAGATTAAATCTCTGCTGTCTCAGCTATTAGCCGGTGTCTTGGGAGGCATCAGGTTTGAAAAGGTCCTTCATCTAATGCTATCTTGTGTCAGCTTGTTATGATGATGTGTGGTATGCTTCTGTTATGCCCTCCATGGCACCCATCAGTACTTCAGGTAACGGTACAGGGAACAAAAACTAAAGGAGTCATGTCCAGAGGAGACATTTTAATGGCAACTCTAAAAGCAGAAACAAAACCCAAAACTGCTTTGTTTTATCAGAAGATTCAAACAAGTGCTGAACCTTATCTTAGCTATGTATCTTTATAGCCAATGCTAACTAAAATAATTCAATAATCACCAATGTCATGCTGCAGAAACATGAATGATATAAGCACCATCAAGAATTCACCTTATTTATTTTTCCTTTTTACATCACCTATGGAGAAAGTGAAGACTTATTGCTTTTACAATATTTTTTCTAACATATACTGTATAGCAAATGATCATTACATGGAGCAGTGCCAGCTTGTGGTTCTGCAAATTGCAAATGTCGCAGAAGAGTGGTTCATCAGTTGACTTGGACAGTGTTGCAAAACTAATTTTCCTTTTTTATTGAGGGAAGTGGTTGCTGCTTTGACACCATATAAGCTGTTTTGCCTGCACTGTATAGTAATGAGTTTAGTCACTAAGGTATGATCTTAATAAGCAAAACAAGCAGAATAATAATTCAGAAATTGTGCTGACTGTGGTCTCCATACAGATTGTGAACTGACTCTAGGCTGTTATGTACATAAAAATCTATGCTGTAAAGGTATGTAAGGTGGAGATTGTGTCTTAATCTAAAATTGTCTCCTGAAAGTCACGAAGTTCAGCCTGTGCTCAAGGCTGGCCCCTTCCAATAAGTGGAGTCTGCTTCCATCCTGCCCAGAATCACACATGGCAACTGGATGCCATGAAATGAGTGGGAACCTTGCAGTGGGAAAGGCTCCTCAAAGACTTTTGAGGTTGCAATGTGGGCTGAATGCAGAGTGTCTCTGACTGACAGATCCATCACCATTGAGGACTCTGGAGACCAACCAAAACTCCAAAGTTAGGGCACTGAAAGGTATTTATTTCCCTCTACCTTTATCTTTCGCACTCATGCATACACATTCTTTTTTTAAGAACAGTCAGCAAGACATCCCTCTGCAGGTGTGTCTTTTTGAGTGGGGGTCACACTATCTTTTCAAAACATCTTGTTTCTTTCTGGGAAGTCTTTTCCATTTTTTCATTTCTTTTAACACCATAATGACATTATTTACTATTGATAGTAAGGATAACACAGGCAACATCAGACAACACAAACCTAGGAAAATCCCTGGTGCAAATGCATGTGGTCAGAAAGATGAAAAGGCACTGTATGAGTGATGAAAGTACACGTCCTTCATTCCAGATGCCTTAGAACAATGTTTAGAACATAAGTTTCACTCCGTGAGAATTTTGAAAATGTGATTTTTTTTTCTGAAAGCAGAGAACTTCAAAATACTTTAGAAATGAAAGGGTCTTTTTTGAAATTAAGTGTATGAGTCACGTAAGACTTAACTTCTTAGTAGGGACTCACAGAGCCACCCACTCCCTTGAATAAGGTAAGTAGCATGTGAAATTTCCCCAGACCACTACTTTACAGAACTTGTCTGTGGCTCAGGTAGCTGTGATCATCCTCTTGCTCACCAAAGGCAGTGATCAATGTACTCCAAGATGTAATGGCTGGAGCCCAGGAAACCTAGAAAATGGGTTCTTGCATGAGGGGTGCCCAAGATTACGTATCTCCTGGCAACATTTATCTTCAATGGCAATAACAAGGAACCCAAGGTAGGAGGGCAGTTCTTGCACCCATCCTTAGGTGACATCAGTCAAATGGCTTATTCATTTTGCTGAGGTCAGGAGGTGATGGTCTTTTGCAAACTGGCCTATTTTTTGGTTGTTCTAGGCAACTGAATAGAGTCACTTTCCTAACTGACTGTTCAAGCCTTCATACTGTTACCTGTTACAAACCTGATTCTCAATTCTTTTCTGTTTTACATTAGAACAAGTCACTATTAAGTTTAAAACCCTTGGTATGATAAAAAGCAAAACAAGTTCAACATATGAAGCATTCTGCAAGCATTGTCCCAACTGCAAATTATTTCTGGTTCATGAAGGGCTCTCTGGAATAGCAGCCTAATTACAAATCTTTCTGAGTAGGATAGTGATCAGCACCTGCTCAGAGGCGTAGCAGTTGCCAGTGGAGTCTTTCTGTTCTACAAATAACAATGTGTACTCATAAATGCATGTTATCCTCTCCCTGTTGTCAAAGGCAATGAGAAAATGCAAAGCAGTGAATTTTCTTCAGTCACTTGCATTTTGATGTCTGTTGCCAAATGCCTGTCAAACAGTTCTGGGGCAAGGGCAGGAAAGAGAAGCCATCTGGGAGATGGGGGAGCAAACAGGAGAGTGACAGAGGAGCCACCCACCCCACCAAGCTGCAAGCAACAGCCAGAGCTGCAGCAGGATTGCTGCCTTCTGGAGGCAGGGTGTTTTGTTGTACTTTTCAGGTTTTGGTTTTTTTGACAGATATGAGTCCCATCACCTCCACCTCAACCTGGTCAGCATTTCTTCATGCTGTGTTTCCAAGAGTGTCCTTCAGTGCATGGTAACTGAAGTCATTGCCTTCAGGTTTCATTACAGGCGGCCAGAAAGAAAGAGGACTTGCTTGGAGTCAGGACTTTGGGAAAGATCTCCTCATTGCCCTCCTTCCCACAGGCTCACTTATCTAGTCACAATAAAAGTGTCTCTTCTCTGCCAGGTTTACCCCCTTAAAACCCTTTCTCTAATTAACAATATTTATGAGTTAAAGTGGACACTAAATTGCGGGATAGCTGTCAAACCAAATGACAAAATAGTGATCAAATTTAACACATGAAGCCCTTCAAAATCTATCCACCATCTTTGTTTCTGTTTGCAAAGAGCCTGTGAGAAGATTGTAGCTCACTTCCATGTTTGGTCCCAGAAACTCTTCATGAAGATTGTTTATGCCTTGTGATCAAAAGAGCAGTCTCACACCCTAGGCTTTTTTTAATCTCAGTGTCTGAGTTCGTCATACTATTCAGTCTTCTAGTGTAAATAGCATTTCTTGTGAATTTTTCTATTCACTTTCAAGGTGCATTTGTGCATAACATCTTTAAAGTGTGTTCTCAGTACTTGTAGTTAATAGAATTTGATCACAGCAATCTGTAAAAATCAAATCAAACACAGAGAGAGTGTCAACACAGCAAGGTTTTAAAATGTGCGTGTATACTCAGCAAGGTTTGAGGAGAGAATTACTTTGCAGATGGTTGGGGGTGTAAAGTGGGGGGTGTTCATCTGCTTTGCCAGTGTCTCTTCAGCTCCAGAGTATTTTGTAGCCAGACTCATAAACCATAGAATACATTCCAGAAGGGACCTCAGAAGATCTTAATCTCCAGCTCTTCATTTCAAAGACTAAACTACTGCAGACAGATGTTCATCTGTCCTGTTCTTGAGATACTCTGAGAGATTCTGCAACCTACAATCTACTCCACTCTTCATATTCCTTTAGACTCTTACTTCCTTAATTAGAGTGTATTTCCTGATGTCTAAAATAAATCTCTTCAATTAAATAACTGTAATTAAATTGCTGCAAGTTAAGCTTAGCACATCTTGTCCCACTCACAGTGGACTCAGAGGACAGTTATTACCTTTCTCTTTGGTTATGCATCTTTCTCCCTCTGTTTTCTCTTCCATAGATTAACCAATCCCAAATTCTTTCCAAATACATCATATTTCTTAGTCTTCTGTTCTCTCATGAACTATATTTACTGTCTCTCTCCTTCTATAACTGTGGTACTCAAACTGGATAGAGTGCTCTAGCTGAAGCCTTGCCAGAAATCCCTGTTATAATTTGTTTAAGAGCAATCACATCTCAAATCTTATTTATTCTCATCTAATGGGATTTATTTCTATCATTAGTAGAGAGCTACTGAAACATTGCAAAACCACTTGAAACCCTTAGGAAACTAAATATTCTGAGTAAGTTTCATATCATATCTTCCATGTGAGGTAGTTGTAATGCATTAAAAACAGTCAGGATCATGCACACCATTGTATTTGTATTATTAACACCGTGGCAGTTGAGAAAGAGCATTTCACTAAGTTTTCTCTAAGAGCTTGCTTCACATTGCCCATCAAGAGTTAAGTCTTGGCCTGTCTGAAGTCTGATGTACATCAATTTAATTCTAAGTAAAGAAGATATCCCAAGTTACTTCACTCCCTGTCCTGTACTTTGAGTCAGTATACGTATTTGCAAGTTTCTAGCTATGGATTTTATAAGGCTGTATGTCAATGTTACTCTAGAAATAGGTGCTTTGAGCAGTTCTTAAGAGGCTATGCTTCAAAACCAAACATTTCTTAAAGTTGGGCCAATTCTGACGGTGTTGTATACAGGAAAAAAAACATGACACAGGAGTAAGTTGTAGCAAAGGTAAAATGTGATATTTTCATGACTTTTGACCAAAAGATTTCAATATTTTACTTTTAAAACATTTTTTTCTGTTACAGAATAATGCTAAAAGTATATGAAAAGTTTCACATGCAAAAATAAAATAAATTTCTGTAATATTCTTTAAGGTTGAACTGGAATTATTTTTCTTCAATGCAGATACAAAATTAGGTTTATTTTTGAGATGCTTCATGGCATAAGAAAGTTCTCCTCATAACTCTGTTGACTTTGCACGCAAAGACAGCAGTTCAAATCAGCCTACCTTCATAATTGAATTTGTAGCCAGTAATGTAGTGAAGTATTTCTTTGTTTATCAGCTGCATCCTAATAAATGTGATATATGTGTATAGTGATGGGAGGAGTAAATGCCAATGTTCTGGTATGTGTCCACTACTTCTATTCATCTTGTATATGATCATAATTACTAGAGAGTTGGCTTATATTTTGAAGCAGCTATATCTTCCAAGGCAGTTTTTTTTTCTTTTTTTCTTTTTCTTTTTTTCTTTTTCTCTTTTTCTTCTTCTTTTTCTTTTTCTTTTTTTTTTTTTTCTTTTTCTTTTCCTTTTTTTCTTTTTCTTTTTATTTTTTTTTTTTTCTTCCTTTTCTTTCAACCTGGGTCATTTTAGAGCAACAGCTGAAGCAACACAGCTGAGCAGCACACACAGAAATGAGTCATTAAGCCAAAGCAGACAGGCAAAACCATCCTAATCTGATGATGGAAGGTACCAAAGCCAATACCTTCTTGAACTACACTGCTCACTGCTCCAGTTTGCATTCTGGCATTTCATCTTAAACCTATGTATTTAACTGTTTATTTTGGCTAAGATGTGCTTTGGTGAGTAACTGAGGTGTTGGCAGCAGTTCTTTTCATCCAGACTCTGCCTTCCAGTGGTATCCTTCATCAGAAACGTGACACAGACAACTAGGGAGGTACACACTGCAGCAAAATTTTACAAGGGTTATCTGTCAAAGCCCATTAGAAACATGCTTTAGTATCTCACTGAACTACATTTAAAATTATAACGGAGAATGAACTTTCGTAACATCTTTCCTTCTGTAGACTGCTGTCATTTCTTACTTTTGCTTGTCAAAAAAAGAGCTCAGGAACATCCCAAGTTTTCTAGAGTATTTATATTTTTTTTGCCCCCAGCCCAAGGCTGGAACATAAAGTGTAAGACCAACACCAAGAAACAACTCTTCTTGAATGTCTGAAGATCCATGTTGAACATATGGATTTCAACTTGTTTTCTTTTTCAGATTGGTTCACCTCTGTCTCCTATTCTGTATAACAAAGAAACATGTGTGCATGCACATGTATAAGTAATTGTATAAAATTATACATAATTACAATGTTAGTGTTTCCTGGAAATCAGCAGCCTGAAATGACCGTCTTCTTTCCCTCTCCCTCTTTTTCATTTCCAAATGTTAAATGTTTGTTGAAATAAGGGTAAGGATAATTTGATTTTCTGCATTATTGCTGCTCCATTAATACTGATGTTGATGCCTTTCTACATTTATCACTTTCTTACCACATTTTCCATTTAATAGTTCACATCATGAGACTTCATACAAAGGCACAAGGACAAATAAATATCGTTAATTTAGTGCTCTCCTGAGTGAGGTTTATGATAGCATTTTTGAATAACCCTTTCTGTTAAACAAAAATCATTCTAGCACTGCATCTTATTTATTACAATCATAAATTCAGATACCAAAAACTTTTTTTTTTTGTATAAATTCTGTCATGATTACAAATCTATTTGGATATGAAAAAAAATCCTCTGTTTTTCGTTATAGCACAGTACTATATTAGAATACACACAAGAGTACACAGTGCTACATGGATGGTGCCGTAGCTGCAGTCTGGTTATGAGTACCTCAGGGGTCTATGCTGGGACCACTCTTGTTCAATATCTTTATGAATAATCTGGAGGAGGAAACGGAGTGCACTGTCACCAAGTTTGCAGTTGTCACCAAACTGGGGGGTGCTTTCGATGTGCTCAGGGGCAGAGATGCCTTTCGGAGGGGCCTAGACAGGCTGGAGGAACGGACCACCAGGGACCTCAGGAAATTCAACAAGGACAAATGCAAGGCCCTGTACCTTGGGCAGACTAACACCCCGCAACAGTATGGGCTGGGGATTGATCAGCTGGGGAGCAGATCTGCTGAACAGGATCTGGAGGTGCTGGTGGATCCAGCAGTGTGCCCTGACGGCAAGGCAGGCCAGCAGCATCCTGGGCTCTGCTAAGCGGAGTATAACCAGGGTGTCACTGAAAGTGACTATTTGCTTGGCACTTGGATAGACCGTATCAGGAACACTGCAATTGATTTTGGGCCTCCCATGAAAAGAAGGTTGTTAATAGGTAAAGTGAGTTCAATGGAGAGGAACTGAGATGGTCAGGGACTGGAGTACTTGCCCTCTGAAGAGAGGCTAAAGGATCAGGTCTTGTTCAGTTTGGAGTCAAGGTGGCTTTGGGGGCACCTTGCAGTGTCCCACCAGTACCTGAAGGGGGTTATAAAATTAATGGAGTGGTGGTGCTTCATGGGAGGATGAGCGAAAATGGGCATAAATTAAAAAAAATGAGAGATTGAATGTTGACATTAGGAAAAATTTTTCTTAGTGAACACAGACAATAGAATAGGTTGTCCATGGAGGCTGTGCAGTCTCCATCTTAGAAGGTTTTCAGGGTCATACCAGGCTAAAGCCCTGGGCAACCTGTTCTGATCCCACAGCTGATACTGCTTTGAGCAAGAGGCTGGACTAGAGACCTCTCAGGGCTTTTCCAACCTCCAGCATTAAATATTTTTAAGATGTTCCCGTACTAAGACCTGCATCATCTTCCAAGAATGGTAGAAGGTATGTCCTGAAGTCATGTTTTGAGCGATTGAAACAGGTGAGTGTATGCCAATGTGCCATAAAAATAATTTCAGAATGTTGAATGTGTATCAGCACTTTCAGAAGTGGTAGCAAACATGAATGCAACTCAAGCCATTAGTAGATAAGCTGTTCTTTATCAATAAGATGTCCTGAATGCCTCTTGTTAGGCTGTTATTCACTCCTTCCCACTTTACTTGTCTCTATCTATCTCTGCTGTGCTGGCTCAACTGTTTATTCCACCAAACAGCTAGCCACAGCAAAGAACACATCCAGCTGAAAAGCAACCTGCATGTGAAGGATAAAAGGGGCTTTAGCCAGATCTGATCAGATACATAGAAACATGGACTGGGTTACGCTCCAGAATAAGATAGTGAGAAACATCTACCCTATTTCTACATCTATTTCTAGATCTTGTGTATGATGCATGTAAAAATAGCTGGTACTGATGAAAAGTTTAAGGCAGTACAGGTTTAAGGTACTCAGACAATTTGTCATTAGTGATGTGGATTGACATTCTGTGAGAGAACAAAAAGACTAGCTCAAGAGAGTTAATGTAAAGTCATCAGACTAACAGCTGAAACTGTCACTTTCAAATATGACTCATGGCCCAAACAGTTTTAAATCCAAGAGAGTTAGGAGATGAAGCTGACTCACCCATCAAAAGAGTGCTTTGCAGGAGGAGCTATGTGTTATCTTGAGTTGAATTTGGGAGTACATTCTCAAATTCAATGTATTTACAAATGACACTGAAAATACAGTGAGCAGTGAAGTATAAAGTTTGCTGATGCTAAGAAGTTACTCAGTGTAATAGGGAGAGAAGGCACTGGGGGGAGTGTCCATATTAGCATTTTAGTTTTTATTGTGAATGTGCTTTCAAAGCAAATTTTATGATTTGCAGTTACTGCACCTTATTTTGCATTGTCAAAAAGTCTTTGAGTGCACATTTTTGGAAGATATACTTTGACTACTAAATACTTCTCAACACGTACACCCAGGCTAGTCCCAAGTAACCTCCCACAATCACACATCTGAAATGCATACACTGTGAATGTTGGATTCTCAACATCAACTGGTTCACTATAAAATTGGGTCACTTTAAAATCTGTTTTTACTGAGCTGTACCACTTACTAATGTACACAACAACAAAATGGAACTGAAATTCAGTTTAGATAAACATAGAGCAATGCACCTGGGGGAGGTGGAGAGCCACTCCATGTGTAAAACAATGGGGTCTCAGCAAGATCTCAGGACTGTGTTAGATCCATGAAAAAACAGCTAAATTATTCTTATACCTCAAAATGGATAATCAAAAGCAAAGAATGACTGAGAATCCTAGGAAAACAGATAAAAGAAAACTACAACATCCTGACATGGATGACATGGAAAAGACATATAAGTGTTGATTCTTCACTCTTTTCCAGTACACTTGTACTGTCAGACAACAAACGGCACTTGTCAGAGCCAAGTTCAAAACAAAAGAAAGTGATTCTTTACCCATCAGCAGTGCACTAGTGGGTGTCATGTGAGTACAAATTATTTTTCCTTCTCTTGGTTTCTGCTTGTGCTCACTGCTAGGACTAGACTGCTAACATAGTTGTACCCACGAGATGAAATAGAAAAGGTAAAAGAGACAGGTGGAACCGAAGGGACCTAATAAAACTCAAAATCAATGTATTTTAATCTTAATTTGCAAATTCTTCTGTTCCACAATCAAAATTTCTTTGTGTCCTCTTAGAAAGGTCAGTAACAGAGTAAGACTGCAGTAAGAATCTCAGTAACTTATTCTGTATTTGTCATCTTGAACATAGTATGTTTTATTTAATGTTTTGTTTGGTTTCGGGTTTGTTTTTTTTTTTTTTTGTAACTATCTATTCTTGGTTGATTGTTATAAGTCAGCAAAAGAAAAGGTAAATTTAAGGCAGTAAACCTTTTAGAGCAATGTTTCCCAATGTATATTACAAGTCCAAGAAAGCCTACTGTTAGTAGAGGCTTAAATCACCGTATAGGAATGTCCTCACCTTCACTGGAATGCTTTTAGGGTACCTTGGTTTGAAAATTACTCTCTCTGAGGTTGAAAGAGAGACCTGATTCTTTTCATTTTGAGTCCTTGAATGCAAATGTTGAGTAATAGCCAGCTTCAAGAACAGCTGTCAGTCCATCAGACTGAACTCACAGCTGAAGGTGATCAGAAAACAAGAGAAATCTGTGTAACTTAAAGTGAGACAGAATGACATTTAAAGACACTTCTCCTTGAGCAAAGCAAAGTCCCTTCCTGAGCATTGTTCTGGACATGTTGGTGGGATTTGTCTTGCGGGGGGTGTGTCAGAAAGTCAAGGTAATGATAAAAGAATTAGTATAATTGCAAGATGCAGTTTGTAGGAAGCAAAGAATTGAGCTCTTTCACCACCTTTCAGTTTGTGCTGGCTGAGAGCCCCAGTTCTCTGCTTGTTTCTGTACTACGTTGTTCTTTCTGCTGCTTTCTGCAATTTTGAATATATGCTTCCTGGCCTTGGAATTAACGTACCATCTGAGCCATGGCAGCTCTTAAAAGTGGAGCTCCTCAAACTACTGCTGTAACATACATAATTCTCTTGGTTCAAACTATCTTGATGAGAAACAATCGAACTTAATAGTTACCCCAGGGAGGAATTTGGCCCATTAAGTCTAGCAAGACCTTATGGTCTATCAAACACAGCCTTATAAACTCAAAAGATAAAAATCCACCTATGTTTTATTTTCCCCTTTTAAGTCCTGTAATATAGGTAGCTGTCATTTTCCAGCTGCCTATTCAGTTGATTTATACTACTTGTACTGATGACTTTAGCGCTTTGTTCCTTTTGTGTGAGGAATTGGCCTGAAATGCTTATTGTCTACTCACTGCTTTAGCAACTTCAGTGCCATAGATAACTTGCAAGGGCTTTGCCGACAGTCTGGCATTACATTTGTTTACAACTAAGTGCCATGACTTGTCCTGCATTCTCTCAGTAGCTTGAACAGCCTTGATACCTATTGGCCACCAGAGGAGTTCAAAGGGGTCATGAATGGAGAAGTTGGGACTTTGGTAGCTTGTGAACGGAGCCATGGCAGAGTGAACTCCACTGCAATGACCATAAGAATATTGACAGTGTGGCAGGCATGATTCTAGACTGACAACTTTATAACTAAAAACAGATGCTAATATGTACCTGTTGAAATGAAAGATAAAATAAGTAAGCTGATAATGTTCTCAGTCTTTATCAGGTTCTAAGCAATATTTTTGAAAAATCCACTACTGCCTTTTTTCTGAAGAGATTATGAATTCAGTGGTCATATTGTTGGATATAAACCATCTTCTTATCTATACCTTTCTCAAATGCTTATGGCATACCAAATCCAGAAAAATTGTCATGTTATAAAATGGAGGACTGCTTGAGCACATTAAAATGGAAATTTAGAAACTCCAGTATAAGGAGTACTTTCATGGGTGTGTATGATGTTCAGAGAAGTACTGAGATGGCAACTCCTATATATTGGACCATTTCAACAGCAAGTGACTATCCAGCTGCCACTGGTAGAGAATTAGCTGGAGCATGTCGTTTTACTCAGTCCTGCAATGACAGACTTCAGTGAGAGCCTGCACTTGTGCTAAAAGCTAAAAGCTGAACTATGTGAAGGTAATTTGTAACACGAGGTGACCCGGGGTCTGACTGATGGTCTCCTTTCCTCCTCACATCTGCTCTGTAAATTCTAATGGCCAATAAATCAGTTAAATGCTAGATACAACTTGAAACTATACCATGTCCTCACACCAAGGACATTGGGGTAGCCTGCTTTCTCAATGCTCGGAGAAATCTGCAGAGAAATAGGTACCAAATAGATGTTGCAAGGGGCCCTGAGCTCCCTGTCACATCAGAGCAAGGGCCAGTAGCTCCTGTGAGATGGGTTGGCCATGGCCAGGGTCTGCCTGTAGTGCATCTGGGGATGTCTCCCCACCGCCCTGCACAGGCTGACAGCTGGCACCAACACCCTCAAGTGGGACGCTCTCAGGGCCTTGATAATAGTCTTCTCATAATTGTATAATTTAAGGAGCTATTTTGCTCCTGCCAACACTAATTTGGATATTGCAGTAGCGCAAAGACATCAGCCACACAAAAAGCACTCCCTCTGCAGTGGGGCATAAAGCCACAAAGATTTTCTGAGCTAATGGCCTAACAGTAAAGCTCATATTGCTCAGTTTTCTGCTGGAAGCTGGTGCATAAGAAAGGGGTCTTATTATGTAGAAACAGTCTTTTTGTTAAGGTTGGTAACAACTCCAAATTGATATCTGGTATGTAGTTGTATGAATTTATGGCAACAATGTGTGGTTCCATTATGAGAAATGAATATTGATGTCTGTAGTATATAGAGACAAATTGAGCTCTAATGATTTTCTAATAAAGTAATTTGTTCATAGATCACAGGGGGATACAAGCAAGAAATTTTTAATGGTGAGGCCAAGGTAATTATTTTTCAGCATCTAATTACACCTATACAACTGATCTGGGCTACATTTGCTGAACTAAATGATGATATAGAATGTCCCAGTGAGGTTCACATTCATCATTAAAAGCCAGTTGCTGGCCTTTGACAAGAGGGCAGAGCAGCTCCTGAGAGGTAATTTAATATAATTAGGAGGATATTATGTTTACTATCTGCACACTGTGCTTGCTTTAGATTAAATCTGACAACTGGAGAAGTAGAGGGACATTTTTCCCCAAATTAGCCTTGTCATCTCAGATCAAACTTTGCCTGCAGTTTCTTTTCTTCCCATCTCTGAATTGCAGCTAATGAGAAGGAAGAAGCCCATCACATGAGTCACAATAATAGTATATGCTTGATGTTGCTGGAGATAGATACAAAAAGAGTTGTATAAGGTTTATAGAAACATGCAGGGAAGGGTCAGCCTTACTTTGCTGGGCACTGTATATAGGATATTGGTGTATTTAGACAAGTAGGTTGATATTTTTAGTCCACACTGCATGTTTCACAGAAAACTTAGAGTTTAAAATTTTGTGCTGTGTTTTCGGTTTACAGGATATTGACCAACAGACTTCTTTCTGTAAGTCTGTTTATGCAAATGAATCCAACCTGTGTTTCATGGTAAGAAGAGCTTTTTAAGACTTGTTGGTTGCTTTTGTTGCCTTGGCAGTCCACAAGGTCCCGTGGAGCTGGTTTTTTTTATTTTCCATGAAGGGTTTCTTACACCTTCAAAAGAGATGGGAAAGTTTTTATACACATGAGGGTAAGCACAGTTTGAGCAATATTGAGTTTATTCACTTTTATTGCTCTCCAGCCTGGAACACCAGACTGACAAATTCAGCTACAGTCTTCTTTACTGCAATGCCTTGAGGGAAAAGGGCAGTGAAGGAGCCAGCAGATCTGAAGGAGAGTGAGATAGAACAGGACTTTTCTTTGGAGTGGAACTTTTCAAGGCAAAATGAACATGAGAAGATGGGAAATTCAAGGTAGTTTGATGACACCCAACAAAGGGGTTTGCAGTAAAAAATCATGTAGTTTTTCACAGCATCCTGAACACATGAAAATTTCTGGAAGCCAAGGCAGCAAGATTCCCACAAGCCAAGTAAGAACACTAAGAAGATAAAAAGACTGAGGTCTGGTGGGAATTTACTTAAATGAAAAGACTTCTTATCTCACTAAATCACCCATTTGTGTTCTCTCCTTCCACTCTTCAGGGAACTATTTCCCACAAGGCTCTCTGGTCCTTTTCTCTGAGTAGACCTCCTCTGCACAGGGAACAGACATGGACTCCTGCCATGAAAAGGAGTACTTGGGCTGGTCCTTTAGGGATAAGGTCCTGCTGATGAAAATCTGCAAATCTTCTCTTCTCTGCTGCTCTTCTGAGGAACTCTGATGTAGTTCCTAGCCAGGAGAAGAAAGGGGAGTTTTTCTTTCAACCATCCCCTTCAGTGAGTGGCTGGATAATCCAGGCTTGTTTTGACATGTGCTCTTTTACCTTCCACAGACTGCTGAAAGTTGATTCCCCATCAACACCTGGATGCAGGCACAGAACAGATTTTCCTCCCAACACTGTGTACAAGCAGGTCTTCCTCCCAGTGCCTTGCACTCATCTGTGTGTCTTCACTTCTCACACCCATTGGTTCATCTCTTAATTCCAGGTGGTGCAATACATTCCCAGATATTTCCTGTGCAACTACTTCTTCATGATGAAATTCAGCTCTAGCCCTGTCAGTCTCATTTCCCCCAATTATCTCTATGAAGATTATCTGAAGAGATTTGTTCAGCACTTATTAGAAATTTGATTTATAATTTACTTAGATCTTTAAAACACTTCTTTCCATTATCCAGTTCAGTGTAATAAGTATGGTCTATCAACATGAAGTGACAATACAAGGTAGATATTAAAAAGGAAGGTTTTTCTGCTCTCTCTATATCTGGTGCTCAGTGCTGTATAGGACATTGTCACCCTGTGACACATTTTATTCCTGTAATGCTATAAAGAACAGTATCTAAATACCTTATTTGCTTTGCCAGTAGCAGCCACATAAATTAAAGATGCCCAGAAGCAGCTTACATTCATAACTAGCAGCTTTGAAAAATGATCTAATTTTGATTGCAAATAGCGTAACATCCTTTGTGATATGACTCTTTATTTGATTTTTTTCTTCATTCTCCACTCTCAACTTTTGTCAGCTACAAACACTAACAACCAGTTTCTATTTACCACCTAGATTCTCTCCAGAATATCAGAGCATGGAAAACTATTAGAATTTCTGCTTTGTTTCCCTGTATTTTCAATTAAATTCTAGATCTGTTCACTTAAAGGGGATATGGAATTGACTTCCCTTAATGTTAACATCTCTCTCCATCCAGGAGAACCTCATTCTGTTTTCAATGACAAAACTCCCATTCCTTATTTGCAAACTGTGAGTAGGTATATTCATCATGTGACGAGTCTGCTATGAGTTTTTAAGAGAGATGATCATCTTAGGAACTGAGCTAAAAGACAGAACTTTTTCCTCTCGTGCTAGTTAGACTGTCTGGTCAGGTCTTTTTTTACTTATTTTTTGCATGTTGTTTTTTCCATGAGTAGCAGGAAGAAACTTGCCTGTGTCTCCAAATCCTCTGGTTAAACAGGCGTAAATCTATGACATCTTACTGATATGAAGTCTGTATAAATATATGAGACATCTCAAAATTAAAATAAACAAACAAAACAAGAATCTACAGAGTAATATATTTTAGCCATCATTGAAATGTTGTGTCAGAGGCTGAAATAAATCTCTTTGTGGGAAGATCTGGATGATTAAGTGTACATCAGTTATCAGACTTCTTAAAATTCTGATTTATTTGCTACATAAAATAAGAATTTTCTATTTTAACTTTGAAAATGCTTTTACTGGTTGGTTTTTTTTTTCTCAGTACACCACAAACTCCCAATGCAAATGATATTCAGTCTTTCATCCAGGACACATCCAAGTAATTGTTCTTGCCTTGCCCTTCTCTCAGAATGGATGGTACCTGGGAGGGCTCTTTTGTTTCACCAGATGGATTTAGTAGTAGACTGGAAGGTGACTGTTCTATGTGATGGCAACTTCCAAAGGGTCAAAATTAGTTTGTATTTCATGTCTGTCATTAGTACCAGGTAGTCTGTGCTGTGGGTAACTTCAGTACAAGGCTGTTAGCAAAACACTAGTCTGTAGACAGTCAATTAATTCAACAGACAAAAGCTCTGGGCCAAATCTCCTTTCACTCCCCATCTTTCCACAACACCACTCCTCCTCTCTGTTCATAAGGGCAGCATTGGGCCAGCGGCCACTGCTTTCCCCCCACAGCTGCAGACTGGCAAGGCTGACACCCATCATAGGCAGAAATCCACTCTTCTCCTTCTCTTGAGCCCTTTTTCCTGGCACTGACAGACCTTGGGAGCAAGAACACATTGGTGGCTCCCAGATGTTACTTTAAAGCAGACAAACTAAAAGGCTCAGACATATTGCCCAGAGAACAATAGATGTGAATCGATATGCCCTGATTTATGGCAGCTGAGGTTTGGCTCAGGAAGGCAAGCAGTCTGATGGCATTGTAGAGGTGAAAATGCATACAGAGTGAGGCCCACCACATTTATTATGTACAATTCTGGGATGCAAGCACTGCTTTCCTCAGAGGGAAGCATCCTGGTCACCCAGGTGTAAGTGTTGTCTGGAATACATCAGCATCTGAGTGCCTATAGCTCCCTACTTTAGTGCTGTAAATCAAAGGGATGCACACTAATGTTGAAGAACATTGCATGTGTCAATTCATTAGTCAATGGAGTGGGAAAGATCAGCGTATCAGTCATGAAGATATATGAAGTCTGCCTCTTAATGATGTTAGCTCGTAGGCAGATTGTGATGGAACCTTTGTGGCCTGATGACTGTTTTTAATATGTGTAATCCATACCCCAATAAATCTGTGACTGGCAAGAGCGCAGAGCAGCTTTGTTCAGTTTATGGAAGGAAGCACACCAAGCATTGCGGGCAGCATTAACATTTAACAATGTTAGGACAGAATATAGAGAAGATCTTTACTGGATCCAAATTAAAAAATAATAATTACCCAATGAAAATAGTCAGTGTGGGCTATGATGCTTTTCAGGGCAGGATAGGCACCCATCATATCCCATTATTGTTGAAGTCACGTCTGTGTCCATAGGAATTGGATGTTCCACAGACTGTGAGCAGCATTAATCAGTCTAGATTTTGTCCCTGCTCAAGGTGCAGCAGCTCCAAGTGCAGGCAGGAACTGACTTGCATCAAAAATGTCATACTGACACATTGCTGAACAAAAGAACAACCCAACAAGCTATCCAAAAAAAAAAAAAAAAAAAAAGTAATACATAATAAGGATTTAAAACACTGTTCATTCTTGAAATGTATTCTAGAAAAAAAAAAAAATCCTCATCTTCAGGAGAAGAGCTTGCAGCAAATCTACTTATTTATAAATAACTATTCTTCAAAATTCTAAAGACCCTGACAGGGGCCAGATCCTCAGCTGAAGTTAATGGACTCTTTCAAAGTAAATGAAGTGGCATAAATGTATACCACCGAAGGCCTAGCTCTACTTAGTCCCCCAGTTTTCTTCTGCTATGGTTTGCCATTGTAATAACGTGGGGAGTTCTGATTTACCTCTGCTTCATTCTGCTCCCACATGAAAAAGTGGGAAGCCCGTTCCAGTTTTTAGAAGGTATTAGCTTTCAGGCACAGCTCTCTGAGAAAGCAGCAGTAGCAGGTGGCAGCAGTGTTCCCACCCACGCAAGCTCTCTCCAGTGACTGGAGAGCTGAACTAATTACACCACAGCTAGGACAACGGGAGCACGTATAGGAGTAAGACTGGATGCAGGAATGGATTGCAAGTGTTCTTTTAATCACCGTGTTGTAAACAGTGAACCCTGGTTCTGCTTTACAAAAAAACAGCAGTGAGGTAAGCGGAATAGTTGGACCTCAAAATGAATGGTCCATGCTGATCAATAGAGGAGACCATACGCTTTAGGGAAGAGGTTGTGAATTGCTTGTGGTCTTGGCATTTGGTTCACATTTATAAAAAAATTTTACATCCTTACAGATGTGAACTTATTTTAAAACAGAGATTAAAGCAATCAGGCCACCAGAAACACATTTGGTGTGCTACTGAGCACTGGCTTAATCCTGCCCCAGGACACACATTGATCCTGAAAGATTTTTTTGATTGAACTGCAGAAAATGTTGAAATATTTTCTGTGAACATGAGGTAAGCAGTCACTAAACTTTGTAGCATATGAAAACTCCAGATAAAGGTATGGAGACTTATCTGACAGCACTGAAACAAGCTTATCAGCTCCTGAAGGTGTTAGCAGTGATTTTAAATACTGCCATTTGAGTGATATGGAACATAGAGCTGTACTTTAAAATCTGGATAAGAAATTCAGTAAGCAAACATGCTTACAGAACAGGGCTTTTAAAATTCATCTTGTGTGTCCTGTATGACTTTCAAATACTGTAATTTTTCATATACATGTTTATATATAACCATGACAAAGAAAAATGAAACCCCAAACTTCTCAAATGTTTAAAAGTGCATATAGAAACCTAAAACCCATCTGGAAAAAATACCTGCTATTTATCAGTATTTTTCCCTGCTAGTTGCAGTTTATGATTCTTATCCTACATTTTCTGTTTTAAACTTCAGGACAGGTAGTGTACATCCAGTATTTGACACATTTCAGCTTCCAAGTATCTACCTTTATTCAGGTGACATTATTCCTTTAAACCACACGTGTATCAGTGTGAGGAATTAAGCTTATAGCTAACTTTATGTCTGCTTTATGTCAAAGCAGTCTTGTTGATCATCCATTCAGAGGGAAGTGCTGCCAGGGAAAAGGGTGGCCACCGCCAACTTTATGTGCATCCTTCAGGGTGGGTTAGAAGACAACTGACCAGTGACTGGAGGACTTCATTCAGCTGACATTGATTTGGAGCTGAATAGGGACGCTTCATCCTGGAAAAAAACTGAGTTATATACAAAGGAGACTCTCTTAGCTACCATTTTGAGGAGTGAAAGGCATAAAGCTTAGATAAAATAAATCCTTTTTCTTTCTCTGAAACAGAGAAGACATTTGGTTTCTGTGAAAAACAAAGACACTCATTTGCTTAGATGTATTTATCAATTTCTAGATCGTTATGTTATCAGTATTGTTTGAAGCAGAAAAAATGTTTTAGATACTTCTCTGCAAAATCCCTGCTGTTTTATACCTTAAGTACATAGCTATTTTGAGTCAAAGACAATCTAGTCCAGCATCCTGCTTTGACAGAGAACAATATTGGATGCTCAGGAAAAAGTTTTGAATATGCAGTGATGCTTATATCACTTATATGCCAGTCTTCAGTTATCCACAACTCAGAGACTTCATCAACCACTGTTTCCCACTTGGTTTTAACATGCATTGGGGGACTGTTTTTTGCTTCTTTACTTTATCTAGTGGTAAGCATGGCAGTGTTGTGTTTGGCATCCAGAACATAACAGCAACAAGTTTCATAGTTTGACTCTGTTTCTTCTGAACCTGATGTGGGATTGTTCCATTTGTTGCCTCTGTTATGCTTCCACACTCACCTTTTCCTGGATACCCCACAAAGACATATTTTTGGCAGGATGGTGAATGAACTCACAGGAAGTCTCAGAGATGCAGAAGGTTTGAGCATAAGGAAACTGAATCAAGAGGCCTCATGGGGTAGAGTATTCCCACAAAATAAGGCTTGAGGTTGAACACCAAGGACCCTGCACAGAATAAAGGAGAGACAAAACCCACATGAGTTCAGTGTCCGCACCAAACATTCAAGTGTAGTGAATGCTGTAGAGGGAGGAGTTTGACCAGGGCTGTGACAAATGGTGAAAATACTTTGGAAAATTTCCAAAGGAAATGCAAGGATAGGATTAACTTATACTTATTTAAGAGGTACTCCCAGTTCATGATTTGGGCAAACCTCTTTTTGCTGCAGGTGCACGGTTAGTGATCAGAAAGTTAATGCAGCAAAGCACCTCTTATTATCTTTGGCTCTCTTATTCTAACTGGCTGTCATTCAGAGAATAGGAAGCTCAACACTGCGTGGAGAATTGTCCTCTCCACCTGTCAGTGATTAATTTCATACACTCAGCCATCAGGGACTCTGTAGGAGATTCTGGTTATTTTTCTTTCCTGTCTCAAAGCAGAATTTACTGTCTGTACTTTGTATTCAGTTCTAAATGAATTTTCATAGTTTGGGGGAAAAAAGCCTCATTATTTTTTGACTGCTTTGGAATTTAAAATATTTGCATTTGTTGCATTTGAACCAAACAATTTATGGACTTAATTTTTCAAATGTATTATTAATCATATTAACACAAATAATCCTCAAGCAAGGTAAGGAGTCTTTTGGTTTGTTTTTTTTTTTTTTCCTAAATGAAAAACAATGAATAGATTTCTTTTCTTCTATCCTCAGTGCTCCAAATGTGAATTCCTTGTTATCTTGACTGGTCAAGCAAAGCCAGGTCTAAGGCTTAAATTTATGATGTTCCTCCTTTTGCTCACAGTACAAGGTGCCCAGAACATTTCCTCTGACAAATATCAGATGTCCCAGGCACTGAGGGGAACAACTGTTGGCCTTGGTACAACTCCCATCCTCAGGAAACCCCAGTTCTCAGAAACCATAAGGCTTCCAAACCACTCTGTGGTGCAGGTAAACAAATCTTTCTGTTACTTCCAGCCTCTCCTGAGGCTGCCTTTGTTGAGCAGAGGCTTTAGCTTAATGTATTTCCTGAGGGAGTGTGTCTCTAACAGTATTTGTAAAAGAGTGAGATAATGGGGAATAAGGAAACATGGTAAGGAGACAAAGGTGGCTGAGATCCAGATGCAAAGGACAGTGTTATTGGTGAAAAAGTAGCTGAAGAGGCAGAGCAAGAGGTAACTCATATGCTAATTAAGCAGGAGGAGGGGAAAATAGGAATTCATACGAGGAAATTGGTGGGAAAACTAGCATCTAAACAGTATATGAGGAAGAAGAAATGGAGGTGATAAGGTATGAGGGACCTGGGATATTGGAAGTGGATTTATTGGTAGAGTGGCAGGGACCAAATGAATGGGGAGGGATGGAAGGGGGAGGGAGGAGAGGGATGGCAAAGGTCAGAAGGGGGATGAAAAGGGTGTGAAAAGGAGGGAAAGCCCGTCTTTGAAGGAAGAGGGAAGAGAAGCAAGGAAACATAAACATCCAGGAGCAGATGGTGGAAGATGTGGAAATTCAGAGATGTTGTCATTTTATGCAGAGCCTGAGTTTGATAGGAAGGAGGATGATGCTCAAAGCTTTGGCAACACAAAAGCCAAATGACCACTAATATTTAAGGGTCAGTGCCCTAATAGAAAAAGCTCTAGACAATGTCTGCCTCAGACATTGCTCTAGAGATCAGGGTAATTGATATCTTAAACATCTATTTATAATGTGTGGAAAAATTAGCATTTTATCATGGAGGACTTCCACCTGAGTGTCTTTTACTGCTAGTTTCACACTGTCAATAATAAAACGTCCTTGGAATTTTTAAATGTTATAGATGACAGTCTCTTAAATCAGAAAGTGCTCTGCCCAGCTTAGGGGACTTCTGTATTGGACTTCATCTTGAAATATAAAAAGGAATTGATTGGTAGACCAAGTTTGGTGGTAACTTCAGAGCAGTGTGATCTCTAACTTGTTAACATTTGTTATGGGCAACAGAATGAAGCTCATGATAGAAATAAACAAATTTGAACTTTCAGCTTTACAGAAAGATGAAAGTTAAATCAAAACTCACAAGATGTTCTGAAAAAACATGATTATTAACTGGCAACATTCAAGTACATTCTACCACTTATAGAAAAAACATAATCCTGTAAATAAGGAGGGAGAGTATGCCGCTTAGAGGGAAGAAAAGAGAATAAACCAATACAACACTGTCAGTTTTCTCTTTTTCTATTTATACAGTATTAGGGACACATCAGAAATGGGGTAATATAGAAAACTGGTAAGGAAAGTCAAATGACAAAATTGTAGCAACTGAATGAAGAAGAAATTTCTGTACATAGTTCTTCATGATCTTTGTGACAATGGCATGATCTCATTACTAGAAGAATTTGGTAAAATTTGAACAGTGTAAAAAAGACTAAAAATAATTACGTTTTTCTGCATTTGAGGAAACATCCAGGTGATGTGGTCACATATGAGCAGGAAATACTTTCCCTTCTATCAGCAACTAATAATTAACAGCAGATAGAAATAATTAATTGGCAGGACTAAGTCTCTTGTATCCAGGGTGTAGAAAGAAATTCTCTGAGCCTATAGAGCTGAATTGTCAACATTTTTCCATGTGGAAAGCTCTGGAAATTTTGATGTAAGTTTTGGGAAGTACTATATGAAAAAAATTACCCATTTAATTTTGCACTTTGTAACTTCTCTTCAAACAGTTAAATGTATGACACTGTATTGTTCAGGTTTTCATCTGTTCCCTACTTTCAGTAAGAATCTCTGGAAAGAAATTGAGGGAAAGAACTATCAGGAACCAACTGAAGATGTCTGTGAATGTGATAGGTGTGTCTATGCTAATGAAATGCCTGAGCAAGAAATCTGATTTTACCCATGAGACTGGTAAATACTGGCTGGAGAGCAGTTTTGATGACCTGATGGTTTGTCGAGGCCACCCTGGAAAGGGGACCTACATTGGTTCCAGTGGCTGTTTCCAATGATCACCGAGTCTGGAAATTCTGTATGAGCCAGAAAACAAGTCATGCACAGGTCAAAGGAGAGCCCAGACTTGTGAGCACACATTCCACTATGTTTTCAAAAGTATCCAGATGAACAGGAAATTAAGTGAGGGAATAATGTCAAGGTCTTTATGTGTTTCTACAATCCAAAGGAAAAAAATATTTGTATAAGGATCAGAAACACCCATTCAGAAACATACGTTTCTTTGCTTCTGTCCACAGGAACAATACTCTCAACATGTTTCTCTTCCTAATACTGAAAGGTCTGTGGATCCTGTTACTAAATTGCAGAATGGACAGAATGAGTGGGGAAAGTTTTGTTATTTGGCACTGTGCAACCTATGCTAGAAAATTGTGTCTGTGTCCAGTCAGTTGTGGTTTCTATAATTAAAGAATGATTTTGAAAAAATAGGAGAAATTTCTGAGGATTATTAGAGAAATTTTTTCTGAGGATTATTAGAGAAAGCATGACTCATAATTTAGGGTTCTCAGTTGATTTATTTTAAGGAAAGACCGATGTGGGAATTGTTCTACTTGGAGAACAGAAGGCTCTTTGCTCTCTGAAAAAGCATAACAAGGTCCCGTGGATGAAAGATAGAAGTAAAAACATTCTCTATGTCACAGCTGAATCAATTTGCCAGTGTTTTCTTGTGGATTTTGTGGACTTCACCAGAAAGATTAAAAACTAAACCTGAATCTTCTTCTAAAGGATCTGCTCTTAAATCCAAGCATGTTTCATGGTCCTTTTGTGTACTAGAGGTCACTTTAGGTACACATGGTGGTCCTTTTTGTCTTGCAATTGGTGAAAGCAAGTTCTTAGGAATGGGACTGCTGTGACTGAAGAAGAAGTGGAAGACATCACCCCTCTTTTCCAGCAAATGGATTTTGATTAACCAAAGAAGTTGATAGGAAGAATGGAAAAGGATGAGTTTTTCAGGTTAAGGAAGAAGAAACATGATCTGAAGAAAGCAAAAAAGGGTAACAGGTAAGCATAGAGAGAAGTAACACTAACTTTTGGGGCTCATATGATTGATGGAAGTGTGAAGTGCTTGACTGGATGTAGAAAATGAAATATTGATAAATTCAGTGTTTGTTTTTGAACCCTAAAAAAAACAAATAAGAGAGGTGACGTTCTGACAGCTCTGGACAAGACACCAAGCAGAGGGCTGCAGGCTGAAAGCCAAGGGAAAGAGGTTTGACAGTTTCTCCATTTGCAGGCCAGAGTGGTATTTAAGTGGATGTAATAGAGCTGTCTGACCACATGAAAGTAACAGGAGAAGGAGACAGTCTCGTGTGAGGTCAAGCAGAGCTGAATACTTTTCTGGAGCACTGAGAACAAGACTAGAGTGGGTCCCCAGAGAAGAGGGACATTGGACACGAAGGCAATGTGACTCTCTCTGCACCAGATTAGAGGTTCTAAGAAAGATGTTGGAGAAAATGGCAAGAAGAAAGATGGATATATAATTTGAAAAGGTTGCTATTTTTAGGGCAAGTAATGCAAAACCTTGTCTGAGGCTGATGGGTAACTTCTAGCTTGCAGAGAGTAGTCGAGAACAAGTGAAAGTGAGGAAATATGACAAGGAGTGGGGGAAATCAGCTCTCTGAGGGAATGAGGGTTGTGGATGTATTTCTCCTAGGAGGAGATTAATGGGGACTTTGGGTTAGAGTTTGAAACTATTACAACAAGTGACTAAGAAACAGCAGAGGTAAGAGTTTGAGAAGGAGGGAGGAAGATTTGTGTCTCAGGCAGGCAAGCTGCTAGCACATTTTTACAAATGACACCTGCTCTGAGCAAGAATGTTCCAGGGGGGTTACATTTCAGCCCAATCCGTTTTTTTTTTAATACATAATTTATTCCTATAAAGAGGACACACTGATCTGATTTAATTAGGCTAATTAGAGGCCTGTGTCAAATACAGGAATGAAGCATGTGGAGGTGGGTAGAAGGCGTAGGCGTGGAAAGATAGGGGAAAAAGTCCTTGTAGGGAGCATCTGTTTTCACTCAGAAGAAAGTGACAGGAATCCGGGCAGTACAAAATCTGAAAATCTGGATGCTACAGAAATGTTGCATGGCTGAGTGCTAAGGTGCTCAGTATTGAACCCTGAGGTAGACTGAACCATAGAAAAATAATGGTTTTGCTTGAATTAAACTGCAGGTATACATGAGAGAGGATGGATTTTCAGACAGGTTCATTTTTTGTATTATTCCAAGGAAGGGAGAGCTAAAAAGAAAAGGGATTCAGGGGCCCTGGCCATGTGAGAGAGAGGATGGAGTTGAAAACCAAGATGAAATTAAATAAAGGAAGTGTAGGAATGCAGACCAAGAGACTGAAAGCTATGAGGAGATGATAAAGCAGTAATTATTGGATTATCTGTGGAATCTGAAGGATCAGGCCAGTGTGAGGGAAACAAGAAGACTGAAGCAGAGCTGGCAGGAAGGTAACAAAGCAGGGTTTCTTACTCTCAGTGGCTCCAAGCAGAGGATCTGTCCTTCGTTTGAGAAGGGAGAGGAACAAGCTGAGCGTCTCAAGTACATGACAGGAGTGATTTAAGTCAAGTTTCTATCACCACTGAAAATAACAATTGAACTAAATCCAAGATACTGACCTCTGCAAAGGTATTTACTGCATCCTGATAAAGACTGATAATGTAGCCATAAATATAGCAAGTAGCTGGAAATTCACTGTTGAGAAATACCAAGAGCCCTTGAGGCTTTTCCTCCCCTCACAGCGGGTAATGTATTTCAGTGAAATGTGAGAACAAAAAGATGATAGCCCAGAAAGATTTATCTTCTTACTAGGGCTCTGTGTTGCATATTGAGCTTGGATTCACTTCAGCCAACATTTTTGTGATCTAGTGTTGCTTTACCAAGGAGATTCAAATAGAAAGGAGCTTTACCAAGGTGAATCAAATAGAAAATTATGCAATCAATTATATTTGAATTTTAAAAGCAATGAAATAGTTAACTTGCTCATAACAAATGTTAATTTGTGCTTGTCCTGGAGCATGACAGGAAATCTTTATCATTTGCATTATATAATTTCCAAACTAAAACAGTAGAAGCTAACAGCCAATGTGAACACTTTACTGTTGCGAGAAAAGCAACATTTTGTCACATTTAATAAACAGGGAAGTTCAGTTACCACAAAGTCCTAAGAGGGACTGAAAAAGGGAGGTGTGTTTGGAACATAAGACATTTCACGTGAGGAAAACACTGTTTGTGCCCAAGATACTGGAGCTGGAATACAAAATAACTGTGAAACGCTGCCAGTCCCTCCCTTTTGCTTCTTGGAAGATTTAAATCAACAGCCACAGAAACGTGTCCCAGATCCTATTGCACTGCAACCCTTTTTTTTTTACTTGCTTCCCAAGAGCATTTAAGCACTTGGACTTTCCTCAAGAAAATGGTCATCTGAAACAGATTCTTAGCATTACAAAAAAAAAATGTTAGGAAAAATATATTTTGAATTATATTCTTGTGCTGAAAGGTGTCAATGGCCATAGTCAAGTGGGACTTTGATCTGCAGATAATCAACAGATTTGAAGCAGAGGGGTGTGTTAATCACACAGGCTGACACACCACACAGATGGGTCTGCTAACAGTCTGTAAGGAAGGATGAAATAAGTTTTGCAGTTTGGTAACTGAAAATAATAGAAGGCTGTGTCTCATAGGTTTGCATGGCAAAAAGGCTAAATCATCTAAGTTGTTTATAGATGTGAAGGCTAAAAGGTTTATTGTGCAGAAGGTGATGAGAAGGACAAAAGTAGCTGCAACACCTTCCAGAGAACCAGCATAGCCCTAAGGTAGGGAAAGAAATATGGAACAGAGGAATGACTAGACAGGCTTGGAAGTTAAATACATTATCCTCTGAACAACAGAGTGTGGAGTGAGGGGAGAGCAGCAGGCACTGCAGGAGTGGGGGCACACAGAGCCTGGCGGGTGGGAGTGCAGAGGGGAGGAGAAGGTGGTACCCCACTTTTCATTCCCCATCAGTGCTGCAGCACTCTGGAGATGGTGCTGAGTGACTGTCACAAACACGTTACTGATTGCTCTGCGGATTTCTCAGCGCATCCTGAATTGCTAGTACAGCTATCAAATGCAGACTTGAAGCTGTCCAATGCCTAAATAGCAAGTTTTTATTCACCTATTAGGTATGTAGATTAGTTACCTCATAAATCACACATTTTGGATAAGTTTGTCTCCTGAAGAAGTCAATTAAAGTATTTGATTAAGGAATTTTATTAAAAGAATAACATCAACCTTGGTCCACAAACAGACAGAGAGAGAGAGGGGTAAAATTCTGGTTTTGTTAAAATTCATTGTAGAGTTCCTAGTGATTTCAGTGGAATCAGGATTTCATGAGCAAAGTTGAAACATATCAAAAAAAATAATGGCTAATTGTTTTTCGTAATTTGTCTTGTTGAGCTTCTGAGTAAGTAGATAAAATTTACATGCAACTTAAACTTTGTGCAATATGTACCACTGGTGAATCAGAACTTCAGTTGATACTTACAAGTTGAAATATTTGGGACAAAAATAAGTATGTGCTTACTGGAGTTAATATGAATACAATGCTAATAGTTCTCTTATGATTTTGCTACTACTGAAACGGAAAATTTGAAAGTTGTTGAAACAAATTTAAGGCAATGTGGGGAGATAGGATTAGGGAAGATATTCACACTTTGAAACTTCTTTGCCATTGGGGTTTTAGTGGAAATTTTCTCTCCATCAATTTAGGCTAATATCTCTTTCTTGTGTAAGACAGAAGGACATCAGTGTTGCTGAGTGTGTGTGGCACAGTGCCGTAAAGACCAGATAAGCTCTTCAAGACATGTAAACAAATGGTTTTCTGAAGTATGCACACATAAGCATTATCATCCTTGGAAGTTGCATTAGATTTTCAAATGTATGCCTTTGTTAGCTGTATCAGCGCTTGGCAGTCTGAAAAAGTTGTTAGTGAGAATCTCTACATTAGGAAGGGCTAACAAAGAGACTGGCAATATTCTGAATATCAGTGTATTTCCTTTGATTAGAAAGATGAGTTAGTTCTGGGGAAAAAATGAAGCTTAGTTTGCTTTCTATATGGAACACATTCAAATGTATAAAATTTTAAAATTTGTAAAAAAACCCCAATCTATACTAATCCACTATATAAATTTGTAATATATTTTAAATATGCAATTTTACTTGGTTGATTTCTGTGTAAATCATCTCTGCTTTTTATATGGAATCTTTATTCACAATGAAAGAATAAAGGAAGAGTGAACAATTCAGAAATAAAGGCTTTATTACAGATTTCATCCTTCGATGGCTTTATCTTGAACAGCATCATTTGTTTTCTACTCATTTTCATTTCATGGTTAGCTGGAATAAGACAGCTTGTGCTCTGCCTTTATGCTTTTACTGACAGCCCTAAGCCTGCAACACAGAGAGACCGCTGGTACCTGCGTAACAGGCGGTTAGGCTGGGGCCAGGGGTGGTGGTTCTTCAGAGAACAGTATGAACCCAGTTCCTTGTTCAGCATTTGAAGTGTGGGGATGAAGGAACCAGGGGACTTGGGTGTACTTCTGTTTTTGGAAGGAAGTAATTCCTGGGTTTTTAATAGTTGCCATTCAGCTCAATGTGACTGATTCTTAATGAGATTCTATATATGCTCCTTAAGGTAAGGGAGTGGATGATGCTTTAAAAGATGAGATACAAAACTCTATCCTGCCCTGGATCAGATGTCCCAAATTATCCTGAATGATCAGGAAACCCCCACTGAATGACTTGTGTAAGGATGGAAAATAGCCTCGGGGCTTCCTGTCTGAGTAGATGTAACTTGTGGAGATGGACATGGAATGCGTCTTGGATCGAAGCCAAGTGTGATCAGATCTGTATAGGCATAAAAAGCACCTTAGTGCTAACCTTAGCATTTATAATTGCTTTTCAGACTTTCTGAGGTCATTTAATGACTTTATCCTTAGCACAGTATATGATACCTAATACACATACAGTTGGTCCGACCTCTGAGCTCAGACATTTGTGTACCCCTTTCTATACTTTGAAAAACTGGGGGAAACTCTCCATCTGCCCAATCACAGAAAAAGATAAACAGGCGGTGAAAGTCTTCTGCCAGTTCTTGGATAGACTCTCACCCATGCCAGGCCACTTTCAGCTCTCCTTGACTTCGGACCAAGGGACAGCTGCTGTGCTGCCCGTTGCCAGTCTGTGCTTCACCCTGTGCATTTTCCAGTGTCTGGCAGTAAGTTCTGAGAAAAGGATGCCTCAGTTCTTTCCAAAGGCTGTCATAAAAGCCAAAAGGTACCTTCCAGTGTTCAATCAGGCATTGTTTGTGCTTACCTCACCCGTGCCAGGACTCCTGGCTGCTACTACCAGCACACAGGCTTGCTGAAGAGAGGGGAAAAGCCTGGGCAGAAGTTGAACTTGCATCATGACACAGGAGTGTGTTGTATAAACCTTGGTACAATGTGCCCGAAGGATAAAAAAATAGCCAAGATAATTTATTCAGACCTTATTTAATGATCAAGGTTTTTTTTTTTTTTAAATCTCTGGCAATATTTCAATTTGATTCCACTAGAGCTAAAATGTCATTCTTGTTTATGGCTCTTCTAAAACAAAACTCTGCTTTGTGCTCTCCACAGCATGGATAAACAGGTATGACCAGATCACTGTCCTGCACAGTCGTTCTCCTTCAGAGAAGGGACAGCACTGTGTAAATTAGTCTTTTTTTCTAGTGGTGTGATAACGGGGTAACTAATTATTTTTCCCCAGGTAAGCAATACTTTTTTCCTGTAATCAGGTGATTGTCTGAGACCAATGAGAATACACAAAAGCAGTGAAAATTGTGTTTGCAAAAATACTTATTATTGATGCTTCCCACGCGAATACATATTTTGGGCAGCCTGCTTTGCAAACAGCTTCATACCTGAACCGAGTAGGATTGGCAGGGCCTCTGCCAGCGAGTTGCAGGCACTGAAAAAACCTTCTGCATTTGGGTACCGGGCTGCACAAGCATCATCCAACCAACTTCAACAGACTGCGTTAGGAGTATGCTAGTGACATCTAGTGTTTAATATAAAAATGCTAGAAAACCCGGTGGATTTGCTTCATAAAGCTGTTTGCAGCAGCTAGTGAGGTGGGTGCTGTTGGGGTGCCCGCTGCAAGGGGCAAGGCAGCAAGGCCATGGGACCCTTGGCAGGGCACAAGGGGACACGGGGCTGTTGTCCTGTGGCCCAGTGGTCTCCCAGCCCATCTTCTCAAGCAGTGTGTGTGAGAGTTAATCACCCTCAATAACAAATAAGCAATGTTGCAGGGGCTGCTCTCAAGGTGACTGCAATGGTGTGGTATGCCCTTTACATCCTCCACATTTTTCTATACAACATAAAACTTTCTATCTAATAAACCGGCAGAATATTTCGACTTTGTACTATCTTGTATATGCTGGAATGCAGTCTGGTCACTGACATGCTATCTGTGTACATACATATACAAAAAATTGCAGTGGGAGCGGTATGGGCGGTAGTGTACTATAGTCTAATTTTAACAAGGAAGAAAAGACAGTATCTCAGAGCAAGATTACAATAAATTCTGAAATAAAATTCCAGCACAGTAGGGAGCTTGAAGCTGGTGACACACTGCCCAGATTCAAGGCAAAAGAGAAGAATATTCCAAGGACATTTGATATCACATAGCAACAGCAGTTATAAGTTGATGAATTCAATGTTCCTACAAGTAACACTGACAGTCAAGCAGCTCTTGCAGCTTTTTAAATATTTGGTTTGTTAAAATTCCTGTTTCTAAAAATAAGGATAAAATAGGTTGTGAGATCATAAACCATATAAAAACAGATGTATGCTTAATGTTGTACAACACAGTTAGTTAAAGAAGTTAGCATATGAATAACTAATCATCATTGCAACTATCTTAAGACATGATTAATGCAAAAATACTATAATGTTGCTAGTAGAAATAGAATATCATCTTGAACTATATACAGAGGTATGACTTTTTATCCCTTTTGATATTTACAATATCATAGAATCATAGGATAGTTTGGGTTGGAAGGGACCTTTACAGGTCATCTAGTCCAACCCCCCTTCCATGGGCAGGGACATCATCAGCTAGGTCAATTTGCTCAAAGCCCCGTCCAACCTGGCCTTGAATGTTTCCAGGGATGAGGCATCTACCACCTCTCTGAGCAACCCGTGCCAGTGTTTCACCACCCTCATTGTAAAAAACATCTTCCTTATATCTAGTCTAAATCTTCCCTCTTTTAGTTTAATATCATTACCCCCTTGTCCTATCACAACATGCCCTTCTTAAATGTTTGTCCTCATCTTTCTTATAAGCCCCCTTTAAGTATTGAAGGGTGACAATAAGGCCTCTCCTGCACCTTCCCTTCTCCAGGCTGGACAACCCCAACTCTCTCAGTCTTTCTTCACAGGAGAGGTGTTCCATCCCTCTGATCAATTTTGTGGCTTTCTGGATCTGCTCCAACAGGTCCATGTCTTTCCTGTGCTGAGGGCCCCAGAGCTGGACACAGCACTGAAGGTGGGGTCTCACCAGAGCGGAGTAGGAGGTCAGCATCACCTCCCTCAATCTGCTGGACAGCCTTCTCATGACACAGCCCAGGATATTGTTGCCTTTCTGGGCTGTGAGCGCACATTATTGACTTATATCCAAGAACAAAAAGTAAGAATAAAATTAGATCAAGTGAAAAAGTTACTGTAAAAGTAAAGAAACAGACAAGATCACAGTCTCATTCATTATGAAGAATCCAGACTAAAGTTTAAGACTGTCGTGGCTCCTGCAGACATGCACACATCCATACATGATTAGATTACTTCAAGGCTTCAGAGATGCAAAGCACTTCTGAATCAGAGGCAAGCTGTAGGTCTCGTGTCTTACATTAGAGGAGCCTAATATGTTTAGTGCTTTGAAAGTCATATGAAGTCACTAGAGACTTCCTGAATTACCTTTTGGAATAAATTCTGTATCTGTGTTGTTTGATAAAAGAGTGACACAGACATCTGAAGCTTCTGAAGGCGGGGAGCATCAGTGGAGGTCATTTGAAGAAGATCGGGGAACACAGCAGGAAAAGACTGAAGTGATCCTAAGACGTATGCTGGGACCAGAGGAGAACTTCTCTGCAGAGGCATAATTTGCACTGTTCTGTTCCTGAAGGAAAGTGATGCTGCTCTATCAGTGTAATATTTTAGTTTAGACTGCTGCTGGAAAAACATTCATCATGAGGTAAGGCAATTTTAATGTAAGAGTGTATGTGAAATTTGAAGAGGGCTTAAGTGAAACATATTCCAGCAATACTATTAGTTCAAATGGAGAGGAAAACAAGCCACTTCAGGAATTCACATACAGTATGGTGCCACAATTAAACCAACATCATTGTCTGTTTTCAATGGGTGAGGGCACTTGGTGTGGCTGAGTGTTACATATTGAACTTTGGCAATAGCATAAAAAAAATCAAAATGCATCCATAAATACAGGTCATAAAACTGAATGATAATTTTTTAAAATATTACTTTTTAATGCCTCTGTATTCTGTGGATGAGGTTAGGCACTCCCAAGTAAGTGAAAGAATGAGAATAAGGAAATCTCACATGGATTGTACTGTGTTTGATAGTTGTAGCGGATTCTTATTCGGTACTCTCTTCTTTGGGATCGACCAGAACAGGAGGGAAAAAGATGCTGACAGCTCTATAGTCTTTATATTTCTATAGGGTTCATTCATTTTGATTACTGCTGTTACTCTGATGATTTTCTTGATATCTGAAACAAAACTGCAGTTCTCTACAGTTCAGCTCACTTTAAGACACCATCAAATTGGTGTAACTCTCACAAGCTTTTGTTAAAGTGATGGTGACAGCTATTGAGTTCTAACTAGCACTGTTTTTATGCTTGCTATAAATAATTACTTTCATCAGCCATTTTCTCAACCATATATCACTGAAAAAAGATGCAGCACATTCCAGGTCTCCACACGTATTAGCACTGATTTATTGTTTCACCTTCTTCATCTAAATATAAGAATAGTACAGGAAGAGTTATTCATCCAGGCTTTGATTTCCTCTTATTTCCTGTCTAGTTTTAGAGTTTGACTCTAGTGACTTTGTGGATGGCTTTTGTGTTGTCTTCATGTGAGCGACATTTTAGTAAGGGTCTGTTGGGTAGATTCCCTTGTGCAGCATAGCTTTTTGCACTGCTGAGGCAGCAACAAGAAGCTCTAATAGGGCCACAAAGTGCTAGCAGAGAGTCCCCTAAGATGGGAAACTCTGCACAGCTTGACTCTACCACTGCATATCTGACTGCCTCCACGTGAGCAGGGGAGAGAACATACTTCAATGGCAAGAGAGGACACACTGGAGATGTGACAGAGAAGACTGCTTCTCTTAAGAAACTCCACTGAGGGTGATGGAGCAGAACAATTTTCCAGTAAAATTAATAATACAATTTTTAAGAGTTAGATGGCTGAGAGAGCTTAAACTGTATCAGACTTTATCTTGGAGGCCTTCTTGTCCTCGCACTTACGTTGTGGAACCACATCCTAAATTGAGAATGGTGTTCCAGGTAACATACTGTCCCCATTTGCTATGCAGTGGACTGGTGCTCATCTGATCAGGTACAGGAAGAAAATTAACCCAGCTGGTGCTGCTCCTTCACATCACAGGGAGATCAAATGCAAACCTATGCCAGTGCAAGGAACAAGCAGGGATGCAGCTGGAGAGGGGATGGGAAGAGAAAGGAAGGCAAGGCCAGAGCACCTCCAATTCTGCTATGAAACCACACACTTGGAGAAGCTACTGACAGGTCTCCTGAATATTAGGGGCAGAATGTAAAGCCAGTATGACATAATGTGTCATAATATGCCAATGTGCCATAATGGCACTACTGTGCTTTTTTTCCATATAAAAATGTTGGCATCCAGAACAAGGTAGAGTCAGAAGAAGGGCATGGACCTGCCCAAGTGAGTGCAGAGGAGGCTGCAAAGATGATCAGGGGGCTGGAGCACCTCCCCTATCAGGACAGGCTGAGAGAGTTGGGGTTCATCCTGGGCAAGAGAAGGCTCTGGGGACACCTTATAGTGACCTTTCAATACTTAAAGGGGGCCTACAGGGAAGCTGAAGAGTAACTTTTTACAAGGGCATGTAGGATGAGGGGAAATGGTCTTAAACTGAAAGAAGGCAGATTTAGATTAGCTATTAGGAAGAAATTCTTTAATGTGAGGGTGGTGAGACACTGGAACAGGTTGCCCAGATAAGTTGTGGCTTCCCCCTCCTTGGAAGAGTTCACAGACAGGTTGGACAGGGTTTTGAGCAAAACACCTGGAAGGTGTCCCTCCCCATGGCCGAGGAATTGTAACTAGATGATCTTTAAGATCCCTTACAACCCAAACTATTCTCTGATTTTACAATTCTATGAGTCTCCTGTGTGAGGACTGGAAAATAACCAAAGCAAAGTATCATCAAGTAATTCTATTAAATGCACTTGTAAAGTCACTCATGATCCACTGTATACAGGTCGTCTAAAGGCAAAGACTCCACATAGCATTTTCTTGGTTTGTGTATTTATTGAGTAGCTTATGTCTTTATTTTTTTCCAAAAAGATGAATGCAAATAGGATTCTTAAGTAAAAATATTTTGGGGATTTTTTTTTTTTTTGTGAAACAGGTAAGAAATTAATTTCTAACATGCTTATCTTGACAGCATCACTTTAATTTGCTTTTAATTGGTTAGCTGAATATCTGTTTCCATGACAGCACAGCAAATATACAGTAGGGGCACTGGTAAACAGTGATGAATAACAAATTATTAGACTTCAGGGAGAATTCTTCACTACTCTGTTGCTGCTTTTTATATTTGTCATACGGAGACAACACATTTCACTGCCATCCATGACATCAAAATAGAAGTTGTCCAACTTCCAAAGGCCCTGTGTGCTAAAAGACAAAAGTTACTACCTTTGAAGGTAGCTCAGATACTGGCTCCAAACTACGATAAAGTACCTCTTCTAAGAGTTCACTTGCTAACGACAATGATATACAATACCGAATGTCTTATTTATCCTTGTCAAACCAGCCATAAGCCCCTACCAAGCAACAGTGCTTTCCAGGTGAAAGTGGCTTCTCCTGACCCATTGTCTCAGAATTTTCCAGCCATGCTTTCTGACAGAAGGGAACACTTATAGAAAGCAAATTTACCCTCTAGTTCACTGATCTGGGGTTCACTGTGCAATCTGTGTAGAAAGGTGTTAGGATAATCCATCCTACTGAAAGCCATCAAAGAAGTCACTCTCAGGGGGAGATGAAAGCAGAGGTGATAGCTGTCGCATGCGAGGTAACCCTATTGCCACCAATGGTGTTTAACCAAGGTCCACGTTAGTTCAGCCTTAAAACATACACAGATGTCAGAAGCAAACCTGTAATTGCCTTTGCTCAGAGTAATAGCACCTGAAATGTTGTTTCAAAGGAGCTGATAGTCCTAGATGTGTCCTAGTGCAAAATTTAAAAACTTCTGTTTTGCAAGGGTTAAGATAAGCACTGCAGAAAAAGATCAAATCGCTTTCCTCTTGAAATCAGTGACAGTTTTGTGAAGAACTTAAGGGGAATTGGATTTTTTTCCCTTGTTCTCTTGCTTTTTATGATAATTCCATGTTTTATTGAAACCAGAAGAGGCAATATTGAATAAAATATGAAAATAAGAATAATTATCTGCTTATTTAGACATCTGCAATGCAGGTTGAAATAGGAAGGTCATCTGTATGCTCCCAAGTTTTGTGGAAAGTTTTTCTGAACTTCTCCATATTCCAACCATAAATGTTACATTTAAATTTTCTAAAAAGCAAGTTCTCACTGTCAAGACAAACTAGTACCCAATCCAAGGCAGCCGAAGCTTTGCTACCTCTCTTCTTGTAACAAAATAACTGGTCTTAAATGAATCCTATGGTTTACCTAGATCGCTATCCACCAGATTTTAAGGGTATAATTTAATAAACATGTATTTGAGTGACAGTCCTGGCTCAAGCAGCTTCCACAGCTTTGTACCTATGACCAATCCCCATTCCTCCTTCTCCTACCTATTGCCCAAAGCACAAGTTCTGCTGATTTGTAAGACTGCATGGTTAACCAAATCAGTGATTAAAACATAGCATTTCTTTTGCCTTTTTCTTTTGATATACACATCAGTTCTCATCTCCTCAATTTCTAGCAATTGCAACCCTCAGAAATTTCAGAAAATGTCTAGTCATCATTTGAAAAAATTGTTTCCTTCAAAGATAACTTACATCAGACTAAAGGTAGCAATGTACCCAAACGCTATTGAATTTTAGGGTTAGACTACTGTCCAACACAGTAGCTTCATAGTTCATTGTTAATTTTTCCTCCTCCTTAGAAAAAAATTTTTTAGCAGTAATGCTCAGTAGGAACCTCTGCTTTGCTTCATATGACTTTAGGGCAACATGACTCCCAGAGAAGACCAAAGATCTCTTCTGTCCTTTTCTAAACTACTTAGTGGTTGCTATAAATCAACAAGGCTTTTCCTCTGCAGTTGAAATGTGAGTGATAACTTTCAGGCTCTGGCACCAGAGCTTCTTTAGCAATACACTGTGCTGGCACCCAGAATAATACTGCAGAATAGAGACGTGTGGCATTTCTCACCATTCCCATTATACAAGGCAGAGTGAAGCACCAACATGGTGAGCCATCTGTGCTAATGCCAATGATGTTATTAAATCATTCATTACATTTCACAATTTCATATTAGATCATTTAAATTCTTATTTTGGCATAGTGCATAGATTTCTTCCTCTAGAAATATGAACTCAGTATGCAAATGTGTATGCCCTGTTTTCCAATAAATTAATGTCTGGGTTAAACATCCTTACAAGTGCTGTGGCTCATGTAATTATGCCCTCAGATCTTGATAGTAGAAATAGAGCCCTAGTTCATGCCAGATTAATTGATCAGTTTTTAGCACAAGTAAATTTGATGCATCCCTTTCTGCCAACTTATTCTGTCTATAAAACACAGTGTCATCCAGAGCTCTACCCTGCTATTCTTGCTGTCTTTCTTTCCCAGCAAGGAAAACTACTTTTCTCACACATCTGATATCACTTAATAGTAGGAATATTGCCCTAAAATCATATTATAGCAGTAAACTAACACTGTGGTTTCACTGGTCACCATCCTTGTATGCACATAACATGCTAGCCGACCTATTTATTCTAAGTGAGAGATAAGGATATTGGTAAGTGGACACTGCACTATGCACTGTGCACACAGACAGTCTGCCCTAGAGATCTTACAGCTCGGGTGTGAATGCAGCCCAACAGAGGAGGCTGTAGAAACAAATGTTTAAATAGGGAAAGAAAATTATAAACTCACAGCAAAATTATTTCACCGGAAATTTTCATTGACTACCTGGTTACACATCTGAGAATTTCCATGGAGACACTGGTGAGCACTAACTAAGACTGTGTTATAATTTTAATTTAAAACAGAACAAAAAATCCTTTTCCATACAATTTAGTGATGATGTCCCAACATAGTACAGTAAATCACCACAGGATAATCAAAATTTTCTTGTTTATTTTTAAAGATTAAATAACCTTGCAGATGCGACAGAAGAGCATACATGTGTCTGTAACTCCCTTATGGAAGTATAAAATATTCAGCATGAGGGCATGATGTTTAGCTAGCTAATGAAGAGAAATATCTCACTTCACTGTCACAGACAATTTGCTAGAAGAAATACTAACTCTAGGTGTTTTACATGATTGCACCTTTCATGAAAGGACTGTATATGACCTGCAAGTGCATAAGCCCTTATTCTGTTTTGTTTTCGTGCAGTACCCTTCAGTCTTTTGAAGTGTCTGTAAATAACAAACATAATCACGAAGCAGGAGGGAATGGAGAATCTTCACTGTGTAGATTTTATACCTGCTTTCCAAAGCAAACGTGTGCTAAAAGACAAGGGACTATAAGGTGCCATAAGTCCTTGGGCAAATGTTTGATCACACTCAAGGCCCAGGGAAGCAATTGCCTTCGCCAGCAGAGCAGCTTTAGGTCACTTTTTGTGTATCTCTAGCAGCATGGAATGGTTTCTGCAGGGTCCAATGTCTGTCTGTGGTTCCAGTTTAAGTTTGTGAAGTATATATAGTACTACAAGTACAGTTCACATCGACTGGATATTTGTACTTAAAAGGGCTGTAGTACTCAGTAAGATTTTAAGCGAATAATGTCTGCTTCCTCAAGTAGGTTACATTTCAAAACTCAGGTGTATAGTGTCTTCTGCCTCTGCAGAGGCTCCTCAGCATTGCAGGGGCTGGTTGTGTGAACAAAGACTTTCAGAACTGGCTGGGATCATAGTGCAACCCAAAAGGCATGACAGGTCATGGTTAAGAATTGCTGTGGTTATTCCAGAAACCCAAAGTAACCATAAAAAAAACAGAGGAAAAAGCATATTATTCTTTAAGCTGGGGTTCTGGTAGCTTCCTGATGGATAGCAGGCCACAGACCCCATAGGAGCAAATATTCAGACATTCTTATCTACAGCCAGAGGAGATTTTTCCAACCAGTCCATCTTTTCATTTTTTTACTCTTATTTTATATATTATCTCTCTACTTGTCAGAACTGTAGCCATCTCACAGAGAGTCCAGTTTCAGGCTGGGCTCTGTTTTCCGGGGAAAAGCAGGGGAAAGAGAGAAGGGATGTCAGAAAAGCAGGTGGACAAGGGGACCTTCAGTGAGATCTGACAGAGTTAATTTGTGTGTGATTGTTCTCCAGGCCATGAGCTGAACAATGCCGGCTCATGGGGTCTGCCCTGACACTACCTCCTCAGTAAGAGGAGCAGCGTAGCTCTGGATGTCTCTGCTTGCTGAGACAAATTCAGTTCTTACACGGAAGCATCTTCTTGGCTTACAGCTAGGAAATCCTCATGAAGCTTCTGGGGTATTTTTTGCTTTTAAACACCTCCGTTCAGAGGAGCTCCTGTTGTGCATGCTTGGAGACACAGAAAAGCTAGAGAGGGGTTTTTTTCACCTTGCATAAACTAAAATATCTGGGAGCATACAATGCAGCTGAGAAGACAATGCTGTTTGAAAAGCATTGTTCTTTTGACCCACTTCCATCTCCGTTTTACCAAGCGCAGAAAATTCTCCATTTTCACTTTGTCCACTATCATTAACAATGCCTCATGATGTTAATTAATACTACAAGAGGCTAAACCTCAGGCTGACTGTCCCACATGTGGGAATTAGCTGTGTGGGTTTGAGGAGCAACATCTTCCCGTGAATAGATTTTAAAAAATAATAATTAAATTAAACAAAAGAGAAGCTCTAAGCTGAACGTGTGGCTAAATGATTAATATCACTTCATGTTTAAGATTTTCTTTCCCAGCCTATTTTGTTTAATGATTTTAAGCTATGAATATTACATGTCCTTCTGCAGTTAATTATTTATGCTGATGAAACATGGCACTCTCTGTACCCTTTTTGGATTCTAAATGGAAAGGAACACATTTTCTAGACAGTTACTTCTGAATAGTGATGGCTCACAGAGGTTTCTTTCATCGGAGGCAGGATCATTCTGAAGCCAGTTTAAGGAGACTTGGAATTCACTGGGAGAAGCTGTTGTGAGAGTAGAGTCTTCACCGCTGGCCACCAGCTGTGTGTGCCAGGCTGCCAGATCTGGGTAGGCTTCAAAGAGTCTGATCTCAGAAGTCCTTTCCTTCCTGGTGGGAAAACCTTTCACATGAAAGATTAATTAATCAGCAGGTTTTATATTTCAGAGTGCTTCAGGAACAGTTTGCATCTGCTCAGGATTTTAAACTGAGCTTGGAGTCTGGCTAAGCAGAACTTTGACATTTTGAGCTTTCATTTTAAATCGGCACGAAAGCAGTCATCAGATATTGAAATCCTCCCAGAGCTGGAATTATCTTTTTCCATCCAGCTCTGATAATTACTGTTTATGGATCTATTTGCAGCCAGATATCACTCATTCTGTGAGCTGATCTAGGCAAGAGCTCTGAGTGAAAAAAAATCTGCAGATATTATCTCTGTTATTGTGTCATTTTAGCCACAGAAATGTATGGCTCTCCTGTGCCACAAGTTCCTGTGAAATATAAAATCTCTAACAGCACTTTTGGATGAGTCAGGTTTTCAGAATTTGACCTTCATAATAAATTGATAGCACTCAAATAGCCTGAATGGTGAGAAATCCAGTGAAATATAAGCCCCAGAGAAATTAAGATTGTTTCAACCAGCAAGACTACAAAGTATTGTGGTAAACCAATCCCACTTAGAAACTCGGTGTACTTTGGCATTTGGGGAAGCAGAGCAAGGCGTTACAAGCTTTACAAACTCCAGCTATTAACTACACAGGTACTGCTAATATGTTAAGGAGGATTCTTCTCTGGGGACAACAAAGCACTATTACAGGGAACAAGATAAACATTTTTTTTACTGAACTCAGCAGTGGGATATACAAATAACATTTGGTGGGACTTCTCTAAATTAGTATGGCTGGTGCATTGACTGTGATTTATACCTCTTTAATTAATCCTTTCTGGTGGTGAATTTGGAGATACACTTGAGCAGCCGCAGAACGCAGGTGCTGCAAAACTCACGCTGCTGCTGCTGCTGTTAGGCACAGGCAGCTGGAAGCAGACCTGGAATAGCACCAGGATCTCAAACACCCCTCACCCTCCGGACACAGAGACACTGGAAATGGTTCAGCCATGGCAAAGATCCATCCCAAAGGCACCCTGAGGCTCCTCCGCTCCTGCCCTGGCAGGGGCCCCGCTGCTGTGTTTGGCTGTCTCCTCTCTTTCCTCATTCCACCAAACTCTCATCAAGAGAAAAATGAGATTAGGATGACATCTGTTTCTGGGAAGTACTGGGTCTCAGCACTATGCCTATCACTACAGTTCAGGGAAGAGTCTCAGCTGCCTGGGGAGGGGGAAAGCGTTCACAGCTGTATTTATGTGGCAATTGGATTTTCAGGTGCTTGTTTCCCAAACCACTCATTCAGCACCATATGAGGTAAGCACAGCCTATTGGCAAGAGCATCTTGTATGTCCATTTAGGGCATGGGCTGGGCAGAAAGAAAGTGAGAAAGAGATTTCTCAGGTTCACAGCCTAGCACTCTACCTGTAACCCCTTGCATGCATTCAGTCTTGGACTCCCTGGGAGTCAGCCAAGAAACTCCAAAACCTATGCTATGCTACATGCATCAGCTATTCATAAGGAAGTTTGATGTTCTTGACAAGGTTGTGTGATTTTTTTATCCTCTACAGAAAGTGTCATTATTAAATAATTAAAAAGAAAGTAACTACAACAACTAGTGATGGTGGAACCTGCTCAGATGAAATTTTCGAAACACCTAAGAGTATTTTCAAATAGCACTTTATAACCCCCTACATTTTAACAGGACTGCTCAGGCTCTGTGAAAGTGTGTGCTGACACAGGCTGTACCATTGGCAGTACACCAAGCCAGGCCATCCTCAGCTAACTCCTGCAGCAGCTAGTGCCATGTAAACATACTGGCCGTTGCTTTTGTACATTTCCCCAAAGTCCCTTTTGCCTTGAAATCTTCCTGTTCTCAAGATTGTCTAGGTTTAAAAAAAAAAAAAAAAACAACAAAAAAAAACCCCAAACATTTACTGACTCTAATAATGACATCTTAAATAAAATAACTCCCTGTAATTCTGATAGCAGCTACCATCCTTATTTCCATAGCTTTCATCATTCACCTCTAATCTTCTTTCTTTCTTGCTTGTCATTATTTGTCTTCGCCTTTATTCTTTCTGATCACTATTGTTATCCAATTTCCTTCCTTCTTTCATCTTTCCCTAACTCCCACTGCATTTGTGTCCTGTCATTTTATGATTTTGTTTTTGCTCCCCATGTCGCTTTCTATCAAATATAGAACTTTGTAACTGACTTTACCTTCATCTTCCTACTTTTTTTCCACTTTTCTTAGTCATGCTCTGGGGATCAGACAAAGGCCAGCAATGCAGGCAGTTGCAGACTCTTCTCACACAAAATCCACAGAGCACAACTGCTCAGTCTACCTCCCTGAAGAACAGCAGAACAGCCTTTGGCTTCGTTTGTTATTCATATTAGGCTGAAGGCTCTGGGGGGATAGCAAATATTTCTTACTGTGTAGTGTGCAGTGCCTGGAACATGGGGGCTCTGATCCTAATTGGGGTAGATGCTATTGGAGTAATAATAATAATAATAATAATAATAATAATAATAATAATAATAATAATAATAATAATAATAATAATAATAATAATAATAATAATACAATAACAACAACAACAACAGAGATTGGGGTCTGGACTCACCATCAGGCTTTGGCTTACTTGAGTAATGCAGGAAGAGCTCAGAGGAGCACCTCTGCTACATGGGCTAATCAAGCATTTATTTATTCATTTACTTAGACTGTTTAAAAAAAAAAAAAAAAAAAAAGAAAAAAAGGTGAGAAACTGTCTATTACTCGAATCTTCAACATACATTTAATTAGTAGTAAAGTAATGATCAGGAGTCAATCCTCCCACCACCCCCCAGTAAAAACAGAACCAAGGAAAACCAAAATCTCTTCAGAGATTACTCCATCCCAATAAACAGTTAGTCTAACATCAGGTTCATTGCATGGCTTCATGTTATGTAAGAAAGAAGGAGCCAGAGGTGAACAAGCAGATGTTTCATCAGTTTCTCCCACAAAATTTCCATACCTGGGCTGTATCTCTCCTGCTCAGTTGAATTTAGTGTGTTAGACCACTTGCCTACATATGACAAGCAGCCATTTCTGAGGCGAAGGATTGCTCCCATGCCAGCAATCACAGAAAACAGAATAAATCTTCTTCTGAATATATGAGGGAATTCCCCTTTTTCCTCTTTCTCCTCCCCAAGAGGAATGGTCTTCAAAGTTCAGAGATACACTCTCAAAAAGATAGAAAATGAATATTTAATATACCTTATTTTGGATTTAAGAGAATGGAAAATGGTCATCAGTTTTAACTGCATGCCTAAAAATTTCCACGGTACTGAGTTACCTAACTGAAGTTTTCGAGTACAGCTGTATTTCTTTTAGTTGTCAAACATGGCCATACTGAATGATTTCTTATGTAGTTCCAAGAAAAAGAGATCATGTCCTTCTCTTGAGAAAAACATGTCCTGACAGAGGTGCCAGGGACAAACTGCTTCACTCATTTCAGGACTCAGTTCTTTGTCCCTGAAGCCATTTGCTCAGCAGAGACAGACAACTCCAAGATGTTTCTTGAGAAAATTGAGCTCACAGACTATGAGATTGGCAACAGACCTGTCCTAAAGTACTTACATTTGGGATGAAACCCCTCTTGCCTTTATATGAATTGTTCTCTGGGCTTAAACGGGTAATGTGATCAAGGCTTAGACCCAGAAGGTATTGCCTGGAGAGTCCATGCTGGATTGCTCTCGCAGACCAAGTTCGCTATCCAAAGACATGGGAGCGGAGGATCCCGCAAACTTGCAATCATCAGTCGCACTTCTCTATCATTTTCATTCTTGCTCTTGCTGCACCTCTGTCTCTTTGCTCCGTGCCACTGTCGCAAAGGAAGAGGGGTGTTTGATTTCAGGTCAGATTTCAGAGGTCCAGGTTGATGAATCGTTCTGGATATTACACAGCCTGCAGAAATTCTCTCTGCCTGCCAGCAAACACTCTACCATGTAACCCTCACTGATGTATTTTTATAAGTTATAGAAAACCAGGAAGACTGTATAGATAACTATATAGGTGCATATGGTTGTGTGAGTGTATAAATTCACCACCCAAATACAGGTACTCATGTAATGCCAGCGCTGAGCAGACAAACCCTCAAAATGTATGGCTTGATTCTGACCTAATAGCTGTCTTGAAACATTTATAAGAGTTTCAGGGTGCTTCAAGCACCTGAATTAACTGGCTGAGTTAGTTAATGAAAATGAGAAGCCAGACCCTGGAGAAGCCACCCCAAACCCAACAGCACTGTTTGCAACAGCCCTGCAGATGAGAACTATGCTTACAGTACCTTCTCTATATTAAAAAGGACTTCGGGAGATCAGCCGTGCGGGCTTGTGTTGGAAGAACACAAGGTGATTGCCCCCAACAGCGAGGAGGAGCAGCCAGTGCAAGAACTGAGGGGCAAGCACAAGCATGCCGTGGCCACGGGGTCTCTGGGTCGGTGCTGGTGAGCTCTCGTCCTGGAAGAGGGCAGGTTGCAGGCGCAGCGAGGGTGGGGAGGCTGTGAAGGGCAACAGATGCTTGCCTGTCTTTTGACCCAGAGAACACGCTTCTCTTTACAGTGCTCATTAGGGGGAACTACAGTTTCCTCTGCCAGCTTGGTAAATCTGTTTTCATTCAGACTGTATGCTTGATAAAGCTATTTGTCCTGTAATGAATAACAATTTAAACTTCTCATGCAAACTTTTGTACTGTAAACACATCCTACTGCACGACTCTTTTTGTGTCTGTTTGGAAAACACCTCTTTGCATTTGTGTTTGTGCAGCACCAAGAGCCAAAGTGTTCTCAGGCTGGAAGCAGGGTTCTTGGCCCCGCAATAATCAAAATAAAATTGACATTATTTGTTTTGTGGTAGTGCCTCTAGGCCTCAATCAAAAATGACACAAGACAACAGATGGATGCAAGTACACTGGGGAAACACAAGACAAAACATTTATTCATTTAGTAAGCATCAGCCACAGTGCACCAGCTGCTTAGGTATTAAATATTTTGTAGGCAGAATTGTATAGATATAATAATCATAATAATTGTTGTTATAACCTAGCATATATGAAAGAAAGATTTTTTTATATTGTTGTATCATGGGACTGGAAAATGTGGCCATTAAAAGCTAAACCTTCTGTAAGTATAAGCACTCAGTCATTTTTCAGCTGTAAACATTACATTATCCTAGATTGAGTCAAAGCTGATAGTTGTGTTCTCACTTAAAAGCTGATAAATATCATATTAGGAATCTGACAAGTGTGTCTGGTTACACTGTGCAGCATTGGCTAATTTTACATCTGTTGAGATATTTAAATGGTTCTGAAAAGAAAACTCACCCCTTCCAAAAATGCCCCAAGGCATATTGAAGTGGCACTGGTATATGAAACACATAAAAAGGAAGAGTGGATGACAAAATTCACTGTAGATATTAGAACAATATTTTAAAGATAAACTTATGAAAATGTAGAGCACATGACTGTAGATTTTATGATTTCAATAAATATATTTATTGCCTGTTTTTGAATCTTGGCTCAAATTGGAAAAAATTAGATCCCAATATTATTGCTTATCTACCTTTTGAACGGCTTGGTTGTTTTGCTGAGCCCATGGAACCACTCAGAAATTTCCAGTGAAACATTTTTTTTCAATTGTAAAAATCAAAACTGCAATTTTTCAGGGCAATGTCTCAAGATTGATTAAATTTTGCTGAGGATGATTTTCTCAGACTTTTAATCTTATTTCTGCTACAAATGAGGGGGAAGAATTAGGCTTGCCTAATTTCCATGTTTGGGTGTCAAGGTTCCATACTACATGCTGTGGGTGACCCATCATGACTATCATGTATTATTCCCATGTCCAAAAGTTAACCTGAGAGATGCTTCTCAAGAGCACATTCCACAATATGGAAAGACAGGGAGATTTAGTTCGGGTGAGATTCATCTAGGTCTAAAGTAAATTTGTTTTCTCAGGCACTTTTGCTGCCCAATTACTTTGTTTGAAGTTAATAGATCTGTTTACCTGGTCTCATATTTTACAACTAACTTTTTTCATCTAAGGTAATTTTTGTTTTCTTTTTTTGTTCAGTTTTAAGAGACCAAAAATATTCATGAGAATTCTTCCTCCTCCCTTTTCAAGGACAATCTAAAGCAATTTTACAGGAAGCACACGAAACAAGTAAAAACACATGGAGAAAGAAGTTTATACATACAGTATCTTGTATGCTTAGGCAACATACATAACATTTATTCCTAGTTCCAACTATTTATTTTAATTTTTTTCCTAAGAAGTAGAAGAATGATAGCAATACTGACTGAGCCCATTGAATTGGTTCCATGTGTATTAAATAGTCTGGAACAGCTTCCCAATTAATATAACTAACAACCAACTCCAGGAAAGGCATGTCAGATAAGGTAGAAGCCCTCCAATTTTTGCAAAGACTAGAGAAACATGACATGAGGTTTGGAACTACTCATGTTTTTTTTCTTTCATCAATAAAGAATAACAATCTTTCAGCTATTCATTATGGGATTTGACAGCTGACAAAAGCTGTAAAGTACAATTAGTAGGTATATGGATTGTGTGAAATTCAAATGTACCTCCTCTATGTGAAAATCAAATTGTATCATTTGCTACACACTCTTTAATATTCCCATTAGCTCCTTTTTCTTCTGCAAGTGGCTCTATTGCTAGGACAAATGGAAATAGTGAGAACCTTGGTTTGTTCCCAACTGAAGGAATGTTTGTGTAGTGAGTATGCAATTTATAAAGCATTTATAAGTAATTGAGTACTGAATTACTGAACACACAGGCAATGCCCTTCTTTGAATAACTGTCCACCTTAGCAATGAACTTTGTTTGAAAATACATTTATATAGGAAATTGTATTCCCCACTAGTGCAAACTAAAAGCTATTTTAATTAGCCTCTAATTTCATCCTGTGGTTTTGGTGACTGAATTAAAATACTTGAATTTCAACCTTATGGTTTAGGATGTCACTACATGTCTTACAGTACTAGAGCCTTGTTGTATATCAAGAAGAGTGTACTGTTGCTTGTAGTCCAGTATCTTCCCCTCATGGACTAAGAGCAACTTTTGAATTTTGACCATGTTCTGGGCTCTTGACAGCCTAAGATGTCGTGTTCTTAGGGGATCATTGAGATGGTCAGAGTCAGCTCTTAAGACTTTTCCTGCCCATGGTAGACACTGTCCCTTCAATGAGGAAGCCAGTGTCTTCTTCAGCAGTGCTGTTCAGTTTAGCTTACCACAAGGGGTCAGTAGAAAACAGCGAGAAATATTCCCTTCACCCCAGAAACTAAAACACTCAGAGCCACTATGCCTTTCCCTATTAACTTCAGGAATTCAGTGAGGGAAAAACAGATGTGATTGTTTTTCTTTATAACCAGACAGCTTTTACCACGAAAATATACGAGTGGTTTCCTAACATTACATAGAGATTTGCTCTTGATCAAAGCTGGTTGGGGTTCAAAAGCTTGTGTTCATTTATTTTTCCAGAATAACTTTGTCTCTGTATTTCTTCATTATACTTGTTAAGACAAGCGCTTAGATGTGGCATAGGTTTATGATCTGTGAGAATAATTTTTGTTTCTTCCAAACTAGAATTCATAGAATTCTTTTTCTTTTAAAATTAATAGAATTAAATTCAAAATAATTTTTAAATTAAATTAAATTGTGTGTCCTACTAAGCTCTGTGCAACTAGGCAAGTAGTTAAGAGCAGTTGTATATATTTTCTCTCCAAATGCTTATGTAACTCATTTCTATTTCATTCATGATTGCGCCATGAAGACTATTCACCACACTTGCACTGTTCTCTTTGTATCACATTCCATTCGTTCCAAAGGATACTGGGGAAAAGTGAAAAAAGATCACTGGCTTGAAGTTTGATTCTCTGTCACTTTTGTGATGAGGAAGTATGCCTAGGGAGCCTTCCAGACATAAATTACAGCAAATTAAAGACCTGTGTACACCACAGTGGGAACTGGTACCTCATAAACTTTACCAAATGTTATCTGACAACTTTTTTTTTTAGGCAGGTTGTGGGTCAAGCTGATGTCAGCTAATTTTAAATTGCAGTGGTACATTAGGTAGTGTTCATGGTGCCCTTGAAATTCCTCTTACTTTTTCTTGCCATAGCCATTCATCCTGAACAGTTCAGATGTAACACAAAGGAAATAATGATGAGAAATAGATTGGGAAATATTCAGATTTTCATTTATTGAGGCTGTTGCAGCAAAAGGGTCAAAATACTGTAAAAAAGAACTCCAGTGGTTGAAACTGCCAGGAAATTATGGGTTTGTAGATTGAGTTATTTACTAGAAGTATTATTGTACTTTGGTTTATTTTTATGACACAGACAGTATAAGTGGTAAAAAATAAAACTAGGTGTGTTTTTTTTGTCTCCAGCAAATCAGAGTTTGGTCAGTCCTGTTGATGCTTGAGAAAAAAGTTCCATTGGTATCACTGTACAATTACTTCACTGTGCTTTGTTCAGAGATGGTGTATAATGAATGTTATGTTAGGTGTGGCAGGCAGAAAGAGTATGCGCAGTGAAAAAGGTTGATTTTTCATGTATATTGCAAAACCAAAGCAACATTTCTCTTTTAACTCAGGCAGTGGCGTTCCCTAAGCCTCTCACTGTTAATATGTACAGCAAGCAAAGGCTCGGAAACACCATTTTTCTTTTTGCAACACTCACAATTCATTATGCCTATAAAATGCATACTCAGCAAAAATTGTTAGAAGAACCTAATTTCAGTCGTAGCATTAAAACCCAGTAGATTTAGAGTTGTGTTCTGTTCTGTGAACTGAATGTTGTGGGAAGTCCTGCTGCAAATGTAACAGAAACTGGTCCCACGCTATGTTGGAGACAGCACCCAGGGCATGGAGTGCAAGCTCCTGCCACATGTGCAGCGAGCAGCATGTCAGCCGACGGCAGCTGAAAGTGGGGTTTTGGCGTGGGGATGTTGGTGACATATGCTGCAGTCAGCCAAAACTGGTAAGAAATATCTTCCTTTCCTGTTCCCTAGGGAAGCTGGAAGAGACACTGCTGTGGATGGTGGGAAAGGAAAAGCCAAAATGAAGCCAAGAGGCCCAGAGTTATTTGTGATGAGGGAGGCCAGTGCTGCTCCTGCTCCTTGTCATCCAGAGAGGGGTACAGGAAACAGAAGCCATGCCTTGGATTCAGGAGACAAGCAACTCAAGGTACAACTTCTCTAAGTTTCCTGACATTCAGTGCATAGTGGCAACTGTCACATCAGCATTAGTGTGAACCCAGAACATTTATGTGTTTCTTTGTTCTCCTGGCACACAGCCAAAACCTGAAGAATAAAATTAAGATGTTTAAAATTGTAATGTTTTCTTTCTTAACATGATATCCTGGCAAACTCAAATCCAGAATTTTTCAGGTACCAGAACTCATTTCTTCCATCATGCCTAGCATCACTCTTACTTTTTTGTGAAGGTCTGAGCAAAGTCATAGGGTTCAAAGATCTTTTTGTGGAACAGTTGTGTCTGGAGGCCTAAAGTGAGACTGGACCCTACATGTGCTACATGCTGTAAATAAACATTGCAAGTGATAGTCCGTCCACTATGGACTGAATAAGCAAGGTGGCGATAAATGATTACTATCCCCATGCAGACTTGGAGAGCTGAGATACAGGTAATGACTTAAATGACTTGCCTCAAGTCACATCAGAGCTAGAAATTGAACTTCAATATCCTGAATCTCCTTTCTGCCTCTTAAAACATTCTGTCTTTGTATACTTACTCCTGCAGTCATGATCCAAACTGACACCTGGGGCCTGACAGATGTGCCTTTCTGAGGACAGACACTGTGTCAGTGTCCTCAGGAGGAAAAGTGGAAGGGGGCCTCTGGAATGGAGCTCTGACATGCCAGGTGCTCAGGAAAGAGCTCAGGTTGAAAGCTTCACAGGAACTGTGAGGTGAGGAAAAAAGAAAAAGTTTATACTCAGTAGGGGGAGGAAGGAAATTCGCTTGATAAATACAAACTCAAGACATATTTAGAAGCCGGGTATGCAAGCTGAACTTTCCCTGGGGCTAATTGCTCTAATGGCATGTTAAATAAATCCTTTCTAAACTTGGCTGTACCACAGGAACGCTGTTTAAATAATGAAGTGCTCATGGACAAATTCTCAAAAGTATTAGGCAGAAAGAGTCTTTTATTTAACTTGAATTGTAATATATGGGTTTTTTTTTCAACTAGTTATTGTGACTATCACAAATCAGATCATTTTTTTTCTGCTAATCTTGAGGCTGCCTCCTCCTTTTGCTGTCCTGGGTAACCATGAATATAACACATACTTCTCTTTGCTTTTCTTGCATTGTTCCATGACAGATACAGGAATGTTCTTTGTCCTTTATGGAGCAGTTGGTAACTCTGGGCCTTTCCTTTTCCATTATGCATGTGCTCATGACAAGGCAAAGCTGCTGGGAAATGGAAGCTATTTATGAAACAGTAGTCTCCATGGCCAAGCCTCTTGAAGAAGGGTGCTTCAGCTGGTGAGTTAGAACAGCCTCCGCCTCAATTAAATCTGAATGATGGCAGTCCATTCTCAGGAAAAGATAGAAGAAAAAACAGAGGAGCAAAGGATATTTCTGAAATCAAATATTCTTAAATCTGAAAAGTTTCTCTCAGTCTGAGTATATAGAAATACCTAGATACAGTCATAGATTTCCTGATATGATTATCATAACAGACAAATGACTCTAAAAAGGAGTGCAAGGGATCAAATGGCTGATTGCAATGAAAAAATATTTCAGAATGTTATCTAAGATTTTGACACTTTCTCCACCCAGCAAGGCTGGAAACATGCCAGTATCATCCTTCTTCTGTGGTATTTGGGGTATTTCTGCTTCTTGTCTCATTAACTGGGATGAATGACCTTATAGACAGCTTAACAGACTGCTAATAAAATTCTGAAATCTGTGTAAAGTTTTCCCTTTTCAAGGAAATTAAAGGAATTAACCTAATGAGAGACCTCTAAGTGTCAGCTGCGAAACCACCCCGATAAAAGGAAGTACTTTTTACCTGATTCATCCCTATTCCTTATCTTTTCTGTGCTCATTTGTACTGGTGCAAAGCAGTAGAGTCACCATTTCAAATCCGTAGCCCATAAGTGGTTTATTCAAGAGGTAAGAAGGAGAACCTCTTCTGAAACCCAGCCTCATGACCTGACATGATGAAATCACACTGAAGTAACCTTGCAGACTCATGTCTTTTAGTGTTCAGAAATGCCTTTTATTCAAGTAAATATAAGGTAAAGTTAGGAATGTATATATCCACTATGTGGAAAGGTGCATTCTATATTTTGTGGCTTTTTTTCAGGAAACATATACAACATTTTATTTTATTCTTTTGATAAAATATTTCCTTCAAATGTTTTCAGAAGAGAGCAGAAATAAAAGTATATGATTCTTCTAAGCCTGAGAATAATGTGTTTACATATTAGGGAATCTATTTCATAGAAATCAATATCTTTTCATTTCATCTGGGAAAGAATAATATTAGACACTTGTTGGTTCTTGGCATTCTTAACACTCTGATTTCAAAGAGAAACAAAGAATTTTACAGCTGCTTCCAAGAGAGCATATTATTAGATCTTAATACTTAACTGCATTTCCTCACAAACATTGATTTGCTGTTGTTATTGTTGTGACTGCAGCCAGGTGGTCATATAGTTTGAAAGAAATATGCAATTAAATTGATATCACAGAATTATACTTGGTATATTTGTGTCTGCCTAGGTCTTGGACTCAAAAGGAAATCATTTGATTTTTCTTCAGAAATGGAAAACTCAATTTCCTCTTATGAACTCCTCAACTGTTAACCACCAAGAGTGACAGAGGATGCTTCTAACCGAGAGTCTTGCCAGGGTGGTGGTGAGGGATCCTCCAGTCCTTCAGCAGCTACCAACAGCATGGGAAACATCCCTTTTTAGATTCCCACGCACATTCCAGAAAAGTGCCACAATCACCAGGTGTTGGTTGAGCTGGGGGAGAGAAGGGAGTGAGGGGCAGAGGAGCTGGAGGAAGGCACTGTCCCACTCCAAATGTCCCCCTCAAAGTGCTTCCCACTGCAGCCCAGAAGTCTGGGCACTCCCCTCTGAATCGGAGGCTCAGGTCCCTTGACAAAATGAGCTATAGCAAGGACTTGAGCCTTTCTATCCCTTCTCTCTAGCAGAGACTGTAGCCAGTGAATAATTGGTTGTACATGTACTCTGACCAGAAATTCCTTCCACACTGAAACTGCATATAAAGTATCGAGGAAAGCTTTCTTTCACAAACTGATTTTTCTGACTGAAAAATGGCTTCCCCTAAACATGCCCAGCCAGCTCCACTGTGTATTTGCTAAAGACAGGAATACATATGCATTTTTGCTTCATTATTATTGGGTTTTTCTTTTTGTTGACCTTTATTCTATGTCTATTCTAATATCAGATTTACAAAGACCATGTGATGTGAATATTAAAGTATCCTACCTCGAACACATTAGAAGAGCCTGCTTTTCAGAATGTCAGGTATGTGTTTTCCAACATGAGCCATGTTTAGAAGTTCTGCTGTCCGTTTGAGCTTTTAGGCAACTAGTCACTCCACACATTTTTACATGTTGCATCAAGTACATTAATTTTAATTTTCTCTAGATATTCCTGTGGATTTTAATTGCACGGTAGTAGGAATGTGATATTCTTTCTTCTGAAAGATTTGTTCTTACACATTAAAACTGATCACAGTCAGCATAAGCCTTGACCGAGAAATGATAATTTAAACCAGGATTTAGCTCTGTAGTCTCTGATGACAACAGTCTGCTCAGGTGTACAGTTATTGCATCTTGTCTTTCATCTGCAAGTGCAGGAGATCTCCACTGACATCAAAGGGTGGTGGGAGCAAATTAGCTTTTGCGGAATAAAACTCCATGCAAAAGGAAACTCATTTATTTTGTTCTTACCATAGGATTATGCCCCTGCTTATAGACCACATTCTGTAGTGCCACAGCTGGACACCTGACAGTCCGTGAGCAGGGATGGGTTACCCCAGACAGCTGCATTGGTACTACCCTCAGCTATCCACCCCGGTCATGGCTGCAGTTTGCCACCTGGGCTGTTCACAAAAACAGGCTCCATTAACACGGGCAGGCCCTGTGAGCTGAGTTATTGGTGGCCAGACAGGCGGGTGGGCAGGAAGGTCGATCGCTCCTGCCCGTGGGTCAGGGCACGCAGCGATCACGCTTGCAGCTCACTGGAGCATGTCATGCTTCCTGGCAGGGCTTCAACTTGGAGAGTTAACTTTACTCAAGAGAAAACTATGCCAGATTCTGGCCTTTGAAGATTTCGGTAAAATTCTTTTTCAGGGAAAAAGGGTTGCCAACTGGGATTTTTCGTGAGTTGACTGCTTTTCAAAGATCTCTGTGAAAGGGGCTTGGCTAAGGGCATCGCTGGGGGAAACCAATTATAATTTTCAAATATGTAAGACTTAAATAAACATTTAATTAAAATAAGACCAGCTCTTTCAGCCGTTGCCTGCCTCCTCCTGTTTGTAGAGTTGGGGAGTTCTGGGGAATTCCTGATACTACACATTTTTTGACAGCGTCAGCAAACTTTTCAAACTAACCTTCAGTACTTCCTTTCTTTTTTCCTCCATCTCTCCCAACTACTTTCCTCAGACACTTTAACCTACTTTTTAGTCTCTTAATTTTCTGTTTTCCCCTATTTCTTGCAAACTCTGATTTTCTTCTAACCTTTCCCTCCTTGACCATTATTCCCTGGTACCTTTTCCATGCTTTTTTCCTCCATTCCCTCTTTCCCCAGACTAACTGAACCTCACCACAACCCAGGTTATCTCCACAATAGCCTCTGCCTAATGATGAAGATGAATACCCTGAAGCATCATCTTTCAGTAGCTGGGAGTTGGGAGGGTATATGTGACATGACTTTTCATCCCCTCCCTGATTTGCATCATTTTTCTTCAAATGTCTGTCTGTCTTTGATGGCACCAAGAGATGTAGCCAGGCTAGCAAGAGGCAGAATGAAAAAAAGATTATTTTGTCACTTGTTGAGCAGCTCCAAACTGCTGCCCGGCAGCCCAGAAAGACCCGCAGGGAGGTGGGGGGTGACAGAGGTCCAGAGCCAGGGCTGTGGAAAGGGGGCACCACCTGAGTGACATGCAGCATACAAAAATCTGTTTCCACTAAGGTATCATAACTCTGTATTTATGGCATTATCAGCATTATAACCACAACAGAGCATGCAACACTAGATGCTGAGTATGAGTCTTTGCAGTTATTAAAACCTATAAATATCTTCAATAAAAGCAAAAAGAAAATATTGGCCACACAATGTTTTTCTTTCCAAAACATCCAACTGATACTAGTTTGCCCCGGGTTTAAAGTTCCCCCACCTTCCAATATGATTTGATTTCATATTGTCCTTCTTTTTCTTTTCCTTTTTTTTCCCTCTTCCACAACAACTTCCAATGTTTAAGTGTGTTTGTTTGGTAGGGTATGACTAAGGAGCACAATACTGCATTGAGATAAAGTAAATGTAAACAGAATTATCATCCCTATTTTACAGAGGGACAAAGAAGGTATTGTGTAGTAGCTGGTGAGACTGGCTGCTATTAGACATGCATTAGCACAATAAATTGTGACTATTTTTTACATATCTTCAACAACACAAAAAATATAGCTTAGTAAACATGGGCAGAAAACACACATGCTTACAAACTACAAATAAATAAACAAAGCATAGCTTTAGCCATTCCTATAGCTTTGTTAGAGTTATGGAATTATTTGCAAAATAAAAAATAATCATTAAAATAACCCAGTAAAAAGCTCCAATTCCATTTAAAAGAATGTTACTGAATTCTTATATACAACTCCCATGCACATTTCTTCTCTGACTTGTCTTTCTCCTGCTCCATGCTAAACATAAAACATGATTTTTCTTTGTTATTTTAAAGTATGAAAAATGCATAATAAATGCCTGTAAACTTTGACTTTCAACCTTAACTTCTAGGCTTTTCTAACTTTTAAATGTTTGATGTCATAAATCTAATTTACCATTAATCTCAGCGTTCTCTGTCCTTTTACTGTAATTAAAGTTTTCGAGGCATTTTGGTTTACATCTGAGGGTATTCTGTGAAGAACTATCACTTCTTCACTTGACAATTCATTCTCAGAAGTGGAAGATCCTTTTAAATTTTCGTAATGTAGAAAAGTTACACTAGGAAGATTCAGCATACTAAGGATTCAGTGACAGTCCAAATTAATCTGTATTGGGTGAGGAGGTATTTTCAGAGTCACACCATGATAACCAGCCTGATTACAAATTCTGTTTCAGCTGTGAGCAGACTTTTCAGACTAGAGGCATTTCAAAAGTAAAGACAATATTTAGATCCTACTGAAGATAAACAATTTCTAGACATCAAGAAAAGATGTAAAAACACATTCAAAGTAGCAGGTTTCTCTGCTGGTTGAAGTTCTTGAACAGAACTAGAAAGATAAGCCCAGGTGAAGATCACATTCAGTGTATCTTGTGTCATGGATGTGAATTTTGGAAAACAAATAGTTGCTTGATTGGAGGCTTGGCTGCAAGCACCTTTCTCTTCATTTTCATACAGACACAAAGATTCTGTAAAAAAAAAACAATTTGATTACAAACTTTTAGTAGATAAGTGTTTAGCTATAATAAAGAAGACCAAAACACAATACTTTTTGTTAATCTTCCCCACACCATGAGACCACTGCCAGTTTCTATATAACTCCTGTCCCTCTGATAAGGATTAAATTCTGCAATCTGTTAAAATACAAAATGTAATGTAGTTTAAAATTCTATAAAGAACAAGACATGGAATGTAATTCCTGTTTTTCAGTTTCAAAGGTAAATTGATCTATAATCAATGTGGGGATTTTAGTTACATTCATAGCTTTTCAATTGAATAAAAGCAATCATTTCAATTTTCATTTCTTTCTAGATGCCATTAAAATACAGATAGAATCAAATTATTTATTATACCTATTAATATACATATGCATTATCTTGAATTGCACATATTGGTTAATACATAGCACAGATGAATCACTAAATACTTAATATATTGTACTACTTTTTCACCTATGGAAAATAATCCAATGCATGACATTTACCAAACTACAGAAATTTGACACACTAAGCTTGTCTGAAAGCGTCTATCCTGTCTGGTCAGATCACTAAATTAATGATGCAATCATGTAAAACGTCTCCTTCCAGTTAAAATTTTCATAATATCTTAACGGACAATTTATATGTCATGTCCATCATTTAGAGGGGATAATTTCCATACAGGCCATGAAAAAAAAAAAAAAACACATTTCTCCTGTATTTAGTAATACAGGTCTTCATCTCACATCATCTACTTCTTGCTACTAGGAATTCATTCATGTGAGTAAAGAACAGCAACCTTACTGTATTTTTAAAACTCTAAATGCCTTCTCCAATGTAAGGAATTAATAGACACTGGGATTTGCTATACCTTAAAATATGAATAAAGACACAGAGCTCTATCTGAGGAATTAGACCATGTAAGCCATGTGTTTCTCTGATTTTTATATCTTCCAGTTTTGTCATAAAAGTTCAGAGAATATTACACCCATCTCTGAGGAAGTGTTTTGTTTAGCTCTTAAGGTCTGCATTCATATTTCATTTACAGCACTTTTGAAAAATACTGCCTTCAGCAATCTGAGAGCCGAAGCCGCCTTGCAGCCACAGCAGAGGGGCGGCTCCAACAGCAGCGATGGGATTCCACTTTGCCTACTGCAAATGCGACTGCATTTCAGTCCTCATCAGTCAGGAGATACCCGCCACGCCGCCCATCCCGCAACGTTTAGATGTGTCTTCCAAAGTTGTAAAATGACACTACTATTTGTGAGACGGGGCTCATATATGATGAACACTGTGTTAAGAACTACAAAACTGTCTTTATTAACAGCTCCACTGGTTGCCAAACTGCACTAAATCTGCACTAAATTCTGACTGCTGGCAGCAAAGCATCTCAGCCAATGCTCATATGACTCTAGGATTTTGTCCTTAAAAGAAAAGGTGATGTTGGCTAAGTTTCGTCTTAGGCATGTACGGTAGTGGCAGATGTTCTTGGCAATTGTTAAATGAGCTCCAGATGGTAGCTTAGAAGTTTGACCTTAAACATTTTCTAACCTTCAGCTGTAATTTTTAAATGAAGAGATGTGTAGATGCATGGCTTGTTCAGTTTTTCTCCTGGATTTAGGCTGAAGATAAAATGATGAGGTTCATCAAGAAGATGGATGATGATATTATCTTGTCTTGAATTCATCACAAGTGAAGTTTGACGGAATCATCTGTTCTCCATTATCTATAAAAAGATTTTAAGGGGAAAGAAATAGCCCGGTAATTTTGTTCTTTTTAGTCCTCATAGAAACTAAAGAAAACCAATTTTCTATTTGAATATTTTATTCATTGTCTGATAAAATTTCATCTATTTATGCAGATTGTTTTATGCTAGGCTGCTCAGGGTAAACCCTAACCTGATGTGTTTATCCTAACAGAGAAGAAACCACTCAGCTTTCACATTTAAAGAACGCTTTTAATTTGCTTTCTTCTTCAGAAGATGATGTACATATTTTTAGATCATTTACTACTCTTAGCAGAGTAATCACCAGATAGTTTGCTAGAGACTGTAAAAAAGTTCATCTCCAAGGGAAGCTTTATAATTTAGAAAATAACACCTAAAATCATCGAACTCTGCCTACTGGAATTATTCTCTATGTGCAGAGTTAAAGGAGGATAATTCATTGTTCATTTGCTCATTAGAAAAGAAAACAACCTGTCATTGCAGTAAAGCTTCTGTATGCCACTTCCAGAATGGGTACATGCAGTAAGTGGGTGATACTGAATGCACGATAGACATGTGCTGTAAAATCATTCTGATTTCAAATTCATTAGTTTTCCCTGTTACTGTCTTTTTGCTCTAACACACCCACAATTCTACCACTTACACTCTGAAGTCTCATTCCTTCCTGCAGAGAGCAGGTAAAAGTCCATCTCAGAAGGGCAGCAGGCGCAGGACAGGAGCCGGGTCCTTTCGGGGCACGGGGCAAGGGCAGAGCAGTGGGGCCACACCACAACTGGGGTCTGCACACCCCACCTCCCTCCCATGGACACGATGATGGTGGGAGTGAGCAGGGCCATGCCCATGTCTCATCCCAAAATGGGCTTGAAATCACAGGGGAGATACATCCATAAAGTTGACTCCAGAGTACTACTGTGTCTGGTAGTTTAGATATAGTCATAATAATAAAAACATCAAATATGGTCTGGACCTGTAGATATTCTTATTGCTTCACTCACATTTGGTACCAGAACCACTGCACCCACAATAACGAACTTCAGAAGGAAGAAAACAAAGCCTAAAGAAAGCCTCCAAGTAGAATCTAGGCCTTCCATTGTAAAACAGTACTAGGTCCTTTTGAATGAAAACATCTTTGGAAATATTGACTTGGAAATATTTATAGGCTGCCATTGATCTTATCTTTGATTACTGATAATTCAAGAAAATAAGATCTAATACCATATCTTACTAAAGCTGATGAATGTAATCAGCAGCTTTCAGCCTGACTGAATATTGAATGCTCCATTATATAGCAATAACTCAAAAGAGTAGGGAGCCATTGCCCAAGGTAAATGGAAATAAAACCGTAAGGCCAAAAAGGATTCCTTGGAGTTAATTGTAAAACACTCAGGCTGTCGTATTGATTTATGCAAATGCCAGTGCCTGTATGTGCATCAGGCAGACAGGACCCATCATTGGGGGAGTGACCCTGGGAGCAGGCAGAGAGGTTTGGGGACAGCCCCAGATGGCTGAAAGAGGCACCTCACTGCCCATCACTGATGCCCTATGGCTTCAGCATGCAAAGGCAGACCCACAATGCTCAAGCAGCACCTGGATGAATAATCTGTCTCTCTCTCTCACACACATACATGAGCTGTGGACAAATATTTCCAGAGTGCGCAGATCAAAAATATATAATTAAACTTTTTGCTGTTAGTCTTTACTACACCTCACACATTTCCTGTTTGTTGGTGGGAGAGTTTGCCCCATACATGAAGTAAGAGGGCCCTTACACAAGTTTATAAACAGCACCAACATGATTTACCTATCTTTAATATGTATTACTCATATTTTGGAGAGTGCAGACAGAAGATTTTCTTGACTTTGATGAACTATGTGGAAAATGATTGAATTTTTGTTTGAAAATAGTAACTTGTACAATGAATCTAACCTACTTTGCTATAGACATACTCATTGTTAGGTTCAGACAAACAAAACCAACTGTTCTTTTCTGCCTTTTCTCCCCAGAGACACCATGAAGTGCAGCCTAAGGCCAGCTGATTGCTCCGGGTGAGCTGAGGGCAAGTTTGGACTGTGCAGAAGGAAGGAAAAGCAGTTTAATTCTTTTTCAAGTTGCTGTAGAATGGAAGTTTTTATATCGATAGTCATGATGAATTCATTAAGTGTAATTTGAAACCAGCCTGGTACAAAATTGTCCAGAAGTCTGTTAAAATCAATGTAACTATGGAGTGAGTAATTAGAATTCAATCAGCAGGGAAAGCTGCTGATTCTTAAGACAGAGAAATCAATATATAGTTTGGCAGAAATCATAAATTGTAATGGCTACATTCAGAAGGCAACCTGTTTTATACTTTTAACATTACTAATTAGTTATGTCTTTCACTTGCATTCCCTCTGTGAGTCTACACCCAATGCACAGAGAGCTCTCACTAGCCATACTTACATTTTTTTTCCTTAATCATGGAAAATTGACTCATGATAAGCAATTTTAATGTTCTGATCAACTTAGGAAAAATGACAATTTAAAACGAAGAAGCAGACGGAGACAGAGATAGATTTCTTCATGAAAACGAAAAATTCACTCAGGCAGATCACTTTAATACTTATGCTAATCATTAAGGTAAACACAGAGATTTAGTCTGAAGATGTCATCTCACAAAAACTGTTCTGTTGGTATTTCAGGGGTTTGGAGCCTGGTCTATAAGCAAACTGCCTAAGGTTCTATGACGGGCTTAGAGGTGTGGAGACAGTAGCTAAAATGGTTACCACCTCAAGGTAGAAACTTGGGTGTTTTAAGGAAGACATTAGAACTTAAGTACAAAGTATGCAACTTCCAAAGCTGTTAAAATGGCCTTCTGAGATTTCAGGGAAAATGTGTTCAGAAGTAGATGTTTTTGTCAAAGCCTCACAGTGAAGCAGAAAAACAATGTGAAATTATATGCAAATATATTTTACTACCTGGCTTGAGCCACCTCATCAAAAATAAGCATTAATGTTTATAATAAAAGCATAGGAAAAAGAGTGAAATCACATGAAAATATATTGTGCTAGCTGTCTTAAGCCATCTCATCAAAGATGAGCCTTAATAATTTTAGGAGGCTTTTTGAACAAGGCCCACCAATTTCAGTTGCTCAAGTTCAGCTCTGGAGGATGAGAGAAAAGCAAGCAAACAACTTACTGGAATAAAATAAACAGAAAAAAAGATGACAGAAGAAAGTGACTTGCAGTATGTTGACCTAAAAAAATGCTAAGTAATAGATTTTATTTGTGTCATCTGTAGGCAATCCTCAGTTCATGAGGACACAGTCTTGCTTCTAAAACAAAAAATCTATTTCTCAATCCTGCAAGCTAAGCTTAGCTGCTACTCCATCTGTTGAGCTATAGTAGCAGGCAGAGGCCATACTCTATCACTGGGTGTTATTTGTATCCAGGGTACAGTGTAAGATTATAATTGCAAGCAGTGACCTCCTTTTCTGTTACCTGCATGCGGATTCGTATTGGGGGTCTCAGGACCAAGACAACATTTTGTAGCTGGGCACTGCCATCATTTATTTGTTGCCTGGGGACAGGGCAAAAAAGATCAGTGGGTTGCAAGTGCATCCTGCATTTTTATCCTGGGCTGGTCAAGTCTTGGCTTTCCTTTAGGCCAGAGTCCAAAAGGCTCATTTCTTTGCAACTCATCAGTCTCCTATTCAGGTCAACTGTGTGACTAGAGGCCGGTCTGTGCAATCATGGGAAGTTATTGCTGATCCCGAGATGCTCTGGTTTGGCATTAAGAGTAAACCATTTTAATAATCTAGTGTAAATCTCAGTTTTGTGCATGTCTTCAGCTCCATCCCGCAGAGAAGCTCTTAAACTCTTTATGAGTCTCTGCCATTTAATATTATGCTAGATAGGCTCAGCTTGCAAAAAGGAAAGTACATTGGCACCAGGCTTTCTTTTTTTATCACTGCTAAATATCAGGCTGACAAGACTGATAATCTTCCCTGATTACTTCCTTCACGTTTTATTAGAACATGTTCCTGCATTCATTCAGATATTTAATTTTACTATTGATGGCTGCTTCCTAAAACATAAACAATTTTGTCTTGGTTTGAAAAAAGGTTTATATGATATCCAATAATTGCCTTAAGTGACAGCAACCACCATCACTAGCTCAATGCATTCTCCAAGGTTACTAGACTCAAGAGCATTTTCAACTACTAATTGTTTTTCTGCATGCTTCTTTGTCTGTCCCTTGGTCTGATAATTAATTTCTTCATTCCTTCCTCAGGTTTTCATGTTCACACACTAATTTTCTTCCTCAAGCTTCTGAAATGTTTTTGTGTATTTTAACCTTTGGATAGAGCCACTGTCTTCCTGAGCGTGCACCCATTTCTTATGTGGGGCTCTGCTAAATGAGGAGCTCCCCCATCAGCCTCTGAAGAGTCCCTGCAGATTTACAGAGGTGTGGCTAAATGTGGGGTTAGTTATTTACAGATAAAATACCTTTCCCTTGCAGTTCCTCCAAGTACATAGCATTTGATTGCTACATGTAGTGGGAGGCTCTAGACTTTTTGCACCAGCATCCTGGCTGGCCACAGTCTCATCAGAGAGAGCCCGAGGAGCTGCTCTTTTGCTGCTTGAGAAAGGGACTGACAACAGCTAAAGGGAATTTCTAAATAATCATAGCATCACCGGGACTTAGGCTCCCTCTGAGAAACAGTCCTGGAAGAAAAAGATAAAGATCTAGATATGCTCAAAGGGGAATAAGCAAGGAATCGCAGTGGCTGTCAGAATCTCTGCGGAAATAATGACTCAGCCTCTATGAATATGGAGGAGGGCGCTGGCTTGGGTGATGAGAGTGAGCCACAGCCACCGCTGCCTTCAGGACTCCCAATCCAAAGTTTTTGGCAGCATTAACATGACTTTACTCATGCTCCTGCAGGAAAGCACGGACATGCCAGAACAAATTGCATTACCTGTGCCCATTAGAAACTGTTAGTTGGCAACAGGTTCTCAGTCTCCCAGCATTGTAAACTGCTACTTCTGCCATGATGAAGCTGTGTTCCCCATAGGCTTTGCAATAACTATGTGTAAATACTTGCAAATATTTACACTGATTTACAAGATCACTGTATACAGCAGAAATCAGAAATGGGCAATTTGTTGACCTGCTCTGATCAGTGATTAACATAATCTCAAATGAAAAAGTGTGCATTCCTGGAATACAGGATATTTCATTATCTCATTTAGAGGAAAATTTTGTGTTATGAAGCATCAGTCTTCATGGGCCTGTTGACTAGAAGAAAGCCATTCTGTCTTAATATTCAACCTAGCCATACACCCAAAGCTACTATGCATTCAAAGGATGGAGAACTCATTTTATCTGTACACTTCAAGATATTAAATTGTATGCAGTTGATATCACAGCTTTTCCTGTCAAATTAGCCCATCTTTTGGTGGTCAAGGTGATAGAGGTAATGGTGGTAGTTCTGGCTTTCTAACACTAAGATAGGGGAAAAAAGACCTTACTGAAGCAGAAAGTGTGATCATAACAATGCAGAAATGAAAAAGGATGCTCAGGGGCAAGTATAATACCTGAAAGGTGTTGTAACTCATTTATTGAAAATGACCAGGTTTCATGCTACCATCATCTTCTTAAAGGATTGCATTCAGTCCTCTCTGATGGCTTAGAAGTCTCTTTTTCTATATAATGTAATCTTTATAGGCAGCTGCTAGAGGATGCAGCATAATGAAGGAAGGTGCTGAATACAAAATACATTTATGTCATAAGGTGAATTTCATACATTTTATTTGAAGTTGATCCATCAATTGCAAAATATGATCTGATACAGCTAAATGAGAAGCCCCATTTTGCTGGTAGAATGGCAGAATGGAAATCATATCTATAGCCTGCAGCCCCAGAATAGTGTTACAGCACTATGCATACACTTGTTGGGGACAAGGAGATCCAAGCAAATGCTGCTAACTCATTCACTCTGACCTTCTATAGAGGATACCTTACCCTTACATTAAAAAAAAAATAGTCTAAAAGCATGTTTGCAGACACTTGGAAAGAAAAGACGATCTGAAGACAAACTTCCCCCATCTCATTTGCTAAACATCATTTAATTCCTTTACTAAAAGATCTCTCCTCTCCCTGTCTCTCCCTGCCTCCCCCACATGATGTACATTGGCAGCTGGAGATAGTAAGACTGGTGATTCAGTGAGAGCCTGAATTTTTCCACCTTGTTAGTCCCTGCTGATGGTTTTGGGGCAGTCCTCCATAAAATCTGTTGTTTCACAGCTGGCAGCTAGCAGCTGGCTAGTTACTCCACCTAGAAGAAAGGATGTGGCAGTAATTTTCTGCAGGTCCTGGAGTGTGAGAAGAGCAATCACAGGTGAAAACTCTGGAATGGCCCAGGCTGCAGACGCAATAGGAGTCAAGTTTCATGTTGTGGAGCTCTGGACTTCTAGGTTAATAAATCTGAACTGCAGTGAGAGAATGTATTTGGTTCTGTGTGGTGTATGGACCTCTGACAGCAGAATGTCAATGGGATTTGCTAATAATGGTTTCCCTGTGAGCTACCAAACATATGGGATATTTTTACAGCAGATGATCCTGAAAATCCTGACTATTTCAATTTATTTGCTTTTGAAAACAGTCGGTGTTATTACACTGACACAGGCAGCAACTGTGTACCTAACACCAATTTGATGTCTGTGAAAGAGATTAAGGAAAATAAACAACTTTAATTCACTGATGAAGGTTTCAATTACTTTTGTAAGCTCAGCTCTTTTTAGATGACTTGCAAATTTGAAACAAAGGAACATACGGATATATTTATAAATCAAAAAATTATATATCATGTATGCATTTAGACTTAAACATCTGTTGACCTTAAAGTATATGATCAAAAAATAGTTTAAGACAGCTGTAGTTGGAAAATGTGGTCGATGACAACCCACAAATGTTACGTTAAGGATGCTAAGTGTGTACAGGGCCCATATTTCTTGCAGTTTCTTCTCCTGCCTAACATTTAAATAGAAAACCTTCAATCTCCACTGACCAAGAACTTTGCAGTTTTTAAACAACACAATAAATAGTTTTATCTGTGCTTCAGTTCTACAAGTACTGTCAAATATCTGCCATGATGACTTTAACACTTTTCTAAACAATGTATTTTGCACCTAGGCATTTATCTTTAAAGGAGCAGCTACAAAATAGAGTATTTATTTATAAAGCAAGGAAAAGAATAACGGGCTGCTTTGTTTATTCTTTACCTGTTTTTCCACGGTAATTAAGATAACACCAAATATTACAAAACAAAAACATTTAACCTTTTCCATTTCCAAAGTTTGATTAAATTCCCAAGCACACATTTTTTAAAAATCATGTAAAAATAAGTATAAACAATCGTTCCATTTGTGAAGCCCAGATCAGGTGTGTACTAGGAAAGGCACTTGGGAATATGCTACAGTTCCACTGGTTGTTAGCAAGTGTTTAACTGCGCACAGAGATGTTTTCCTACATAAATATGAATACTAAAATTATTTTAGCTTCTCTCATGGATGTGGTGATAGATCATATTCCCCTTTCCAGATGTGGAATAACACTCTATAGTAATGAAAGCACTGCACGAGTGCATTTGTGGAATTCCATGATCTGTCCCAAGTTACTTCTCAAGTATTCTTAAAATTCATTCCAAAAATGGAGAGATGGAAAACGATGAGGAAGGTGAGTTCAAGTAGACACAAATCTAAAGAAAGTCCTGACCAGGAGAATGGGTCATTTAAAGCCTCCTTGTGAAAACCACCTTTCTTCAGGAGGTTACAATAAGACAGAGACAGAAACAAGGTGGCTTACACTGAATTCATGAGTGAGATAAATATATTGCTATTGCAGAATTCAGACATAGGGAAAAGGATGATTGCTTCTTATTAAGGAAACAATCTGCACTGGGTCATGGTTTCCTTAGTAGGAAGCACTGATTTACCATGTAACAGGTCACCACAAAGAAGGTAGTGAGCTATTCTGTGTCCTTTGGGAAAAGACCAAGAAGAAAAGGGCATGAAATCAATGAGGGAAAACTAGGTTGGTTATGAGGAAAAGTTTCCTAAAAGTTTACTGGGAAACATAATTACTAAAGTAAGACAAATCCCAGAGAGCATGGTTTATATACAGTTGAGCTGCGCTGAGCCAAGGGAAATTAGCAGGAAACCTGTGAGATGTGTTAGGATTTTTTGATCCTAGGGCTCCATCATGGTGTTCACTTGCACTTTCTTCTACAGCATTTTGCAGCAGCGGAGCCTGAAGGCAGGAAAAATGGCTGTGGGTATGTGACAGGAGGGAAATCCCCTGGGCTAGAGAACTTTCTGCCATCACCCCTGTTTCCAGAATAGCTCCAAGTCGAGTTCCCAGCCTGAACTGAAACAGTTCTTCCAGATCTCCTCTTCTTTGAACAGTCCAACATTAGAGGCATATTCTGTTTTCCCAGGCTACTCTTCCTTTCAGTGTGTGAAGTTGTGCACTTCAGTATTTGGAAAGCTTGATTATGCTATTACGAAGATACAGAGATTAATTGCCCATGCATGCTGCTGACTCCCAAATCCATCTTGTCTCCCAATCTTAACAAAGAGCTTTTAGTATGTCAGGATATTCCCAGAACCAGGAGCACACATAATCCCAAACAATGATCCAGCTAGGAGGAGAGATAGGAGAATGAGATGTGCAACTTTATCCACCCTGCTAGATCTCATTGAAAACAGCACCACATGATGGACAACTCCATCAAATACTGCCAACAGATCTAGCTACATTAGCATGGTAATTAGACTAAAAGTTTATAGCTAAAAGAAGATGGCCCACCACAGCAATCACCATTGTCTCAGTGTAATATCTTCATCTAAAAACCCAGCTGTGAGAATATTTTTGGCAGAAAACAGGCAATAATAGGCCCCGTTTGGTTATGCCCCCTCAAAAGCTATCTTTTGTTTTATATGTATCTCAACTTCTAGCTAAAGGGAAGTGTGTGATGAGCAGTGAAATTGCTTCTAAATCTTAGGCTAGCCAGCATGCATCCTACATCCAAGACAGAATATTTGACCTCATTTTCCTTAGACTGCCCCTGTAATAATACTTTTCAGAGGTGCAAGGGTATAGGACAGTACCCATTATTCAGTGACCAAACACTTGGGACTAATACCCACACCAGATTTTTGTTTTTCCAAAATCTGTATTTCTCTTTCTGCCTCTTTCCTTCTATATAGTGTCTGGCTGTCAGTCTGCCTAGTCTTTATTCTACTTTCCGCCATCATTTGCCCTAGAATTTCTCAGTAACTTTTTTTCTGGCACATACAAATACCATAATGTCATAATTTGCTCAGTGTTTGAATCCAGGCTGTCAGAATGGGTTCAAAATATGTCCACTTGTCCTAATAAGCAATGCAAACATTCAACATGTAGTACAATGCTGACACTGGCTAAGAGAACCCTGTACTGTTTCACTTCATTCAATCCTCCTTTATGTGGGCTTCAGGGCAGCTGCCAGACTGTCATGTCACCGTATTTCTGCTTTTTATTCCAGGTATTTTAGGATGGAAGATGAACCAGAACACTGGAATTACATATGTAATGGTATGGTGTCTTGTTTCAACAGATTGTGAATCACTTTGGAGGCACACTCAGCTTCATGTATCACTTTGTTTCTCCGTCAATTTATATAGACAGCTTGTCAACAGATGTTGAATCAGTGCAGAACTTTCTACTATCGGGAGTGCTGTTGGGAGTAAGAGAATTTTGTTTGTCTCACATTCAGAGGATGTGTAGAGGCCAATGCACAATATTCAGATTTTACTTCTCTGACATATAGCAGTCATGTAAAAGATAGTAACATTGCTCTGAGAGAGGTTTTAGTGAAGTTATTTTTTTTTTTGGTCTGTGTAATGCCTAAGAGCAGTCAGTCGTAGCTGAAAAACACAGACTGCACAGTATGGATGGAGACGATCAGCTAAATTTCCTTCAGTCAAAATTGAAAGACAAGCATGAAGAACATATCATTCAAGATCTTTATGGATGCCTTTAAAGCATTTAAACCAAACAGTTACAGTTAAGAAATTCACAATCAATTTTGTGTGAGCACCCTGATACCAATAACTGAAACACCAAAGAAACTGTCTCCCATTTTAGAATTGGAGTAAGATAACACACTAACCTTCAGAAAAAAAAAAGATTGCAGCTACTGTTTTCTTTTGGCCATGATTTGAGACAGGAGTCTATTAGAATAAAATAGCTTCACAGTTAACTCATTCAAGTGTTTAAGTCAAGTTGGGTTTGTTTTTAAAGACTTCTTAAAAACAAAACTTTGTAATAGCTGAAGAACAACAGACACTTTGAATTGCCTAATATTTTAGAATGAGCACACAACTTGCTTAGAAAGGCTTTGATAATTACCCCAGCATGCCAGTTACTGAGCAAATTAAGTTTATACCAAGTTGCTAGCAGGTTTTTTTTTTTTAAAGAAACAAGCAAATGCCCCATAGCAATGCTTAGTAGAGGCAAATTTTAGCCTCCTGACTGAGAAAAGGAGCATGTTGTAGGTGGTGTATTTCTAGCTAATTAGCCGAAAATTAAAAAAGCTCAAGGAAATAAAATGAAACTACTTGCTGAATGGTTTATGCTCTGGAGCAAAACACCTTCATAATGATAAAATGCTTTTAATCACCAAAGGTTTGTCTAATCGACTCTCTACTGACATACAACACTCAGCACTGAAACTGTGCCAGCATGGCCCGTCCCAAAAATCACTGCAGTGAATGATAATGGCACCTGGAAAGAATTTGCCTAATCTAAAAAACCCTCTAAAGGTCTAATCCTTACCTTTTTGAAAATGATCAGGCCAAACAGGCACAGTTTTGTCACAGTGGCTACTTGAGTTATGGTTTTCATATTAAATTTTTCTTTAAACATAAGAATCCTGACTTCTGACTCCTTGAAACGTGTGTATCTGTGTAGGTGGCTGAGCTAGCTTGGCTGTAAACTTTGAAAATGTCAAATGGAAACCTGGGCGGTGTGGAAAGTTCAGCAGCAGTGAGCGGTTCCCTAACAGCTCACAGCAATGGTGCATGAGGTTTCTGTCCCACCTCTAATGGGGGAACAGCCCAAGCGCCCACGGGGGATTTAGGAGGCTTACACAGTGTTCACTAGCAGTCCGCAGAGAAACAGTTATGAGCATGGGAAACTGTGACCTACCCTCCACACCAAACTTTCCTCTATGGCTGTCGCTGCTACTGAGATGAAAATCTACACAGAAAACGTGCTTAAAGAGCCTAAACTGGTTTCACTGTAGAGCAAAAGGTGGCTTTATTTCAGCGAATTGACCTGTAATTTTTGGCAGGTTTCAGTTTCAATTCATGACCTGTTATCTTTCTTCTCTAACTGCACTGACTACTCCTGTTACTTCCAGGAGGCATCACCACCCCGCTGAAGATGACTGCTGCTTTAACCATGGAGCTGCTTGTCTACCAGGAGTCATAGGAAACATGCAGAAACCTGCCAAGAATAGGGTTTCTGATGCAGGCGCTGGCTCCACACCAACCAGGCTGACACAGACAGACTGCCGCCACCCTTTTGTAATTTGTTTCTTTTTTGCTACATGTCAGGCTTCGGAAGGTGCTGAGTACATTTATGTAGTTGATGAGCTTCCTAATCCAGTGTCTAATTTCACCTGCATGTTGAATTTTTAATCTTGTAAAGGTTCTTAAATCCATAGCTGGAATATTCCCTCTGCACTGGAAGAACCTGTGGTGGAAAAAGTATTATATAAGCTAAATGCATGGGGGTTTTTTTGTTAAATTGTAAACCAAGACTTGGATTTATCCCAAAGCAATTAATTTATTCCTTTAACTGAAAAAAAAAAAAAATCAAGACATCTGATCTTTTCAGTGTTATATATAACTTTAATCAGTTGACGGATACAGTCTGAGTAGATCAATCTGAAGAAATATGTTTGCAGCATGTACTTATTGAGTGAAATTAAATCTACGACACTCAGAAGGTTAATCTGTATACCCTTATTAGAAGCTTCAGTGACCTTCATTACACTCTTGTAGGTGTATTACTTCAGGAAACTAAAATTCAGTAGGCATGTTATTTTTCTCTAAAATCTCACTGGCCATCAGGGACTAATAGCTCTGTAATTTAAATATGAGGCTGCAATTTTTTGTTAGAGCGAATGGTTATCATAGTATCACATGACTGTCAGGTTGCCTAAAAGGGGAAACAGGCTCAACCTTTATGAAACAGCAAACAACTGGCATATTCTACTGTTAAACCCACTTCCCTTTCTCCTTCCTCCCCTTTTATTTCTATTAGGGAGGCAGACAAGCTACAGGTGTGAGGAATAGTCTTTACTCAATAGAACTTTTAAAAGTGGATCCATGGGTTGCTTTAACGGAGAAATCTCTGCTCTGAGCTGCTAGCCTCTGTAAAGAAGTGTGGCTAGGGAGATCCTCAAGTGAGATAGAAGAGAGAAAATTTATAGCACCACAGTGAGGCTATATGTACTCACACAACCCAAACTAAGCAGGAGCGGGATGGTTTAGCGCTTGGATTGGAAATCCATAGGGAACACCCCTGCGCGCAGGTCTTGGCTGCCTGTGGCTGCTACAGATCCTGGGGCACTTTTCAATGAACATGTGTTATCCCCAGCGTCTAAGCTCGGGTTGGGGTAATTACAGTCTGCTTAGTTAAACCCCCCTGGAAATCAGAGCAGCACACAGCTCTCTACCGTCTGCTCTGAGCCACTGCCTTGTGCTGGTTGGCAGTGTTCAGCTTCACACTGAAGGTGGTTGTGCTTCGCTGGTTGGAGAAGTGATCCCTGTGTGCTGGCTGTAACAGTGTGAGATGATTTGAGACCTGTTGGGGTAAAAGACGCTGTAAAAACATGAAGCATTACATTCCTGTTATTCCAAGAAAGGCTTTATGCTGTGAGCAATGGGGCTGTGGCTGAGGGAGCATTTCAGAAGTGCTGGGGTAATTATAGGGACATAGCACTGCAGCAAAATGCCTAAAGGGGAGAGAGCTGGATAGAAGTGGTTTGAGCAGAGCTCTGTAAAGTCAGAGCTCCTCTGTCCTTACCCCATCTTAGCAGGAGCTAGAGCTGTTTTTCCTCCAAGGACTTCCTTGAAGAAATACAAGTGAAGCAATGTGCCCGTTAAAGAGACATAATGTTATTTATCTACATGGCTGGTCTATTGTGACAATAAACTGATAACGCTTTCAATGCACCTCTGAAGTGCTAATAAGCAGTAATTTAGTGTTTTGTTTTTTTTTTTTTTTTTTTTTTCCTCTGCCATCCCGCTTCCCATAGACGACAGTAAAGTTTTTACAGTACCTGTTTTAGCAGCCAACTACAGCTGTGACTGGCCTCTACCTGGCAGCTTGTATTTCTTTGCTAGCACGGGGAGAGCCTACCTCCGGGTGTGTAACAGGCCACAGAACCTGCCAGCAAAGCGCTTGGTCTCAGGGGCGCTCAGAGGCAGGACCGGAGCGCAGCTCCCCGCGCAATGTCGCCGACACGGCGGCGGCGGGGCGGGAGAGCAAACGCTGCCTTTACCTGTCCCCGCGGAGACCCACCCTCCCGGCACCGGGGTGAGGCGGGGGGGGGGGTGTGTGGGGTGTGTGTTTGGGGGGTGTGGGGTGTGTGTTTGGGGGCGGGGGGGGCCTCTCCAGCCCGCCCGGCCCCAAAGTTTTGCGGGGAAAGTTTGTGGGGAGGCGCCGCCGCCGCGGGAGGCGCCGCCCGGGAGCGGCGGGCAGGTGAGGGTGGGGCTGCCGCGGGGGGCTCCCACGCGGGGCGGGCGGGGTGGGGGGGTAGGGGTGGGCTTGCTGCGGGATTTCCTCCACGGCCCCGCCCCGCGGCGCCGGGAGTTTCGCCGGCGGAGGCAGCGCGGCCGCCCCGGGAGGTTTATCGCGGGCCGCCCGCCGGAGACCGGCGTGGCCCCGGGCGAACCCCCCCCCCCCCCCCGCTTCGGCCGCCCGCGGCTCTCGGGCGGGGCCGTGGCGAGGGGCTCCCACCCCCGGGACCGGCTGCCGGGGGCCTCCTCGGCTCGGAGAGGGTGGGGGGCTGCGGCTCGCCTCGGGCGGCCGGGGCGTCCCCAGAAGTCGAGGGGGACTGCCGGGGCTCCGTGCGAGGCAGCGCTCCGCAGACCCACCAACTTTTCTGCTGACTCCTTACAGCACCCCCCTCACCCCCCACCCCCCCCCGTCACACGACGGGAATCGGGAATTCAGGGCACGTCTCCAAAATAAAAAAAAAAAAAAAAAAAAAGGTTAATATTGCCTGTGCGTTTTCAAGCAGTAGAGTGAATGATTGGGGCAGACGGCAAGTCTTCTTGGCATGCTGATAACACTTCGGTTCGCTGCAGTCAATAAACATCCTGTAATTTCACCAATTTTAAAAAGGGAAGATCTTGCTTGAACTCAGTCTTTTTCCTAATCTCCCCTATCCTGAGAGGGGGAAGAAAGTCCACCTCCCATCCTGCTAGAAGACTGAGAGCCATCAGGTTGCTGTCTCGTGAGCCCTGTTTCTGTTTAACCTCCCCAAATCCAGGTGACTTCCATGGGACTCCTCGCTGACTTCAAGCAGTGCTTCAGGCAGGTAAGAGCTAAGCGTGCCAAACCTGTTTTTGTCTGCTGAGGTGCCTTAGGGTCCCCCAGTCCTGACTGGGAGCTGTTAGGAAGAATACTAATGCTTTTTCCCTTTTGAAGCAAGAAGTCCTGCAGCTGTAGAATGAAATCCTTGGGAAGTTCCAAACCCATCACTTTCCGTACTGGAGTGTCTTCTCTCTTCTCTTTAAGTAAGCAAAACTTTTCATGATGCCGATGTGTTAACCGATGCACTCATGGGTAGGACAACTCTGCATTTGTCTGTTGTTAACACAAGCATAGCTTTTGTTTGTTTCTTCATAAAGACTGATTATTAGATCTGCGGCTTTAAATTTACCTACAAGTGGCTGAGGGTTGCTGTGTAGATTAAACTAATGTGGTCTGAAGTTCAATAGGATTTTTCGTTGAGGAGCAGGACCACATAAGTGGTTGTATTTGTGCATGTTCCCGGAAGCGATGCAGGTGCTATGGTCTCCTTTCAGTCAGCTGGTACAATTCATATGGAAAGATTTAATGGCATCAGAAACAAATACATGCTTTTCTACTAAAATGGGTCTTGTTTACATCCACTGCTTCATTAAAAGGAGTTTTTTCTTTGGAAATATACTGAAAGGATAATGAGGAACTAGTGACTTTAATAGATTAAAATGGCCAAATCAAATGCAAAACATATTTTCTTTGCCACGTTATTAATTTTGTATAACATGTTGTATGCTATAACAAAACATAATTGCTATAACAACATTGTGGTCTGCTATGTAACAAGGGAGAGTGAAGTAGAAAAATGTTAAATATGTGCAACTTGACTGGGTGGGAAGTTACTTTGGTGATGTTGATGTTTGGAATTTCCTGACTCCTCTTGAAATTTCAAATTTTTAAGCTCTGTTTTTTTAAAGGATCTTTATTGTTTCAGGATTTTCAGTGGGTGAGTGAAGGATGCTCATTTTGTTTAAACAGCTCTCTCCTTTGAAAAGAACTCCCTATGTATTTCAGGCAAAATGTTTGATTATTTTTGTCGTACGGGACTCTTAACAAGATTCTCTTAACTTAATTTGCAAGGTTGGTAGATAGTAATCTTCTGTTATTGCCAGTGATAAAAGTTGTGCAGGCCAGATGGTGTCTTCAATTACACTTCGACACGGCCTTTTTACAAGCAGCTTTTCACGTGAAGAAGTTGCTGAGGTGTCATCAGGACTGATGTACCAGTGGGCCTGGATGCTGGGTATCTCCCTCATTGGCACCAGGTACTGAAATACTGTCTGTCGTGGCTTGAGAGAGACCTTTCTCACTGCACTGCCCTGTCAGTACTCAGCCCCTGTAGCGAGGCCTGCCAGATTATTAACCACCCCACGCCCCTGATCCCCTCAGCAGATTCCTATGGACAGGAAGGGCTATGTTATGGGAATTTTGGCTTGGTTTGCATTTTAAATTTTTTTTTTTTCATTTCTACAAACTTTCTCAGCAGCCCTAAGTTTGGTTATCTTGATCTGGTTACGCACTTAATTCAAATTACTGTAAGGACTTTGACTTCACCCAACCATAACACTCAGCGTAACTTGCTGAAAAGAGAAAATGGTAAATATTGTATGTTTATTTCTAGCAACCGTTGGAATAAAGCAGAACAAAGAGTAACACTGCCTGATATGAGGAACTGTGCAAGCATTGTTAAGAGCTGGAGCCGTGCCTTGCTCTAGTTGTTGTGTAGCCGGAAAGTTGAGATGTGGACAGTGGAAAGGTGATACTGGAGGATCACCTACGCGTGAAGTAGGGCACAAGCTAACAGATGAGAAGTGAGGGAGGAGGAGGAGCACTGAAGTGAGGAGGTATCCTTGCCTCCTTGCACTGACTGAGCTGAAAGTAGCCTGGGTCAGTGTCCAGCGGGACATTCTTCGGTGCAAAATTTTCTTGCTGTCGTACTCCAGTGGGGGCATCAGAAAATGTATTGCTTCTTGGGGTAAGGAGGGAAGAAAAAAATTGCGTGGGGTTGCAGTAGCTTTCTGTGTCTTTCTCTCATTTTACTTCTATTAATTTGGTTGTGTCTAACAAGACACTGAGTGGGTGGGAATTTGTGGTAACCCACAGTAATGACCATTGTAAAGAGTATGTTTTTTTAATCAGTATTCTGCTGGCTAACCACTCATTTTGATCATCATTTTTTTCAGGGGAAGGATAAAAGGTGGAGGGGAATTAAATGCAAAACATTAGATTGCCTCAAACTATTTAGAAAACTTTCACTTTATGTTTTTAATTTTGGAACTGGTGAGGGTGAGGGTAATTGTGGCAAGGAAGCCTTAAGTTAGACAAACATACTGCGACCAGATGCCACTGGTTTTGTGTGGTCTGGAACAGGAGGAAGCCAAGAATGGTACCTGAGAGCTAGAGGTGCCTCTCCTCAGCTGCAAGTGCATTTGCTTGCCAGGAGGAGAAAGGTGGATGATGTACTGAAAATGACGAATCATGCCAGAAGCAGGAGATGCACTCTTCCCCGTGTTTGGGTGGCTGTTCTATTTCAATTGCTTGTGTTGGCCCTGTGCAGGAATGTGCCTCTTTGAACTGGACCCAAAACGCAACGGGAAAAATGCAAGGATTTTACATTAGCAGAATGAGGATTCCTGAAACTCTTAAGTTTGACAACAGTATTAAACAATTTGGCCTTAGAAGTGAATTATTATAAACTTGTCAAGTTTCTAAATTTTTGCTGCAAAGAGGTCTGTGTTGTCATCTAAGGCATGCAGTGTTTTTGTCTGCCACATTAACTGTGTCTCCATGATGGATAAGAACAGTATATAGCAATCATTCTCCAGTACTCAAAAGGACTTGAAATTTTGAGGTGTGTGCGTCACTATGACATTTTCTATGAAGGATTGAGTTGCAGCAGATGGGACATTGGGGTCCATACTTCCAAAAGAGATGGGTGGGAGGTTGGGCTAAAGAAAGAATCAAGTTCAGCATAGGTGGGAAAGACACAGCAGTTTCTTAGGCAGCGTTAGTTTCACCGTAGCAAGCATCCCGTTCAGTAGCATGGTCAGCACAGTCGAGCCATGTTGCCCGGGACTGGGAGCAAAGAAAGATTTACAGTTTAACTAGGGATGCTGAACCTCTGTCTGGATACAGCTCATCTCTTCTGAAAACACGTAGGTTGAAAGTAATTGCTTGTTGGCTTTTCCTTCACAGTCACAAGAGAACATTCATCTTGATTAAAGAATATTTGCAGGTATTTCCTCCTTGCCAGGATGCTAGAGAGTGTTATCCATGACCATTTCTTTTTATTACTAAAGAAGCAAATTTGTCAGTGTTGTGCAGCTATTTTTCAAGTTCTGCTAGAAGACTCTTAGACTTCTTCTAATGTTGCTATCATTTTTTCATATGTGGGTTACAAATCACTACATTAAATAAATTAAACTACTTATTCAAGCTGAAAAGCCTTTAAAAAAATCTCATCAGGTAGCAGAATAGCTTCAGATTTTTGATGCATTTGATGTATTTAGAGTCTTAACCTGTGCTAAAATAGGTAGTCTGAATTAAAACTAATGTTACTCTTGTTTAAAGCTAATCTTAAAACTTAGCCAACACATAAAGAATACAGTTTCATATAAATTACATTTAAATAAAATAATTTCAAGCAACATGAAAATACTTGATACAAAGATAACTGTAGTGCCTGTGATGGTGGAGCGAATTATCTTTGGGATGTGTTTGTTTGGTAGTTCAAAAAAATAAATGTATCTTGAACGGCTGTTTCCTTTTAGGAACTTCTATCCACTCAAAACTGAAACTACCCAAGTAGAAAAACATCTGTTTTCTTATTCACAAATTAAATTTATTGGAAGCTCCTGATTTTACTGTGCATCCTAAAGGTGATGATACAGGGCTTGTAGATAGTATTTCACAGAACCATGATCGTGTTTGGGCAAGGCCAGCTGTATGCCCTATGCCATCATGGATGCATGCGATGGCTGGTATTGCTAAAGGAAGAACCATCGGCACTATTCCTTGCGTAAATCCTTTGTGGGCTGCAGTTTGGTTAAATCAGAGTTTCCTGACTTCCTTTGGCAGTAAGGTCCCCATTCCTTCTTTCTGGAGCAGGAGCAGTTTTTAGCTGGATGAGCTTCCTGGATGTTACGATGCAGGTGTGTAAGCCCTCATGGTGGTGGCAAGAGCTGGGCGGTCGGGGGTGATGAGAACAAGTGGTTGAAGAGAGCCGCAGTGTCAGCCTACACATGTCGGAAAAGTTCGTGGAGATGTGGTGTGAGATACTTTGATTTCAGCATCATCCATGTGGCCTGAAAACACTTCTCTTGCCCACTCAAGGACACTGGTTTTTAGAAAGGAGAGCTGAAAATGTCAGTTTTGTGTAGTCAGAGATGGAAATAAGTGACAAAACCACAAAAGCGGGCTCATTTGGAAGCATGCCTCTATTCATTGTGTGTGTCTGGATTGCTTGCTTTTTATTGTAAGAGATAAAGTTATGAATCCCAAACAACTTTTCCAAAAGAAATGGATTCCTGCTGTCTAGTACCTGCAATTCAATTGATTTATTTCAAATGTACTAATTCAGACCTTCATGTCTTATTTATTTGGCTTCCCGCACCCCCCCCCCCCCCCCCCCCCCCTTATCCAGATGCTGTCAATGTCCTCTTACATGAACAACACAGCTTTTGTCTGGGGGAAAACAGAAGAGGTTTGTATTCATTGGTCCTTTGACTAATGGTTCTTGAAGCATTGCGCATGCTGGGAAGCTTCTGTCATGTCAGCAGAGTGATTTCTGAAGACGTTCAAACAGTACGTTTGCTGCAGAACTGAAGTTAGGTACAAAGACCTAAGTAAACCTTTTAGTGTAGATAAGGAAGACTGCAAGTCTGAGAATGCTGAGGGCACTGCAGGAAAAGGTGCATGTGATAACAGCACATGAAGAGCTGGCTGGAAGGAGGCTCCACTCCCCACACCCTTGCACAAGTCATTTCACAGTGAATTCCCGAAGCATTTTCTTTGGTTTTGCCCAATATTCACTGCTTCCTTCCAATCCCGTGAATCATCCCAATAAATGCAAACTGGTACCTGTATATAACGTGTTGGGAATTCCATCTCTGCAGAATGAAGGCAAAAAGAACTGGATGGAATAAAGAACCCACTCACCTTCCTTCCGTCTTCCAGGTTTAAGCCAGATATTTCATGACCCATACAAAAAAGACTTCAGACAGAACATTTACATTTTCTTAATGTCTAGCTATCTGTCTTCTATGGAACAATTACATCTAAAATGATTAATATTTAAATTCTGGTTTACATTTTCTGCAGGCAAGTTTATGCTTCGGAGAAGTGTATAGTTTTAATGGCACAGAATGGGAAAAAATTCTGTAAAGTTCTGAACGCAATTTTGTTCTTGAGATCTTTCGTCTCTTTCTAATGTAGTTACTTTGTTCATTCAACAGCTATTTTTAATGGGAGTTCCTGCTAAGCCTTATGCTATGTGTATTTTTAGAAACTCAGCAATTATAGATGTAACAGTGTGGAGTTACTTAAAAATACAAACTTGTGGAACACACAGTACTTGTACCTTTCAGAAGAACTGCTAAATGCCTGCATTTTCTTTTTCTGTTTATTTGGATGCACGTGTACTTTAGCGCCGTTCTTCTAACAGATTTCCCATTCAAATATTTTTCAGTAGGCTGTCTTCCTTTAAAAGCTTGAGGTTTTCTTTGCATTCTTTGCGGTACTTTACCAGACACTTCTATCAGAGATGCACTTACAAGGGTGTGCGTTCTGTTGAATTTTAATACTTTTTCTTTTGCTGTGCAGGCCAGTTTCAACAGCTGCTCTTCAGCTTCTAGTACCGTGCTTTCAAAAGTGAACGCGTTCTGATTCAGGTTAAGGAGTTGTCTTTTTTTATGATCCACAGTGTATTCTATGTTCTGTTGTTACAAACTGAATTTTATGGCCCCTTTGTGGCAGGTGCAGGGTATTGGGTAAATTACTTCTGTTTTCTGGGCCCTCTGCTGTGCAAGAAAGTAATCTTTTTGATAAGGTTTTACATTTGATCTCATTTCCATTGAACGTAGTGGCAAGACTTGACAAGTCCTTTCCATGTTGCAAAATAGCTGAGTAAAAAGATGATCCATTAATTCTCTTTCTGCTGCATTACTGATATACCATCTTACGCTGACCTGACCTTCCCTAACCCTGCAAAGCTCAGCTTGGGTCCAGGCCTGAGGGCGATGGTCAGAGCATGGCTGGGCGAAGTGTAGACTGAACTGACGCTGGGGCACTGCGAGCGGGGTCGTCGTGTTGCAGGGGTGGCTGCCGGCATCCTTCCCCGGGCACACCGGATTGCGCAGTCCAGCAGCGGAGGCACCGGGCCGCCCGTCGCAGCGGGGCTGGTAGCACTGCAGTGCAACCCAGCCACCCGGGGAGGCCTCCAGCTGCTGCTGCAGCTGTGATGGTTGATGGGCAGCGGTGTGACACTGGTGTGACACCCGGGCGTCTCGTCTGGGGCGTCACCTCCCTCTGTTACAGCAGCAGGAGATGTCCGGGGGCGTGGAGGTGGAATGGTCTTCGCAGCCACTTTGAGAAACACTTCAGCTTAGAATTCACCCAGGGGTAGAAAGATTGTTGAGATCGTGAACAGAAATCTAAGCATTGAAAGTAATAGCTTCTAAGAGCTCCAGCTCGTATATAGTATGCTGTTTACACAATCTCTGGTAAAGAATAAAAATGTAACACGAGAACTAGCTCTATCTCTTGTTATTCCAGGTCGGTATCTCAGGGGAAGATACTGAAGAAGATGCAGGCACGCTGAGAACTTCAGGAAAGTCAGCCATGCGTCCTTCTGAAAGCTGAAAAGTAGCCCCCTGGTAGTGTCATGAACCTAAGACAAGTCTTTGTGTCTGTACTGATGTTTGGGGTAGCTGGTCTACTCCTCTTCATATATCTTCAAGTCTGGATTGAAGAACGACATACAGGTACAGTAGGTTTTCTCCTTGTTTTTTTTTAATGTAATTGCATCCATTATTTAAAAGATGACTGTAAAGTCTGTTGTATACATATGGACAGCTGAGGGGAGTCTCCCCCCCATTTGGGAGTGTGTAGAATGGCATTGAAAACAGACTTGTTTTAATTGCTGTGCTTCATATAAGCATGAAGAATTTTCTTGAATCACATGAGAAGATGCCCCCAGCTACCTAATCATATTGTATCAGCTTCATTTGCAAAAGCAAGTGTTGCAAAAGCATACTGTGTATGCATGAAGCCAAGCAAGTCCAGTTTAGAAATAATTCTGTATGATGATTATCTGTGGGTTTTGTACATTATATTTTGTGTGGCAAAGCAATTTTTTGAGAATTACTGCTATGTCTTAGACAGAAGTGGTCTTATAAGCAAGGCTTATGGAATCATCCTATCCCTTTTTTTGGGTTGGTTGTTTGAGACAGATACTGGACTTATAAAACTTTTTTTATATATATAGCATCAGAATCGTGTTGCAGCTTTGGGTAAATCTGTATTGGCATTGGCTCAGGATTATCTTCCGAGTTGAATTTCTGTGGTTCCTCATTTACCATATTTTGGTTTGCGCCACAAGGTTGGTCTAGATTCCTTCATGGATGAAACTAAACTAGGCCATTTGCCTTAACATCTAGTAGATGCTTAGTTCACAGGACCAGTCTGGAGTTAGTCTGAAGGAACACCCTCCTGAAATGTGCACAGGGTGGATGTCAGTAAGGTCCTTAACACCCACTGTCTTGCTCTGCAGAGCCACTTCTATTGTACCATGTTATTTGATGGCATATCTTTGATTTTAGTTGTATACTTATTTTGGTTTGGGGTTTTGTTTTTGTTTGGTTGGTTGGTTTTTAGGGTTTTTTTCCCCCTTGAGAGTCTCAAGTGTTCTAAACTTGTTAAGAATTCCTCACTTTTATGTCCTAATGTCTCTATTGCTCAGTTTCCATTTCCACTGTAAAACTCTTACTTTATAGTATGCTGATACCATTTTGAACAAATACATCTGTAAAACCACATTGGTGTTCTGGCTTTATTGATCTCTGCTTTTATTCCATATGGGTTGCTAGGCTCTGGTGTGTTTTAGAAAGCAGTGGTGAGAGGGGAATCTAGTGAATTATTCCTGTAATTGTTTGACAGTGACCTTGAGCTTTTTTTTAAATAAGTGCAATGATTGCAACATTAATTTCAGCTTGTTAATGTTTCTTGTCTGGTCCAAGGTATTTAGAAGCTTGTATTAACAAAGCTGTTAAAAAGAGGTATTACAGGCTCCCTTGTAATCAGCTGTTGACACAAGGCTGCTGGCAGAAACAGAGCACGCTGTGGGGAGGGTTCCTTGAAAATCTGTGCTGTTGTCAGGAATGTTAAGGGCAGATATCTTTGCTTTCAAGGTAGTTCAGGAATGTAGATGATAACTGTAGATTATTGATTTATTTACTTGCTAACATTCTTCACATTCCTTGCATCTTTTTGTGTGCTCTAATTAACCGTTCTTTCCTTGCAGTGCTCCTTGTTGGTACTTCTCACTGTCTTTTTTCCATTCCTTTCTTTTGTCTGTATCTGTCTACCATTAAAAAGAAACAGGAAAGATATAATAAAGGGCAAATTAGGACATACTGTGTTCTTGTGGGCAACGAGATGCTTTCTTTGGTGTTTTCTTTGATGTACTGTCATAATCTTCTTCAGGAGAGAGGCTTCTCCTTGAAAATGTAAATCATTTCCATGCGAAAACATTTCCATAATAAAATGGAAACTATTGGAGAATAACAGAGCAGTTAGTGAGCTTAAAGTGTGACTTCAGTTTTGAGTGACCTTTTATCTCACTGGACTGCTGTTGTGACAGCCCTTCAGCAAGATCCAAAAAAATGAATTTTGGCATTCTCTACAGTCGCTAGGTCATGCGCATCGGAAAGAGCATGGGGAAAATAATTCTTCGGTGTCTGCTCTTGCCTCTTCTTCCAGTTTCACATGTAGAGAGCCATTCTTTTTTATTTCAAGCACCTGTATTTCCTCTAAACCTTCTCGAGCTCAGTTCTCTAATGTTCTCCCCCTGTATGCTGCTTAAGTGTCAATGTGATATAAAACATATTTGCATATTCACAATATACTTTAGATTAGTTAGGGGCATTTTGCACTCTTTTTTTCTCTTCTGCTGTGTTTTTCATATTGCCACGTGTTGTGCACTGTGGCTTTTTTGGTGATCAGCTGTGTCTGGAGAATCCCAAACTGACAAATATCTTTACAAGGATTTTATGTTCTCCTTTAATCATATCACTAGTTTCACAGCTGTAAGACAGCTAGTTTTAATCTGCCAGTGGCTGAGAGTGTGATTTGATGTTCTATTAAGAAATGGAAAGTGTGACTCGTGCTTCTCAACTGCCATGCTGTGAGACTGTAGAGACAAGTGTTTGTTGTAGGCAGAACTGTTTTTGTCTTCAGCGGTGCTCTGGGTGAGACCTACAACATTCATGTTTGCATTTAGTTGCTGAAGGAGGGAAAGCTGGCTGTGTTTGTTTAGGAAAGTATCTGTTTTGCACAAGTGGGGTGCTGCTGCTTACCTCCCCATTCCTCTGACTTGCAGCCCTTATAAATCACAATCACTGGAAGAGATAGTACGTTTTACTAGATTGTTGTTTGTAATGTTCATACTTATTTCTCAGGCTCTTCTAGCTGTGGTGAAAATGATTTCCAATCAGATGTAGATTTTGTGGGGAATTGGAAAATTTAAGGTAATATCCTATTCTTTATTAATGTTTGTCTCTACTACTATATTAAAGTCAAACTACTTACTTTCATACTCACCATTCTCATTGTCACCTTTTCTCTTTCTCACTGTTCATAACTTCATACTAGGCCAAATGCCTCTTTTCTTTCATAGTTTGACTTCCTTTCTCTTTTTTTCCTCTTCTTTTTACTTGCTTTCCACATCTCTCAGATCTTAACTGTGATTTGATTCTCCCGTTTGTCTTGTTTTCCTCTAGACCTGATCTTCTCTAAGAATGTTTTTTTTATGATTTGCTTTTGCAAAATTACCTCATCACTCAAATTTATCCAGCCCAGGAACACCTTCACTAATCTTTCACCCTGTCCACCTACTTCAGATGCACCTGCAGGCTCAGCAGCTGGATGCATCTCAGCACAGCCATGTCTCCTGCTCCCTCCCACTGTGCTTGGACTCATCAGATTATTTCTCATCATGTTCATCATCCCTTTACCTTAAAAAAGAGAAAATCTTTCATTTAGAGATGTCTAAGAAACAGCTGCTAGCTACGTGGTGGTCCTCTCTGATGGCCTTTCAGAGACATTAGCAGACTGAGAGAACAGGTGAGTTTCTTGCTTTGGCTCTGTGCATGGAGCGTATAAGGACAGGATGATACATCCTTACTTAGATGTAGCAGAGCCCTTCTGTTGGGTGTCTTGCAGTTTACCTCAGTGGAGTAGTTGGGCACAGGCATGTTGGGAACAGTCCGACATTAGTGTCAACACATACAGACTTTATCTGGATGAAAACTTCATTGACATCAATTTTGATAATGTCATATATATGAAGCAATTGAAGTTCTCCATATATAAATATGTTCATTTATATATGAATTTATATACATAAATGGAATTTGATGTGAATTGGACTAAATCCTACAGCTTTACTTGACAATTCTCCATACAGTTTTGCATTCTTCAGTGAAAGAATCAAATATTGTGGCACTGATTTAAAAGCAATTACTGTTTATTACATACTTAGTAATTTCCAGCACTGTTAATCTTATACTGGGGAAGTAAACTGCTGGGTCTTCCAGGGTTGATACTGAGTTTTATACCATGAATCACCTGAATTAGTGGGTGTGGCATACAAAGGACACTTGCATTTTAATCCTGCTATTTTATAGATATGAATTGGAGTTCTAAGTTAGGGATTCTAATTTTGTACTTTAAAACTTTTTTTCTTTTTTTGAGGGGGGAACGGTGATGGTACAATTTAGTGTGACTGATCACAGATATTCTCAAATTATTTTGTAGTAAATAGATCTGTGTGCTGGGCTTGTTGTGTGGGGTATTGTTGTGTTTTGTTTTGTTTTGTTTTTTTTTCTCAAAGTTCGTGTAATGCTTTTTTTGTGCATGATTATAAAGGACTACTTTGGTGTTTCATGGGGTGCAGTATGACCACTAATTAACGTGAAGAAGTCTGCACTGCCTCTGTCCTCCCATGGGTTTCTGGTTCCTGAGGGTGAGAAAGTCTGCCCCTTCTTTCCCAGCAGCTTTCTATCTCACCTTAAGGAGTTTTTCTGGTGGTTTTTCTGCATGCTTTTTCCTTGCTTTGCAGGATACCAGTTCTGTAGTAGCCTGTGGGTGCCCAGGCATCCTTCTGCAGTCTGTGTGCTTTACTGCAGTTTTGTGCATCCTGAGTAGCTCCATCACACAGACCTTGTCCCTGTTCGTCGGGCTACAGCTCTTCTTTTTGTGAACAATCAGAATAAAAATTCAGATAAAAAAAATACCATTTTAAGAAAAGTTTGAAATTCCATGAACTGGCATGAGCTTTCTCAATTTAGTCTGCTATTGCTATAGCCATCCAAGCTATATCCATACTACTTGGCATAAACAGGTGGGTTTACGACACCCACTTTGCTGGATTTGGTAATCCAAGCGGATCCTTGGGGTCCTTTGCTAATCTGGTGAGATACTTTTACTCCATGGAGTGAGCTTCTTCCTTATCTATTACTACACTCTGTAATAAAAGAATGTGTGCATACACATGGTAATACTTAGCCTTTGCTGTTTCTGTGGGTTGATTTTTATTTAAACCTTGCCTAAGTGGAGTAACATTGATGTGGCTTAAAGGACAGTTTTTATGTAATGGATTGCAAAGGCAACTGTTAACACAGAAGTCAGAGTTTTCCCAGAGAGTCTTCAGTAAATACATTAAGCTAATACATTTGTAGAAACCAGGTTATAAATAAAGGAGAAAAGGACACTGCTTAATAACAGTTATTAATCATGAATAATTTAGTTCTTTTAGTAACCTTGAAATATTTCGGTTGTTGAAGTCTTGGGTTGTTTATGGGAGCCTTCTATCTGCTGGAGAACACCACTTGCATGGCAAGCAAATCTTCCTGGTTTACAATGCACAACTACTAATGAGGCTATTATAATGAGGCTAGATGTGTTTAGATTTTACCCTTCTGGTCAGAATAGGCTGTCTTCTCTGTGTAAAGTGGTTTTTTTTCTTTGCTTTTTTAAAAATCTGCCTCATTATTGGATTGAAGCAAGAAAGAAAGAGGGTTCAGTAGGATCAGTAAATACCAGTTGGTGACCAGTTACAGAGTTGTTGAAGTCCCAGAAATACTACAAGAATTTATTAGGTGAATTTCACCATATAACATAAAATGAGTTTCCATTTTTCCTCCCTGTAAGTGGATGCAAGTGGTAGGGAGAGAACAATTGTCTTTGCACAAAAGAAACAGGTAGAGATTGACACTTCGGCAAACCATAATGATCTAAAAACACAAGTAAAAGCTAAATATAAGAAATGATCGTTTTCAGAACTAGTGATTGTAGAGTCTCACCTTATCTTCAGCACTTGCAAAACCTGGAAGCTTTAAGAAAAAGAAGTTAAAATTTTATATTGCATCATATAACATGTAAGGCTGTATTTATCTGTTTGTGAGGATGTTCTTCCTAGGTCTGGCTGTTTAGCAGCCCCCAGTCTTGCATCTCACTCATTTTATGTTTATCATTCCTATAGCTAAATTGCATCTAATTTTAGAAATCCTTCTTAAAAGAAATTCCATCCATGCTGTTTTCTTGAGGGTATTGTGGAAGAGCATTTCTGAGTTGGTGGTATGTTTTAATCCTTTAGCTTCCATTTTCCAGTGGTATAAAAGAAATTAAATGGGATTTTTTGGGAGGCTTCTCTCAGCTATATATTCAGTAACACGTTTGAGCAGAAGCCGATGACATTTCATTTATTATTGAGTATAAGCTTTTGACAACCCACCCAACTTTGCTTGTACCTAGGCTACAGAGGTCTACCTCTAGAAGGGTGTAGCACATATCTTAACTGTACTTAGGACACCTGAACATAATCTTTCTTGCTTATTTTCAAACAGACTTTCAAAAGAGGCTACTATAACTTTCTTATATTTATAGGTATGTAACAGAACTCACTTCAGAATCTGTATTGTAACTACTGCTGGAAGTTTTTTTGGCTTGGTATTGGCACACTTACGAAGTCAGGTGCCCTCTTTACTGGGAAGGGTGAATGTCAATCATGCTGTCCTCAAAATGCTGTTTTGAATTGGATGCGAAACACGTATAGGTAGTCTTCACACTGCTTTCCAGTTATTTACATCCCCGGATCAGAACATCTAGATGACATTTGTAAATGTGATTTTACATGGAACCCTTAGCAATCATTGTTTCTGTTAAGTAGCTGTGCTGTTTTTTACACAATATGAGCTTTCAACTTTTGTGTAATTTTCTAACAGATGTGAAGTGGTCAGTTTTCAGTTATTGTCCACCATTGTTGTTGCTTTTAATAACTTTCAGTTCAGAGCACCTCTTCAGTTCCATAGAGCCCTTTCCTTAAAAGCTGATCATTCAGGCAATGAAGCTCTGCAGTTTTGTCTCTTCAGTGCACCGATTATATGATGCAGTACCATTTAAGACCTACACATAGCTTTACAAAGCAAGAAGGCTGGAGAGGTAATTTGTACCTGGCAGGTCATCATTTAGAAGTAATAGTAGAGAAACTTTGAGATAAAAGTTTCTGTGTTCCTGACGTTCCGTTTTCCTTAAGTGCACTGCACATGTTCAGAATAGCAAGTGGTTGCTGCTGGAGTACATTTAAGGCTGCTTACCTCTGCGTCTGATGTTGAGCTGCTTTGATACATCACTTGATTACAAACAGTCCTGTTAGAACATGTGATGTGGTCTTTGCAAAATTCCAAGGGAAACCTTTGGTTTCTTACTAGAATTAAATTAGAAATTCTGGTATTTGTTTTTAGTGTGTATATCTACATATATGTATATATAAGTATTTACTTTTAGTATTCTCTTTATTTCCCTTTGTGTGGGAGTAGAGAATGCAGGTAGGAGAAATACTTTAGACAGAAACCTATCTTCTCACCATAGTCAGCTATTTGGATACATGGAGATCAGTGTATATGGAAGAATTGTTTTGGTGTTCGGTCTCAAAAGCCTTTGTTTTTGTCTGTTTGTTTTCATTTTACTCATTTGGTGTTACTGCAAGCAGGTTATTTCTATAAATTAGGGATAATTCTTGATCATCTTGCAACATCTGTGAACTAAACATTTAATGATCAGTAGACTGACGGGTTACGAGTAATGGGAACCATTTCAGTGTACAAGGGTTGAATGTCCTACAGATGATGTGTATGATTTAGCTGGAAAAAATGTGATGTATGTCTCAGAGCAAAAGGCTCAAGGAAAAAGAAAATTTCCTTTAACTTTTTTTTAAACATGAAAAAACTGGTTTTATTTTTGGTTCTTTTTTATTTTTAAAGGCAATGATCATGGCATGGCAGCATGGAGATTGGCTAGGCTTTCATGTTTGGGACCCCACTCCCACTCCCTCAGACAACTGTCTCACCTTTTTGTATTTTTTGTTGTATATATGGTAATATCATACTAAAAGAAAAAGAATGTTTCTACAGTTTTAGAGTATTTATGTGGAAGACATTTCATAACTGTCAATTTGAAACTAGGAAGATCCATGTCACATCAGCATACAATGTTTTTCTTCTTAGCTTCTCCAATCTTGAGCCTTGTGGATGTATCTGTCGGAGTGAATGTTACTGTCTTCAGCCACAAAGCAGAGTTAGTTGGGTACTATCAAATGCTATGTTTAAACAGACCAAAAAAAAATACAAAACAAATCAACCAAAAAATCTTCCAAATTTTGTTCATTTCTATCTAACATTAGTGTTGGTAAACAAATCAGCTTAAAGATACTTCTTTCTTTGTAAAATTACAAATATTAATTACTCAAGAAAACTGCAAAATATGATGTATTTTAAGCATTGCCCTGTATATAGATGAAACTATTCCAAGGCATGTATAAGCCTCACTTGATGTAAAGCGATGGGGAATAAAATATCACACACATCAATTTGGTTTGGATTTTGATTGGTTTGATCTTGATTTAGCAAAGATGTGCAGCAGCTCCCTGTACTTCCTGGAAAGCCATAGTTGGCAGCAAGGGGTGACAGTATTTTGCAACCTAGAAAATATTATCCCCTGCAGTAGGTATTTAAGAACTCCCACTCCTTCCAGTCCAACTCATTTCCACCAAAAATGATTGTTTCCTTACCACGTTGAGAGCCTCCCCACAGTAACAAAATCCTAAGACTATCATTGACCTCTATCAAACCTGTGTGGTACCTGCTAGCAAATACAGTTTGTCCCTCACAGCTTTGTTGTTTCAAATGATTTTGTTTATATTGGCTGTGCAGCTTCCTATCACATGATCCTGGCAGAAATTCTCTATGCACAGCTCTAGCAAACTCAGGTTGAGCTGGCACAGTTTTTGTCTCTTAGTCCTCCAGCTTCCCATGAGCTACACTTAGCACTATCTGCAAGGGACAATGACATGAACGAGCAAAATATCTGAGGAACGAAGGATCTCTTGAAATTTCTCCCCCCCCCCATCTTTTTTTGAGGTGACAAAGGGTACTAAGCAAAGATTGAAGACTTCACATCGCTTATTTAATAATCATTTTACAGTTTACAGTCTGTAATATTCTGAGGAAAAAAAAGCAGGACATGATCAAAGGTAGCTCTTTCCAAACTAGTAATAGAGGGAAAGTGATGTAGAGAGAGTTGACGTAAATTTACTTTTTTCACTCGTTTTGTTTTCTTTTGCTCAGGGATGCTGAAACTCAGAATCTCCTGGAATGTCAGGAGTGAGTTATGGGGTAACTGGTGTTGAAGCAGTGGTCGTAAGGAATTCAGTCCACATGCAAAAAACCTGCTACGAGTCAAGCAGACAACGGGGTGGGGAGAAAACTCAAAGAAAGTCATGGGCTTTGGATAATTGATTTATTGAGAAGCAGAGACAGCAGGGCAATACTTGTCTCCTAGCAAAGAATTTTATTGCCCTAGAATGTAATGGATGATGGCCTGATAGCCACAAAATTTGACATGCACCTTGGGGGATGTCTTCTGCATGACATGGACACTGGGTAACATCCAGAAAAGTAACCGAAGATCAGCAGCCTAAGGTTAAGAATAATCAGAATCAATATTAAATTTCACTGTGAGCAAATGCCAGGTGAAAGAAGATGAGGTGTTAAATGATTTTATATTTAATGTGAATGGAATGGAGCAGGTCATTTCAGTACCAATTATAAACTAGCATTAGAACTTGCCCAGGTCTACGTACATGTGTAAGCTCATATATGGATGAAGAAGCTGTTAAAGGTTTGTAATACTTTCTGCTACAGATATATTATAACCTAGGCTTAATACAAGCATGCACTTAGAAACAACTCCAGTGAACTTGGGGTTGTTCAGAGTCATGGAGTTGTGCCACAGGCATATTGCCTCTTTGTAAATTATTTTCAAGAGAAAAGAAGGTTTGAGGATTTTTAGTTTTGATTATGATCAACTAGGGAGATGTGGTGCATTAGTTCTGTTAGCTGCAGCTGGAAGCACTCACTTGTATTAAATAGAAACGGGAAAATATCAGTGCCTGATGCTTCACCATTCATCCACAAAATAACTCTGTTAAGGAAAGAAAGTATGTCTAATAGGAAATAATAAATGTAGTAAATATTGTGTTTTTACAGGCAGTTTTCCCTCTGACTTTTGATCTTACTTGATATTCTTGCTTAAACTTTTTAAAAGAGCAGACAAACCCCAGGAAGAGAAAGAAACACAGTTATTTCTGAATTGTTGCCAAAACCTCATAGTTTTTGTGTTGTTCAGAGGAGTGTGCCATGGGAGGTTACTTTGACTATCAATAACCATACCGTGGTTTCAGTGAATGGTATAGATAGGAGATAATGTTATGTTTAAAAAGGAAAGTACATTTCTGCTCTCATGCAGCTGTTAATGGTTCCCAAACATGCGTCTGTGCAAGCCCTAATGCGAACAAGGGTCTTGCTTTCTTGGGTTAGGGTGGGAGCCATGGATCTCCAGTGCAGACACGCATTTGCTGAGATGTGCAAATGGTGTTTTCTCTGTATAGCTGCGAGTTGTGGTGTGATTCCCACCATTCTCATTTGCCTGGGAAACTGCTATGGCCACTCTTGGCAGCGTTTCAGGGGGAATAAGTAGAGCAGTGTGTGCTATATGCCGACTTCATGGGGGGGTCAGCTGTTCCCCTGGAGGGGGCACAACGTTGAGTCCATGCTCATGAGGGGCACAAACAGTAGAGCACTAAAAACCTTATTGATGGGGATTGGCAGGAGAAGGGCCTTCCAGCTTTGTCCTATGTAGAGGGCTTTGGAGACAACCGTGGAGTAAGAAAAACTGTAGATCTTTCATTAAAGGATGGCTGCTAGTCATGGAAGCTTTTGGTTTCTTTCACCAAATATCCTTGAGCCCTATTACTTTCCAAATTTATTCTTCCTGACTTTGGCCTCACAGCAGTGGCAGCTGAAGGAGATAATTTAGTTAGCAAAGCTTAATAAACCTGGGTCAGTAGAATTTCACTTTTTGCTCCGCTAATCTGTGCTAAATTATTTCTTTATTCCTGTAAAAATACGTAGTGACCATATAATGCAGTGGAATCTGTGTTGCAATCATGTCATTGTATTCAAAAAAACATACTGCAGTATATTAAAGTATTGCAGTATGGCTTTCAAGTGAAGCGTGGCAAGATAAATGAAGAGAACATGTAGATGCATTAATTTTATTTTTGTTTGTTTCTAGCTCTTTCTTGATATCATTAAAGATTCATTAGTGCACAGTATGCCTTGTCCACTACTGAGAACTAATGGGCTACAATCTGTTGACACAGGTCATGACACTTGAATTGTGTGTAAAATGCAGCCTGTTACTTTAAATGTGTTATGTACATAATTCATTAAATGTCATTGCTTTAAGATGATTCTGTAATTGCGGTCAAGAATTATGGTACACTTTCCAGAAAGATCTGCAGCGCTGTTCTTGATGTAGGGCCAAAGAATCAAGACTTTCCATGAACTCTGTCTTGATTTATAAGCTATTTAAAAAATGCTCAAGCTGAGTAGCTCCACAGAACAGTTATTAATAAAGGCGACAGAAATTTGTTTTCCTTAGAAACTGAAATTTCCATAGGAATATAAGATCCTCAAGATGCATAACCTTTTCTGCCTACTAGCAGTCCTATAAGAGATCATCAAATACATAAAATACTGACACTGGGGAAGAAACAAATCTATCATGTTCTGTGATGGGAGGGAAAGAAACAGAGCAGGCAGGTTGGTGGAGGGACTGGAATTTACTTGGATGCATTTTTCTCACTTTTTTTTTTTTTTTTTTTTTTACTCTTTTGCTGTGAGAGTTGCTGAATTATTAATGCAATAATAAAGTCCATTTGATATGAATAGACTCCCCTAATCACTAAAGAAATTACTTGTAGGAGCAAAATCATTAGAGTGAGAGTTAGCTGACTGGCGCCTGATTAAATGATATCCAATGAAGCAACAAAATGTAAAACAAATGTATTTTTATAAGAATTATTTGATGATTTTTATTCTTTTTCTGTGTGATCTTATGTCAAAGATTTGCTGTTGCAGTCTTGGGGCTGGTGGCAGAGACAAGGAGATGATAAACGTCTCTCAAAAAAAACTGGTTTTGCCTCTGACTTTCAAATTAGTGTCATTGCATTGGCGGGGCAACACAAAGCGTATATGAAATATAAGAAATAATATGGACATGATTATTGCATTTATTGGATTTTTTAATTTGCTTTAGCCTCTTACAGATGGCAATATTAATTTCACCACACTTCTGTTAAAATTTTTCACTTTAGTGTGTCTATTTTGAAGATGAACAGGCAGATTAGACTGGGATTATGTAGGCTGAGATAGTTGCAGTGAGGTATAAATACTTGATGATTTATTTAACCTTTGAGCAGAAATTCCTTTCTGGTAGAATTAATCTGCAAATAGCTGAGGTGTGCTACCTCTTAAGTTATGATTGATCATGCAATATAACGAAACTCTATCGGCATCAGGTTTAGGACTGATGTACATATAAATATAACACAAAACTGCCAGATGCTGTGACTGACGGGTGGGTTCAAGGTATTCTAAGCAAGTAGAGTCAGCCTTGCCTCTCCAGCTACCAAAATATGCATATTGTGCAGCTGGCATTAATATGCTGTAAATAAAATATAGTTGAACGACAGTTGGGAGTCAGTTTAAGCAAAAACTAGACTGTGATGACCAGTGCCATGCTACAAATAAAAAACTGACTTTCTTGAAAGTCAGAGGTTAATCTTGGTATTTTAAATGGGCTAATCCATGTGGACTAGTATCCACTTACAGCAATTACATTAATTATTTGGGGGAGGTCATCTGTATATTTTTCAAATGTTTGCTGTCCTTTCAGCATTCATTTGTGCCTGAAAACCTGGTATTTCCTCTGAGTTAGAGGACTTCCAGAATATCTAACTCCAGAGCTGGTAGCATAGCACCTTTTTGGTTTCATCCCCCCTACAAGGGCCAGAGATCCAAGAAAGTATCAAAAAGGCTATTTCAATCTGTTTAATAATGTGTTTCTTGGAGCTGGCCCATTCACTAATAAATGTGCTTTATTACTGTTTACCACCTGAGATTAGCCATAGAAAAAAGAGATTCAAAAAATGGCAGAGAAAAGTGAATGATTTCCTGATCCTTGGTGATAGGAAAAGAGAGTAAGCCAGATATTACACTTGTTTAATTCTGACTTATGTTATGACTTCTGTTACAACTTACTTTATACTATCACATATTTATTGTACATGTTAATGTTTTTCATGATTACATATTACATTGGTCCAACTATTTCTTGGCAGTTCCTATCACTTTTTGTCCTTTCACTATGCTGTTTCTCACACATAAATCATAAGTTAAATTCTCTATCATTAAATCATATTTCAGTGACACCATTAAAGAAGGCTGTCATCACACAGACATTCTGAAGGGTAGGAAATGTGGAATTAGTATTGCAGGTGCATTATGACTAATCTGGCCAAAACTCTATTTTTGCCTTGAGAAAACTTCTCATATTTCAAGTTTTTCCAGAACCCCAGTTCCCACTTCTGTTCCTTTTCCTGCCTTCCAAATATCTGGAAGAAGCTAATGCAGCTGCAGTTTGTAAAGTCTTAAAATGGGTGAATGTGTAGAAGTATCATCTTTTTTTTATGGTGAGAAGTAAAAATATCTTCCTCATGTTACAATCACCCTGGGCCAAGAAGATCTGTGCTTCAGAGAATGATGATGCTTCAACTGATCATATAAGTGATCAGTAGAATTAACAAAGAAGTTTTTTGTATGAGGAACAATGGAGTTTGACCAACTGAAAGTACTTAAGTGTCTCTTCCTGATTTCTTTCTAAATAATCTTTTTTTTTGGCTTTTGTTGTTTCCTTCTGATGTGATAGTGCTCTTGTGCAGCAGGTGTTTGTGGTGTAGAGGTAATGTTTCAGGTAGCCATATGGCTACAGACAGCCACATTTTGTTCTTAAATAAATAGCAGTAAAACTGAGCAAATAAATATGTTTGCATTTCATGTAGTGCCAAATACTCTATCATCAAAAATATTTACTTGAAACTGCACCTATCTAGGAGTGTTTTCCAGCTACTAATAAAATATTTGTTGTGGGGGAAAGAAGCCTAATCTGATGTCCAAACAACTAATGGAAAGTAACAGTAAGCATTTGTATGTGGAGGCGTAGCCATGTAATGGTTCTGTGAGCTGGGGAACAAGGAATCTTGGAAGGGAGGGCAGGCAGAGCCTGAAAAGGAGATAAAATAAGTTTGGTGGTGTGACATTCAGCCCTTGGGGGGTGCAAAAATGCCTTGGACCAACAAACTAGGTGTGTCCAAGAAAAGCAAAAAGCCCAAATCACACCTTTGAGTTTTATTTTCTAAACAGGACAGTTTAATCAAGTGGATCATAGATAGTCTCTTAAATGAGGAATGTTTATAGGATGTCATGACTTAGTCTTAGACTGCCATAAATACCAGACTACTACAAACCTGAGAGCAATATGTTTCAGAGAAAAATGCTACTTGAGCTAAGCAGGTGGTAGTGAGGTGATCACCCTCTGCCACGTAAAACATACCAGGTCACCTCTAGCTTCAAGTATCTTAAGCAGAGGCTTATGAGGCCAATTCTCTTTGACAGAGAAAAAAAACTAAACCAGATCAGGTCCAAAGGTCTCTTAAACTTAGCATATTGTCTCTGCAACAGTGCCTAGACTATGTAAAAATAAGGCAAGTTTATAATAATAATACAGAGAATTTTCTTTGCCCTTTGTGATATATAATTTAGAGGCTTCCTAGATTGGCGGTGTATTCAGTAGCCCTGGACTGTTGCTTCTCTGTCAATTTGTACAGTGTCATCTTGACTGATGCATTTCGTCTGGGATTCCTCGGTTGAGGAATGCCCAGATTGAGTGTCCTGAAGACTCCTAGTAGCATTTTTCCTATGATGCTGTTTAATTCCATGGGAATACTCACTGCAGCGTGATATCAGTGGATCACTAAAACAGATTTTTCACCTTCTGTCCCCAAAGAATGTCATTTACTGGTCATAAAAAGAGAAAGTGTCCAATGCGGGACTGGCTCAGCAGAACATCCTGGCTATTTTTTTACATTCTTGGTACTATTCTGTGCTTTTCTCTAGCAAAAACTGTAAGTCGGGAATGAGTGATTGTATCGCTTCAGCTTTGTACCTAACAAATAATTGATAGCAACTTGGAGAATGTTATTTTCCATATATATATTTTTTTTAAAGGGGTGGAGACACCTATTTAACTGTATTCATGGCTGTTCTGGGATTGACTTCCCACACGTGTAAATAAACTGTCTTTCAAGGAGAGAAATTTTGATAAGAGCAGGTCAGAGATCTGATAGATATTTGAGCGGAGAGGGGGTTGGATATAAAGCGGTTTCTCCATAAGAGGAAGATTAGCTTTTTTTAAAAATCAATAACAGGTAGAACTGCACCTCTCTCACAATGAGGGCAGTAACATGACTGAAATAATGATTAGTTTTTGATTAGATGGATATTTTTTCCGTGTTTTTGACAATAAAATGCATCTCTTCGTGCCTAAGATTGAGAGGAAGATAAATAAGCGAAGATTTCTGTCGTTTTTATATAAAACATCAAGTGTTCTGAATGCCACATTTGCTTAATGTTACTTGCACGGTGATTAGAAATGGAGCTGACAGTCTGAGTTGGGCAAAACATTTGCTGGGCATGGATAGCAAATAGAATAGTAGAATAGCTTGGGTTTTTTATCACTGTCTAGGATGAAATTTTAGTGTATCAATCAGCTGCAATACCTTTGGGAACAGAATAATGATTAAACAATGTTTGTGAAGCTATTGCCATCGCCCGTTCAACTGCTTAGAGGAACTGATCTGCTGCCATTTCATCTCAGAAGAGCTGTCTGTCTTTAGTGGGTATAGGTGTGCCAATTCACTTCTTCAGCGTAGAGAAACTGAGCATCTGACAGCAACCGAGGGTGTTCTAGCTATGAAACTGCTGCCTAAGCTTTAGCAGACAAAAATTCAATTTTCTTGTCTTATATGACAGTTAGTGAGGAAGGTGACAGTAGTGTCAAATGGTCACTGTTGAATGAAATTTTTCAGATATGAGGAATGCACGAATGGAAAAAAAAAAAAAAAAAACCTTTACTAATTTGAAGTGATTTTGCTAACCACCAATAACCACAAATGTTCTGAGGGAAAAAAAACCACAAGCCTAGGTGGGTCAAAGAAAGTCTCTAAGAGAAATTATGCTTAACATACTTAAATAGATACAAGTAACTACATAAACTTTCTTAAAAATTTTCACTTATTTTCCTTACAAGAGGTTACACCTAAAAAAAAATTTTGAAAATTAAATTGTAAAGACTTTTTTAGAATTTTGTAAGGTTGTGTTTTTCCTTGCATGCCAGAAGAATAGTGATGAGGTTAATTAAAATTAAGGTTATCTGAAGATCTTTCAGAATTATTTGTACTGAAAATGTAATTTTGTCAAAGTAGAAATTGAATACAAATAAAAAAAGGCTCTTATTTATTCCAAAGAAAAATGCAATAAAAATTACATTATTTAACCTCTGGGTTTGCTTGTTAAGGAACTGCTTGATTCAAAGCATTATATGATGTGTAGCTTAAATTGTGTCCTGTTAAGGATGGAAAAAAATTAGAATGTCAGTCTTCCCTTCAAGAGAGTAACTGAGGTTTTCACTAGCTCTAACAAAGGCCCCTTAAACTCATGCTGTTATACTGGAGATGCATTACAGATTACCCTATTTGGATTTAAGAGTGAGAAGGCAAATGATAATGTATCAATTTATTTGACAAAGGTACTTTGTTTAATTAGGTACGGTACTTCTTAGACTATTAGCGAATATTTTGTGGTTTGTCCTCTAAAGAATGATTTCTCATGAGATACCTTGCAACATCAATCAATTAAGCTTTGATTTGAGATGAAGAGACCTCAGAATTTTGTGAACAAAATCTGCCTGTGCCACTTACTGAAGCATGAGTTGGAGAGTCTGATAATCAGTTTTGTCCATCCTTCATTGAAATTGTGGGGATTTATTTTAATTCTACTAAATTACATTTTCTGATAGCAACTTCATTGTCTTTTGTTGGAACTGATAGACAAAGGCTTCATTCCTTTTTAATTCAATTCCTGAAAGTAAGAAAAAGGCAACATTCAGTCACAGATTAAATAACCTCCAAAGCAGATCTGATCAAACATTTTAAAGCTTTCAGAAAGTAATATAAATCCTTTCACTCTGTTATTCATTTATTTTCTGCATTTGTTGTTTGGAAAAAACATGAGTTTTTAACAAAATATATCCTTCTTCAAGAGTAAATTTTCTTGGGGAATAAGCCCTCAATAAGTCTATTTTTAGTAACTGGCCAGTTAAGAGATGAAAGAATATGTATTTCAGATTGCTGAATCTCTGCTGAAGAAGTTCAAACACTTTGTTCAATTAAAAAAAAAAAAAAAAGTCTGGCCACCACCTAAGCACATGGCAGCTGCTTTGAGGACGACTTTTAATATGATAGTTTCTATCAAACAGCCTCTCCTATTACGTACTATACTGAAATAGTAAAGGCTCACTGTTGAATATAAAACAGCATTTGAGAAGATAGAGCATTATGCATTCTATATGTGTAATGCAAATGGATAGGAGAAAGTGACATAGGCACTTGCTTTTCACTAATACAGTGACAAGTGCTAGATGGGACTGCAGGTTTACGCATGCTTCATACTTTTTTTTGCCTGGCAGTAGAAATGCCAGTATAAATTTGACTCCTCTCTTGCTTAAATTGCAAAATGTCAGTCAGTAGTTGCAGTGGTTTATGGAAATGAGGGTAATGTCAGCTTACTTCAGTGTTATGCTTTTCATGCTTCAAGCAAATAAGACCACTTTCATAGCCCACTTTTAGTCTGAAAAGTTTGAGGTATTTTGGATTTGAGTAATAACGCATTGTAACATGTTTCCCATGTGGTACTGAACATGACATGGCTGTTGCCAACAAGACACCTGAATGCTTTCAGCCCTTGATTATAGAATCCCAAAATGAGCGTCTCAGGATGCCCTTGGGTGTAAATAGTCCTGTAGTGGATGGTGCTGCTCTCCTGCACCTGCTTGGGTATGTGGTGTACCTCTTACAGGTCCTAAGTTAAAAAAAATAAAAGTGAGGATTTGTTGTAGTATTTTATGGTTGTGGAGTCATTTGACCCCCATTTTAGTTGCAGAAGACCAAGATTTTCCATGCTCCATTAAACCATAGTGGTGACATATGAATAAGGGAGAAGTTTCGTGTTGATCTAAAGGGACTTACGGAAGGCTTTGTAAATTGTGTATGGAGATTCATCAAGGAAGATGTAAAGAGATTTCAGATCATGATTTGCATCTTAAGCCTAGGCACATGAGTCATGAAATATAGGAGAAAGAAGGAGGGAAGATGTGTAGGAGGGAGTTTGGAAAGGACATGCTAGGGTCAGTAGGTGGATAATGGTCCTGACCACTGTGATTAGTGGAGAAGGGGAGGCTTCCCTTTGCCCTCCAAGATAACTTCAGGCCTCAGCCTCTCCCACAGTATAGTGTCAGTGAGGTTGGTGTCACACACTTGTTTGGACTAAGGTGGGGCCAGGGAGTTGGTAATACTTTTTGTTTGGAGCATGGGCAGACTCAGGGAAACAGGAACATTTATCTGGGTGAAGCTGAAAATGAGTGGAGAGCAGGCAGGTGTAGATGCAGGTGAAGTTTCAGAACAACAATGGGCTTCTTGGGTTTTTTTGATAGCTGCAATTACAAATCCAGTTTAATTATTCTTTTCTGAGCATCTCCTATGGAGCTGCTGTCTTTCCATGGGATTAAGAGAGAGTCTAGAAAAAGGCTGGTTTCCTCTGCCTAAAATTAGCCTTGTGAATACCCCTTAGAGGTACTATAGTTTGTGTTCTCTCTATGTAAACATTTTAAAGAGGGTGTGCAAAGGAAATATAGCCAAGAATAGAAAGGGGTTTCATGTTGCTAGGTTATATAAAACTGCAAAGGTTTGCCAGGTTCTTCTGTGGTTGTTCAGCTTAGTTAACCCTTTGCATGTTGTATAGTTCAAGTTCACATTTTAAAGACCCTTTTGGAAGACCAATTCAGATACTAATCAATGAAGTGCAGATGCTCCTCTGGGAATATAGGAGGGAATAAAAAATGCGAAATATAAGAGGCTGTGAAGAGAAGGGCTATGTAGTATCCTGCACCCTCTTTCAGCCTTTATACATTCAGGAAGCTTCTTTCTGTTTTATGAAGGTAGATGGCTTTCATTTGACATGTGATGTGTTTACCTGGTGAAGAGCAAATTCAGAGATTTATAGCATCAGACTCTTCTGCCTCCCTTTCCTGTGGGAGGAAGGGTGGTCTCTTAATCAAGGCCCTAGATAAGGTGGAAGATAACATATTCTGTCTGAACTTGCCATATATTTCTTAAGAAACCTTCAATAACAGAAAACCCTGGAGTCCCAATTCCCTGTCTACAAAGTAGGGTTGATGCCAGGTACTAGTCTGCAGCTTTCCTCTGGTATTTGGTTCCAATACTAAGAGACATATCACCTTAGGTTCAGTGGAGGGTTTTTTCATGTTTGGTGTGCTTTGAGACCCTTCCTTACAAAGGCAAGAGAACATTCCTCACAGAAAGTTGAAATTCTGTTTATTCTATTTCTTCTTAGTAACTCTGAAAACCTGCATCAGTACAAATTCAATCCTGAGATAGAATTTTGCCATTGCTCAAGATTTATGCTCTGCTTTCATTGCTTACAAAGTTCTTATAACCAATTCATTTATCTTATCAAAATATACTATCTAGTCAGATGAAATGATTTCTTGTAAATGATAATGGCTACCGTATACAGGCTCAGAAGCTGTGGTTGCAAAGTGGACAGGTGATGCATAAAATCTGAAGTGTATAAATACTTCCTTATTTATCCTAGTTTAAGAACTGTCAGTAACTGGTATGTCACTATGGATATTTAGTTTACTGCATTTAGAAGCCAATTCTGTTCACTGTCTCAAATTTTCTGGTTTCATATGTCCTTTTATATTTGACCTGATAAAGCAAAAAATAACACAAAACCCACCCTCAACAAATATATAATGTATTACTTAGTTTACAATATTAAATAATTAAAATTATAAATAATACATTAATTTGAAAAACTTAAGTCTAATAAATTCACAATTAGACTTTCAATAAATATTATGTCATTCTCTGTAAGGCAGTTGTATATAACTTGAATATCCCCATATTTAAGAGCCAAAAGAAGAGGAAGAATATGATTTGCAGTTCACTAACCATTTAAACTAGAAACATATCAAGGTTACAGTCTTGTATTTCAGCATCCACTCCCTCTAAAGGAATGGTGGTAGAAGATGTTTCAGTGCTATTTATATTAACGATACTAATGTTGATCACAGTGATCTAACAAAGAGTTGTTTCGTAAGTCTGACATATTCTTCTTTACATATCATAGGTCTGTACTGTATGTTTACTCTGGGTGGGGGGTTAATGTTAATATTTAAACATTTTTTATCATGTAGATTATGTCCTGATAGAGTCTGAATATTTCTGCATATAATAAGTTTTTACCATGTTCTAATTCCTTTTTTGTTGCCTCTCATTATCAAAATCAAAGTAGATGTGGTTTTGATGTTTTTTTTTAACCTAATATAAAAAAACGTATGGATTTGTTCATGTTTTCTACACACGTGATCTGTAAACTGTTCACTGGAATGAAGGATTGTTCTAAAGGGGCAAAGAGCAGAGCAAAGACAGTGGAAAATGCACCTTGCAGTGGTAGAGATGGTAATTTGTGTTTAACATCTCAACAGGATATGGCTACAGATGCTTCTTATTATCAAGGATATACCTTCTCAAGACAAAGTTGTTAAATTTTCTGTGCGATATCCAAACTATCGCCCATAATTCTTTGAGTATTCTTTTTATCTGAGCTTGACAGATTCACTGGTTCTTTGTGTTCTCTCATTTCTCTTGCAGTCCCTCAGGCAGAATGTTCTTTTCTTATAATTTTAATTCCAACAGCTATATATAATAAGGTATATTAAAGTAGGAAAAGAAAAATATTCAGAAACAATAGGCACCAATAAATAAAGAAGAGCAAGTTAGCTGAAGCCCATTAACTTCCTTTGTTTTTATTACCTGCGCAAAAGAGCCTCAAACTACCTCCTCCTTTTACATAAACGTAATATTTTATTGCTAGGATGTTCTTTTGTACCGAAAATACTTTAAAAGAAAATGTTTACAATACAAGCTAAAGTGAAAAAGGGGTCCAGTTATACAAATAAGCAGAGTGGGTGAAAACTAAGTTCTTACCACTGGTCAAAAATACAAAGCATGACTATTGGTATGTATCCTCTTGTGCTGTCTGAATTACTGTCATCTTAAAGACCTTATTTGTTGCAACAGCAGTTTTGTTTGACCAGCACAACTAATTCTGTCCTTAAATTAAAAATAAATGTTACTTGACCTCTGAAGCTGGCTTCCTATTATTTATTGCTTTGGATGCTAGTTCCATATCTGGTTAGCTTGGTGATGTAAGGTGGAAGCCTTTCAAGGCTTTTGGTTCCTTTCTAGCTGAAACTATGTATTTTATTGTCCACTATTCATGGGCACTGAAGTTCCAGAGAAATCTGCACCTAGAATCCATTACCACAATAAATTTATTTGTTAAGTTACAGAGCATGAAATGATACCAAGGATTTTCATACACAGACCTTAATTGGAAGTAGAGTGGGGTTTTGCTTTGAGTATTGTTCTACCTTTTTCTAATACCAGCCATTTGATGCCTGGCTTAAGGTCTCTGAGAGATGCACAGCTGTTTTATATTTTTTAAGGGCTCTATTGTCTTCACAAATGAGCAGCAGTACAGAAGGGCAGTAGGAGCCTAGCAAATGGCTCCATCTCATGTGAACAAAGCAGAGATGTCATTCCTACGAAACCATCTTTTTTTGCTTGTTGAGGGAGACCTCAGTAGCTCAGCATTTTCTGCAGGTCATCCCTGCATTTCATTTTGGAAAGAAATGTAGTGAGACACAGACACTAAATGGAACAACATGTCAAAAGTCTTGCGCATGTTGAGTCCATGGTGGGAAATAGAAGGAAAAATAATTGTCCTAATTCAGAAAATGGGCAAACAGCAAGAACATTTAATTCTGGGTAAGAGGAGAATTCCATTAGCTATTTGAAACATAAGAAGGTAAAAATCTCTGGGCTGTATTTTTCTCTTGCATTTGGTGCCAGGATTTTTAAATGTATATATACTGTTATTTTATACTCTATTTCTTGTCCCTTTAACTTGTATATGCAGTAGGATTGTGGGGTATTGGGAAGAGAGTATCTTTTTGTAGATGAGATTATGGATAACTTTTTTTCCTTTTCCAACTTTTTTGGACTTTACTTTCCATATCAGCATGGGTTTGGCACAAAATGTGGTTTATTTTCTCTGTTCTAGCGCATCCATAACTTAAAGCTGTTCAATGATTTATTTATTTTTACTATTGTGTGTACAAGTTGGTATAGCTCATTATCTTGTCATGCTTACTGAGAGGAAGTGTTTGTTCCTTATAAAGACTTAGATAGCTTCAGCCATGCTTTTAATTTTTTATTAAAAAGAGAATTTATGAACTATTACAAGTGATGTAAGAGTTAGAGATTGGCAGACAAAAGTATGCTTTGTTCCTTCTAGCTAGTAATTTCAGGATCTGTTCTCCCACACCCATGCTTTACATATGGAGAAGGAGGAATGCATGTAAGAAGACACTTTGAATATCAAAACACTAAACTTCTGGGAGTTTAGTGGTTGGTTGGCTGACATATAATACGCTTTGCTTATATAATGAAGTGTAAAGTATTTTTGTAACTCCTTATAAAACCAAACAGCAAAAAATGGGGTGGATTTATTCACAGACGCTTTGTTATATTATACTGCATTCTTCATGGGTTACTGAGTTTCTCTGCAACTTCACAGGAACGTGTGTGGGTATATAGGAACAAAGCAATTAAAGTGCTATTACTCTTTTTGTGTCTCTATACATTACTCTTTTTGTGTCTCTATACATAAATAGTTTATGCATTCAATATTTTGGCATCTCAAAAATATATGATTTGGGTAAAACATCTTAGTAGTGATTCAAGCTTTCCATGACATTTGAGATCTAAATAACCTTAATAATTATCCCTGTGTTTAAAAGAAACCTGAGAGGCAAAATACAACAAAGTTCATGTTTTCCTATAGATGGAACATAAAGTTGTTAGGTTGCTAACTTCCTCACTGGATGTTGAAACCTCAGAATACAACTGGGGTTTTAAGTCTCCCCTTTTCTTTCCTTTAGAAGATGGTGGCACACCCTTTTCCCCTTCTGGGGAACAGCTAAGCCATAGTATAAACGGTGGCTTTCTTGATGTTCAGTTAGTTGTTTTTCCTGTTTATTCTCCCCTGCCCCCCTTCTTACTTAGTGACACAGCTTGTTAGTCTGGGAGAGTTTGCTTCTAATTTATATATACCATTTTTTTATAGTTATCTTTTTGCAGTACTTACTTTTCAGAGTTGTTTTTTTCTTCTAGATCTTCGTTTTTTTTTTCTACAGCAGTAAAAACTTGGCTTGGAAGAATATGCAGGATACTATAAGCATTTGATTATAACATCTATCTAAAAAAGGTATATTTAATTTTCAGCAGAGTTTCAAACATTACCTTTAAGGTGGGTATCAACAACATAGATGTTGATTCTCGAAATTTGCTTAACAAGGGACTTTTAATCAGACTGAGTCCTATTTTGACGTTTTTCACTTAGTATGTGCATTGATGGTTCTATGTTATTATAGCCCTGTACTTCCTAGAAAAATAGAAGCCCTTTGCTCTTTCTGCATTGTAATTTCTCTTAATGAATTATAGAATTTCTACAGAGGAATACTGAAAAAAATGTGCTGTGAATCTGCTATGGAGAGAAGGAACATAGCAGGAGAAAAATAGCACTGCAGATGTGACTAATTAAGTTAGTGATCAGTGCTACTTTAATAAACATTTTGAAGATGTATAGTCCATACTATGACCTTCATGTTTTGCAATTAAGAATAACTGAACTGAAAGCATGTTTCAAAACATGCCCTAAAACTTGTACACTTGTAGAGTACTCCAGAGATACAAATCTTTTTTGCATTTATTTTACTATGCGGAAGAGATCTGTTACAATCCTCTGCCTCTTAATAACAAATATTTCTGGTTTAAATTATAATAATCCGTGCAATTATTCTGGTATGAACAGTAGTACAAGGCCATCAGAGCTCAAATGCTATATCTTGAGGCCAGATCTCTGGAGCCAGTGGAACAGAGGTTTTTGGACAGAAAGTACAGAGGGATGCTGTCAGGTAAAACAAGAGTGGAATTCAAGTGGAATGAGTTTTCCAGATGAGGAGACATATTTCAGAGGGATGAAGATAACAAAGGTTGAGAAGGACAAGCTGTATTTGATACATCTCTTTTTCAATTAAGGTAGAAGAAAAGAACCACTTCTCAAACTTGGAGCATGCCAAGACATCTGGTTGTTGCTCTAAGATGGGCATAGACTTTTGCTCTGGAAAATACACTTGTGGCATTATCTTAGATCTTACTCCTGTTGCAGGAACCTGGAACTATTTGGGGTGTTGAGCTGTGTACACAGAGCTAGCAAGACAGGAGATGTTGTCGCTTTTTTGTGTATCTGAGGAAACATTGAAGGGAATAGACCTGAAGTGCACTATAGGAGAAATGAGAATCTTTTAGAAAGCCTACACACAAAGAAAGGACTTCACTGAATGCACTGTTAGAGAAAGCAGATTTTGTTTGATTGGTTAAATGAGGAGTATAAAGAGCAATGAAGTCAGGAAGATGTCTTGGTGTTATCTATACAGTAAGGGTTTTCTGTGCTGTACAGAAGCATGCAATACCTGTTCCTGTTACATGCTACCAGATCAGATGTGGGGTAGTATCTTAGTTCTTGTATTTCTTAGTGATAGTCTCATAAAAACTTATCTTTTTTCTTTTTCCTGCACAGACAATGTTAGTACATTACTCCATCATTACTTTCTTGTCCTGGAACCTTGATGCTGCTTTTGCTATGCTGCAGCATAATCTTTATTTATTCTCTTGATTGAGTCATTGGGACATGTGGAGAGGTATGTTTCACATGATGGGTGTGGCAGCTGTGGTTATCAGACCACCAGGCACAGCAAGATTTTTTTAATTGTTTTTTTTTTTTCTTCCTCCTGGTGAGATGAAATTATCAGAATGCATCTGTGGCCAGTTTCAAAACTAAAACTAGATTATACATACACAGCTATCCTTTTTTACTCTTATAATTGTAATGTTTTAGTATACTTTGCTGTATTAACACTGACTGTGGTAAGTTAAAAATTAAGGCTTTTATCTGATTGTATCTCATATCAAGAAAGGATGTTTTGTTGTTTTTTTTTTTCTTCTCCCCCACCCACCTGAAATCTGAAGTACAAGGGAATAATAACTTGGGTAGCAATATGGAGTTATTACTGCTACAAACTATTATTAAAGCACAACTACCAAACCAGAAAGCATAGTCCTGTAAACTTAAAGCAGCGCCACATTTATTCTAGATGTTTTTCTTTCTGAAGAAATGCTCAGTCTTCTAAATTAAACTGAACATCTTCTTCCTTGAATTAACTTTAAAAAAATGCTGTTGTGTCAGAACAATTGATTTGCAAGATTTTAAACTGAATAGATCTTCATTGATGAAATAGCTATCTGGTACACTTACCATAAAAAACAGCACCAGAGTTACAGGTCTTGAGCTACATGACTTCTAGTACAATGTCAGCAATGATAAAGGGGGCCTACAGTAAGGGTGGGGAGGAATTCCTTGTCAGGGAGTGTAGTGATAGGACAAGGGGAAATGGTTTTAAACTGAAAGAGAGTAGATTTATATTATGTATAAGGAAGAAATTCTTTACTGCGAGGGTGGTGAGGCGCTTGCACAGATTGCCCAGAGCAGCTGTGGCTGCCCCCTCCCTGGAAGGGTTCAAGGCCAGGTTGGACGGGGCTGGGAGCACCCTGGGCTGGGGGAAGGGGGCCCTGCCCATGGCAGGGGGGTTGGGACTAGATGGTCTTTATGGTCCCTTCCAACCCAAAACATTCTATGATTCTTTGATGTATATAAAATTGTTTGGTCAATAAAGCATTTTGAGATTGGCATGTTCCACTTTTAAAACCAAATCTAGCTTATTTTTTTAAATCTAACTACTGATAACATTATATATTTGTATGTAAAATATTTTTATATGGGGCAAATCATGTATATTTGTATACATTTGTGTTAATTTGGGCTGCAAAACTTATTTAAATACATATGAAGGTGCAAATCAGCAATCAGGTTATTTGGAACTAGATACTTGGCAACTACTCTGTGCTCTAAATTGTATCCACAAATAGTGACTTCACTGAGTTGGAGACACCTTGGGCTAGCTTCAAGCTAGGTAGTTTGTATGTAAGTGGCAGTGTTGCTGCAGCATGAAATAATTCAGGGCTCATGACTTACCCTACTTCCCTAACTATGTGGTATGCCTAGTTGAACTGTGGTGTAATCTTTCAGTCTTTTGAAATTGCTGCTATCTCTGTGTATACCAAGCAGAAGGATTTTTGAGCTGCCAGAATGTTTTCCGCTGTTCAAGACATCCAACACATAAGTTACCAAGCCTGTACTGCATCCTCTTTGTCTTTTCCTAAAAAATTTAACAGGGCATCATTTGGTCTCCTTCCCTAAACCAGCATGGCTTCTGTCCTTCTGGATGCTTTTGCAGTGTGGAAGAGCAGCAGTTCCTCACTATTTGTGTCAGGCAGCCAGTCTTAGCTTTGCACAAATGTTGAATGTTTTGACTCAATATTTTTACATGTCAGTATGCAAAGTAAAAAGTATTACCTCTTTCTGTGTTTTTCATGCTATTTATATTTGAGAATTTGACTATGGAATTAATACCTCTCTAACAGTAGGCACTAAACATAGCCTAAGACAACAGATGAGGTGCTGTAAACAAGACACCAGCCTCATGCTGGTGTCACTGATGCTCAATTTGCATGTCTGTGAACAGACCAAGGTTTCTAAAGCTCTCTTCCCCTTAGACTAGAGAGCTTACGCTGGCATGTCCAGGACATTCTCTTCCTAGGTTTATTCACTATGGTTCTGCTTATTCTTCAAGAGCAGCTGCAGTTGTGTTTTGGACCGCTCCAAGCACAAGTGGGAGGCAGCTTCTATTATGACAAGTTCTCAGATGACTTTTGTCCTCATATATGCTGCTCTTAATGGCATGAAGTAATTTGTCCTTGATCAAACAATGAGAATTCTTATGATGGCATCAGCAACACTATCTTAGTCCCCAGCACTGTCTGTTTGGCTTCATCTCATCCTTCTCAAAGGAAAAGATGACTGCAATTAGGAATCTTAGACCAGAATTGGTGCCGGAAACATGCCTGCAGGATTTTAGGTTCATTTTAGACAACAACATTTTTCTTATCTTTTTCCATGACCAATAAATAGAATTGAATATTGATTGAAGCGAACTCTTTTTAAACTAACCAGTAGACACTTCAAAACCCAAATTACATAAACGCAACTATTGAAAAAAACCTCTACTCTGACACTTAAGAGTCCAGTGCTTAGTACTTCTGAAAATGCTGAATGCAAACTTCTCTAAGGACAGAAGTGTAACCTCATTGGAAATAATTTCTTCTAAAAAGGAAACTCTAAAAAATCACCTACTCTTCCATACTACAGACATTTTTGTACTGTTTTTTTGGCAAGATGTGAATGCACTGCAGTAATGTCTTCCAGCATTATTTTGCATCCATTTTTCACATGAAGACTCAGGAAGAGAACTGTTTGCAGTTGTTATTTGGAAGGCACCAAAGCATAGGTAACAGGAATTTAAAAGAAAAGGCCAGTGTCACTGCTAGTCTCTGCAGGTAATTTTTTGATTCTTAATTCTGTAAAGGGTGAACACTACTTTCTTCATGGTGTTGATGGTACTGATTGCACCCATGTGTGTTTCCTGTGATAACCAGTATTCATGCTAGGAATCTGTATTGAAAACTCTGTAGCACTGCTTACTGTCACTTTGTCAAAGCACTGTGTTTGCTTTCAGGGCAAAACTTAAGAAAAAGGCTTACTTTCCCCAGAAACTGAGATTTGCCAGTCTGTGCTGACATTCTGAATTTTTTCATTTCAGCAGAATGGATGAATTGGGATGTTATGAGTGCCCACTGTGTTGAGTGGTGCTGTTGCATATATGTTTTTAAGGGCTACAACCCAAATTTCCAGATTGGTGTATATGCCAGATATTGATACTCTAAAAGCTGATGCTTTCTGTCTTCGGTGATGGAAAGAGATCCTAGAGAGATGGAAGTTATTCTCATCAACTTGAATTACAATGGGTCAGTACTCCAGAATTCTTGAAAAGTTATTCAGGGAGGCCCTTTTTTTCAGCCAGTCCTCAGAGTAAGGGTGGTGTATTTCATCTATGTGTACCAGCCTCACAGTGTAAGTTAACTTGCCTTTACTTCTCAAGCTGGGGCAGAGCAGAAGGTAAACAATGTGAGCTATCTTGCTTCAGTTCACTAATGTAATTTAAGCTGTAACATTGACAAGGCTTTCTGCAGATTTTTAAATGAGGGAGCAGGTTGTATTAAAGACCTCACGATAGTCATAGAGCTTCATCCTGCTATCTTGGAGTAAAATTCGGCCTGATCTTGTCTGTGCTAGGTTTTTGCTTCATGTTTTCCAATTCAGCTGAACTACTGCTACTCACTAGGTAAAAAGAGTCATATCTCACTCTTGTGCTCCTTAACCTCTTTTTTTTAAAACAGAACTTTGTAACATGTAACTTAAATGTGAGTCAAATCATTGTTAATTCTTCCTAGATGTGGCAGATATGCGAGTAGGATGTCTGCAGGAATGAGTGGGTACATTTACATAGTACCCCTCAGTGGGGGAATGTGGACTGGTGGGTGTGGCTGGTGGGATTTAATTGAATTGTTTTACTTGACAAAATGTGTTTGTGAAATTGGTGTCCTGTGTTACGATGCAGTAAAGGTACAGAATGAGTATGAATTTATATGCAGAGGTGTAAGTCTTCACATAAACCTATACCAATAAACTTACAAACTGTATGCTAATTTACTTAGGCATTTATAGTATTTTACGTCAAATTATATGTGGTAAATATGTTGCTGTTCATTTCACTGAATCTTAGATAATGCTCTCATTGCTGAATTATTTCTAATAAAAGCACTGTGGTGTCTTTAAAGCTCTTCCAGCATCTGTGAGGCTGAACACTGAATGATGATTTTAATTCTTATTGTGCATCTCGGTTATCCAAAAGGTCCACATTCCAAATGAAGCTGTACTATGCAAGATGTAGACTGTACTGGGTTTTTTTTAATTATTTTTCTTGTTAATGCATATTCTGTTATAAGAGTTGATTTTTTTTTTTTTTTAAGCAGCTTCTGCAAGGTAGCTTTCTTGTCTCAAATATGTGTGTTCCTCATGGCACTTTTTAACAAAGAGAAACATTAAGCTTAAATGAATATCTCCAGGTAGCCTAGCAACAGGATATGATTAATAATACCTTTCACCTAACTATATGCAGATAAATGTCTGAAAGTGAAAGCAAATTTAGAATTGGTTGGCCAGAGCCTGGCAGTGCGGTGAAGAGAGAAAAGGTAGTACCATAGTATCTTGTGATCTTTGTTAAAAAAAGGAGAGAAAAGAAAAGATATTTTTAATGGGTTGAATCTGCCTTATGGAGTAAAATACAGAGCATAATGGATTTTTTAATAACAATTAAATGGTTTACTAAGAGAAAGTATAAATGCTCTTGCTTCTCATTATTGGTTATCATGACTAATTTACCAGCCATGCTTTTTCATACGTGAGAGATCAGAAACAATCAGTAGTAATTACTGGGCCATCACAGCTAAAATTAAATGTAGTATAAATGAAATGTAGTATAATTTAATATACAGTTAATGGCTTTGTAGTACCATACCAGTGTTTTTAGGACTGAAATGGACTTTTGTACTGAGTGCTGTACTTAAAAATATACAAAACATTGGATATGGCATTAAATTTATAATTAAAGTTTTCTAGCAAAGAAAAGAAGGGGAAGTTGCTATGGACATTCTGTCTTAAATTACACTGCATTATTTAGCTTTTCCTTAAAACTCGGTGTGTTTGTGTATATATATATGTATGTATATAAAAATATAAGGAATCTGAATTTTATCTATGTATATTTAGATTATATATATTTATAAAAGATTGGAGATACTTAGCTTTCAGGCACTCATAAGGTGTTAGAATATGAGTTTGCCAGACAAGCTTAATTCTTTCCCATTTTGTATTCATTCTGTATAAAGAAGAGGCACTGTGGGAGTAGGGTGAATATGGGATTCATTTTATGCTCATTTTGTTATAGTGGGAAATTGCTGTTGGTATAGGAATAAAATGGAGTAATGTATTTGTGTGCTGAATGTAGAAGATCTCGTTATCTTGAGACAATCCCATGGACTGGTATAAAATAATAAACATTTGCCTTTAGAGAAGAAATAGCCCATTACAATGCAGAAGCACAGATTTCTGTCCTGTGCTTCAAAACCTGCAGAACCTGCTTTTTTCTATTTTCAAATTACTGAATTATACTGATTGTGCACTATCTTCTGTGTAAAATCAGTAGAGGTGTTTTTCCAGTTCATCAGATGGCATATATTTGTAGCTGCTGCTCAATGAAAAATTGAACCTTTCAGTGTATTACAGAAGTTGTAGGTGAAGTGCTGTGAAAGGTTAGCAGTTGATTGTGCTCCTTGTAACTGTCATGATGTATTTTCATGGGCTAACATCCACAAGCAATCATCTCAGTCTTCACTTATTTTTCCTTTACACAGTTTAATTCTTTAGTGCCTGGTGGGATTCCAGGTTTGGTTGATGAAACAGGGGGAGGAGATTTCCTGTATTTAATAGGAAGTTTCCTTTATTGTTCATATTTGGTAGCCTACTGTCAAAGAGTGGTGGTTGTTCTGAATTAGCAAGTAGGTCTATTTAAGTCTTGACTCTTTTGGAAGGGAAGTTCCTGCTTTCTTCTGTAACAGCTGCCACCCACAGTTATTGTGCAGAGATGTTGGCGTAGGTGTGTTACAGTGTTTTAGGGGTGTAGCAGGGGACCTCTGGCTCATACCTCACAGGGTTGCCCCTCATTAGCTGAGATGCACTCCTGCGACATGTCCGGCCTCAGTATTTGGCTTCTGTTAGAGCTGATTATTTTTCTCTTCTGGAAAACTTCTGTAAGACTTCCCCCCCCCCCAAAAAAAAAAAAATTGTCCATGGCCTTATCTTGTACTCTTTCCTTGGTTAACCAGGGTTCTGTCTTTCACCTTTTACTATTCACCTGAATCCATCTGGCACTTGGCAGACACTAACAGCAGTACCTTCCCCTATACCGCGTGCTACATCCCCTCTTACCCCCTTGAGAACATGTCACTTCGTGGCCCTGCAGCTCCCTAGCCATCACGGGTGGAGTGGGCCCCAGGAGGCCTGGCAGGACCCTCATGGAGGAGCGAGTCTCAGCCTTTGGTTTGTCACCATCCGGCTTTACAGCTGGTAACTGCCAATTTGTATCACAGGACTAAATGATGGGGCAAAACGCTATTAAATGGTTCCCAGTATTACTCCTTGTGCCTTCTTGAATATGGAACTGGAAAACATTGAACCTTTTATCAGTCACCTACAGCTACCTATTGCATGGCAGGCATTAATTTTGTTGCCTGGTGTTCAGTGTATTGTACGTAAAGATGTGGGCTTACAGCATGGTGATCACCTCTTTAGTTTTTCTTTCTTTGTTTAAACAAACACCAAACCCATCATTTTTGAGGGATTTCTCTAACATGTGTCTCTAGTATTAGTAGAGAGGAGAATTCGTGGTTAGGAACCAAATACCATCCTTACTCTTGAGGTCTGAGAGTCCTCTTTTTGAATTTACCATGTTGTGATGCTAATTGACCTGAAATAAGATGGTGCCTTTATTTGTCTAGTTCTGTCGAATGAAATCTCTTTAGATGTCTGCTTGTAATCTATCTTAACTAACTGGTTATGCAAACAACTCCTGATGCTTTTACTTCTTTGAAACATCATTCAGCAAAGACTGTTCACAGAACTAGTTCGACTTGTATCTCAGATAATTATTTATTTTATGAGAATTACAGTTTCTAGCCAGTGCAAGATATTCATGCAGCTGTTTCCCGGCTTTACTGACCTTTTAGTTTGAGTCAGCTGTGTTTGCTTGGGTCTTCTGCCCCAAAATATATTTGTAGGATTTTGGCTGAAAACTACCAAACAAGAAGAGAGTGAAACAACCCCTCATTTCTTTCTGGACTGCAGTTTCATGGTTTATTTTGCTGGTGAATCACATTTTTAGCTCAAAGAAGAAAGAATTTCATACGGGGTTCTGTAAATTTGAATGAGATCAGAAGTGACTGTTTTCAGAAAAACTTCATTTTCCAACCAGTCAATTTTAAGATGGAGTATAAGTAACAAAACAGCTGTGCACTACAATTTTGCAAATGCGTAAGAGTTTGTTGTATAATGCAGCTCTGAAATATAGTACATCTAAACAAGCAAAACAGTTCTGAAATTAAAAACGACTAATGTTTAAAAGAAAGATATATAATGTTGACTAAAGCAGGATATGAAAATGTTATGTTGCAGTTCTTCTCCACAACCCATTGTATGTGAATAGATGGATGCAATAGTCAATGAAATGACTGTAATTAAGTTCTATGCCCCCTGAGTAATTACTAACGAAATAGTAACTACATGTTTATTACACATTACCTAGTCTAAATTTTCAGATGCCATGTGTGACCCGGAATGTGTCTGTCTCTTTGTAACTCAACTGAGACACCTTAGAGGAACCTGTTTTTGAAAATGCTGTAAATCTTACCTGAATTTTGAGGCAAAGTGGTAAGTGTGTGAGGCTGCATCCTTTCTGCCTTTTTGTGTGAATCATAGTTATGGGTCTTTTTCCTTACAGAACTGAAAAGGGTGAGGAGCCTTGTTTGGCTGAGAAATGTAGAGTGAATTGTAAGTGGGATTTTTTGCATTCTCAGAGTGCAAGCATGTGTGTGCTTTGCCCCTCTCTGCCCTCTGACACCTCAGCTGCCAAAACATGTTAGCGTGTATCCCTCTGACTAGCACCGGCGTGCTCTGGACTTCCATCACTGAAATGGGTGTCGCTGTGCTTCAGTCGGCGACTGCTGCATTGCAAAATGCCCTCAAGATCCCTATGCTGTTGAGAAAATACTGCACCAGCCAGGAGATCCACTGCCTAAATTGCTTGTTGCTGGTTAGCATGACACCACACTCCATGTGTCTTAAGTAGCAGGAGACAGAACTCGAGCTGCTCATCTCTTTAATATCTGCCCAAGGGTCCACTGGATCTATTTGGTGGTGTAACACTTACGATGCAATCATTATTTTCATTCTGGTGGAGGTCAGTGACATTCACAGAAGTCTGAGCAAATCCATTTTGTTCACTGAATCTCCTTCAACATATCCACAGTGTTCCTGGATGGCCTTTCAGAGTTTTAAGTTTCACAGATGTTTGGAATGTTGAATGTTTTTTTCTTTTTCCTCAGAGTAAGCAGAAATGGTTTATTTAATAAAAGAAAAAGAAAAAAAAAATAAAAAAGAGAAAGTAAATACAGTGGTTCAGATAGTTTCACCACCCAATTCAGGCTGAACACTGCTGTTCCTCTTCTGTCACTGCATGTTCATCAGCATTTGCTTTAGTATTCCTTGATTTCAACCATTCCTGCACTGTTTTTCCTTGTATTTGGGTGTATATTCTTCTAGATTAGTTTCTATCATGATTAATTTTTAACATCATGAGTTTTTAAATGTCTTACTATTAAGAGTCATACCTCTTTTGACTTCATCTCTTCCATCTCCTTTTTTCTTTTCCATCCCCAACTGTTCACACATTTCTTTTGCTGAACACTTTTAAACATTTGCTTGTTGCTGAAAATCCAGTTTTTGGTTAGAGATTCTCTAACTGGCCTACAACAACACCATCCTTCCACTGCCTAGAGGAGAAGCTATTTTTTCATATGAAACTATATTGGCAGATGTTACCCTTTCAGTTTGTAACAATTGATTTATTTTCTTTATTTTTCCTTGGCCTTTGGGAAGTGTCATCATGTTACTATTGTTATTCTGGACTACTGGGCTGGATTTGGGGCTTTTAGCAGGGTTTTATTCTTTTGGAGGTGACTTTTTTGCTGGGAAGACTTAATTTGGCTCAAGGAAAATACACTTAAGGAAAAATGCTCTAGCTGTACTCAGTGAGTCTTAAAGTCTAGTGGAACTCGCAAAATTACATATTAAAAATACAGTTATTAACTATCAGCCCCATTTGATTGAGTATAGGTTCTGTGGACAAAGTTGACGTGGCTATTTGAAACAGACAGAGACCTTAAATTCCCTTACTTTTGATATTTTTTCTTCGTGTTTTTTATTTTGATGACTGAAAAAACTCTACTTTGGTCTACAACATAGAGGGTAACTTCTCAAACCATTTCTGCCATTTGCAGGTGCAGGGGGGATTGTGTACATGTGAACTTAGTAGCAAGGGGAGAGTATAATGGGGAGAACACACAGCAGGTCCTCCCAAGGAATGGTTAAAACAAAGATCAAGAACCCAACAACAAATAAAGAATGAGGAATATGGATGAATGCTGGTCAGAAGGCATAACAGGAAAAGGCATGATAAGAACTGGCTTGTGCAGAGCGTCTCAGTGGCACCAACACCCATGTTTTGTATTCTTGCTTCCTCCATCGGCAGGAGGTAGGCATTCAGAGCTAATAAATGAGGCTTGTGATTCACTGTAGTTGATTTTTTCCTTCTGTGAAGCTTGTGCTTAGCTTGTGGCACTTGAGTAGACCTTGAAGTCAAGAGGGACTTTTCATGTGGTTAAAGCTAAGGGAGAGCTGGAGTGCTCTGCCTGGTGTGCTCCTTGCTGCAGAACTGAGTTTTAGCACATGCAGTTTATTAAGGTCAGAGGAGGCAGATTTAGGAACAAAATTTGCTGTACCTTGGCTTCTATTTCTGGGCTTCTTTCCATGAATGTTATCCCCATTGTGCAGATGCTTCTTTCCCATGGCAGGGTCCATTTTTGAGAGTGTTTTGTGACTATAACTGGAAGAGCTAGTGAAATTAGAACCGTAAAAAGCAGGAAAATGATAAATGCATTAAGAGGTGGAGTAAAGAAGATTATTTTCCTCAGCTTTATTAATGGAGCCATAAGCAATAAGACAAATAGGCTTAAAAAGGATAAATTCTAGCCAGATTGCTTTTTTACCTTTCTGATAAGATTACAAAATAAGCAGATGAAAAGCAAGTGATATAACGCATGCATTTCAGTAAACCTTTTGATACTATCTCAACAAAGTATACATGAATAACTAATACATGTTGGCTTGGATAGAAACATGGTCATACAGACTGTAGGTGAGTTGAAGGTCTGTAAATAATGAGCAGTGATGAATGGTGATGAATTGAGACAGGGTGAATTGTACTAATGGGGCTCTACAGGAGTCAGGATTTAAGCCCAAGTTTTAATTCTTTAACATCTTCATTACGGCATCTTTTTCATATGCTGTTGATTTCCCCCCTTGTAAAAATGCCAGTGAGGCAGATGAGTAAAATATTGGCACCTACTGGGATTAGCCCTGCGCAGAAGACAAAATCAAATATTTATTAGAAATGTTCAGACCTTAAAAGTGAGGAAGCTAAAGAACACTTTTTTTGTTGTTGTTGTTTTTCTTTATTGATTTTATTTCAAGAGGCAGGACTGAGCTTGCTACTGACATAGAAAGGTGAATAGTGGATTAAACAATTGGGTGACTGAGGAGTAACAGCAGTGTTCAGCTGGATTCCAGGAATCCTTAAATTAAAGGCAGTTTAGCTTTCTGTCAAGGATGTGTTGCAAGATATTGAACAGCTTCCTAAAGAGCGTTACTTGAAGCTTTGCTGCTTGAGACATCCCGTTCTGCACTGGAAAAAAAACAATAAAATGTGCCGAGTGAAGGAAGATGGTGTGACTAACTTCTGTCTTTACAGTCTTTATCTACAGGTCTAAGCCACCGATAGCTGGCCAAGTGTCCTGTACAGCAAGCGCTACCCCCACCCAGCTCCCACCCCAAAACAGTGCTGTCCTCTCTATCAACTCTGATGCCACTGGGTGTGACACCCTGCAGCAGAGCCAGGTATTTGGTGGTCTTCCCCTGAGGTTTACACTTTATTTCTTGAAGACATGGAATGAAACTGAAAATGTCAGCATGTAGTTAGCATTTCATACACGCTCTCTGCAGCACTGCGAAAGTGTTCAGCTGTGTTATGAAGAATGACCAGGAAATAGCTTAGGCTGAATAACCAGTTTTGGAGTGCTGTTACTCAAAAGATGTTAACAACAATAATGTAGCAGAATGTCTACAAAATGATCCCATACGAAATGCCATCAAAGCAGGCAGGAATGGATTAGGCCTGCTCTGAATTCTTTTGTCAGGTTATTTTCAGTGAAAAGTGCTTTTCTTGTTAAAATCAGCACTGCTGGGAAAATGTGGGGTTTTTTGACAGATTGCCACCGAGTGTTGAAATAATGATTTCAATTTTTCTGGAACTTGTTTGTATCTTCAAAATATTATTAGGCAATAGCTAATAATTCCCTTATAAATCACATAATGCATAACATAATGTGAACACATAGCGGTGTGTTACAAGTGATCTAGATAAAAGCCTGTATGAATCTGTTAGTGATACAATAATCAACACAGCACTGGCTTTTTTTCACCTAAATCTGTCCCTCCTGGATTGTAATGAAAGGTTATCACTTGCAGCTAAGTAAACATGTGCAACTGCAATTCATGTGTCATGAAATAACAAAATCGAAATTGGCAATAAAAATTTTCTTGAAATTGTCATATGGGATACTGTGGAGATTTTTTTCTTTTTTTTTTTCCCTCATTTCTCCTCAGTTTCCACGCCCAGAAACCAGCTTGTTTAAAGTTTCCTCTGTGGATGAAATAGTGTATTTCAAATAATTCTGAAATGACTGTTTTACTTAAGTTGGCATATAGAACATCTATGCTTTGGGAATTAAACAAGGATATCAAAGGACATAACAATAGCAGTATTTTATCCTAAAGTTAAGAGGAAAAAAGGGCAATCCAGTTGCTGCAGAAATCTGAACTTGTAAATCCAGGCTTTCAATTCCCAAAGCTTCTTGAAGAAATTCTAGGGTTATTTTTACAAAATTAATCAAACTAATTTTGCTATACATTTCTTGTGGCAGTTGTGATAGTTGTATCAACTTGAATAGCAAATATGAATCCTGTATGCAGGCAGTAAGCAGTTAATAGCACTTCTGTACTAAAAGTTTGGGAAACATGGTTGATAACTTTTCTCTAGCCATGAAAAGTTGCAGGTTCTTTCTGCCACCTCTTGTAATTAAATCTGTATGAGATGTAATTAAGCCTTATTATATGTGTCTCACGCTGCTGCTGCTGCTGCTTGTCTTCTTAAATCTAAATCTAAGTGAAAAGAAAAACAAAACTGTTTTCCTCCACATCTTTTAGGTTGAGTTGGAGCAGGCTTAAGCAAATGATTATGAAATTAATCAGATGTGAAAATATAGCTTTAGTTGTGTTTATAGCTCGAATTTAGAAAAAGGAAGAAAATAGAATAGTAAAAGATGTGAATTGCATATAGACTATGCATCACTATAATGCCACAAGGAAACTAAATAATTAGTTTGAAAGTCTGGCAGACAGTGACAACTGTTTTGTATTCGAAGTATATCTAGTAGTACGTACACTTTTACAATTTCAGTTGCAAAACAAATGATTTGTTTTGTGATAATTTACATTGGCACCATTAGAAGCAGTTGCTCGATGACTTTGTAATGCAAACAACTTGGTGTCTAATCCAATAAATTAGCATGAACATTTTGCTTTAGTTCTCATGGATATTAAGCCAATTATCATCCACTGTCAAACCAACAGCAGAGTGTATCTGATGGGGTCCTGTTGTATGTCTAACCCTTGCGTCCTTTTGAATTTGGGAGAAAATGACTGCCATCTCTTACAAATTTGGTACTGCAGTCTCTGATGCTGTTCAGCAAATGAAGTCCCGTATTTTTAGTTTCTGAAGAGGCTGAAGTATATGTGAATGCATAGTCTAGTTCTTTTATCTCTTTAAGGCTAGAGAGGCTTGTGAACAAGGTGCTATTTGAGATCAGCTGGAGTTGTGGCATAAAACAGCTAGTGATCAATGTGGACTGCCTGTTTTCTTGAAATAGCTTTGGAAAAAGTCCTCCCCGTTGAGTGTTAAGTAAAAGGAACCGACTGTGTACTTTTCGGTCTTGGCTATTAAATGACAGATCAGAACATCCAACAGAAGAACAATCCTATAACTTGAACTAAAGCTTTGAGAGCAAATGGGATAATTGTTTATGTTAGTGCAGAGCCAAGCCCAGCGTAGAGCTGCAGCCCTGATGAGTGTCATGGCTCAGGTGTACACCTTTCACCTGATCTGATTTTGGTCATCTAGCAGGTGCCTTGTTCCCCAGATATCCTTGAAGTATCTTCTTTCTTGCAGAACATGCTGCAGAGCCCTGGCCAGAAACAGCATCATTCATCCCCACAAACTGTGCCCTCCCAGCTAAACCTAGATGTCTTGTGACCTGGATCGTGCGGTGGTAATCAACCCATTTGCCTGTCCTGCCCTATCTTTCCTTAAACTTTCCTTAAACATGTTTGGAAACGACAGGTTTACGTGGTGACTAGGAGGCTTTCCTAAAGCAAGAAAAGAGTTTATTCAGAAAAGAGAAAACACGTTATAAATAAGCTATGCGTATGCTTAGTCAAGAGCAGGTCACCTGTCTTCTACAGTGGGAGAATTAATTAATTACTACATATTAAATAATGCATGTCCTTGTTGTAGACTACTCTGGGTATGCTATAGAACCTGCTTTTTCTGCTATCAGTATCCCCAACCTCCACTGATCACTTGTTCCTGCGGTAACTCGTCTCCTAACCACTTAGGCAGTAATGCAATCACTAACAAGCCCATGCGGATACATATAGCACTTATAAAATTAATGCAGTAATCTTCAAATGTTCGGTGATTCCATAGCATCTGTCACATAGTGCCCCTAGCCACACTGTATTGTAAGTGCTTAAAAATAATAGTGGAAAATGTGTTTTATCAGGAAGCTACCAGTTGTACAGATTTACTATAATTCATTCCAAGCTATGGAATGAGGATATAGGATAAATAATGCAATAAATCAGGTAAGATCAGACCCTTGAAGCTAAAAAATTAAGCATGATACCAAAAGATTATTTGAGGGTAATACTAAATACTGTTTCATACATTCATATATAGTGAATATCTGCTTTAGCAATGGGAAATGAGTTAAAATTATACAGATGAACTAATACTTTAGATTATAATTGAGTTTTCACTACGGTCAGTTTAGTTTTCTATTTTGTGCGTTTTCTTTTTAAATACTCATTAGTTAGGGAAATTAGAGAACAGAAAGAAGCAGGTAAGATGCTGTGTTTTTCTTCCACTCCCCTAAGTACTTTAGACCTTCTCATGTCAGTGCTTTTCCTCTGGAATTATGTAGCAGCATCCATCCTCAGCTCAATAACCATCCATCTCTCTGCAGTTTTGCCATTCTTACCTTGCATGGCTCTAGCCTGTGTGCTTTCTCACATCTCTGCCTTACAACTTAGCAGTTTTCTCAGAAATCTGAGGCAAGGTAGCACAGCTGGGCCATACTGGCCTTGGGCCTCAGATCACAGACAGCCAGACCCCAAGGAGGAGGGTTACTGTACTTACTGTAGAAAAACATCTTTTCAGGCCTTGATTCTCCTGTTGCTAAAAGACAAGTAAGCACAGAGCCCTAGAGCAAGTCAGGGATCTTTCTGACAGAATATTCTCCCTCAGAAAGAAATGCTGATCTAGTGCAACTGTGAAACAGTGTGTGGGAAAGAAAGTTTCAAATGAATTTTCTATTTAAATTCATTTCTTTGGAGAACTGTGTTGACGTTACTGTTTTGACATCTTCTGAATAAAAGGATCCTTTCTTAGTTATTCTGAATTTGTCAGAGTCTACAGCCTAAGAAAAAGGACAACATGTTTTGAAATTATTTGGAAGTTTCAGCTAGTCAAAAGTGTTGCTATTATTATTATTATTATTATTATTATTATTATTATTATTATTATTATTATTATTATTATTATTATTATTAAATCATTGTAATCTTAGACTCTCCTTCCTGATTTGGAGCAGAAAAGTTTTTAAAAACCCCCAAATACTTACCCAGGATAGGAAAAGTGTTTCTTAGCTCTGAAGGTAACTGATAATTAGGAACATTCTTGAACATAATACATTTTTGAAAACTAAATGAAGACATTGTATCTGGATTTTTGTCTAGTAGATGAGAAGGAGATTAAAGATAACATTTTCTGCTACCTTAAAGAGAAAGGTGGAAGATAAGGCACGTATATGCAAACTCCAGAGCTAGGAGGCTCAGAAAGAGAGGGGCCTTTCTTCTTATGATAATGGCAAGACAAAAAGCCAGCCATGGCTGTGCCTATTTTCATATTATAGCTTCATCCCAGAGCATTTTTGTCCAACATCCTGTCTTTTTATGGGTTTGAGTATTTTTTCTCTTTTTGCAAATTAAATTATGCTTTCAGACTTACTTACATAAGGAAGAAGAATAACAACACAGGGAAAACTGGGTTATCATGAGCCTGTTTGTGATACAGAGACTAAAAATTGGGAAGATAGACATGGGCAAAAAGAAGGATTAGCAGATTTCGATCTAGAATCATACCTGACATTTCCCATCTGAGGGCGTGGGAATGCCTGGGCTTGTCTGTGCTGGGCTTACCCAGCAGGGCCCGTGGCCAGAGGGGTCCAAATTGGTATTTGCAATAGGAAGTGAATTGTCTACGATGGGGCTGTTGATGTGCAGGTAAAATCACATAGCACAATGTCTAAAGCCACCATCATTTCAGGGAAAAGGCAAACCTTTTATGGTTACATGAAGATTGTGGGATCTATTTTAGATTGTGAATGAAGCCTACATAGACTACAGATGAGATCTTAGGCAGGACTGCGGTGTATGTCATGCCTGCATATAGAACTTTGCATTTACACATACTTGTTTCTTGAAAAGATACCCTGTTACTAGCTTTTCCAAATAAAGCAAAATGAATTATTTTTCCAGAGATCTTAAAAATCAACGAATTACATTTTCAGTCTCCAAAAACTGAAAAGGTACACACCTTTAGTGGAGAAATACACCAATTTTACTACCTTTAAAAGAGTTACCAACCCAGCTGCAATCTAGGCAAATTTGGAAAGTGGTCTTTAAAGCCATCCTCATATTTTTTGCAATCTATGTGCATTGAAATCTACCTACCAAGGAGTCTGCCTCTGAAGATAGAGATGAATTTATGCTAATGAAATTTACTTGTCTTATTTAAAATAAGTCTAAAGGAATTTTGATTGTTACTTAATAAGAGTATTTTCTTGGAAAGGTATGCATTAAAGGTCAAGTGCTAGAGCCTAACTGGTGAAAAAAACAGGACCATTTGTATTAACATCAAGGCAGTTTCCTACAACAGCTTTTGTGCCTTCTGCACCCTTTTTGAGCTTGGTTACTTGGAGAAGGCATTTATTCCTGGTATTAGGACATCAATATCCTCATATTCTTTCTACTTTTGGCCCCAAAACTATGCCCCAAGGAGTGATATCGTCCGGATAGTGTCAGAGAACATTGGTTAGGCTGCTTGGACCCTTTCAGAGGGCCGAGCTCATCTCAGTGGAGGGAGCTTCATGCTGAGGTTTCCCTCCCTTCTCTGTCACACAAGTCCTGAGGCTGGACACCAGCTCGTTGTTCTCTGGTAGCTTTCTGCCGGATAAAGGGATTAGATATAGTTGTGGTTTGGGTTGATGCTAACAAAGGTTAGGGTACAAAAGGAGGGCAAAGTCTGCATTTGAGTGGTGCGGGAGGAGGCCCGTGACCCTTCTTCACAGCCGGTGCCCCAATAACAGAGCTCCAGCGGACGCAAGCTGACCTGACAGGGGCAGGCAGACCTTCAGACTCCTGCCCACACATCCCTTCATCCAGTTTTGGCAGTTCATACACAGTCTGGCTTAGCTGAAGAGCCCCTTGGCCAGAAGAGGCTCTGTGTCTGGGTAGCTCAAAACCTGTGCTGGGAGGCTCAGGGTGGGTTGCGTAGCCTCTCCCAACTCAGAGGATGCCACCCATGTGTCCCACATCTTTTCCCTTGGAGAAAAACAAGACTGTCCAAACCAGGCCTGGAGTTGACCACATCAACATCCACTTACAAAGACAAAATTAGGAAATTTGCTGAGACAATTGTTCAGAAATGTTAGGAAATAGTTAGGAAATTGCTGAGACCATCTGGGATTTTTTAATTTAATATTTCCATTCCTTCTGATCAGAATGAAGGAAAGCTTTATATTGCTTTATTGTAACAGCTGTACTGTGGGATTATAGCATGCAGGTCTCTGTCTGTCTTTAATGGCTGAAACAGCAGTTTGTAAGTGTACTTTAAGGTAACAGGGGTAGATTTCTTTTGTTAAAAATTTAGCTCTGGAACACCAGTTCTTCTGTTAGATGCCCCCTTGTTGATGGTTTGTCCCCCTGTCATCACACTGGGGAAGCAGCATCCTAAAATTCTTACACTGGTTGAAAAATTTCTCTATCAGACTAGTAAAAAAGACAGTGTTTTTTCCCCCTCATCAAACTGACCTCTTTCTTCTGTATCTAAATATAGCTCCTCTTGCTTTTTTTGAGTTAAATTATGCACAATTACAGCAAAACACTATTCTGAGTTTTGTCATGCATAGTAATTTCATGATTAGTGCTTTGGATGTCTTCACTTGGGTATTTACAAGTTGATTAAATGCCGTGGTTACCTACTTGGACAGCAGTTGTTACCAAGTTGCAGCATTTTGGAGGGAGAGGAGGGGTTCTTGTTTCTTTCTCAGAATCTCACAGTGCTGTAGAAAAGGTACGAATATGGGAACCTTGGAATGCAGCGACGAACCAGTGCAGGCAGCTGCTTTTCTTCTCAGCTGTGCTGCTCTAGTGCAGCATTTCCCTGCTCGGGGCCTGAGCCCCCCTGCTCCGCAGTGCCAGGGCTGTAGCTGTGCCGGGCAATGCCACTGCTCAGAGGTGTCCGTAGCTTGTGGTAGTCAGGGGTTGGAAGGGAAGAGTGGGCATGATGCAGTGAAGGGGCAGTGCCGGTGCTCCCCCTCCATCTCCCACGGTGGTGGGAGCTCGGGGATTTCCATCTCTTCCTTTCGTGCCACCGCATGGGCAGGTCTGTGTCCATGCTGCGGGCACAAGCATTTAAAAGATCAGTCTGCCAGCAGTTATGTGTTCTCTTCTATGAAAGTGCCAGTTCAGTTATCTGTCCCTAACTATAAGAAATCCAGGAGTGGAAGCCTGCTTTAAGAAATTTCACCCCCTAATGCCTCAGCCCTCCTACCTACCAGCCCCATCAGTGCCACACATTTATTTTCTTAGGAAGCTAGAAAGTGTCTCTCCTTCCCACAGAAATGCGTAATCACTGCTGTTTAAATGAGAAAATACATTAGAAATAACAGTCTCAGATTTGTGAGGGTTTTATCTTGCTGCCCTGGGTTTTAAGTTGGGTGGCATATTGGGCTCATCTGAGACTGTGTGTTTCCACCGTCTTTTCAAAGACAAATAGCATTGTAAGACTCTGTTTCTTGTTTTGTTTGTTGGCTTGGGGTTTTTTTGTTGTTTCTTAGTCTTTCAGTAGAATAGATGTCCCTTCCACTATTTATGCAGCCCAGCATCAATATTCTATACATTATTACAGTTATGTATAGTTACTATCGCTGAAGACAGTTCTCAAAGTGTTACTACTCCCCTTGCTGGTGTGTTGTAGTCATGGCACTTAGATATTTACCTGGCTTTCCAGTGGTAAACTTATTGCTACTTGAATTCATGAGGATGATTTTATGGAGAGACAGAGCAAAATTTGAGAGTATAGGTTTTTGTCTCCTTTCTCATATCATGTAACTGTTAAATGAATAGAATGACTTTCATCTGTCTTTTTGATTCACGCAGGCATGGACTGTGGACCTTGGATGTGTGTGGACTTGTCAGAGTATTTTATTTGCGGTGGGAGCTACTTAAACAATTATAACTATTTTAGCTGGTTTGTTTTTCAGAACAATTTATTCTACCAAATTAAAAATCAAAAAGGCTTGTAGACATTTTGGTAAATATTGCTGTATTAAGGGATAATAATAATAATAAATTTTTCAAAACTTACAAGTTGGAATTGTTTATCACAGTAACTGTGGGGTTTTTTTCTGGCCCCACATGACTGATGAGATCAAGTCCACTTTCAGTTAAAATCAGTTCTTCATCATGTAAATAGAAAAGTGTCTACAGCTCTTTTGCCTCACTGTACAAATCATGAAAATATTAATTTACAGGGAAGAGATAATAAAGAAGCTAGACCAAGTTTGTAGGGAAATTGGGATCTTCACAAGGAACTTGCTGGGTTTTTACTTCCTTTTTTTATACCTTGACAAAAGGTAATGGAAACAATGCAGAGCTGTGTTTCAGGAATTTATCAGCTGCAGCCCAGAGTAATGGTCTCCTCCTGCATCTGGTGTTGCGCTGGAATGGCTTTGACATTATTTTATATAAGCAGGACGTAATTTAGTTGCTTGTTTGCCCAACGATAATGGGCTGCATGGGGCCAGACAGAAAATCTGCTGGGTACAGTTATCTGGTCTACAGAACGTAACCAAAAGCAGATTTCTAGGGAAGAATGCAGGAATAAAGCAAAAATTTGTGGTCCCTTCCCGCAGGGCTCTCCCAATTCCACTTAGGTACTCCTAAATGAGATTTCAGAATAACTTGAAAAATATATATATAAATTTTTATCCTTGTTCTTTGGAGGGCCCAGCATGGAGGAAAGTTAATGGTGTTCTTGGGAATGACACTGAAATGTAGCAAAGCTTTGGAAAAGGTGCAGGCAGCTCTGCCTACAAAGTGTTGGTGCCCTGGGCAGAGATATAGCATATACAGTGAGACGAGACTTATGGGCATTATGGGGTCTAGTTAGTCTCGCAGGCTGTGCCTGTCTCATATGGGGTCTTCTATACCTTGGTGTGATTTTTCTCATTTAAGCGGGTGGGTCTGCGTCTGAGGACAGCAGCGTGGAGCCCCAGAGAGCCACTAAACCACACCAAGAATAAGGAAACGCTCTCTGTTCGCGCTCATCTCTGTGAACAAATTCAAATTAAATGAAATGTCGAGTAACGGCAGAGCTACGTCAGAGCTTGTGCTGTGCGCACATTCTGGCTTGTGAATATTGAGTCTGAGATGTAGAATCTAAATCTCAACCGTTAATTTTCATGGTAGTAAACCAACCCATTTCGTTTGGGGTGCTTTCTCTCCTTTTGTATAGATTGTCCAGATGAGGTGTCCTGACCACATAGGGGCTGTGGAGGTGCTTGGCAGGGAGCTTTTGTGGTTAAAGCGGGCGAACAAGCGAAGGGGGACTGTCACCCCCATCTTGATATCTGTCACCCTGCTACAATATCCTGCGGGATACACTGCTTTTACTCTGCTTTTTGCTATAAGCGGTGGATTTTCCTGTGAGGACCTGACCTGAAGTCCATCTATGGGAGAGTCTGTTCCTTATGCCTATTTAAGAGCACTTCTATTTAAGGAACAACATTTTCAAGGTATACAGCTAAAATATAAGTTGAGAGTTTTGTTTTTAATTGTTTTTCTGCTTGGCTTTGTATGACATACTGGAAAAATTATTTAAGAGATCTGTCTGAAAAGGTTTCTGTTTGAGTGGGCTACATTGCTTCTTTTTAAAAACAAAAAACATAACAGAACTTTTTTTAATTAAATCCCCTGAGGCTAAGTGTGGCTAGTTGAAGGCACTACGGGATTGTAATCCAGAAACACAGAACTAATTTCCTTGTTTTACTTTTAAATTAGGTTTTTTTTTCTGTTAACTAAAATTGAAATGTTTCAATTATGAATAATGCCAGGAAGAACTAGCACACTTGAGTGGGTTTAATGAATTGCGTGTGTTCTTGCAGCTTTGTGAATGTGTGTGCAGCGGTGGAGTTTCTGAGACCTGTCACTTAATATATACTGAAATGCATGTTTTATTTATGATGTATTAATTTTAACTATCCTAGATTTTTTGTTTTATGAGCAGGGTTTCTGTAGAGCCTTAAGATCATTTTAATATGTTCAGAATAAATTTCCACAGACACTGAACTGCAGAGCTTTATGCCTCATGAAAGAGTAAGAGTAGCATGTTTCTTGTCTACATTTATTAGCCTTAAGAAGGCACTGGATTTTTCTGTAACTATTGAGAAAATACTGATGGGTGGTTTATTCCTTCCCATGGGTAGATAGTTAGTCTGTATTTACAGTCCTTGGTATTATATATCGATTCTCACCAATATTAGATAATGTTGAATATGAACAGAGAGACAGCAAAGTAAGCACTCTGCTACAAGTTGAGAACAGGTAGTAACAATAAAACTGTACCTTTTTTCACAGTAATTTGAAAGGTGACATTTCAATTTAGAGCATCTTAGTATTGGTGTTTATTGTTTTTAAGAAAGCAAAATTTCTGTAGGAGATTTGAAGTTACTTTTTGTTCTCTGCATTTGAAAAATTTCTCTCTTTTGTCTTTTTTGTTTTATGAGTATTCTTCATCATCTGTAAGAAATTGCTTACTGAAAAGATGTATTTTAAGCCTTCAATTTAATGTTCCAGTGGAGTATAGGAGCACTTTTGACTAAACCACCAGTTTTACAGTAACGTGCGAGCACACAGGGGAACTGCTTTTCTAGCTAACATCATTGATTCTAATAGTTCACAGACAGTGAGTGCAGCAAAGAAAATTAATGTGGTAAGGTTATTACTTCATTAGAAAAACTGTAAAATATAATTCATGCTCATTAAGTGTGGAGACAAAAAAAAATATGCTTTCACCGAAGCGACATCATTTAAAAAAAAAAAAAAAAGAAAAGCAGACAACAGTATTGCTTAAATTAGTCCTTGTTGGTCTTTTAGAAAATGACCCAGAGCTGTTTTACAAACTGAAGTGTAATTGTCAGAGATTCTCTTAAAAAGCTAAAGATAACATTTGAAAAAAAAAATGGGAGAACTGTTTACAGAAGAGCAATGAATAGTTTTGAAGTGACATCCACAGATCTGATCACAGATATGCAGTGTATATATATGCACACACAGAGAATTTTCTTCTCTATTAGGAATAGTTGGTGAATCTTCAGCTTTCTCCTTAATGACTAGCAGCATAAAGACAAGACATTGGTATCTTTTCTGGGATTTCTCTAATTTGATAAAAAAACAAAAAAAAAACCAAAAAAACTCACAAGAATTTTTGCTTTTGGAGGTGTTTTTGTTTTCTAAGAGCTCATTTGTAAATCAAGCCTCCCTAAGTACATGTTTTCCACTTACATCTGTGGAGAAGATAACTGAGCAGATGAAGCCATTTAGACATCTTTGCTCCATCATGTGGCTGGACTGTTCTGGGGAAGGAATGAGAGATTGGAGGTGGGCTTCAGTATGGGGTGGGGGATTTGTAGCAAGAGGCAAGGATTGCAGGGCTGTCATAGAGTTAATTCTCTCTTCTATTTTTGCAGCATCACCACTCAGTGGCAGACAGCTCAGAAGCAACAGAAGTGTATCAGTTCATTGGATGTTGTATTATTTAAACGATCCACCACAAAGCTGACTACGCATTTCTCTTAAGTTACAGGAATATTCACATTGACTTTGATGCTACCAATGCAGGAAAAGACCGAAGCATTTGGAGTCATGCTTCAATAAATAAGGCTGATTTTAGAATAGCACAGTGATTTTTTTTTTTTTTTTGACAGTTTGGTTGGCTGTTTTTCTTTGTTTTCTTTAAACAAACAAACAAAAAAAGATGTTTGAGATACTGAGAAACAGAACTGTGTAAGGGCTGGAAGTTGCTGTGAAAGTTATTTGGAGTTGGACTTTGTCACTAGAGGGCACTTAGTCACACAAAATTAGCCATGTTTGGGTTGGGGTTTTTTTATAAAAGCTTCTTTCCTTGAAATACCTTTTAAAAAATATCTGTTGGGGTTTTTTTATTATTATTATTGATTCAAGATTATGCATGTATAGCCATAAATATCTGCAAACACAGAAGAGTTCTAGGGCAGTGATCTTCAGTGAAACATTTCCTCTGGGATAGGGGATAAAGAGGGAAGGCTAAAGAGAGACTACAGTGTACAGGATTTAGCACAAAAACCATCCAGGTTAAAATTACACAAAAAGGCTGCTCAATTAGTATTAATTTAATTAATAAAACCTGCAGTGGAACAAATTATCATATTTAGCAGTGGGGGGGAATAAACACAAATGCACATCTATTTCTTGAGTATCAAAATCTCTCTGCTGTAATTTTACAAATGCAAAAACTCCTGTTGTTAAACAAAAACAGAGCCCTCATTTACATATACCAATCATGAAGCACCTGAGATCCCAAGTGGAGTGCACATTTGTGGACGGGTTTAAAGTACTTGTTACTTCATTTTGTAAAATCTAGATTCATTATGCTATGGTGGTTTGCTTTGCCAGACCCCACTGTACCTCAGTGACCTTCTGATGGGATGCTTAAGGTTCACTGTCAGCCTGGCCACACATGGGCATATGGGCAGCTCCCAGTACACCTGCAAAGTTGTCTTTGTGTTGAGAAATAATGCATTTTACTTACTGGCTGCACGGCTGTGAGAATTTGCCACGGGACCTCTTTTCTCCGTACCCCTCTGATGGATAAACAATCGCAGTGGGCTGGAGAGTGAACCAAGGGGTGTCCCAAGCAGGTGGGGTTTGCTGTATTTTTATTTTTTTTTTTTAATGGCTGTTACTGCCAATCACAGAGGGTAAAGAAGGCACTTGGGGACCATGCCTGCCAGGCCAGATTAATGCTGAGGCATGCAGAATGCAAGTATTAGTTTACACATACTTTTCAAGCATGGCATGCAGTCGTAGCATGTCTGTTTGTCAGTGTTGTCCTCAATTTCTGATCCAAGCTTGCCATAGAAGGCCTTGGTCCAGTGTTACTTGGGGTTTTTTTAGCTTTCTGGGCAGTCTGACAGGTTAGTTATCAAATTAATCAGCTGTAGTGAGAGAGTGGAGCCAGGAGTGAATATTCCAGGTGTGAACCTGAACGAGTCTGGGAATGGGAAGGGATGGTAACTGCCACACCACTGGTGACAGACCTTGGAGAGAAGAAGCAGTATTGACAAGGACCTAACATGCTGGAAGCATATGGGACTGTTTTTTGTTTTTTAACCTGAATTGCCTCAGATTAAGTCTTTGCCGAAAGCATATTGAAACTTGGAAATTTAAACAGTTTTGAAAACAGGTTCAAACAGCTACAAATCTAAATGGGCATTTATCTTTCCCTGTATCTCCTGCCTCACATGGCAGGAATGCTACTGTGGCACGTTTTGGAAGACCTAGGGGTGGGATAAAAAAATTGTAACAGCTTGCCATGATTTCCTGTATCTTTTCATGATTAATGGACATAAATACCCACAGCTACAGCACTGCCTTTGCATTCATGGACTTGAGGTCAGGTCTGGCTCACTGAGTGCCCCTTGCATGGCTTTTGTCCCTCCACAAATGGACATGGCGATATTTTCTATTCTGTAGGTCAGAGGGAAGCAGCATTAAAATCCAGATGTTAGTGCATAAGTATACCCTCTAACAAAAAAATAAGAGACTAGATTTCCTGGTGATTCTCTGTAACCAAGGAATTTCAAACAGTTCTCTTGGGCAGAACTGAGGATTTAAAATGCGAGTCAGACATGATAACTGTGGATTATAGCAGCATTGCTTAGGCGGAATTACAGGTCAAGACTATTGAGACAAACATTTTCTGGGTCTCCATTCACTAAATTGGGGAATTCATCACAAGCTTTGTCCTTTATGGTGCAGGCTTGCTTGCACAGGCATCAAGATCTGCCATTCTGTAGTATGTGCCAGGTGCTCAGATGGCCTGTCAAAGTGTTTCACTGCACGGATCATATTGCAGGACAAAGATTTACGAGCTTAAATTCTTTTTTCTCTGTCTGTCATGATGAACTTCACTGCAGTGTGGCTCCCGTCACGTTTCCTGGAAAGGTAAGGTGGACATCTGAATTCACAGTCTCACTGAATGTTGTTAAGGGAAATTTAAAATTAGGTTTTAGGAAAACAGGATAAAATTATGCAAGAAGTAAGTATCTGCACATTTCGTAGTGGCATTCCCTCATGTAGCTTGCAACCTAGAAGGGAATAACACTTCTTACTCTTGTAATCAAAAGTAAATAGATTAGAAATCAGTTGTAATCAGAATGGTTTTGCCCAGCTGGTCTATTGGAAAAAATGGAAAGTGTTTTCTCTGTGGTTTTGCTGCTTAGGCATTTTAAGTGAAGCAGATAGAGGGCAGTAGGTGCTAACATTCGGGATATCTTCTCCATTGTACCAGACCAGTACATTTGTGCTGGGCAAATCACTTGGCTGGTCTTCAGCCGTGATTGTAGGTAATCTGATTTTACATTGAAATAGACTGGAAGCACTCACACAGTCTGTTAACGCAACTGAGCAGTTGGAGTTGTAACATCTTAGACTGCTAAAAGTGGGCCTCCTGGTAGGATTTAAGAATCAGCAATGAAAATAGTGCAGATATTGACTTGGGGGTTCTCCATGCAGGTGAACTTTAAAGCTGACAGCTGATTTTGCCTAACACAACTGAGATATTTAGTGTCTTCTGCAGATTTTGGTTTTCACTTTTAAAGTAAATGAAGTGTGAAGCATTATTTGCCATGAAGACACATCTCTAGAAGAAGAGATTCATTTCCACCTCTAGAGGAGCAAAAACATAGGAGGACTACTATATGAACAAAGCGTAATTAACATATGACTGTATTTAATCAATGCTGTATAATTAGAAATAGTGCTTAAGAGTTCCCTTTAATGGCTGTTGGGCTATCTGTATTCTTTAAATTAATATGTGCTCTATGAACAAAAACCCAACACAACTCAGCTCTCAGAAAGGCTCACTTGTTTTTCTCTTGTGACTTCTGTGGAGTCCCAAGGGAACAAAACCAGAAAACGAGCAAATTGACAGATGGTAAAAAATCCCTCCTAGTCACTTTGCATTTCTAGCCTGTGGCATGGAAGAATGGTCTGGTGGTAGCATGTGGCTTAGGATACTGTAGGTCGATCACTTGCTCTCGGGACACTTTTATAGGTAACTTTGGAAGTCACTGAGGTCATGGTGTTTATTTATTTTTCATTGCACACAGAGCCTAATGCTTTTAATATTCAGTAAGTCTGTTCTTCCTTTTCCCTGGAAATCTAAGCACTGCAGTCTCCTGCGGTTGGAGGTGTGTGTATCAGCTCAATAGGAAAGGTCAGCAGCATCCTGTATGGCACGCTGGTAGGTAGGGCATCCCCCACCCGAGCAAGAGGACATCACTGTGCCCCTTCTGCAAAGGAGGGAAACATGCCCTCCTGTATTTAAGGTGTCCCACACGTGCTCTAACAACAAAATTGTAGAATCAAAACTGAGCATTACTCTGAGACCTCCCTCTAGCGTGGTCCCTGGAAGCACAACCAGCAAAGGGGAAACATTTCATTTGTGACACCTGGAAGAGCTTAGGTGTAAGCAGGCTGCTTCACTGCTGAGCACTGCCAGGATTTAGGGGTCCTTGGCATGACCAGAAGACAGCTTTTACATGTGCAAAGAATCTGTGGAGAACAGCACAGTAAACACTTCGTGTGCCTGGGGGTCAAGAACTGAGAATGATGTCACCGGGTTTCTGATGTACCCCCGCTGCTCAGAGCAGTGCGAGACAAAGAGCAGAGCTTCACCCCTCCCTCGCCTGCCTGCCACCCGCGGGCCACGTCAGTAAGCCGTGGTGGGTGTACGTATTGAGGGTGCCCAACATAACAGCAGCAATACTGGATGAGGCCAGAGCTCTGTCTTGCTCAGTATCCTAGCAGCAAAGTGAAACCCCCTCACCTGACTTTCCCAAACTCCAGCAGTTTGTGTTTCAGGGACTTCCTGTGCCAGAGGTGGTTTCTGTTTGCTTATCAACCTCCAAAGGATTTTCCGTCTCTCAGCTTGTTCAGTTGTCCCCTGAATCCATGTAAAGTTTTAGCAGCCTTAGCATCCCCTGGTGAAGAGTTCCCGAGTTTCCTTTCCCGGTTGCGTGGAGAGCTGCTTCCTCATGTTTGTTTTGAACCTGCCATCTGCCTGCTTCATCTGATGCCCCCAGCCTTGTGTTAGAAGAAGCAGCAAACAGTCAGTTATGATTCACCCCTTCCATGTCACTTATAATTTTCCAGATCTCTCTTGTATCTCCTCTGGATCATTCTTTTGCCAGGTTTCATAGCTGTTGCACCTTGTAAGCCAGTCTGTACTTTCAGTCCACCACCTTACACTCTTTTGTTCTTCTCCAGTTCTGTACATGAGTGGAAGGATCAGAATTGCATATAATATTTAAGATGCAAGTGTGTGTATATACAGAAATACAATGTTTTCTTTTTGGTTTTGTTTGTTTGTTTGGGTTTTTTGTTTTGTTTTGCTTTCTTAGTCTTCAGTTTGCTTTCTCTAACTTGTGAGCATGGGGATGATGTTTACGCAGAAGTTTTACCACCCCAGGATCTCATTCCTGAGTATCAATGTGTTCAGAACTCAGTTCAGAGTCCACCACTTTTGAGTTTTAATTTAAAGTTTTCCCCTAAAAGTTTCCTAGCATCACTTTGCATAAATTGCACTTCATGTCAATTCACTCTCATAAAAAGTTCTTTAGCCTCCCTCATTTCTACCCCAAATAACTTAATATCATCAGCAAACAGTCATCTCCCTGTTTGGTCCCCTTCTTGGGCGATTTTAAGAATATGTTGAAGAGCATGGGTGTCCTCAGCAGGAGTCCACTGGTGACTTTCTTCTACCATGAGAACTGACTATTCTCTCTCATATTCCTATGCTCTGTTTCCTATCTTTTAAACATTTGCATTTCTAAATTTGTGAAAAGACGTTCTCTCCAATTCTGTGCCTGTTAGGTCTCCTTAAGAAATCTTGTGAGAGAGATGTTATCAAATACTTTCTGGAAAGCCAAATAGACAGTGTATCTGAGTATTAAAAAAAAAAAAAAAAAAAAAAAAGTCCCATACAACACAACTCCTGGAGGAAAATAACAGGCAGTCAAGAGTCTTCTTGTTGTTGCTCATCTGAACTACTCAGTCACTTGTGACGAGTCATGGTATTCTGGTGCCTATGGTCCAGCAGCACCTGGGCAGAGGAGGGCTCTCGGGGTGTGCATTTACAGTTTATGCTGATCCACATGTGAGCTTCCCCAGAAGGGGACTTCTCCTTGTTCCCAGACGTGTGTCAGCTAATGTGGCTGATCTGAGCTGATACAGCCCGTTAAGCGAGCTGAGAATTTTTAGCCGAATCAGGACTGTGATGTGTCTTGAGGCCGCGATGCAGCTGCGCTGGTGCTGGCGCAGGGGAGGCGGAAGGGCACGCTGCTGCAGCTGCACCACGAGCTGGGCTGCCCCTTCGTGCCAGGCACTGAGCAGCTTAAGCCAGTTGTGAAACCAAACCCTAAGCAAAGGTGTGTGTCTAGCGTGTCTAAAGTGGTATTTTTAGCTAAGATTATTCGGGTGTTGAGTATGAGTAGGTGGTTGCATGATCCCTTTTGTTTTCCCGCAAAGAAATAGGAATCCACATTGCATTAATAGAGTTGGTCTATTCTTTTCTCAGAAATGAGAATTAAAATTTGAGTGATTTCTCGATGACTGACTTTCTTTGTGTCTGTGTGGCTTTCTCCTCTGATAAATAAGCCTAGATGTCATTATTCCAGTAGGTTCATTACTATGTTTAGCTTAGGTTTGGTTCTATACAGTAACAATCAGCGGTGTTTCCATTTTTTTCTGTGATCCTGGGAGCTAGTTATATCTAATCCGAATGACAGAAAGTATTGTTGAAAGTAAGGACATTACTGATATGTTTGTATGAACAGAAGAAATGTGAAACTCTGAGCTGTTTGCAGCTCTGCTATTCAAGAGTGTCTGGCTGTACATCTAATTAACTATCCATTTAAAAATGCTGGCCACTCCTTTCATTCCCTGCCAGCAACATCAAGATGTAAAATTAGTTTTTCTTAAGATTTGCTTCTCATATGCTTGCAATAATTGGACCTAGCCTCTATTTTGTAAACAATCCGAAGTACACAAATCACTTTAATTACAGCAATAGGTCAGTATGTTAGTGATGCCCAAAAGTGTGGGGGGAGTAGATGCTCAATTATCACATTTTTTTTTTTTAGATCCCTCAGAAGGCAGGAAATCCAGTCCCGTCAAACTGGATTTTTTACTCTTCACTAATTAAGTAATACCTATTGGTGTGGCTTTAATCCAAAATACTTTCTAATCTGAAGAGAATTTTTCCACATTTCCTTTGTATTTTTTTTCACATTCTTTAATTAGATTACATATAAAGAATTATGTCCATTATAAATAAATACTAATAATAAGCGAAATAGAAATATGTGTTTTCCCCTTAATCTGTGGAAATATGTCAAGACCTTGCCCCGACTGCTAGCAAGAAGACAGAAACAAGTTTTGTTGATAATCAGATACAATATTGACTGTGTTTTCCTGTCAGAAGAAGAGAGAAATGTCTCATCCTGAGTACTCAACTCAGGAGAAATTAGTAATTTACATGTGAATAAAGGCACCATATTATGACTATGTCACTTAGTACTTGCTGAAGCTAACTTGGTCGGTAATGCATATGCTGATTCACGTCAAGCACTCAGGATTATCTTTTAATGCCTGAAAAATAATACAGTTCACTGAGGAGGAATAAACAAGGTGGGTTTTCTTCAGTTGTAAAAAAATATTTTGAGTCACTTAGTGCTAGGGACTTTTCTCAGAATTCTTTTTTCACCTTTGCAGAAGACACCCTAATCTTACCCTCAGTTTGGGATATTGTCATCACTACCAGTATTAGTACACACCCATGGTTTGCAAACTGGGACTGGGTAGACTTGTCTCTTAAGTCAGCCTGCCAGTCATGAGCATGGATGCAATTTCAGCTGTAAATTTTACCTCCCTTTGCTGTGCATGGCAAGGCACATCCTACGGGAAGATTATTTAGCTTGTCTGGCAGCTGCTGTATAAATAGTAGTTGTGTGCTATATGGTCACGTTCTTCTCATAGGTCTCCATAAACCTGCACCTGCACGTTTTATGGATGCAAATTGTACCTATGTACCAGCTTTTGATATGTACATACGCCCCTTTGCAAGCAGCAGCAGTATATGAAATGAAAATGTGCACACAGAAAATGCTTGTGTGTACAAAACCTGCAGGTGTGGTTTTAAAGTGGATTTGACAATTTACCCTCTGTGCCTGAAAAAGGTGTGCTCTACCTGAGAACATCTACTTTAGACTCTGCCCAAGTAATCAAATTGATACAGTGCAACATTTATACTTTTGGCGTTGGGGTACTTTGCAATTTCTGGGTACTGGGTACCACATTACTGCTGTTATTTTCAGTCTCTGTTTAATTAAAAGGAAACTTGTAACCATGTTTTCAGTGACATATGTGAGTTCAGTTCACATCATGATTTCTCCAGCTGAACTTGCTTCATCACCCCTGCTGCTTTCCACTTTTGAGCACTGCCAATATCCAAGTTGGCGTAGCAAGAATGGCACGCAGAGGGAGGCACAACGGGCATTTCAAAAGTAAGCAAAAGGCTCCTGCCAAAGCAGAGTACGGTGCTGCTTGTGAGGCTTGGAGCATCAGAGTGTTTCACCTGCAGGAAAGGAGTCGATTGTAATTAGCCACAGTATGTGCAATGTACACTCAGTTGCTACTCGGCTAGCCAAAGTTAGTGGTGGGGCAGATTACAGGCTTGAGCTGCAGGTTTGGCTTTAAAGATATTAAGCATACCAGAATTTTTTTTTTTTTTTTTTGCAAAACCTTAAATGTGTTCTCATATAGTGGTGGTAAATCGTTTACAGACTGGCCTTCAGCATTGGTTTTGGGTTTTTGAGGAAGTGGTCTCATAAGATCTCAATTAAAAAATTCCTGTCAGTTCTCTCTTACACAAATTTTCATTTATTTCTACCCATAAATTATTGTATCTTTTTTTTTTTCTTCCTAATCAACTAACTCATCAATATGGAGGATAGAGTTTGAATTTTCTGATATTCAAAGAACTGTTTCAGAGAATATGACTGAAATGTTTTTTATATGTCTATTGAAATTTTCTTGTTGAGAGCTCCTTAAAATATCACTCACTTGGCACTGTTTTGAAAAAAACAAAAACAAAAAACCTAAACAGTACTAAAGTTGTGTATGCAGAAAGTCAGGTATAGATATTTAATAGGACTATAATGTGTCTTTACCTGACAACCTCATTTCTTTAAAACACTAAAAACTGAGCATGCATAATCTTTTCTTAGAATGGGGAAACAGAAGAGGTTTTACGGTACTCTAGACATCAAAAATTGACTCAAATTGCAGTAAGCAAATAAGTAGCCTTATTTGGTAATAAAACCTCCTTTGGTAATGTTTCAGTAACATAGTCATCAATGACAAATGTAAAAACTGTGTATTCTCTAATAATTCACATTCATATATTGGAAATTGACCACTTATATTAAACACTCCTGTCAAACTATCCAGATCCATTTGAGATCTGAATCTGTAGCAGTGGTTGAGCTTCCCACCCTCCTTCTCTCTCCCCAATTTCTTTCAAGTAGCACAAACCTGAACCCTTGTGCATCTTGGATTCATATTATATTCTTAGTCATGGATGACCTTTTACAAATGGCTTCCAATAACTACAGCTGAATTCAAGCACAAGAGTTGGTTGCAAAAGGTCATACTCTAGTTATACAAAGCGTAGATAAATTTGTACTCCCTGCAGCAAGTGATTGCTGTAGGTTTTTGGTTTGTATCTGGCCAGTCTTAATTCAGAGCCATGCATTATGAAAGGTTATGTCCTAGCTTTGTTTCTCTTTGCCTTCTCCTCCTAGTTTTCTTTCACTAATAATTTATCCTATTTAGAGATATTTTTGTTTTCCAGGTGTTAAGGTTCTATTTCAAAGGGGTCTGATTTCACCTTCTCCTTTTCCCCTCTGTTCTTTACTAATGGATTAATGGCAGATTCTCCTGCCTGCAACCTTCCTTGTAAACATGAGTAGTGTCTTTCTCTAAGTGTCACATTCTCATTGGAGAATATTTTACTTACAAATGGAATAATTTCAGAGAAGTTATTTGAGGCCAGTGTGCTAAGAGCATGCCTTAAAGTGGCACATTTAGACCTTAAACAAAGAAACATGGCAGATTCAAACAAGTACAGTTTATTTATGTAGGCATAACTCAGAATGAGTAGTAAATTGAAAGAATATTTGCTCTCATCACTACTGGTCACTTCCTGGCCTTATGTTGTATAGACAATTCATCTCCTTTTTATTTCTGAAACACAGAAACTGTAGAGTAAGGCTTCCCATGGAGTCTTTGCTGTGGGACTCTACTTTGTAATTCGTGCCAAGAAGTTGGCTTTTTCCACCCCTGTTTGGGCTTGCTGTGTGCTCATCTTGCACACACCACTGCTTCTGATTCACACCAGAGAAGCTTTATAGCTCAGCTGCTTGTGGTGCAGTTGTCCTAGCAGGTAAGTCAAAATGTGCTCTGTGGGCATAACCCTGTAGGAGCTTGTGTGCTGCTTCCCATTGGTACTGGCGCCTTCATCTTCACAGGCCATTTCCAGGGTATTCTAATAAAGATTATATGGGGATAGTGTGCTTCAGAGCTGGATATCAACTCATCTTTGCCACAAGTGAAAAAGCAACAGCTGACCTTCTTTAGGATATGCCGGATTGGATGGTCATGACTCCATGTGGCTTTGCCTCAACATGGTTAATCTGACTGCAAATTTTAACTACAGTCACATTCCTCGTCTGGGTGGGGGCAACCATATGTTCTTAATATGGACAGAAACCAAGCAGGAACCATAACCAAAGCCAAACTACTGCAGTGTTTCAGCCCTACTGAGTGCAATGCAAAGCTTCAGCTGCCTAAGACTATAACAGGGTATATTAAACAGATAGCTGTATGTCCATGGCTTTATTTCTGTGTGAGGTCTGAGTATGTAGATTCAAGCTCTAGTTGCTCTCCATGGTCTTTTCCATCATAACAGCTCTTACTGTTCTATTCTTAGAGTGAATGCCAGATAGTTTTCCTTCATCAGAAAAAAAATCAGGGTCAACCATCCCTCATATAACACATACTAAAAACCTTGATATAGAAAACTGCAATGGATCAGCTATGGGTGGAAACAGCTTCTTTTGTGTCAAAGTCCAGAAATCTATGTTGTAGAAGATAACTACATAAGCAATTGAGCTCAACACTGGAGTGTAGTCAAAAAGGCATTTTAACCGATTATGTGGCCAATCCTCTAGACGATCATAACATTAAGCACCATAAAGCACCATACATAACTATCAACATGAAAGTGGAGGCTGGTGGTCCATGTGATTTCAAATTAAAAAGCAGTGGCCCTTGCAGTGCAGGAACTAAGGCAGTTTCTACCTTAGGATTTGGATCACATTGTGATAGAGTTTGAGAAACTGCAACTGCTAAGCCATAATTAACTGATCTTTGCTTGCCTAATTGCCAATGAGTAGGAATCAACAATTTGCTCCATTCAGTTCCTTAAGAGAGCAGGAATCTGAAAAAGTCGTGAAGCAGTTGGATAAAAGGAAAAAGCATTTCAAAGCAGTTGCATAGTGAACAGTAAAACAAAATTGAAACAAACTATTCTTGTTGTTAGATACAGGATGAATGCCAAATAGGCATTGAAAATACACACGATGTTCAACTGGAAACCATCCAAACCATGATATCAATACTGTGTTGATGTTAAAACTAAATACGCTGTCTGGCATGTGTCCATTATCTCAAATCTTCCGTCCTTAAAGGAAAAAAGTGACAAATTTTTACTTTCCCTTTTCCCAGATATATAAAGCACAACCTTCTAGAAGAAAACTGGCAAACAAACCTGCCTACTAATTCTGTTAGTGGACATCCTGGCAATTCTATCTCATTTGAAAATATTTATCAATGCTTATGAGTCAGAGGGCAGGTAAAATTTCAAATTTTCAATTAACTGAAATTCTAACATCTGCTTGCCATAAGTACAGTTAACACAATGTTAGTCAATGTAGTATTTGGTCCAGGAATGGACCTCCTTTTTGCACACAACAGAATTAATGAATGAGGGTCCTCAGTCCTATTAAGACTAATGTTTCTTTGTCAGTCCATTTTTTTTTTTTCCTTTGGGGTTTCTTCCTGGTATGACTTTGTTAGGTGGAAACTGAATGGTGTATGTTAATCAACACAAGACATTTGGCTACTTGAGCTTTCGTAAATGTGTAGTTTCCCAGGGTCCTTTGAACCTCCCAGGGAACAGTTCTGCATCCTTATTAGAGACTGACAATTAAAGGTCTGTTTTCATATCAAAAGTAATCACGAAAAATTAGCTAGGGAGACTTTGGAATGCTGTGAGAGTTTCAGTGTTTTGAGATGGCCAACTTTCCTTCATTTGCTTCAATCAGTATCAACTTGGGTTTCTTTTTATGTTTCCTACTGCCAGGGCAACTTATGAGTTGGCGTTGTGACAGCTGAGAAGGATTATGCAATACCGTGAAGATGTGATTAATACATTTTAGGCCACCGTAATCATATTCAGTTGCATAATTATCGCAGAGGTGCAAAAGTAGGCTAAACTAGGTTTTTAAAGCAATGCTATAAATGAGCAGTTTCAGTTTTCTGAATTCCTTGTTAGAAGCAGGAGGAAATGCTGTGCACATCTGCAGGAGCTGTGTGGCTTACAGATCTCTGATATTCTGTGGATAATTTATAGGAAACATATGATTCTGTCCTAAATATTTTAATCTTTGTGTGACAAGTTACAGGCTTTCACAGAAGATAATCTGTTAGTGTCACACCTTCTCTATTATAAGTCTGAAAAACAAATCTGAGTGTTTCTTCCTCAGGCTCTGGTGCCATGGGAAATTGCTGTAGAAGTTTGTCACAAGTGCTTTGGTTTCCTTTCGCTTCTCAGAATCTGCTCTGGTAGATTAGGAAACTAGTAATGAAAGTGGGATGGATCATGAATGAATAGCTTGCATATGTGTTTATTTAGATCTATAAAAATAAAGTAAAATCCAAAGCTGATAGTGTTTCTGTCACGAACTGGAAAAAAACAAAATTAAACTGATATTAGAATATCGAATTCCCTCTTCAAAACTAATTTCTTAGTAGTGCTGTTCCCACTTCCAGTTAAGTGAATATGGCTATTTCAGACTGCATATGGCAGTTTCAGAACAAGACTGAAGGTCCCCTTTGCCCCCTGGGATTCTCCCCACTTTTCTCAGTCTTCTTGGAAATCCTCAGACACTTGTGAACAGGGAGACAGACTCAGAATTTCTGTTCATCTGCTGCCTTGCTGCCATGCCACAAATATTAGTGGAATTATCTGAAGACTTAAGGAAACAAACTTTTTATTCCAAAGCCTTGATTTTATTGATGTTGATGACGGTTGCTTAAAGTATAAATTGGGATTTGATTTTGGGGAGGAAAAAAAAAAAAGAAAAAAGAAATCCTTTGTTGCTAGAACTTGTAGCGGTCATGTCACATAAACTGGCAGATCTGTGTATTTAAGGGATTTTAAACTCTAATTAAATGCAGTAGTAGTCTTTTGCATTTTGAAATGAAACATTTTTTTTCTTCTGCTACATACTTGGGAACAAACATGCTGTCAAAACCCTTAATGTATCCAACTATTTGAACATAAGAAACAGCATCAAGCTGTTATTTGTTCTGTTGGAGTGTACTCATATTTCCAATCTGAATCTTTTGTACCTGGTGATCTTAATTATATTTGAGCTGGAAGTAGTTTAATATTAAAAGGAATTACAGCAGATTATTCTGTAAACCTGCACAAATATCACGTTCCTTTGTATGGAGGTAAGCAGGACATAGTGCACATAATTTCATGTTGTTCTTTGTGTAGGTTGTGTGTGTAAGGCTGAGGAGTCAGTGTTGCAGTTCCTCATGACAGCATCAGTTATGGCATGCTTTTATGTCTTGCACTGGTCAGTTGCATTAGAAAACATACATTACGCCTCTCAGTAAAGTAATCTATCTTAAAAACAGGACAAGCAAGCAAAAAAAAATTTGAAAAACCCAACTTGCCCTGGAAACAGGAATTAGTATACTAATCAGTGTATGAAAACACAGAGAAATCTTCTAAAGAATGTTTGCTGTAATTTTTTTTTCTAAAGTGATATAGTTTGAGGTCAACCCAAGAAGGCCATTCATCTCAACCATCCATTACGTTTTTTGCAACTGGAGAGACAAAAGAAAATCACTAAAAACGAATTGGGAGAGGCCTGTTTCTCCAGTCCTGATGCAAAAACATCGCTGGAATCCAGTTGCACCACTTTAGCCTCAGTTAGAGTGGCAGGTGAGCAGACCCCCAGCAAATAAGTATTGTAGTTTGTACTGGTAAATATGTCTTTTGATTCAACTTATCAGTGAAGTGTAGCTGTCTATGATTAAGGCCTTTTGATTTCCTTGTGTTTTCAAGGCTGGTCAGATGGCACTATTGAACCCATTTAGGAACAGTTTGCCAGATGACAGGTAGAAAAAAGAAGTTTCAGGAGAAATACAGAAGAGCAAGACATTCATGTGCAGTCTGAGTTGCAGAAGATGTGTCTCTTGGACTACATTGGCTACGTGCTGAGCAGCTTCCATATACCTTTCCAGGTGGCAATACCTTTCCCAGTTAGTTCGATGTTCATGCATCCATCCATTTTGCATAAGCTGCCACCTCATTTTAGTGACTCTGGAAAAACTGTAGTAAATTTTGAATTTAGCATGTATTGGTCTACCCGTAATGAAACTTCTGGCAAGTCTCAAGAATTACCTGCACTTCGTGAGACTAATGCAGGTGTTGCCTGTGGGACTGGCTGACACGTTATGATTGTTTATGGTTCTGCTTTTCTTAGTGTCTGACTGCCTCATGTCCTTTGAATTTGGAGGTCTCTCTCTAGTGGAGCTTCTTGAATCCCTCTGGTGAATGTTGGTGGTCACCACAAGTGATCACAAGGCACCTAAACAGAAACATCCTTCTCAAAATTGAGGGTGCCATAAGTAAAACACAGATTAATGGCTAGTAATTGTAAGAGAATTCTGGAGATTTAAAAAACAAAACAAAACAAAAAAACACACACAAAACCAAAAAATTCTGACTACTTTCAATCACAAAACCTTCTACTGCCCTACTGTTATTCATCAGCTGGAAACTGAACTCCCCTTCAGTGCTGTAGATGTTGTTCATGTTTTTTCACTGTTTTGTGTAGCTTTTCTCCTAAAGCAAAAGTACAGTATACACCAGGAATTCTGCAGACTTCCCCATATAATGGTGCCAATGTATTTCCACCCTAATTTTCAGCATTTCTGTTGCTACAGATATTGGTCTCTTCTGAGCACAACTGCTGACTATGCCAAATTCATGCAGTTGTTCTGTGATGAGGACAAGGATCATCTAGCGAATAAATGGAGAACACAGTATTCAATTTACTGGTGACCTTGAATTTGATCTCTCTTCTATCCTTAACAGCCTAGTCAATCTTTGTCCTGTTTAACCCATGTCATCATTACTGGTATATCATACAGACACTTCTGCAACTGCCTTTTCCTTGATACTGCAGTAGTTAAATCACCAAAAGAAAGAACTGAGAGTGAACAAGGAAAGAACTACCATAAATTCTTCTTCACATTTTCCTTAGCAGCATCAGGAATGGCCACAAAGGTCTTTCCCAGTCTTTCTGTTCATTTTTTATATTTGTCTGAGGTAGAAGCCGCAAGTTTGATTGATAATGCAATTTGCATCTTGAGGCATCACTGGAAATACAATGGCATGAAAGGCTACTCTGGCAGAGTGCACTTTTCCCCCAGGACTGACTTTAGAAACTCATTGATGTCACTTCCTTCCTCAGTCAGCAAGTGAATTTTCACTAATTCTCAAGACCAGCTGTCCATGCTGTCAACAGAAAGTTATTAAAATTCCTTTAAAGTGAATCAAAATAGCCTAAAAACAAATGTACTGGGAAACAGGAAAGCATCAGTATTCAAAGTCCACAAACCTTTGAGCAAAATAGTGTTGATCTAACCAGAGATTTCAAACACTCTGCTTTCCTAGCAACTTGTATATCATTAGAGAATGCTAAAAACACACACTCCTTTAATCTTCTATTACCAACAATCTATTTGGTTAAAACACTAGTTACAAAAACAAATTCTATTTCTCCCAAAGATGAACTCAGTGAACAAGGGAATACATTTTGAGAAGTATCCCCTAAATGATATTGGTATTTTTTTAGCCAAAAAAGCATAATTTTTATATTTAGCAAATAAAAACACAAGCATGCAGAAAATAATTATCATAAGAGACAATCTTATAATATAGCCTGAAGTGATTATCTTTATCTGAATTATCTATAATGCTTTCACTGAGGAGTATTCTCAGGGAGGAGTAGGGAAGATCATTTTCCTTTAGTTAATAGAGTCTTTATACTGTATTTTATCACTTAAAATATTTTCACTTAATTATAAAAATCCTATTTTGTGCCACACATATCAGTATAAAAAAATTCTGTTGAAATGGAGTATCATTTCCAGTGCTGGAGGTGGCAGCCACTCGTGCTAGGCAGGCTCCCCTGACAGTTAGTAGTGATAGTGACAGGTTGCAAACAGTGCCCTAGCATTATTACTTAAAAAAAAAACCTGTGGGAACATGTAGCCTAGCTGGATAGGTAAATGTGAAATTCCTGACTTTCCCCAATATTTGTGGATGGTGTCCAGTAGGCAAAGGGATGGTAATTAATACCAGCAGCCCTTCTGACAACTAGTGCATGGGAACAGTAAATGAGGCAAAATTACTGTCCCATTTGATCTAAAAGGAAAGAATAGGTTTGAGGTGTCATTGCTGCTAGTGTGCCACACAGCTGTAGAAAATCACTGTTCTATCTAGGCTTTGATCATGTCTTCAGGAGCACGCTGAGAGGCACTGCAGAAGATGGACAGAATAAGGAAGGAAGACCATAATTCAACTTGCCATTTTGCAGATATTATCAGGATAGAATTTCCCCCTTTAGCCAACTGGTACCTAACCTCAGCCTTGACACAGGCATGTAATTTTATTTTAGGGTAATGGCAGACGCAGCTTTTCTTCTCCAGTGGTCGAATCCTGAGCTGGATGTTACCAGTCTCTCAAGCATGTACATCTCACAACATTAAGATGCACGTATTTGAAATTTGTTGTCTTCACTTAGAATGTTGTAATTTATTGTGTGGCTCCAGGTTAGTGAGATTGGCTACCTACCTCAGCCTTTTTTTTATCACATCTTGATTAAGAGGGGCTTGTGTTTCTTTTACTTTAGGTGAATTTCCATTTTAAAGTTTCAAGTCATTTCTACCTGTTAAATTCTGTCTCTTAACTATAAAGTTTGATTTTTTTTTTTGTTGGATTCACTGATGTATCTTCTGTATGTACATGATCATATTCATTAAAATATGTACAAATTAATTACTTTCTTTCTCTTTCAGAGTCTGGAAAAAAATTGCAACAACAGATAATTAATCAGGTATTTTGACACTTTCATACTTTTTGTTACTTAATTTTTCATGTAGAAGAATTGTTGCAATTAGAGGGGAGAACTTGACAGAATGGGCTAATACTAGCTATATAGGTTTGCTAAGGACAACATATCAGAAAACTCCCTGGCTCTGCAGATGTGTCAAATCCACAAGAGTAGCCATAATTTTGATTTAAATGTAAAATTTGCCATTTAAGCAATTTAGTTCATCTACTTCTCAATGTGCTGATGGTGACGACAAAGCCTAGCGGTAATTTGTTCACTGGTATCAAATTTTATAGCATAGAATTATGCTTTTTAAAAAAAAAAAAAAAAAAAAAAAAGTAATATTTCTCTTGCTTGCTAGTATTCCTTTTAAAAAACAGAAAGCTTTTGATATGAAATATATGCACAACACATGTAGGCGGTGTCTTTCAGTGTCATTTAGGTTTTCATTTCTGCCATGAATTTTCATTGAGGTTTCACTAAACTATGTCATTGCTTGTGGAGGTGTTTTCTGTCTTGTCTTTATTATTGTATCCATTAAGAACAATTACTTAGGAAAAAAAAAAAACCTTTATACATTGCGATTTAGCATTTTGGCATCAGGAAAATAATATAGGTACTGTACTGAAGAAAACTTTCCCCTAACCAGAAAAAGAGGAGGAAACCCAGAGTTTGCTTTCCTAAATTACACGCTCATTTGGATTGAAATGACCTGACTTGTACAGCAGCGCTGTGCTGCTTCTCATTCTTGGCTTCTTGTCCTCTTACTAAATGCTGCTATCCAGATGGTATATAAAAGAGTATCTGGATTGTTTATGAGATTTATTTGGAAAAGTCACTTAAAAAGCAGTCATTAAAATATTTGTATTCCAGCAATTACCTTCCCTTATGTAGTCTTCCTTCCAAGCTATAAATCGAGCCATTGGCCTTGTTATGTCACTATTATCTGTGAACTGATCATCTAGGTGGAGGACTAACCCGCCAGGTGATTGACCACCTGAGGCAGTCTGGTTTGGGTCTAGTATTGCCCCTGCCATGGCAGAGCAGGGCATGGATGTCACCGTGTCACTTTTAGTGACCTGAGCTGGCACCGCTTCTGACTGAGTCAGCCCTTGCGCGCCTGGAAGCTTATGGGAAGCCTGGTCCTGTGACATCAAATCATCCCCAGAGTTGTTGCAACCTTCCCGTTATCTTGAGAAATTGATGGGTGAACATATTTAGCCCAGAATATGGCATTACATAAGCAAAGGAAAATCTTCACTGTTTCTAAATAAATGTAGAAATGTTTTGAAACTTAATGCAAGCTCTGTGCTTTGACTGAGAGTTTCTATCCTTAAAAAGGTCTAATTAACTTTTATAAACTAAACTGCATTTTAAAGTTAGTCTGAAATGTCTTGCAAAACCATTTTTGGGAGTCCTCATTGGCCAGAAGGGGGGGCAGTTGTATTTTTAAAACACAACTTGAGGCTACCTTGACAGGGCTGTGAATGGCTGATCTGAGACCTATTTCTGCACATTTTCTGTGTGACAGAATCAGCTCTGTGGATGACATTGCCCTTTTCTGAGGAAGCATGTACTGTGATAAAAAGGATATCTGTCACAGTTGGAAAAAGTGGAATAGGTGCCATACTTTGTGTACCCAGTCTTGGTCTTTCCCTGCATGACACTTGCTTGCCATCCTCAAATTGCTCACCCGTTCTGTCTGTCTGCAGTTAACTTAAGAATACCTAATTTTGCAGGAAAATTGCATTGTCTTGCTATGTGGAGAGTGTATTTAAGTAAAGCTGTATAAAGTTGATTTGGCGACAAATGGTAGACATTCACTGGTGATGCCCCATTCCATACAAACTTCCTTTGGAATTCCAAGAAATTTAATGTTTCAATTTGGAAATAAATTTCATTTTCAAGTCTGTAATTTAGGGCACAATTCAGAGGCACTGCGTATTTGATTTGTAGTTATATTACTTCAGTGAAAAGATTTGAACTGGGATTAATACTAATGGAATATCTCCCATGGAAGGATTCTGTTTATTTTCAGTACTGAACTTGAAATCTTATATGCAGGATAAGGTACTTATCTGGCTTAAGATCCTGTAGTCCCCTTTATGTCAATGTAACAACACTGAGTTAAACTGGCTGCCAGAAGTTTAAGTGAGGGAGAATTGGCTCTGCAGAAGATGAATGATATTGCAACTTGACAGGAGCGGGAGTGCAAAGGGGCAGGTATTAGGAAATGTCTTGTTGAGAGGTGAGTGGAACAGAGAGGGGATGGGGAAATGATAAAGCTGCTGTTCTGGTGTTCTCCTGCTAGGTAAACCCCTCACTATCTGTGGGTATCTGGGATCTCTCACATCTTGAAGATCACTGTTGTTTCTGTGTGGTTCTTAGCTCTTCCTAAAAGCCTAAGTAAAGATTGGTGAAATGTCATAGATAAAACACTAAGGTAGTATCGGCTTCCAAAAACCTTTGACTACAGTTATCATCTTCACTGGCTGTTGTTTCCTTTGATCATAAGGCATTTACTGGTTTCCTTGAGCAAATTTTGTCATTTATATAGGTACGCATGTTAATTTAACAGCAGCAGTCATCTGCCACTCTGCCTGAGCAGAGACCTCCGGAAATGGTATGCACTCCACTTTTCAATACCTGTTTTTAACTACCTTTGCAACTTCAGGGTAAATCCTGGCACTGATGTACAGCCTGATAAGCTGTAGCATGTTAACTACTGCTAAGGAAAATGCAAGGAAACGAGAACATACCTCGTGCTTCTGTGTAACAGTGTTGGCTAAGAAACACATTACAGACCTCCAGTCAAAATGTGTCTGAAGGCAATCCTTTATGGTTCATCTTTACCACTCAGATTTGTCTGTGTATACTCCTACATGTGGTTTTGCCCAGTGTCTCTTACAAGCTCTGGAGGCCTAACAAGAATATGTGTACTTGCATATAGAAGCTGAAGTTGTTTGCACAGTCAGACTTTTGGGTTAAACTGTGTTTGAGCTCAGACTTGAGCCTGTCCCTTCTTCAGTGAAGCTGCAAGTTGGGTCAGGAAGCTAGTGAGAGTGCTCCACAGTATCTGTCCTGCTGTTCTGTCCCTGAGGAGCTCTTTCCTCCAGGCAGACTCTCTTGCAGTGACATATCCTTCTCTTAGGCTTTTTAACATCTCTGTCAGGGAGCATTTCCCTTTCTGCACACAGGGTTGGGGAAGCAGTAACACAGAAAGCACTGTGATGAAGCAGTGTACTTGCTAGACCTAGGCTTGGACCAGGGATAACTTCAACTCTTATGTACTGCCAGTATGTGTACACCTTCTGCCAAAGTAAAGAGGTGAAAGAAAACTCAAACCTCTGTTAAATGATGTTACATGTAATTTTGTTGCACAGACCGTGTTGGGGAATGACTTAAGACCTGAAGGAAGTTTCAGGTACACACATGGTATAATAAACCTATATTAATATGAGCAAAAACTTCACAGTTCAGTTCAAATTCCTTGATCTTCCTTGCGCACTGCTGAAGTTTACTTCAGTACTCTCCTCTATCCCCTTCATCTTCTCACACGAGCTAGCTAGGAAAAGTTCAGTCCATGTATACCAGCTTCCAAGTGCTGCTACTTTGAAGTTATCTTATAGGTATGTCCCTTGCTCCTGTTTTTCCAGTTTGGGGTCATATTTCTCGGTGTTACTTACTTTGTTCCCCCAAAATTAGGAGTTTGAAAATCTTCAAGAGATCTAATGCATTTAGCTCACTAAACTGAACTATTATTTCACTTTCATGTGCTTGATAGAATCACATAATGGTTGAGATTGGGAGGCACCTCTAGAGATCATCTAGCCTTACTCAAAGCAGTGTCAGCTAAAGCAGGTTGCCTAGGATCACATCCAGCTGGATTTTGAGTACCTCCAAGAATGGAGACTCCACAGCCTCTGGGCAACCTGTGCCAGTGCTCAATACTCACACAGTAGAAAAGTATTTTCTTATATTTAGATAGAATTCTCTGTGTTTCAGTTAGTGCCTGCTGCCTCTTGTTCTGTCACCGGACACCCCTGAAAGGAGTCTGGCTCCATATTCTTTACTCCCCCCACCTCCCCCATCAGGTATTTATATATGTTGGTAAAATCTCCCTGAGCCTTCTCTTCTCCAGGCTGAAAGTACCAGCTTTCTCGGCCACTGCTTGTATGTGTCACATGCTCCTGTTCCTTAAATATCTTTCTGGCCCTTCACTGGACTCACTACAGTATGTCTGTGTCCATGTCTGTTTATACACTGGACTCATTCCAGTATGTCCACGTCTCCTGTACTGGGAAGCCCAGAACTGGACACAGCACTCCTGGAGTGCTGTGTTTCCCCAGAGCTGAGCAAAGGCAAAGGATCACCTCTTCTGATCTGCTGGAAATGCTCTGCCTAATGCAGCCCAGGAGGCTGTTGGCCTTTTTTTTGCCATGAGGGCACATTGCTGGCTCACAGTCAGCTTATTCTCCAGGACCCACAGGTCCTTTCCTACGAAGCTGCTTTCCAGCTGTCCAGCCCCCAACCTGTACTGGTGCCTGGGTCTGTTCTTCCCCAGGTGCAGGACTTTGTGTTCTCCTTCGTCAAATTTCATGATGTTCCAGTTTACCCATTTCTCAAGTCTGTTGAGGTCCCTCTGAATGGCAGCATATCCCTCTTGTGTATCAGCCACTCCTCCCAGTTTCAAATTGCCTGCAAACTTGGTGAGGGTACACTCTGTCCCATCATCCAGGTTGGTAATGGAGATGTGAAACAGGTTTGGACCCACCATCAACTCTGGGGCACTAGTGATTGGTCTCCAGCTGGATTTTGTGCACAACTATTTGAGCCTAAACAGTTCAGCCAGTGTTTAGTTCAATTCACTGAGCACTTATCTATCCTGTGCTTTATGAGGACATTATGGGAGACAGTGCCAAAAGCCTTACTAAATTTGAGATAAACAACATCCAGTACTTTCCCCTCACCCACTGAGCCAGTCATCTCATCGTACAGGGCTATCAGACTGGTCAGGCATGATTTCCCCTTCATAAATCTATGCAGCACGAAGTCCAGCTGGAAGCCAGTCACCAGTGGAGTACCCCAGGGGTCACAGCTGAATAAAATACTGTTTAACTTCTTCATTACCTACCAGGATGATGAGATGGAGTGTACCCTCACCAAGTTGTCAGAGGATACAAAACTGATATGAGTAGTTGAGACACCAGATGGGTGTGCCACCATTCAGGGAGACCTCAGCAGGGTGGAGAAATGGACAAACAGGAACATCATGAAGTTCAGCAAAGTGAAATGCACCTGGGGAGGAATAATGCCCTGCTCCACCATGCTCCCAGGATTTCAGTTGAAGCTGACCAGCCCATAGTTTCCTCGATGCTCCTACTAGCCCTCCTTGAAGACAGGAGTGACATTTGCTTTCTTCCAGTCCTCAGGAACCTTCTCCCATCACCACGACCTTTCAAAGATAATCAGTAGGCTCACAGTGATGTTTTCCAGTTCCCTCAGCACTCATGGGTGCATCCCATCAGGTCCTATGGTCTTGTTTATGTCCAGTTTGTTTAAATAATCCCTAACCTGATCCTCCTCCACCAGGGGAAGTCTTCCTTGCTCTAGACTTTCCCACAGGTCTCAGGGGCATGGGATTGCTGAAGGCCAGTCTTACTAGTAAAGACCAGGGCAATGAAGATGTTAAGTATCTCAGCCTTTTCCATGTCATCTATCACCTGGTCCCTACCCCATTCAGCAGCCCTCCTTTTACTGTCCATAGACCTGTGGAAGCCTGTTTTTGTTACATTTTACATCCTTCCCAGGTGGCATTTGGCTTTCCTAATCCCATTCCTGCATGATCAAACAGTGTCTCTATATTCCCCCAAGTCACCTGTCTCAGCTTCCACCTCTGGTATGCTTCCTTTTTATGTTTAATTTCTTTCAGAAGCTCCTTTTTCACACATTCAGACCGCTTCTTGATTTCCTCCTCATGGGGATGAACCATCTTTGAGTTTGGAGGAGGTCATCCTTGAACTTCACCCACATGTCCTGAACCCCTCTTCTCTCCAGGGCCGTATGCGATGAGTTTCCTCTAAGCAGGTCCCTGAACACCCTAAAGTTTGCTCTCCTGAAGCCCAGGGATGTGATTCTGGTTTTTGCCTTGTTCCCTCTTTTCAGGATCCTGAACTGTGCATTCTCCTGGCAACTGCCATCGCCCTGACCTTCACATCTCTGACCAGTCCTTCCATGTTTGAAAGTGTGAGGTCTAGCAGCCAACCTCTCATTGTTGTCTCTTTGATCACTTTCATTAGGAGTTTGTCATCAATGCACTCCCCAAAGCTGGATTGCTTGCACCCTGCTCTTCTGCTCCTCCAGCAGATATTGGGGTGGTTAAATTCCCCTGTGAAGACCAAAGTCTGTGAACATGAGATGTCTTCCAGTAGTCTGCGGAAGAATCTCATCTACTACTTCTTCCTGATCAGGGCCTCTGTCACAGACACCCACCACAGTGTCTGCGATGTTAGTCTGCACCCCACAAGCTCTCTACTGACTCTCATCTGTGCAAAGGCAGAGCTCCATGTGTCCCCACTCTTCTCCAACTGAAAGGGTGACTCCCTGCCTTGCTGTCCCAGCCTGCCCTTCCTAAAGAGCCTGTATCCATCCATGGCAGCTCTCCAGTCCCGTGAGCTGTCCCACCACACGTCTCTGATCCCAGTGAGACTGCACACAGACCTCTGATTCTTCTTGTTTGGTCCCCATCCAGTGTGCAATAGTGTGCAGGCACTGTGGAGAGACACCCAGCCATGCTGGTTTCCCAGGGAAGGCATGAGAGCTTCCCCCATCATGCTGTCCTGTAGCTATTCACTTGTTTACATGCATATGCTTGAGGTGGGCACCTCTGAGCCCCATTGGTTGACTGTGAGATCCCTCCTGTTCCCCCTGTACATTTTGTTTGCCAGTAAGCAGAAGCTGCATTTTTAAAAAATTAATCTTCCATTCATTATGTGATATCTGATCAGATAGGAAAATTGGACAGGAAAAACTACTCAGTTTTGCTCTACACATAACATTGTCTTTCTTACAGGCTGATCAGGGCTGCTGTTGACACCATCTTCTGCCCGCTTCAAGTTCAGATAACATAGCAATCCTTCACTGATTAAATAATATGTAGTACTGAGATGGTGAACCTCAGAAGAGTGCAGGAAGAAGTATTATTCAGATAAGAACAACAGACACTTTTATTTGAGAATCTTTTCAGTATTCTTTTGGAGGAAACCATTTCTCAGGCTGTATAGACAGGAACATACATGCAGTGTGTGAAAATAAAAATATCTTCAATTTTATGAAGAATGATTCTTCTTGTGGAAAAAACAATCATTAGAGTATACAAGAAACTAAGATTGACTGGATGTTCAACAGAAGTACTGAAAGAAATGGTGAATTGAGCAATGAAAGACAGTATTGGCTGGGACATTGGTTTGCAATCCTGATTCTCAGATTTCTGAGTGTCCCTTCTCACTCTGTAAGATAGCAAGGCTTTTCTACCAGTGTTAATCAGAAATTAGGAATCACAATATTCACATGGGGTAGGCAATTATTATCTTCCTTTGTTTTGCAGGCATAGAAAAATGAAGTGTGAAGGTCAAGGGACTTGCTCAAAGTTACAAAACCAAACACTGGTTGAGATCGATGTGCCTACCCTTAATCACAGCGTTGTTTGTCATTATGCCTCTGCTTCGAGGATGGATGGTGCTCAAACTAGCTAGCGTTTGGATGGCACACAGATTGACTGTGGCACTGCTTGCAGATTAATGCATACTGAGTAGATAGTTGTACAGAAAACCTGCTACAGAATAAACTACAGTATTTTCTTTTACCTACGATAAACATGAGTTAGACCCCGGTACACTACAGTATGCTACCTTTCAGTCAGTGTGAGGAGGGAGTGTGCAGTGGATAATCCCCTTGGTAAATTCACAGCCTATTTTGTTCTACCATAATTTATGAATGCAATCTATTCTCAAGTATTAGGAGTTTTTTAAAACTGAACACATGAATTTGTTTAAAAGTGTATGAATGTAGGTAAACACAGATTTGAGGTATTTGCCAACCTAGAGTGCATTATACATTTCTATTTATTTTTTATTTACCAATAAAGTAATCTAATTTGAATTAAATGCTAATTGTGATTGAGGGGAAAATGCTTTGAGACCTCTAGAGATTTTACTGTCTCTTCCAAAGCAATTTGGGGGAAATTGAATTCTTCATGCCTGAATATACATTAATATTCTTCAGCTGAACCTAGTTTCATTTGAAACTTTTCTTACTATTTCTAAAAGAGCAAGATGTCTCATTTATGCTGGAAGATAAGTGTGTTTACCTGCAGACAAGATAGAAATGTATTCTGTTTACCAGCAAAAAATCCCTGTGGATCTCACCACAGCCACTTATGTGAGAAATACTGCCATGTATGCAGAAGCAAAGCATTATATTACATGCCTCTCTTCTCAAAGGGGATGGTGGGTTTTGTGGGGAAGGAGTACAGTTGTTTATCATCTTCATTTTTACATTTTGTTAGTTGTAAATGCCCTGTGTCCTCTAGGGAGACCTGTCCAGTCATGCTGCCAGGCCATCTCCCCCTCAGTCCCCCTGCAGTAATGTTTGAAGCCAGGGACAATTTTAGCCAACTTCGGCAGTTGTAAGAGAAGAGCTGAGCGATGTGGAGTGTGGTAGCTGGTCAGAGGGGAAATTCTGTCCTCGCTGGGAAAAAGCTGTTGGTATCCCAGCTCCGTATTCATTTCAAGAGAGGGCAGAGCACTGGCCAGCGAGCACAAATGCAGGTGGTGAGCCACCGTGTTGCCCACTGATGCCAGTTGGGTGTGGGCAGGAACTGGAAGTGCTGGCCAGGGAGAGATGGGATGGGGAAACATGATTGAAACTCCTCCAAAACTAGGCTACACTTGTGTCGCTGCTTGTAAGAACATCTTGGTGAACAGCTTGTTTGTAGATTTATGTTTGCAGGTGGAGTAATTCCTTCGGAGTAACTGAGGAAAGGATTTGGTACCCGCCTCAAAACCTTTTGGGCTTAGAATCACATTGTTTCCCCATATAACACATGCTCTTTGCTTTGTTTTTATTCCACATATCTTAATGGGTATTCAAGCTCCACATTTGACTACTCAGAACAAACATCTAAGCAACTATTAAGTAACTGTATCTTCACTGTAGTTCAGAGGGGGAAGGTTTGGAAGGAAACTGATGTGCCTAAATTCAGCTCAAGTCCAGATCTGCGACAACCTCTGCTCCTGCATCACCTCCCAGAGGAGGCAGCTGAGCCTCGTAGGCTTGTTCTGTGTGGGTACGGTGTGCCCCAGTGTTGACAGGACTGATCCAACCCAGGCACTTCTTATCTCAGTGTGATGGAAACCCAGAAATGTCCATCTCGCCAGGAAAACTCACACGTGCCAGACTGGACCGCATGAGGTACAGGTATGCCAGGCGGTCTTCTTAACACGGTGTTGGCATATCTCTGAAAACTAAATGATTCCCTGAAATATGGAAGTCCAGGTTCATTTTATTCCTCTGCCCAAGCAGATTCAAGCCTACAACTTCTGCTACCTGTAAGGCCAGTGTTACATCCCTCCTGTATGTAAAAGTAAACTAGAGAGAGAGAGGAAGAGGCTTCTCTGATGGCTGGTGGTTACAGCACTGGCTGGAAGAGGGGAGCCAGGGTTTCAGTCCCCATGCAGAGTTAGTTAACCTCCAGGGTCAATGCTCAGCAGTTAGATCACCCTCCTGGGAAATATGTCTACTCATACAGATAGGGCAATGAGGACTGGGTCTCCCCTGTGCAGAGTGGGTATGGATCAGCAAGTGCCAAGACATGGTCCCTAGTACCTCTGGTGTTGTCATCTAGCCTCAGGCATCATCCCTTGACTTTAGAGAGGAAAATAGATGTTGTTTCAAATATGAAATGTGCTCAGAAATGCCTGCCTGGCTTGAGTTGTGAGCATGCAAGAGGCATTGTTTATTTTCTTCTTCATAAAATGACTGTATGTGAATTACCATGCACTTGGAAGTAACTATTTTGAGAATTGCATTTGTCAACAGAGGAAACTATTTAGGTTGTTTGACCTGCGTCTGTGCTTTAAATTACTAAAAAGTAGGCACGTTACCATTATTTAATGAACTCAAATAAGAAATCAATATGTAATATACAGAGATTACCTGAAAGTGTCATCTTCAGATTTAAACTCTCTGTATATGTATAGTAAACCTAACAGTCAGTGGAACCTGGGAGTCTTTTTCTAATATTATTCTTCATAAAATGAGTATTGCATGCTTAGTTTGAGTCCATTTTGAATTTCAGGTTGTTTAAGCTGCTTTGCTATGACATTGTTGTGTCCAGAAATAAGAGTGAGTGCTGATGAAGATTCCTGGCTACTGACTGCAGTGGCTGACTTAGGTTTTATCAACAGAGTATAAACAGAAGAGGAGGACTGCGCTCAGAAGTAAATGCTGTTTGAACATACTGGTTTACCTGTACCCAAAACAAGTGTGACTGCATAGGAAGGAGGTTGGGCTAAATATGGCCAAGTATTAAGTGGTCCATGGTCTCAAAGGTGCCTTCTATTAGCAGTACGTTTTAGCTACACCCCTAGAGCTGAGCACTCCATGCAGACTGGATGCAGGCTGTCCAAACACAAGCTGTCTGGGTTGCAATGGCTCTGTGCTTATTTACAAGTCTGTAAGTTACACTGCAAAGAACCATTTCCATGAAACTGTTGTCAGAAAGCTAGAGAAGCAGCATCGGCATTGCACTATCCAGATGCCAATTTATCATTACCATTGATAAACCTTGACAAAGATTTCTTTATTAATAATAATGGGGTGGGGTTATTATTTTTCCATACTTGGTTGCAGTTGTCTTGGTGAATCTTTCATCTGTCACGCAAATTTACATGTTACTTAGTTTCTGATAATAATAGCATCTTTATTGGTACTTTTTCTATTAACCATGCCTTGATCTTTCTTATCCTTCCCCATTCTGAGTATGTTTTGGAGAAACTAAATGTTTTGACTATGAGGGCAGAAATAGGAGGGAGTTAATTCCAGATTTGAACAAGAATTGGCAAATAAGAGATTAACTTCCTTCATCCAAGTTGCTGACCATATGAATCAGCTTGTGGAAGTGGCTCATGCAGACTGACTGGCCTCATTAGCATGGGTGACTTTGTGCTTTCTGTAGATGCAGGCAGGGGGCAAGGAGAGGAGGTGAGCCCTGTGCAAAGCCAGGAGTTGTGTATCTGTGAGGGTCTCAGGCAAAGGCAAATGAGTTCCTCCTGCCCCCTTATTAAATGGGGATGGGACTACTACTATAATCCTGATAATGTTACTGTTTATCTTACCCCACTGGGCCTCTCCACTTTCCCCATTGCTTGTGGGCCTGCGTTGTTTTACTCCAAAGCCAGCTCTGGATTGGTGGTCTCCTTTCAAATTTTTCCACACCAGCTCATTCACTGACACTTGGCCACACTGCATAAAACAAAAATTCTCTTTCCCTCTGCCCTTTCCTTCTTCATTTACTTTGTCTGTGCCCTTGCCATAACTCCAAGTCACCCTGCAGTGAGATGCTGAACTTTCTGCTAAGAGATTCAAGGGGCAGTAGTCACTGATTCACAACGCTGTGTTTTGAAAACCAGTATTTAAAATGACTGGTATCAGTTAATTAAAATGTACCTGCAGTATTTTTTTTTCTTACTATGATCAGTTATTTTCAGTTGTGTCTGACTTAGTGTTCACAAGTACCTCCTTGAACCTAATTGTATTTCAGCTACAAGCTGTAAAGTTTGACTCTTCGTCTCTGCAGGAAGCTTGTATACCCATTTCTTTTTTCTTTTTTTTTTTTTTTTTCTTCCAACTTGTTTAGCAATCTTAGAGATGATTGGTACAAGTACATGTGTTTTAGGGATACATATCTCATAGGAAAATGTGGTGTCTGTTATAGTAAGGTTTTAGTCTGTCAGGACTGATGGCTCCACATACAAAATATTCCTAGATCTTAATCCAGAGGAAAGATAATCTTACTGCTGTTCTGTGTTTTTCTGAGAATTTTAGGGGCAGAAAGAACTATGAAAGTTCAAAGCACAGTTGTTTTGTTCTTCCTATTCCATAATTGAATTGCGTATGAGCCACAGGGTCTCTCTGACAGAAGTACCTCTGCTAAACTTCTAGTGTTCACAAGGAATACATATGTCAGGTCTGGCTTCTGAGGAATGTAGCAGTGGTGATTTGCCCTGAATAAATTAGATAAGCCAAAAATTCATGACTCCACTGGGAGGTGAGGTGTTAGTGGTGCCTGACTCTGGAGTAGCTGTTTTAAGCATAAGTGATGAGTCAAGAGGTTTATTTCCAATGCACAGAAGGTGAAGCACCTCATCAGCAAATATTTCCTGTCACTTGTAGCCAGCCTGGATAGTTTCTCCATTGGGAGCTCCTGTAGGGATTTGTTTAGCTCACCTTTACACTACACAGCTGCTATGATATCAGAAAGTTGTGAGCATATTTACATGTTAGCTCAGGTAGCATAGTTGTAGAGGAGTCTGGTCACTCTGAATTATGCCTTGAAAATAGTCTTCTAGCACAAAAAAGTTAAGGATAACCCCTCCTTTTGGCAGGCTTAAGAAAACTTGCACATACATGTGTAAGTATAGTTCTACATGTTTTTACAGCTAAAGTGAGGTAGTAATAGCTCCAGGCTTCACTGGCTTGCTGAAAATAGGAGTCATGCAAACTTTTTTCAGGTTTCAACTACATATCAGTTCTGAACCATCTGCCACAATCGTGAACCCCTGCTGAAGAAATCCTTCTGACTGTGCCCAGTTACATAAAAAACTTGATATTTTAAGCAAATGAAGTTTAGGCTGAAAATATATGTTACCTTTTCAAAGACTCACATGTACCTACAATTCAAGTAAGAGGATGTTTGTTTTATAGTCCTCCAGTATTCAAGCTGCCTTCATCTAAATACCTAAATTAAGAGACTGATCTCCATGTGCTTCCTGATCAGTATAGAATCAGAGAGTGAATCAGAAAATGAACATTGTCTCAGAAGAACCTTACTCTGTTTTCTAGAGAGAGATCCTAGGTAAACAAGTAACATCTTGAATTATATGGTCAGTATAATACAATTATCACGTAAGAAGCAAAGTAAAGAAATACATTTATACGGTGAAATAAAAAGTATCTAGTGCTCTCAGTTCATGCTGAACATGACTAGTACCAAAGGACTGGGGTGTAAGCAAGGATATAATATACTCCAAACGTGTATTTAAAACTCCTGTCATTTCATCATTAGGGGGGTCTTCGCTTCTTGTGGGTAAGTTTCTGTATGTACTGCAGAACCCCTGCCTGGGTTGATCAGAAAATGCAAATGCTCTGTCCTTCTAAATAATTGTTTTTCATAAGTTTCATGTGCAAAAAAGTATTTCAATCTGTTCTTGTTTTAAGGAATGACGTTTTTATCATCTTTGAATATCCACATGTTTGCAGAGCACCCATATTAGCTGTTGAGTATAATAGTACTGAGAGGTTCCTCAGAGCACTCAAACCTGCAACAGTCAAGTGCAAGCCACAGTAAAAAGCAGAGCACAGGAGGCTCCCAGGTGATTCATGCAGTTTCTCCTAAGAAGCATCTTAGAGGACTATTTCAGAAAGTGTGTTTTAGGACAGAAGACGTATTAGCTAGATGTTGAGAACCAAAGCATACATCACTAATACTTACAATGTAGTTACCTGGCAGCATAGAAAAGCACAATAGAACAGAGTATTTCTTTATTCCGCTATTCTTTGTTCTACATTTTCTGTTGGGTTCACTTAATTTTATTATTCTTGTCAGTAAAAATGAAGATCTTGTACTAAAGCATTTAGGAAACACAGCGCTGTCTGCACTGCAGGCCATTAAATCTTTGCAAATCAGCCTGGAATATCCCTTCCAATACATCATTATCTTTTTGCATGGTGGGTTGTTCTAATTGCAATCTGTCTAGATGAGATCCCACCCATGCAGTGTAAAACCACCACAAAGCATAATTGGATGAGTCTTAACCATTCTTGGCAGCAGTCAATCTATTCTACCTCAGTAGCTTGTGAAGGTATAAAAGGAAAGGACAGCTTCGATGTGTGTAAAAGAAGGTATTGGCTACTTATTTTTACAGTGAGGAGAAATCCTTTTGTGGATGTGGAGGAGCAGGGAACCTCTAGCAATAAAAATGTCAAAAAAAATCCATGAACCCATTAATGGCACAAAAATGCCTTTTGTTTCAGAAGCTTCACTGAGTTGCCTGCCAGTAGCCAAACACCATGCTAACACTGTTAATTTCCCTTTTCCCTTGTATTTAAACTAATTTTAAAATCTGTCTTCAGTTCCTGCCAAGTTAAAAGGAGACAGAGGCAATGTGCATACTCTTCTAAATTGTACTCGTGGCCATTTCTTAACTTCCATTCGAATCTGTTAATACAGAGAACAAGGCACTCTGCATAATTACTAGGAAGTGTGCAACACTTCATTGGATTTTAAGTCTCAGAGGAAATGTACACAACCTGCTGCATAGGTTGTCAGCTTTGCGTCTCTTTAAGGTGACCATGGAGTTCATGCCAGGCAGCTGGTTCCCAAATTTAGCAGCTCTTTGGAAAGCCATAAATGGGCCAGCTCTGCACTTGGACACCTGGCTCAAAGCATTTGGTAAGGACTGTTTGCATGGGAAGATCTGGATCCAGAGTTAGTGACTGAGCTGGGATTACTTGAGTGCGGCCTGTTGTTGGTGTACATTCAGGTGTTCTCCAAAATAATGGTGCTTATGGGGTGGACTGTTAAGAATGTAGATAAAATGGACATGGATTTAAAAAAAAAATGTTTATTGCCTTTTCAAGTTTCTTCTTTTCCTGTTACTGCTGTGAAAAAATCATCATAACATGAACATGTTCAGATCTTTAAAGTGTCATAAAATGGACATTGGCACCAAGAGGAAGCCAAAGAAGGCACCTCATTTTGTGTAAATCTAGTATCATAAAACATTAAAATCCTTTCAGAGTGTGTCATTTTCAGCCCTCTTATACATATAAGAGTAATAGCAACTAAATATGCCAGACTGTCAAGTAGTTTTGCTTAAGAAATATGGCACTATCCATTCAACAATTTATGTTAGTTTCCCACAAAAACTTTCTAGTTAAACATTTCTCATCAAAAGTAAAGCTTTATTCATCCCTTCATTCATTTCACCTTTACTAGCTACTAACCTAGTTACTCAGGCAAATGTATAGGAAGGTTTGAGCTCTTTTTTTTTTTTTTTTTGAGTTGTAAAACTTACATGTCAATGTAACAGCCACTTATGCCTTTGAAAATTATCACTATCCATTTGCATTCTTAGATAAAGCCAGCATTTACTGCATGCACACTATCCCTCGTGGAGCTTATAGTAAAATTTATTACTGAATACTGTTGTATTCACTATGGGATATGTATCTCAATGAGAAGGGGAAGTGGAGAGGGGAAGCAACTAATAGTATTTTACATATTTAGATAATTTTTCGTCCTCAGAACTTCCCGTGTCATTGTTTTTCCCTTAGGTACTTTTTTTTTCCCTTATGTTTGGGGCTTTTTTTCATTATAGATTCTTTCTTTTTTTTCCTCATCTCGCTTGGAGGAAACCCCTTTCAAGTGACTCCAACTGTGCATATGTTGTTCCTTTAGGGTGTTCCCTGAGATTTCTCTGAATAGTTCTGCCCATCCTCTGAAGTCTTTAATCCCATGAAGAATCTTTCAGTAGTGGTTCCTACAGCTGCATTCGCAGCTCCTTGGGTTATCTCCTGAGGTTGATCCTAGATCCCAGGCAGACTGTTTGAAATGGAACAAAATCAAGACCACACACCTTTCAGTCTGTCCTTTTCCCTCATAGCCTGGTGGAACTGAGGCATCTTCCACTAGTTCAGGATAGCAGGCTGAATTCAGAAGGCTGAACTTTCCTCTGAAGTGTAGGCTCATTTTAGTGGCATAATTGAAATTCAGATGGTTTAAGTGTCTTTGCATTGAAATATCTCCTGAAATAGACTGCTAAATTCAGCTTACATACCATAGGAAGTCATGAGGTACTGCTGCTCTCTCTTAAATTTTCTCTGTGTTGGGGAACACCAGTACAGTCACGTATCACTGGAGATTGTCTTCTAAATTATAAAATTCCCCAGAGCCTCACCGATGAGTTTACAATCTTTGGTTACTTTAGCATTGTATTGTAACTTTATTCATACTTCTGTTGAGCCTGGTATTGTATGGCTGATTTCTGTGTATCCCATATTTTTCATTTTCTCCTTTTTAAATTCCAGGTTTTCTTTTTAAGGTCAAAGCATTTAATTTATTTGTAAGTCTGTGCTTCTGCAGTAGCACTTGTAAGTCACCATTCACTGTGATGCTGAAATTCCCATTAGGCTCATAGTCATCCCCTGTTTTACTGTTAGTACTACCTTCTGTTATTACACACTAACTATGCTCCTGAATTCTTCCTGTCCTAGGGCAGAAGGGATAAATCTCTGGGCACTCTGTGTTTCATTTTTTTACAGAATGAAATATTGCACAATAGAATTTTAAAAACCAAAATTATATTAGAAAAACTGACCACATCAGACTGAAAGAATTCAAGTATCCTTTTGCATATCTAAAAACACCAACATGCCCTCCCTAACAGATGTGAAAGTCCTGCATGGCTCTGTTCTTTTATTTGCTTTCACCAATAAAAAAATCGTATTTCTCAGTTCAGTGAAAACAAAGACCCAATTGTCAGTGATTTGCAGCAATACAGAATAGCGTGATCGCCCAGTTTTGTTTTTGTCATTGGAAATTATTACACTGCAAGATAGACTAACTTTTCTTGGAACTGCTTGTTTTTCCACAGGCGTTATTTCAAACTGGAATTCAAGTTGTTCCATGCATTACCATTTCTTACATTATTCCTCTGAATTTTTAACAGACTTATTTGAGTTAGCCTATGAACTTTCCCATCCCCCCAAATCCACATTTATAGTCTGCTAGTCCACAAATCAACTTTCCGGTAAATGTTTAATCAGTTTATGGCAGAAGAGTCTTTTTATGTAGGTTTCCAGAAAGGTTAGACTTATGAAAGTATGAAAGCAGTCAGGCAGTCTGTGCATGAGTGTCCAGCTATTTGCTTGGCTATCTGGTATTTGCAACAGGACGTTTAAAAACCTGTTGACCAGCATCCCCTCTCTCCAGAATTGTAATGAAAACAGGTAGCTGTATAGGTGTCCCAATGCAGCAGGCTCGTCTACTGACAGGAGAAAAAAATCTACAAGTCCTAGCAGACACATGAGAATCCACTTGGGAGCGAGAGAGCAGAAACACCCAAACTGCAAGAAACTCTTCAGTCAAGTTGCATGATACAAGACCCTGAAGAATTTGACGGCAAAACACAGATCCGAGCTTTGCCATTTCTACAGCCTGTGGATTGCACGGTGGCTGGGGACATTAAAAGAGATGTTTGAGAGGAAAGTCTCATCTTTTCACATTCTTTGCAGGGTCACTAGTTGATGTTTAGTTAGTTGATGTCTTTAATGTTGATGTTTAAATAAGTCAGATGGAATAGGCTCTAAAGGCACCTATTTTGCCTTATCCGCTGTGAAGGCATCTAGCTCAGGTGCAGGCATCTGTGTTGCCAACACCTGTATGTGCATGCAGCCCAGTGCATCCCACTTTTGTGATCTGTCTGTAGGGGGACAGGAAAAGGACCTTTTTGGAGGGAGGATTTTGTCTGTCACTGCACCCTGCTCAAACCCACTGATGTCAGATATTTAGGAGCCCTAGGTTCCTCCCCTGCCACCACAGGGGAACAAGGCCTGCCCCAAGTCACAGCAGCAGAAGCAGGTCCGGCAGCCGTTAGTGTGACGTGCCGGTGCGCTCCGGAGAGCCGTTAGCAGCCGTGCAACTCAACCAGTGCTGTCGCGGGGGAAAATGTGTTCGGTAGAGGAAGGCACCTGGCCACCCCTACCAGGACTATCAGCCTCCCTGTGTGAACCCCTTCTGATTTCTTAAAAGGTGTGGTTTGGGCTATTTGTTTTCGCAGGAAGACCTGCTGTGCGCTGACAGGTAAGCTTCAGAAGCATGTATTTCAGTAATTAGCCCAGCTGGTTGCTAAATTAGATGCGTTGATCGAGTGGTTCAAAAGACACTTGGTAGGACTAAATGCGGCTTGGTCGCCAGCACGCACCGCCATCCTTGCTGCTGTTGCAATGTGAATGGGCTGGGCTGTTGCCACGTTGTAAGCTCTGCTCCTTTCCCTGTTTGCAGGATTTCACAGTCCCACCTCCGGGGATGCCGAGGAGAGCAGCGAGGAGCAGGAGTGCTACTCCTGGCCTCAGGAAGCACGAGATGGCCACCTTGGGTGACAGGCAGTGGCGGGGCAAAGCTGACCCTTTCAGTGTGGTGGCTGCCTCCTTGGTGAGCCAGCTGTCTGACCAGCAGAAGATGAGCGAGTCACCTCTCAGACAGTTCAGAGCGGTGTATTTACCTCCTACGCTGCACCCTTTAAACAAGACATTAGTCAAGGGTGGCAAGTGGAAGGATGTGGATCGCACCCAAGAAAAGCGCAGGTCCTTCCTGCATGAGTTCTGTAAGAAATACAACAGCAGAAAGAAGCTGCAAACCCACCTCGTGCACCTGGTGTCAAGAATTTACGTGGAGGACAGGCACAAGGTCCTGTACTGCGAAGTGCCGAAAGCAGGCTGCTCCAACTGGAAAAGGGTCCTCATGGTGCTCAGTGGACTGGCCACTTCAGCACACAACATCTCCCATGACGATGTGCACTACGGACAGCATCTAAGGAAACTGGACAGTTATGACCTGAAAGGGATATACACACGCTTGAACACATACACCAAGACTATATTTGTCCGTGATCCCATGGAAAGACTGGTATCTGCCTTCAGGGATAAGTTTGAACACCCGAACAGCTATTACCATCCAGTATTTGGGAAGGCAATAATTAAGAAGTATAGACAAAACGCAAATGAAGAGGCATTGAAAACAGGATCAGGAGTTAAGTTCAAGGAGTTTATCCAGTATTTGTTAGATTCCCATCGCCCAGTAGGAATGGACATTCATTGGGAGCAAGTCAGTAAGCTCTGCTATCCCTGCCTCATCAACTATGATTTTATAGGAAAGTTTGAAACCCTGGAAGAAGATGCCAATTACTTTTTGCAGCTGGTAGGTGCTCCAGCTGATCTGAAGTTTCCTAAATTCAAAGACAGACATTCCTCTGATGAGAGAACAAGTGCAGAAGTAGTGAGGCAATATTTAAAGGAATTGTCTAAGGAGGAGAGACAGCTGACCTATGACTTCTATTACTTGGATTACTTAATGTTCAATTATACATCACCAATTGTATAGCACCAAAATAGCTTCAGGCTATTAGATATTTATCATTTTGGGATTCAAAACAACTACTTTGATACTAGCCCTGAAAGGAAACAAAGTTACTGCTAAGTGGAGTTGTCTTGAGGTAGTGGGGATTTTATAAGCTAGAGTGACATCAATTGACATTAAATTATAGGAGAATGCACAAAAAAAGACCTGTAAACAGCATCAATTGCACTAAAATGCCTGAAAAAGCTGCTTTTACCATTATGGATTATACTGTGGAAGTGGTAGCGCAGCCAGCTGTTGCATTAGCTTACCTAATGTTCTTTTAATGGCTTTAGAAAAAAAAAGCATTCAGAGTAGCATGATTCTTTTCTGGTGTGTCTGGTTTAGAAATTGTTTTTGAAACTATTTTTGAATGTATTTTTTACTTCCTGTCACTTATTAATAAAGAAGCATTGGCTAATTTTCTAAAATGTTTGCAGCGTTCTCAGTTGCAAGGCTTGGTTGTTTGATTACCATTAGACTGTACCTGGTTTTAGACCGGACTGTTTTTTATTGAAGGATGCTCTTGAATGCAGATGCATAAAACTACAAATAACACAGCAGCCTAACTGTTGGAACAGAGTAAATTTAGGTACACCTGTAATCTGAAGTCTCAGTCCACTACCCCATTTTGATTCATGAACTAGAGTTGACAAACATGACCCTCCTTTCAGAGAACTGCCACAGACATTAACATGTTAATTTACAATGGAGTCAACCACATGATGCATACTGTGGTCCCAGTATTCAAGATAGTCTTTGTTGATAGGGAAAAGTCTTAGGGTGGTAGCTATGGGACATGACAAGGTTGGTTCTGAGAAGCAACTTTATTGCAGCTGCTGTGACCGCTTTTGGTCTGCCAACGTCCGATCATCAGCCCAGCTTCCAGCAATTTGTTACGCAGAGAAGGTGTGTATGCCCATTGCCTTCCAAACCCGCGGACTGGTTTTGTCCCCAGAAGTCACTTGTGTTTTGCTGTCCTTCCTGCCTTGTCAGCAGCCAGCAAACCCCGGAGGGTGGGGGGGGGGGGTGGATGCTGCAGTGTTATGTGGTGGGACGGGTATTGGTGATTCATCCTAGAGGCAGTTGTGTCCAGAGCCCCATAGTCCTGGTTATAAAAGGAAAAGGTACCTTCTCTCCTCCTCTTCCCTCTCCTTTCTCAAGTGCTGTCTGACCAATACACGTAGTCATTCCTGCCATCCACAGCTGCGCAGGCAGTGTAGGATGGGTGGCCAGGGTGTCCCAGGAGGAGGAGAAATCTCTGCAAAATGGATAGGAAGAAATCCCTATGCCCTTCCACAATAAAGGTGACACCTATTCTTTGCTTCCTGAAGTGATTCCAGGCATCTTGCCTTGGCATCTGGATAGAGCAGGTTGTAGAATAAGAAAACAGCCTGGTGGGAAACTGATGTAAGTAAAATGTCCTTTTCTTCTGTTCCCAACCACGGCTCACGACTAGCACTATTGCTGTCCTTTCCCTCATCTCAGGCAAATGTACAGCTTCAGTCCTGCCACAGGAGTAGTTGTGGGTCCCTGCTGAAAGGAGAGGCCATTTCCTACACACCCTCGCTGCTTGTTTCTCCCTCAGTTTTCTTCTCAGAAGAGGAAAAAAGCCACCTCCAGCCTCCGCGGTGCCAGTGTGTAACTGAGCAGGCTCTGCACATCTCTCCCCACAGCAGAATGAGCTGCTCCGAGCGGGAAAGGTAAAGCATACTGGTCAGCCCAAGTTGGAGGTGGTGCTGTGCATGACTAGCAGCACCCGTAGCCAAAGCCAGCATGTTCCCGGGGGCCGTGGAGCAAAGAGGAGCAGAAGGAAAAAGCCCAGAAACCACCATCACCATGAGGTGCGGAGAGTTGCAGGTGTTCAGCACTGACGAGGAGGTGCAGGGATGCGTTGGACAGGTAAATGCACACACTGTTACTTGTGTGAGCTGTTGCTGTGCCTAGACGGACCCTTAGGTGTTAACTCCAGAAGTGTTTGGGACAGAATATCCAACCTTTGAACTGCCCCGATGCATGCTTTTCCTCAGGTGGACAACGGGCCCCTAAATCTCCCCCTTTAAACTCAAGATGATGTCTGACTCCCACTTTCCCTGGCAGAAATCCCTCCAGATTTTCCTGAGGGCTCCGTCCCAGGGCAGGGAGCACTGGAGCTGCACCGCTGTTCCCCGGGGCACCGTGGGGAGCACAGCTGCCCCACCGCCAAGGCCTCGGCCCCCCAGGGCACCGTGATGCAGAGGTGGTTCCTTGCAGCCACTGTCAAGTTGGACACCAGGACACCACCACTCCAGTGTTGTGCACCATGCCAGTTAGTGGTCGTTACTGAGTCCCCATGTGTCTTTATGCAGCACAATTTCTTTTTTATTTGGCCATGCACTTTCATGAGTTGCTCTCAAGTGGGACTATGGATTAGGACATTAAAGAGCAGCTACTGCTAGAGTTCTGATTTTGTGTCATCCAACCTCCTAACTCATGTGAAAGCTGCCTTAGTTTTCACTTGGATTTGACCTTGGTGTAAAAAGCATCTTTCCCACAGACACAGTGGAGCTCTCTAGATCCTCTGCTCTTGTAAGTATTAATTCCCACCTCAAATCCTGAATGAATCTCTCTTGCCTTGTAGGGAAGCCACTGGAAATGTTAAATAAAAAATGAATGTACACCAACCTTTGGATGTCTGCTTATTTGCTTTGTCTTGTTTGTTGTGGAAGTGTGTTAATTGTTTACAGGTAAAAAAAAAAATGGCTCATGTAACATTATTTTCTAAAAACTATGAGGAAAAAAAGTTTAACATGCTAAGAAAGAATGGAGGCCAATTTATAGATGAGTTTTGTGTGAATTCGTTAATTCAGAGAAATAAATAGCAGTAAATGACAAAGTCTCTGAAGAACTTAAGCTTCACCTTCAGCTTGCTTTAATGACAAACTTTCAGCCTATCTGATTTGGTGGTCAGGGGAATGCAACTGTATTGAAAAAGCTGAACAGTCTCATAAGATTTCATCTACTAGCTGGGCTTAGATAAAGCTATTGTTTGAGTCAAAAGGGAGTGAAAGAAGTTATTAGCAAATGTTTGCTTCTGCAAATGAGAGGGAAAATGACATTGATTTGCATGCAACCATGGACATAGTCATCAGGTCCCTGGATTGTCATGCTGAAAATCTGGTACAGTTTGCATTTGTGATTTGAAAGGGGAGTGCACTACTTAAGGCCTTTAAAGCATGTATGTGCACAGAAGTGTAATTGTTTTAGCCTCACTGTTATTCTATGGCTCTAGTGAAAGTAATTTAACTTCTTTGTATGCTCAACTTCAAATTTCATAGCCCCTAACTGCACTTAAAAATTCATTTTTTGAAAAATCTAACCCAGACTTTTGTAAAGAAGAGCCTCTCCATAGTCATCTTCAGCAACCTAAGGGATTCAGATGCTCTCAGTAGCAGAATCTAGATTGTACTTTGCCTCATTAACCACATTTTGAAAATCACCAGCCTGCTTTGCCAGGAATTAAGTTACATGATTTAAAATTAACATAAGAGTTTAGCATAATTGAAGTGGGACTGTGATATCTGACTTATGGGATTATAACAGATAAAGGCATAATTTGCAGCATAAAATATAACCTCTATTTTTAAAAGTAAATTTTAAAAGGTCAAAATGTGAGGGTGCATTGTAACTTGGCTTATATTTTGTAAGACTGCCGGGCAAAAACAAAAACTGAAGGTCATCCACTATAACAAGTATAAAATCCCACCTCCACAACTGTGCACAGATGTTTGTTCTACTCAGAAAATTATACTGAACGTATGCAGAAGAGGAATGAAAATATACTCCACAACATTCAGTGCAATTACACTTATACTAGAGATCAGCTGCAGCGTGCAGAGCCTCTTTTAAGGGGCTTCATCACAGTAAATGATTTTCAGTCATGAAACATTTCTTGATTTGAAGATCTCTAAGCACTTTTCTAATGCAGGTCGGTTGTCAGGGCAAGTCAAATGTGCTGTAAAGTCATTACAGTGAGTCCGTGGGAGGGCTGGAGCAGGAGGAGAGTGCTCCCTTGGCTCATTTTTCTCTTCCAAACTCCAGACACAGCCATTACGTCCATCTATTCTAAAACTGCTGATAAACTTGCTTTCTGGAAGTCAGAGGTGTGCAGCCACAATGCACTCAGACACGGCACGTCCTCTTGAAATGTCCTCTGGTGTAACTCCCCCAAAAGGCCAAATTTATTGGAGCTACTCCTGCCTCGGGCTGTTCGATCTTGGTGATGTGTCACTGGAGATCACCACTTTAATTTTAAATGTAGTTTAAATGAAAGTTACAATACAACACTTTGCAAAATTCTGAAAGGAAGATATTTTACTAGAGCTTTGTATTGTATATGTAGGTTAGATACAAAAGTCTTTGTTGTATGTGCCTTCTGGCTAACAATACATCAGATAAGTCTTTTTAACTGTAATGTTAATACCAGTTTATCAGCTGTATAACCTGCTGCAATGCTTTCAAAACTAAATGAATTTGACCTTGGAACTTAATGTCCAAAATCAAACTGTAAATTATCACACTTCTTAAAAAATACAGACGCACCTGATTTGTATCAACCAATTCATTTACAGTTCAGAGGGCAGGGGCACAGTGTACTGGGGGGTGTCACTAACTGACTCAGCAGAGGGGATATGTCCATAACCCCAGATACCTGGGACTGATTTGCCTTCTGAAATGTATACATTTGGGTGGAGGAAACAGTCACATTTTAGTTTGATGAGAATGTCTTAGATTAAATTTGGTATTCATAAAAATATCTATTTTGGGGGAGAATTGTTGAGCTCTTCAAGCTGTAGCAAATTGTAGTGAGTCCCACAGGTTTCGTGTATGTTAGATGTTGCTCTGCTTGTGGTTGGAGTAGCAGACTTGGACTTCAGAGACCTGGATCTTCCTCCAAGTTCTGTAACTTCATGGTCTTGTTAGACAGACATGAACTGCTCTCTGCCTCAGTTTCCCTACAGGTGAAGTGGTTCTGTAAATGGAAGATACTTATACCATACGCCTTCTCCTAAAATCATTGAACTACGTGGATAAATAGCTGCGGTTAGAAATTGGGTATTAGAATGGAATTTAACTCAGAGGATGTTCATGGCCTTTCTTTATGTTTTAATTCCAGTGGCTCAGAGGAAGCCGGGGACTTCCCAGCTTTGTTCCAGCCAAGTGCATCATTCAGCTCTGTTCTGGGCAGTTGGCAGCCTTAAGAATGCAAGCTCTGTTTCAAAACACTGTGCATCTGTCAAGCCTGCCCAGGCACTGCCTCAGCATAAAAACAGTGCCAGGTTGTCTGACCAGGGGACAGTAAGTGCCCCTCCAGTTCTTTTTGTACAGCGGACAGCAGACAGAAACAGGGTGAGAATCTTGCAGTCTCATTTTATACTGAGCCCAAATAAAGAGAATCTATGTTATTTTGGCGCAGTAGCGCTAAATAAAGGGATGTTCAGCTAGAGAGTTTTGCAGAAGCAGTGGATCCCACCCACATATGCAAACTCCTGCCTTCTCCCAAACACAAGGGCTGCACAACCCAGTATCCAGGGCCGTGTTCCCCCAGCCCTTCCTGAGGTCCTGCCAACCCTGGTGACAGTCTCCAGTTTACCTGGCTGCTAGAGACTCTCAGGATTTAACTCTACTAACATAGCCATTTTTTCAATGGCTCTGTGGAGGATATTGATAACATGGAGACTGTATTAATACAGACTACATTGCTTTCTTCTATTTGTCTTCAGAAAGTGGTGTGATTCACAACCCTGAGAGAGAGGAAAGAGTCCTTACAAAAGGAAAAGGAAAAACCTCAAGGGCCACAACCATAACTTTTTTTTTTTTTTTTTTTAGTATATATAATTGTTGCTTCCTTTCCTCTGTCTTCTCACATACAATTTCTGCTCTCCTTAAGTATGTCAGCACAAATGAGTAAGACCAATTGCCGGTTTGCTCTCAGTTGTCAAGTGTAAGCCAGCTCCAGTGCAGCACATCTATGTTATCATGGCACTGAGGCTGCACTAATAAGCCTGCCTGAGAGTATGGTACTGTCAGTCACCATCTGTGCACACTATCTGTCTTGTCCTTGTCATGTAGAAATTCCTCCTATATCAGGGTTGTTAATTTTTTTTTTTCTCAAATTCCTTCCAGAACCACAGTTTCCACAGAACCTCCCAATACTGCTCATTTCCCAAGATTTGCAAATTTGAAGTGTCCCATATAATTTGCTTTCAAGAGACAGCATTCTGAGACATAAAGGTGTAGGAGCAGAGCAGGTTTATCTGGGCATTTCAGAACAAAGAGATGTAAAACAACACTTAGTGGAGTGTAAATACATGTCAGTAGGATATTAAATGCTAAAGGTTTAGTTTTCCCAAGCTAGATACTTTGGTGTAAAAAATGGATATAGGCAGACAAGCACCTACCTATTAAATTACCTCATTATTGATAAAAGCAGATGCACACAGAGACGGATTTTTAAGTTTCAGGAATGATAATGACTTACAATTAATCTGAGAAACAATGTGTGTTCAGAGAGCTCCGTTCAACTACATAGCAGTTCCCTCCCTACAAACTTGCACAAATGCATGCATAAATGCACGCACATGCATGCACACAGTATATATATATGTGAGTCTCATAACATTCAGCCAAATGTTTCTCAACATAGGTAGTGGGAACTACTTAGGTTAAGTAAGTCCTGCATTTTTCTTTAAGGATTTTAAATGTGTATTAAGATATATACTCTCCAAAGAAACAGATTTCCAATCACTGGGGATGTTCAGACAGAACTTTGATTAACTCTGTTTACATCTCTGGCTATAGCAGAGAATGAATATGGCAGTAAAGATATCATATGCTGTATAGGCATGTAAACATTTAATTAGCATGTTGCAGAGCCACAAAATTATTTCAAATGAATCTCAGCTACTTGCAGGGACTGCAAGTTTACCTCTTGCAGAGGTTTTCTTTTTGCTTCTTTAGCTTGCCTGGGACTTATGCTGCCGGGTCTATGGGTCTGCAGTTTGGGCACCTACTCCTGCTTCTGATTATGGGTACAGCTACAGGTTTTGGGGATGTTCCCTAGTAGGGAACTTGGTAGGGGGGGAAGTGGACGACGGTTTGCACCATCTCTCTGCTTTCAAGGAAGTCATGGTGCTACCACCTATAACGCGCTCCAAGCCACAGACATCAGCTGTCACCTTTGCAGTGACTTCTGCTATTTTCTTAAAAAATAAAAAAAAAAAAATAAAAAAAAAAAAAAAGAAGAAAAACAAAACCAGAAAAAGGACAGAGGGAAAGCCTCTAATGAGAAGGGGAAATGTTAATTGTGCCTGGAGGTGACAGCACACAATAAGAAATTGCTGTTTTGCTATTATATGTCTGATGAACGCACCCTAAGACTGCAGCACAGCAAAAGCTCAGCTCCAGGGGAGGATGATGTTTCTCAAAATCCTCATGATCCCTGCAGGTCCTCCTGAATAGCAGGGAAAACAAACAGAACCAGAGTTCGACAAAATTGTTCTGTGTCTCAGCCATGCTGCCAACAAATTCCCTTCTCTCATTTCTCCCTGAATCTTTTCGGCTGTCTCCAGTCGACTGGCTGCAGTGGGTCCAGGACACTGTGCTGCCCCTGCACACAGAAGCTCCCCCAAGGTAAGTGCTGTTACCAAGCAGAATCCGGCTCATAATTTATTTTCTGCCTTGCTTTACTCAAAAGTGATGCCAAGACTGAAATTTCCAGCTTGAGCTGATATACATTAGGCTACTCAGTCTGCAAGTCAGCAGTGGGAGGAAGCAGGCAAAACATTTCAGGTGGGCTGAGCAACCACTGCTGCCAGGGACATCAATAGGAGCTGCAAGGGCCACCTCTGAAAAGCAGGTTGGCCCTAAGGGCGACTCTTAAGTGTGGCTGAAGAACTTGATTCTTAGGAAACAATGCCCAACACCTTTTTAGTATAAAAAGATACCCTAAACATACTTCAACTGGAAGCAGGAGATGCCATTTTGCCAAACCCATACCTTTCTGAGCAAGCCATGGAGAAAGAGAGGGAATATTTCAGGATATTTTGAGAGATTCTTTTTAGCATTTACAGTTTTGCTTTCTGCCCCCTTCCCAAATGAGGCATTTCTTGAATCTATTGCAATTTACCAAAGAAAAACAAGCTCTCCCACTGACATGTTTACAGCTGAAATCTGTTCTCTGTGCTGCCTTGGTTGCAGAACCAGGCACAGGCTGAATGAGAGAAGCTGGGAACTTGTTATGTAAAATCTACAGCAAGTAAGCTTTTCTAGTGCTATTATGCCCTGACCCCTTATTTTGGCGCAGTAACAAAACCACTGAGACTGGACAGTTATAGGGTTTCCCAGGCTTTTTTTTTTTTTTTTTTTCCCTTTTTCTTTTTGGCCTCATCACAAAACCCAAGTGAATCAATGGTGTGCCCAAACTTCTGAAATGGTCTAGGACTTTCAGTATCTTCTAGACACAAACAGTGGGGAAAGAGGTGTATTTTATTTATTCATTATTTAATCAGGACAGACTCCTGTCTAAAAATTGCTTGCTCTGGAAAGATATAAATCTCTGATACATTATTCTAATTGTTTGATATTCAGCACACACTATGACCCCCCATTACTTTACATCCACTTAGTTTTCTGTATGTGGCTTAAATTCTCCACTTGAGTAAAAACAGAAGTACAAAATAATAAATCAATAAATATAATTAAAATAGGGTAAAATAAAATAGAGGAAAGGGAGAGGGAGAGGGAGGGAGAGGGAGGGAGAGGGAGAGGGAGGGAGAGGGAGGGAGAGGGAGAGGGAGAGGGAGAGGGAGAGGGAGAGGGAGAGGGAGAGGGAGAGGGAGAGGGAGAGGGAGAGGGAGAGGGAGAGGGAGAGGGAGAGGGAGAGGGAGAGGGAGAGGGAGAAGAGAGCTTTCATGGCTATAGGCTGCTAGGACCTTATATGCATTTTATACCTCTTCATGGTTTTGGAAACTTGGAAATATCTACAATTTATCAGGTACACTGTCACCTCTTCGAGGCAATGCAGTTGGGATCAGGGTGACCTTTTAAGGATGAGTTACAAATTTCTGACATTGGACAGCAAAAATTGCATTTTGAGACTGCGTGTAAGTGCTCTTCTGTACCTTTTCGTACCAAATAGGTTCAGTTTAGAAGTCAAAAATAATCTTTGAAGAGCTCATTCTTCAAACTCCACCCTGGAACACAGAGGACAAGGCTGGGTGGTTTTCTGCTTGCCCTCGCACCCCAAACACCAGCCGTGCCGTGGTGAGAGCCACACCAGTACCCGTGCTGGGGAGGCACGTAGCTGAAAAGAAACCCTCTCACTGGCGTGTTGGTTCTGCCACACTGCTGGTAAGAAAAATGTCAGTCAGGTATGCAGGGAGAAAGTGAAAATCTGATGGGTATTGTAGATGTTTAGTTTATACAAAAGGGGACCTATGAAACCAAAAACCCCTCATAAATTTTCCTTCCTCTGCATGCATTCTTATAAAGGTAGATCTATTTTTTAACAGGGATCAGACCTTTTTGGCTTGTATCCCTGCAGAGGTATGATTAGCCATAGCTGCCTCCTTTTTAAATACTAATTTAATACAATACTTATCTTCACAAAAATAGTTCTCTCCACAAAACTCATTAAATCCACTGTAAGCAGCAACTTATAGCAGGGCTATCTACAGTCTATCTAAAGCATGGATGCAGAAAAAGAGAAGATTGATGAGTCTAAAGAGGTAAGCCATGAAGAATGTTCTCAGACCAGTTGCTCTGTATTAATAAAATAGGTCTGCAAACAAGTCAAAAAGATATTTATCCCCAAAGTCTTATGGAACAATTGCCTTTTGGTATTGTTTTTAATTATTCACACAGCTCACAGCTTTTTTTTCCTCAGTTGGCTTTGCAAAAGAGCATCTTGCCAATCTGTAAGTGCCCACAGAAGGCAGCCATGGATGTTAGATTAGAAAATGTTGCTTAGAAAGAAACACGAGATGTGAAAGTAGCATAAAGCAGGAAAGCCCTCTGGCCCTGTGCTTGACTGCATCCAGTGTTTGTGGATTGCATCCACCACTCACCCTCCATCCCTGTGGGGTGCCAATAAATGTGAATACTGGTCTAGAGCTATGGGCCTCAAAAAGACTGTTTTCGATGGCTGCACGTGCTCCCAGAACATGCTCACTGGAGTTCAGTAGCTGAAGACAAAACACTGTTAACTGATCAGTTCTCCTGTGTTCACCAACCATCAATCCATCCATGCAGTGGCTATAAGCTGGTACCAGTAAAGCTGAAGATGGCAGTAAGAAGTGTTCGTTTCTTTGTATTAATCTCTATTGTTTTTGTTGACAACTGAGCCAAAACAAGGATCTCCAAAGCAGTACAGCCTCTGCCATAAAAGAGACTGAATAACTCCAATTGCTATTTCCAAGTTTAAAACCTTTCTGCTTGTCCAGCAAAAATGTGGCACTTGTATCACAAGTTATTAGGCTTCATCTGTTTTTTTTTTCAAGCTGTGAAGATGAAAAAACTGTCAGAAATTAAACTAATGTTCTACAACGGATTTTGAGAAAAACATGCAGTCAGATTTTCTTTAGAAGCTTATGGACAAAAGAACTTGAACTTGTAAATATTCTTAGTCAGGCCCTGCTTTTCAGTTAGTTCAATGAAAGATGAACCTTTGCTCAGAGAAAAGATCAACATCTTAACTTCTATGACCCAAGGTTTTAGCTTTAAGAAGGTATTAAAGTTGAGAAGAAAGAAAACCCCTGTAATATACACAGTATTAAGAAGTTACTATTGTAATCTACAAAGATAGCCTGAATCATCTGAAGCAAGATTGCCTTTCTCAGAACATGCTGCATAAGCCCATTCATGGCATACATTTCCACTAGGTGTAAAAACCCTATGAATATGAAGCTCTATATGTATTATATATGTATTGTCATTGTATTACATACAACAGATGGCTTGGACAAAGAACAAATTCCTAGCATTGGGCCACATGTCAAATATACTATGCCACTGATGCTCAGCCTTGCTAAAAAAAAAAATAAAATAAAAAAGAAAAAGAGAAAACCACCACCAACACAGGACAGATTAAATTTTTAAAATTGCACATTGTTTGACAGAGGTAGCTGTACGGAGCAATGTGTTCAAGTGTTTCTAGAGGCTTTAGCACAACACCAAGTGACATTTGTTTAAAGCATTACCACCGTACATTAGCCATGGAGCAGTAAATGGATTCAGACCTGGCTGACAGATCTCTGAAAGTACTTAATGGACTAGTCATGGCAGCAGTTGGCAGGGATCTGAAGAAATTGCTGTTAGGCCTCATGTGCTTCAAGGTTTTCCTCAGTGAGTAAATCTGGAAGTAAACATAGAATCTCTGCCAGTATAGTTTGAACATGACTTAAATTAGTAGGTTGAGAAAAGGATGGCCAAACACAGCAGACTGGTTTGTCCTCTAATGCGATCCCTGTCAGAATGTCTGCAAAATTTCATGTCTCGGAGTGAAACAGGACTTATCTACAGAATGAGAGCTATGTCCCGAGAAGGTCTGAGGAGTTACTGTGGAGAAGCAAGGAAGAATGCTTCCTCAATGTGATGCTGCAGCAAGAATAGCTAATTCAATTCTTGGGTGTGCAACAGGAAATGCTTTTACTTCAGAATGTGCCTGCTAGAAGTCCAATATTAAAAATGCATTTTTAAAAGCATGTTGAAAAACTGGTGAAGGCACAAACAAGAGCTGAAAAAAAAAGTTAGATAAATTTCTGTAGAGACACTTCAGGAGCTCAGTCTGCTTAGTTTATCAGAAGGATGATGAAGAGATGACTTGTTCACATTATATAAGTATCCTCATGGGGAGCCAACAGAATCTCTCGCTTTAATCTGGGAGAGAATGGCATAGTAAGAACCACTATATAGCAGATGAATTCATACAAACTCAGTTTAGAGAGAAAAACCATTTTTGGTAATGAAAACTACTAGCCTTGGGAATATGCTACCAAGGGAATGGGCAGATTTTCTATCCCATGAGTTTTCAAATCAAGCAAGGATGCTTGCTGTAAAATATATTTAACCAAATATGTTACTGAAATCATTAAATGTGTCATGAGGTAAAGTGTAATGGTCTGCAATATATAAAATTAACTAGAAAACGTTATGTTGCCATCTAGTCTTAAACTCCACAATTCTTTGACTAAGCTTTCTTTGTGTAGGAAACTGAAGCAGTGGTGAAGGAAGAGGCTGAGCATTTGGAGCTGAGGAGCTTAGAAACAGCAGCAGGACTGTAAGGGAGAGCAACTCAGACTGGTCAGGAAAGCATGGCTGGATGGTAAAGAGCATACAGAAGTGGTATATATACGGAGTACTGCATTTCCTGTGGCTCATAAAACCTGCAAGCACTTAACCGAATTTCAGCGTCTCACCTAGCAAAGTCAGACAAGCCTCTTCGGCCCTGCTAGCTAAGCCTACACAACCCTCAGCACACAGGCCACCACCATGTTGAGCTGTTTTTCCCTCCCAGCACACGCAAAGCCTCCTGCACCTTGCCCTGTGCTGCTGCATGTCATTGCCCCCCTCCCCAAGAGAGCTACTTCTCTCCCCATGCTGACCCGGGATTCTTCCCCGAACTGTCCTGTACCCTCCATGAGTGCCCAGGGCTGCTTTCCTGCTTCTCCACTCCAGTCCATCAACTCCCAGCTGTCTGTGCCACTGAGCCAGCTTTTTGCAATAGGAGTTGTGGCAGTTTGTGACAGGAGGGGAGAAAAAGGAGCTGGTTTTTTTCCATATTCCCAGAAAAGGCTCTGTCCATGCCATGTTGAAATTGAACTATTTCTAAAGACGAAAAGCCTCCAGGCTTTTTCAATACTACCTAGATCTTAATTTTGCTTTTCCAACTGTAATCACTGCCTATTGAGGTGGGGGGCTAGAGCAAAGAAAAAGCAGTCAATCTAAATTGACTCATGAAGGAGGCAATAGAGGCAACAGAGCAAGGCTAAAGAAGCTCAGCAGTCATCTAAGTGCACAGCTTCTTGTAAAACCTTTCTGAAAAGCCTGAATGAATCCCCCAAATGAATGGCCATTTTGTCCCTTTCAGTTCTCCTTCTCTAGCATGGAACTCAATGTGCAGCTTGTGGACAGACAGATTCCGCAATAAATAGAGGGGGAGAGTAAAACTAAACCCACTGGAGCTTGGCCAGCAGCAATGTCAAATCTGTTGACTGATTTCCCAGGGAATTCTTGCCTTAAATGTCAGGAGAACATAGCCCTGCGGCCAAACCTGGACCAGACTGATACCGAGGCATGACAAAATGAATGACCTAAGTAACAAGATTACACCGCAGGAAAATTAAAACTTCAGAAATGTGCGAAGATCACATTTCAGTAAGTGGTGTTTTATGTAAGATCCTTTTAGTAGACAAAGCTTAACCCAAACTTATAAAACATAAATTGGTGAGGGGAGGGGGATTTATTAATGGCAACAGAATGAAACTTTCAATCAGTCAGAAAAGAAAGTATGAGAGCTTCTGCAAGCGTCAATGGCTTCTGAAGGCTTAAAACCTTCTCCCAAATGCTCTTGTAGACAGGAGCCAAGGAAGGTCAAAGGAATTTAGTCTCCTAGGAGTCTGCACTACTTTGAAAACAGCAGCTAAGTCCCTCCATCACTCAGGCACTTCTGAAAATCCTCCTAGAGCCTCTCCTGCCAGCGGCAGCAAGCGTCCCTTTCGCGGCTCTTACCTGCAGCCACTCATGCTCATGGGGCTGGCAGGAGCCTAAACAGCTTCGGGATTGCTGATCCTCCATCAGCTGTAGCTGAAACTGGCTGGTGCGTTCAAGATCTGTTGGAAAAGGCAGAACACCCAGAGAAAGAGAGGGGAAGAGAAAGAGAGAGCACGTGCATGTAAACCTCATTGCTTTTGGAACCTGAAAGCCTGAGGTGGTGCTGAGCGAGGAAGACCAGTGAGCCGAGGAGCATAACAGCAGCAGCATAAGGGCGAATGGTCCAGATCCACTGGGTACAAGAGGAAAAGGACTAAGGCACTGAGAAAACACTGAGAAAACACACAGTCCTTCTAAATTCTATTTTTTTTTTTAGATTTTGGTCTTTCTTTTCTCTGCTTCAGTCTTGTCTGACAAACCCCATGGTCTGTGAGAGTTGCCCAGGATGGACGTCCATGAGACTCACCATAGGAGCGAAGAGACTCTTCCCACACTGCTCTTCAGTGAGGTGACAGCATCTAGTGCTGGGAGTTTTTCTGCCTCTCTCCCTCATATTGTTTTAGCTGGTATTAGCTGTTTGCACATTCCTCTCCTACTTTGGCAGTGTGCCCTCTCCTCCATAACAGACCAAACCGAAATCCCAGATCCAGCACACTTCAGCTGTCTGGGAAGTCCTTGTGCAGAACAGGGATGTGGGTTTTTTATATGTTGCAGCATCTTCTCACCATGGCTTATGTTCCATCTTTAACTCATGATGCCCTAAAAATTACTGTAGAAACTCAGATTTCATATTCAGTGAAGGAGAAGCAGAAGCACAGTGAGATTCCACTGCATATTCCCCTCACGCTCCCCCAGACATGGATTGAGCTTTAACACCATTTTAAAATTTTTCATATATATTCTTTTGTAAGTTGCTTCTTTAACTGTGTTGAGCACAGCAGCAGGAGCAATATTTCATCCTCGGGCAGAAGTCCAAAATGAGTTAACCCAGGTTTTATAAAGATAAGAATATATAAGCAAAAAAAATCCAAAATCTATGTGGTACCAACTCCCAACATTGACAGATTTATCCCTGGACAAACTGGTGCAGCTTTCCTCTGTTTTTCAGTGCCATCTCAAGGGATGTCTTCCTTGCCTTCCATGCTTTCAACAGAACATAGTCTGTTTGTTTGATTGGAGCTGGCACAGTGCAGTTTGCTCCAGGTTTGTGCCCGAAGCATTGCCTTTCTCTGTTTATGTGGCCACAACCTTTGTCTAATCCTCCAGAAGTTCTATCTCAATAAGAATGGTAGCAGTGACAGAAGCTATTAATGTTATTGCTTCTCCACGTGGCAGCGATCTGCTCTGCAGATCAAAAAGAGCAGATATATGCTATCTGCAAGAAAAGGAAAAGCCATTATTGGTTTTGCTAAGTGAATTTTCTGTGTGAACAAACAAACGGGCCGCAGGAGCAGAGTCTGTAAGGTGCCAAAGAATGAGTGTGTTGTCAGGGCAAAGTTATGAACGCAAACTCAGCCTTGATTTGAAACTGCCAGCTCCAAAACTGGAAAGAAATTTGAGGTTTGCACAGGTGCCTTTTGTAGCTTTTGGAACAACAGAGGAAGGGATTTGTATGACAGAAGTAGCTGTGGCATAAAAGGCTGAAATAATCAGCTAATGACTTCGCCAAATGCAGGTGGGAAAAGATGTGGCATGCTCAAGCCACATCAAGCGAAGCCACAAGTGTTTGAAACAGAGCACTAAAAAGGAGCTTTCTGTACAGTAATTCCTGGCAGAGGGGGAAAAAAAAAGGAATAGCGGTAATAAAAATCTTTTTTAGAAGAACATCCTAACTGAAATCCTTTCACTGTGAGGAACTCCTGCAGCCTTGACAGAAAAATTTGTTCTGTGAGGATATGAAGTATATGATGGGCTTATGTGTCAGTAACACAGTGTTAGGACTTGAAGTTTCTGAAATCACTGTAGCAGGTTGTGAAGGGCATATATTGAAAAACCAAATGCACAGAATCAAAGAGCAGAGCTGTGTAATGATGACTGCACCCCTTCTTGACTAAGCTTAAGACATAAAGAAATTAAGCAAAGCTTGAAAACAAGGCAGGCAAATATCCAGCCAGCTGTTTTTCTTTTGCCATCAAATTGTGAATGTCTCTTGGTATCGTTTATGACACAGCTTTAGGGGAAGAGCAGGCGAATGTGAGAGAAACACCTACATTTGTACTTTACGATCACCTGCTTTTACCATAAACTGTGATCGGTAAGTATTTAACACATGGGTATGACTTTTTACTGCTGTGTGTACAAATTTGTCTGGGGCATCCTGAATTGAGTGTTATACATTATACTTGCTTTTCACTGGTGTAAATTATTACCTACAGTCTCCTAGCAAGAAGCTAAGAGAGGACTTTCCGTCCATGGTTTCCATGCTGAAAGCAGTTCTTCAGATCTTACATTGTTTTCTAATGGTCTGAGGGATTATCTGGTACAGTGTGTCCCATACAGGCTGGCTGATCATCATGCCAAACGTTGATTCTTTCTCTGTCGCTGCACGGGTGGATGGCCATAGATGTAGTTTCTCTGTGGATGCAGGCTTAACCTTGTTTAACACTTGAACATGGCTCTTAAAATGTTTTGTGCGTAACCTACGCACAGACTCTTTTACTGCATGCAAAGGCCTAAACCGCTGGGAAAAAAAATAAAAAAAATTTAAAAAAAAAAGGATTTTATGGATATTTTGTTCCATTTTCAGCCCTGTCCTCTTCAAGCTAGTTTCTATGCATTCTCTAATGAAATAATTGTACCTGGAAACTTAGTCAACTTTGTGTTTTTGTTATATCACATTTTTTCACTGGATTATTTTCATGGTGTGGAGTTACTGGCTTCTTCTCAAGGTGGGGACTGTCTGAATTTCCTCAACAGCATCATGACCTAATTTCAACCGTCCTTTTCAGTGGCCTCCACTGGCTTTCCCCACTGGGCCAAACTTTGTTGAATTTAGCGAGTTCCACCGAACAAAACCGCTTTGCCTCTTGTGTAACCAGTAGAGTCCTCGTCAGGTACTAACATAACAGGCAAATATTTTAGATGAATAAAGCTGCCTGGCTGCAGAGCTGCTTCGACTTCTCCCCCCCCGCCCCCGCTCCGCACCCAGTGCGCGGCAGAGGAGCGGAGCAGCCCCCTGCGCCCTTCCCGAGGCTGCGCAGCGCTTTCTCCGCGGCCCCGGCTGCCGCTTTTAAGGGGCAGCCGCGACGCACCCCGAATTAATCTGGATATTCAGACGGTCGCGAACGACCCGCGGCCGGCGCTGGGCCGGCAGTGTTTCCAGCTCCCCCCCCCCGGGCCCGGGCCGCAGCAGCAGGCGGTGGGGACCCGCGCCGCCCCCCCCCCCGCCCCCCGCCCGCCCCGTCGCGTCGCCGCCGCCGCCGCCGCTCCGCGCCCGCCGGGGAGGCATGAGCGACGGCGCGGCCGCTCCGCGCCGCGGGTGAGTGCGCGGCCCTCCGCGGGGCGCGGAGGGAGGGAGGGAGCGAGGGCGAGGGAAGGGGAGGGGGCGGCCCACCCAAAGCGGAGACGGCTCGATGGGGAAGAGGGGAAGAGGGTGCGCGGGTGCGGGAGGGGCGCCCCTTCTACGCGCCCGCGGGGATTCCTCCCCGCCCCACCTCCCCCCCACCCCCTCCCCACCCCAATTTGTCCGGCTGCGCGCTGGCTTTCCCCGGCGTGGGACGATGGCTCCCGCCGCAGCGGGCTTCCCCCACCCGAGAAGGCACTACCGGAGCTTTTTTTTCGGTCGTCCTTGGGTTTTAACGCTGGAGGTGCGAAGCGGGGCAGAGGGTTGCCAACCCCCCTCCTTTCCCGGCACCCTCAAACTTTGTTTTATTCGCCACTTGCGGTCCTGCGACGGGGAGACGCGTGTGCGGAGCAGCCCAGCTCCCGCACGGCCACAAAGCTGCGGTACCGGGCTGCCAAACCTCCCCTCACCCCCGGCAGGCGCGGAAAATGCGGCGAGGTGGTGATAAGCAAACCCTGCCATAGCGCGTTTGTTTGGCAACGGTAGCGTGGGGGGGGGGGGGGGGGTGGGTGGGTGTCCGTGTGTGTCCCGCCCCCCCATTTGGCAAGGGGGTGCCTTATGTCCGGCTCTTCCGCAGAGATCCGCCCCCCCCCCGGTAAAGAGCTGCCGCGCCCCCAAAAATTGGGTGCGACACTGGTGTCGTCTGGCGTGGCTGGCTGCAAGCCCGCGTCCAGGCTGTTTGCTCTGCTCCTTGAAATGATACTGGTTAGAAAAGGAAGGATTTTTAAAACTACCGGTTTTACTTTTGTACCGAAGCCTTTGTGAGTATTTATATTATTACCACTTTGAAGCCATAATCGTCCCTGCAGCCCTGGTGGCAACACGACCTGTAAAAACCCACCTTGCATCCTGTTAGACACAGTCCCCTGTGTAATCTTGTAGTCCAGACCGGGGAATTTCAAGTGTGGCTACACGTGAAATTAATGTGTGACCATAACATCAAAGTGTCTTTCTGATTTTCTGTTGTACTTTGTATTTTTCTAAGGCAACCATGAACAGCAACTCCTCCAAAAAAAAAAATTGTTTTGCAACTGTGATGGCAAATCTTTGCTGCTGGAAAGTCACATTTTGGTTTCAGACCTGGCACAGCCATCACTCTTTCCCATCTCAAGCCTTTAAACTAACTGTGTGCTGAAAAAACGGTAGATGTTGTTCGTTTCCAAGTTGCTGATAGCCTCTGGATTTAAGGCTGGACTCGGGGCTCAAACAGAGCATTAAGCTTTTATTAACATTTTTAGGGGTTTTTGCTGTGAGGAAGAAAGGTGTGCAGTTTGAAAGAAAAATTTGACCGTGACAGCTGGGCATTTTGCTGGGTGTTGAAATCATAGAAAAACAGACTACTTCAGAAAAATCATGTGTGCATTAAAAATAGTTGTTTAGATCATTAACTATCGAAGTATGGCTGACAGTGCAGTTCTACCATTTTGATTTTTTTCTGTGTAGCATGCAGTTTTAGAAGGAGAGAAACTTTCTTCAGGCTGATGAGCAAGCTTCTGTGTTTGAGTTATGCTTTTGGCTTGCATGCAGCATTTTTGCATTTTCAGGGCTGTGAATAATATTGACTGAATTGATTTGACGTAGTCTCAGCTGGAGCAGCAGTATGAGATCTGCCCTTCATAAGCAGTAACACCCTTCCAGACAGGTCCATCAGCAGTTCAGTAGAAGGCGTGATCCTCCCGATCCTCCCTGTCTCTCTCTTGCACACGTGTGTGCACGTGCGCGCACACTCACTCCTAATGTGTTCTCCCAAGGCGTTCCACAGCTAGAAGGAAGCTAGCTGCATGGTTTTAATACCCAAGACAAACACCCTTTTTTTGTCCACTTTTATAGGATGAAAGAATGTGGTTAATTTGTAGGTCTCATTATTCTCTGCATACAGAAAGAGATGGCCAGGCACACTTGGACAAAGAAGTCAGGAGTCACCGTACCCCTCTCTCTCACTCCAGAAAACCTGCATTCCCCCCATAGCACCCTTGGTGGTTGGAAACTTTGCCTAAGTCTGGAATATAACACCAGGGCTTTCATTCTGCTTAGCAAGCGAAAGCTCAGGGAAACCCAGGTTGCATCCCAACTGAGCTGGGGGTGAGAGGGTAGATGAGTGCCGCTTCCTTTGTCTGTGCATCCAGGTTTCTTTTCCATGGGCTTCAGGACATGCTTCATCCCTACATCAGCTGTTCACCTGGGACATGCCCTAGGAGAATAAGCTTTTCTCAGTATGGTAATATAGCACCTGTATCTTACTCTGGCCACTAAAATAAATTATTACTGAGGAAATAATTAGGGTGTCAGAGGTAAGCCATTAGGTTTTGGTGAGAACCTGGGCATAGGGTTCAAATATAAGGATGACCAAATACCTGAGAGCTTCAGCATCGTGAGAGGCAATGATTTTGGAGCCATTTTGAACAAAAACTCTACTCTAGATAGTTGGTCATTAACTGACTGTTAATATGAGATCTTACAAAAACAGCTTGCAGTTTGTCTCAGGTCTGACCCAAAACCACAAGACTTTGGCAACGACTTGTCTTCTCTTTTGAGGTTCTGGCTTCAATTCTTCTCTAGCAGAGCAGGTCCCGATCAAGTCTCTCAGATCACTTCACAAGCACTTTGCAACAGCATTTGCAGGAGCTAATGTAATTCTTGTTCTCATCTGAAAGGCTAGAGAACTGAGATGAAGTTCAAATGACCTATCCAAAATACACAGTAAATTAACATAAGAAATGAGACAGGGAAACAAATTATTTGCTCCAGTCACAGGATTAAATTGCCTTTCCCTAACCCTCTGCAACTGTTAAGAAATTCATGGGCCATTCCTCTTGCAAGAACTTGAAAAGGCCAGACATGCCTTTCATGCTTCTTTCTGATGTAAGTGGTATTAAATATGCATTGTAGCTCAGTTACCTTAGATAACTGAGCATAAATTCATCCATCTTCCACTTGAAATTCTGTTCCCAAATGTAGCAGATGAATATTCTTTCCTTTGTTTTCTGCTTTTTTGGAGGGGTTGGGGAATTTTTTGCTTTTGTTTTTAGAGAAGATTCTTGTTAGCATTCCTTAGAAACTCATTAAAATGCTTCCCTTTTGGCTTATTCTCCTAATTTATTAATACCACAAATAACTTTTTCTTTGGTGACCCACTTTCATAGGTATCTGAATATCTAGAAAAATTGTAGCTCATCAAGAAAGCAGGGTAGGCTAATAACTAGCATCTCCAGACAGAGTGGAAAAATCAAGATACTTCTTTCTTTGACACACCGAGTTTTAAACACCACACATACAGAAAATATTGTTCTATTCAACAGCTTACTTGGCACCCTTAGCGCAAAAGAAAGTACTTTATTGATTGCATGATTGATTTAAAGGTCAGAGTTTAGGATTTCATCTATTCTTCTGGCTGAATTAAATTTTTGCCCTATGTCCACAGTAAAGAAACTGCTCTTTGCATAAACTTAAATTGAAATACTGGTTTGTGTGAGTGTTCGAACAAATGGACTTTCTCTTATAGCTCCCAGGACAACCTCCCAACGCTACACTGTTATCAAAACCATTAGGGTTTGACTAAGCTACTGCTTTTTATTGAGCTATCATTCCTGCTTTGTGAAAGGTACAGATTTGCTTAGCAAAAGAGGATACATGCTGATTTAATGAGCATGGTGGTCAACAGGCCACTGGAAGTGCTAGGGCTTTACAGACTCTAAGGCAGAGATCGGCGAGTATAGAAGAATACACTTTTGTCATACTAGCTTACTTAAAAATATAGAGAGGTTGCTTTTTGTGAACTGAAGCTATATAGACAGACATCACAGGGGGTGATTAATCACCTTGTGTCCTGCAGACTCTCAAACACTGGTGGTGCTTTAAGGGCAGTCTGCTCTGGCAGCGCGTGTCTGTGGTGGTCCCAGCCCAGGGACACTCAGCACTGCCACCTTCTTTCCAAAGTCTGCTGGATAGCAGCCCCCCGACAGGAGAGCATAAAGCCCATGTGGTGACTTCTGATGAAGCTTTGTTTTCCTTTTCAGTAAGTGTGGACGTCTGTGTAAGTGTGAGAGCATCATGGTGGCGTTTAAAGGAGTCTGGACTCAGCCCTTCTGGAAAGCCGTTTCGGCAGAATTTTTGGCCATGCTCATTTTTGTCCTCCTCAGCCTCGGCTCCACCATCAACTGGGGTGGATCAGAGAAGCCCCTGCCTGTAGACATGGTCCTTATCTCCCTCTGCTTTGGACTCAGCATTGCAACCATGGTGCAGTGCTTTGGACACATCAGCGGAGGCCACATTAACCCTGCTGTGACCGTGGCAATGGTCTGCACAAGGAAGATCAGCCTCGCTAAGTCCGTCTTCTACATCCTTGCCCAGTGCCTGGGAGCCATCGTGGGCGCAGGCATCCTTTACCTCGTCACACCGCCAAGCGTGGTGGGAGGCCTGGGAGTCACTGCGGTAATCACTTCTCCTCCAGCTCGTGAACTAGACTAGCTTGGAGGCTAAGAAAATATAATCAGTGTCATGCAGAATAAAGAGAGCTCAAGCAGAGATTTTAAGAGTTTGCTGGTTTATTTACAACTCCTAGACAGGGCTTAAAACTCTCCTTAGGATGGGTTTATGCAGCGTAATGGCTATAGCTCTTCTTTATATAGAAGTTCTCTCCTTTCCTACAACTTTCCCAAATCTGATGACAGCAGGTAATGTTAATTTACATTCAAAATTTAAATAATATATTCGTGAAATGCCATTTTTATATGGGCTGGGGAGGGAGAAATTAATTCTATGCCATTGTGATGATGGGGATTGAAAAAACATCAATTTAAAATGACATACTTTTGAAATAGATTGTGGCTTAGATTTTAGCTTTGTTCCAAACTAATAAGGAATACCATCAGTTAGCCCTGTTGCAGGACTTATTAAAAATGCACTTGAGCCGCATACTGCTTAATTTTTAATTGAAATTTAAATTAATTAAGTCAGGGCTAATTAATGAATTTATAATTGAATAGTAAATTACAGTGCTCCCAAGAAAAAAATGGTGAAGGGGAAGTGCAGCATTTGCAAATCCCTGTGTAAAAATAAACTACACTTCTGCAGTCTAACTTTGAAGTTCTTGTTGGATGTTACTGTTAAGCCTTCTGTTCTCAGTCCAGCAGTAATTTTCCATGGCCCTCAAAATAAAAAAATGAAAGGAGAAAAGAGAAAGTGGGAGGGAACCTGTACTTCTAAATTTCATTGTTATCTTTCACTGTATACCGTTTAGAAATACCTCTCACTGAAGTAGAATTAATGTATGTGGTGACTTTCTGATTTACAAAATCACCTTTGTTTCATCTCCGGTGTTTCTTTCCCTTCTTCCAGGTACATGGGGATCTTTCCGCTGGCCATGGACTCCTGGTGGAGCTGATAATTACATTCCAGCTGGTTTTTACAATTTTTGCCAGCTGTGATTCAAAACGAAGTGATGTCACTGGTTCAGTAGCTTTAGCAATTGGATTTTCTGTTGCCATCGGACATTTATTTGCTGTAAGTTAATGGCTTCTCTTTTAAAGATAGACCCCTTGTCCCTTTATGACTACTTCAGAAGTAAATGGAAACTTCTGTGGTCTTTATAGCTGCTATAGCTATGTAGCTGCTGTATTCTTTACGGATCCACGCCAAAACCCTTTGGAGTATTGGGAGGGTCCCCATGGGTAGGGTGTTGCATCAGAGGTTTTCTGCCTGTTTATGTGATGACTTCGTTAATTTTGTGATATCGTCAGGACAGTGACGATACTTGCTGTCAAGATTAGAAGCAATGCAAAACCAGGGTGTCCCCATAGTACAAGGACTAGCAGAAACTAAATAACTATCTTCAATACTTTAATAACAGGTAATATTTTGTCTCTGCTTTAGATTAATTACACTGGTGCCAGTATGAACCCTGCTCGATCATTTGGACCTGCTGTCATCATGGGGAGATGGGAAAACCAATGGGTAACTCTGCTTTCATGCTTCCTTCACCATAGCGACAAACAGCTGTCAGGATTTTTTGTACATCATTTGCATATAGTTATCTATCCCAGTACGTCCCATAGAGGCCATCACTGAGAAAGACAGGAGGTGACCTGCCACCAGCTTAGGTATAACTATGCGCCTCGCCATTCAGGCATGGCATCTTGCCATTCGGGGGCAGTTTTGAGGAGGTAGTAGCTGGGGGTAGAAATGAAGTCATACAAAAAGTTGAAAACGAGAAGAGCAATCCAGCGAGACGAGAAGAATTGAACTGCTAGAAAGAAAAATCCTCCCAGGCAGATTGCAAACCCCCAGGTCATGCCGGTGAGAAGTTATGGAAGTAATTCTGTTGGCTTCACGTTCCACCTGGTTCTGCAGCAAACTGGGGCAGACATATGAAATGAGAGCAGGGACCCTATGTGATCTGGCTCCTGGGGGAGAACCTGCCTCGCCAAATGCCTGCAGTGAGAGATGAAGGGGTTGCAGTCTGGTCTTTGCAGACCGGACCAGATGTTACCTGCCTCAGTTTGAAAGCGTCAGCTTAACTAGGAGTATTTGCGCAGGAAACAATTTGACAAAGAGGTTGTGAATGATGCAGTCATTTTTCTACAGCATCCCACTATTAAACTTATTAAAAAACAATTCACATTTTATAAGGGAGAGATGGATTGCAGCTCGGCCTCACATAATTAGGGAAAGCACTTCTAGGGACGCTTTCAACGCTAACTGTAAGAGCTGCATATTACAGTGCATATAAGGACTTCCTTCGTTTTTAAAGTGTGAAGCCCACATTGCTCCCACTGCATCTAATAACAGAAGCAGCATTGTCTTCAGGCCCTAAGGCTCCAGTTCTGCAAACGTGATGCCATGTGTAACTTTCTTCCCAAGAGTTACCCTATTGAAGCAGATTTACCCTGTTATCAGTGAATGACTTGTTCATATGAAAAACTGCTGTAGTTTTTCACAAGCTGGATTATCCATACTCTGAGGGAGCCTGTAATTTATAACTAAAGCTATAAACAATAAATAAATGTACTGTGTAGCAGCTTGTAGGAGAAGCTTAGCTACTGTCCTGGCCACTCTGAAAGACGGCCTTTTCCCCTCCTCCAGGGCAGTGACATTGGTGTGCCATTGAGAGAAGCCCATGGGCTTCTGCACCTACTAATGTTACAGAAATGCTGCATGGCATGCTGAAATAGATAGGTACACTACAAAGTTGTGTATGTCGGTCGTATTTGCTTATTCAAATTAGATAATCAGGTAGCTGGCTGCCTGTTGGATTCTGCGGGATCAGAAGCCAAATTTGGTTTATTTTGGAAATGTGAGTCTGAAATACTGAAGTAGAACTGTTTGTGTATACACTAGGAAAGGTTTTGTTTCCCTAAAGGTTCATTGTCACCTTGGGTAAAAATGTAGAAAGAAAATCAGTTTTCTACATTGGTGTTTATTTCGTGTGTCATCTTGCAAACTGTCCATATATGTTGTCTACAGCTGGCAATGAGTGATGAAAATTTAGAGGAAGCTTCTTGGAAAGAGATGGATCAATAAAACTTGACAAAACTATTTGTCTTTGAAGATATGGTCCTGCTTCTCAATCATCTTACCCTGGCTAGTTTAAAAGCAAAGCAATGCCAGAGCAGATGTATGTTGTATGTGACTACAGAGCTGTATTTGACAAGTCTGGTATGACTCCATCAGGATCTGTAGCCTTTTTTGTCTCAAGAAATGTTAGACATATGGTTGATCCAAATAAGGATGATGAAGAACCTGCGCTTTTGTCTTATTGGACAAAGTTTTAAAAAAGTAAGTTAAATCTCCATAAAGAGGGGAAAAAATGATTCCTATTAACTGGAGAAGGTAGGGCATCCAGAGAGGATGCCTGTGTGTCTGTCCATGGGAGGTGTCCATAGCTGCATTGCCGCTCAGCTGGTCTGCCCCAGAACACTGGTAACCAGACATGTAGACTGAAATCTTTTTCAGGTGTCAGGAAAGTAGTAACTGTACCTCTCTGACACGTCAGCACAGGTCCTTCTTCTCCTCTGATCTGTGGGGTCCACTGCTTTGTGATTCCCTAAACGCTGGCACAAGATGAGTTTTTAGGGAAGAGCTGCACCCACGGATGCAAGGTTGTTTAGATGACTGGATTCAAGGCAAGTAGGGAGTATTTCTTAAGGGGGTGAAACGTGAGAGAGAGAGACTGGGAGGAGGCAGAAAGAAAATAAGAAAATGACCTAGCACTAATGCCATTAATTGCCTAAGAGACTGCCTTCTGAGCAACTTCAAATGTGATTTTAGAGCAGTCAGTTGCTGAGCTCCAGGTCACTATCTGTGAAACCTATGGTAGTTATACTTCTCTGCCTCATGAATTGATATGATGGCACATTTCATCCGGGTTCATGAAATCCAGGGTCTTATGTGCCTATGCATTTCTGGAGAGTTGGTTATAGCAGGTGGGCCAGGGTATTTTACAGAAACTTTTCTGGGTGAAGTCTGTAGTGACATGCTTTTCTCTGAGACCCCGGATTCTCTATTTGCTCCAGAGCTTAATGACTGGTTTTCTTCCAACTCTTTTTGCAGGTATATTGGGTGGGACCAATAATAGGAGGAGTCCTTGCTGGTGCTCTTTATGAGTACGTCTATTGCCCAGACGTTGAACTCAAGCGCCGTTTTAAAGATGTCTTCAGTAAGGCTACCCAACCATCCAAAGGGAAGTACATTGAGGTGGACGATAACAGGAGCCATGTAGAGACCGATGACCTGATCCTGAAGCCTGGCATAGTTCATGTGATTGATATCGACAGGGGTGAAGACAAGAAGGGAAGAGATCCATCCAGCGAGGTGTTGTCTTCTGTATGACTAGCAAGAAGCACTGAAAGCAGAGAGCAGCCTGCTAGCACATCCACAGATATCCTTCCTCCTATTAAAGAAACAGATCTCCTCTAGACTGAGCGTCTACCAGTTCTTAAAAGGTATGGTGTGGGCAGATGCATAGTAGTGGTGTCACCAAACCATACGCCTGCTCAGTTGGAAGATTAGGATTTTGCTATAATTAGGATTCCCCCCTATTATTCCAGATTAAGAGTCGTTCCTAATATTTTCCTTTCCTTCTTTCTGGAGCAACCCCAAAGTCAAAAAAAGAGATGAAAGCATTCTCCTTTAATAAATCGGTCAATAATGAGATAGAAATGTTTAACATTCAGATTGACAGTTAAGACATATCAGGAAATGCCTATAGACATGAAGACCTATTTATCAGATTGTTCTTCTGACACTTAATTGGCTGTTGTCAGCTCCTGTTAGAACATCTTATCCATTAAGTGTTCTCTTGTGAGGTCCAACACAGCACCAACAGTATTTAAGTTTTATCCACAGTCAAGCAAAGGAGTATTGTTTCCACTTATGTACACCACTATTGCCTTGCAAACTACCTCTGAAAAAAATGATACTTCAGTAGGTTTAAAAAAATAATTCTATCAACCCACCAAAAATTCACTCATGTGATTTGCTGTATAAATATATTACATTCATCCCTTCCCAAGAGTAAATGCACCGAAATTGAATGTTGAGGTCTACTGTAATAAGGCTGAAAAGCATTTGACGGTACTTCATGCTCCTTCTTGTCATTGTCTATCTGATGAAACATTCTCCTGGGCTTTGACTATTGACCATTCAGTGTTAGCAGACTCTCAAGGTCATGCAAAGAATATAAAGGTTTTCCTGTTACTTAATAACTCAAATAAGAGATTTCAGAAGAAAAGAAGGCATATCTGTTTTCAGTGCACTTGTTCAAATACACATTTCTGTGCTAATTTATGTAAACTAAAGGTTTAAATTACTTACCTACTTTCTTACAAGATGGTTGGAGATAGGGTTTTTTTAATTTATTAGTAATGTAGAGGGTTTTTAACTTTTAACTGCATTGAAACACTGATTGGGAAATATTTTTTTTTTTTATAACAGATGTAAAAAAATTTACTGCTTCTGGCTTTTTGTTATAACTGATGCCTAACTATCTGAACAGGATCCATGCTTGTTCCAGTGTTCATATAGCCTTAATTACACCTCTGGCAAAGGTTTCTTTATCTGTTGTTAGGAAAAGATGCAAGCACTTGCAGAGTTTTTTAGGGGGAAAAGGACACGAAATATGTTCAATAATCAGTCTTTCCCTTACAGAGTATTTTGACAGACACAATCATCCATACTACACCATACTTTACATTTCTGTAAAGCTGTTACTGACTTACTGCTTTTGTTTCTGATCAGTGGCTTCGAGTTTTACAATATGCAGCTGCAGAGCAGTAAGGAGCATTGTATTGTTACTGTAACTGTAAAGTTTTTATTTTGAAATTGAAAAGCTACTCCTGCCTATTTAGCAATAAGAGGGAAAAAAAAAAAAAGCATTAGTCCTGACCGTGGGCTGTAATAGCCTTGTCTGCTCTTTGACACACTCTACATGCAATCTTTATTACAGGGAGTTAGATGTTTCTAATGAGATAATAAACCACTTCTACGCTCAGATCTGTGCACTATGATCCAAAGGCAATTCTGCTATCCCAGCTCGCAGCACTGTGTAGTCCCAGCATGTCCTGCCGTACTCATTTTCCTAGTTTCACACTTTTCTTGTCTTAAACTCTGTTAGAGTGTGGCACGAGCTCCCTGCATTGGGCATGAGGTTCGTGACCTCTCCATGCGTTTGCAGCTGGAGCGCGATGTCTCCCCTGCACCCCCCGGGGCACAGCGTGTGGCGTACGGGGGCGCAGGACGGGGCTTCCTGGGGTGACCCAGCGACAGCCCCGCTCCCGGCGCCTGAGCCCTCCCGCCAGACGTGCTCCCCATCACAGTCCGGTCGCAGCATCACAGCAGCCGCTGCCTGTCGAGTCTAGTAAAACAGCTGATATTTGTCCTTGGCTGTGCCCCGCCGCAGTGACGGCGGCCTCGCAGTTCAAGGGCACAAATGTGGTTAGGGACCTGCAAGGGACAACGTCAAATCGCAGATAAGGGCTCCTTCCCGCAGCAAGGACTAAGTTTCCTGGGGAAGGGCAGTACGGGTGTGGTGGTTAGGCCCCTGCGTACCTCTGCTCGTGGCATTTAGATGGGTAAATGCCATGATAAGTAGATTCAATGAGAAAGATCAAAACTTGCAGATTTTTTTTTTGTCTAGTCATTTGTTCTGGCTTTTTTTTTTTTCCTTTCTTTTTCCTTTTTTTTTTTTTTTTTTTTCCCCTGCAAATGGTGTTATTTGTTAAAGGGACACTTTGATCAAACCTTTTGCATGGCTTAAACAGCTAAAGCGAAGAGTAATACACATAGCACTGGTGTTTATTTAAGCAAAGGTTTGCATTTTTTTATTTAAAGACACTCCTTAGAAGCTCTTAATTTGTGAATTTTGCATGGTACTGTGTTATTTAAATAAGAAGCTGTGATTTGTTTTATGCTTAAGGGTCCTTTATACAAATGGCTTGATGCATGTTTTCCTCAGCCAGCCTGCTTGTGCTGCTGAGGTGAGCATAACATGAGCATAGCACCAGCCACCTCAGTTAGGAAGTATTTTTTTCTCTTGAAACAGTCCATATTAATGAAGTGTGTCAAACACTCAGAACCAGACCCCTGAGAACTCCTCACTCAAAGAGAGTACTGGAGATAAGACACTGGGGCTCCTGCAAAGATTAGGAGAAAGAAGGGAAGTTAAAATAGAGGCCACTAGACAGTAGAGGATGTTGCCATGCATTGGACATGAGTAGGAAAGCAAGATGTGGTAGATCTGCTCCTGCTCCCACAGAATGAGACTCATGGAGGAGTTTGTCACTGACTGCACTGGAAATGATCCTGAGCTTTTTTGGGGCCTGATGGCTTCTCTCATGCACTTCCCTGTGTTTTTTTTTCCCAAATCTGAGTCTTTCTGCAAGATACTTAATTCTGGAAGGAGATGCATTTGACTTGAGGTTTATGACCCACCCTAAAATAAATCCTTAGGAATGGCTGTCATCGCAGATGGTTCTGCCCCACTGCAGGACATCACCATTCATGTAAGGGAACATCACTCTTCAGGATCCCTTAGGACTCGATTTATCTTAGACCTGCAGGGATACGTGCCTCTCTAAGTGGTTTTGCAGTGGCATCATCACTGTACAATAGTCACATTTGGTTAAAAAATAGACTAGCATGAACTTGTTATGGATTGGAAATACTTTTGCCTTAATATGATCTAAAAATATGTACTTTAACACTGCTTGAGGTCCATGTTCTAAAGGCCTTCAGCTCTAAACTGCACTTCATAACGTAACTTGGTGTCCTCGTAAAGTCTTTATTGGTTGGAGTGGGACACAGTAATTGTTTTCTGTTTATGATGGTGGTTGGATATCACAGGAAGTCTGCCAGGCATGTCATTCTGGAGTCCTAACAAAACCATGGATGAGTCTCTCACTCCTCCATGATGGCACACTTGTTTCTAATACTGTATTTGCACTTTCACAAACACATTCAAAATATTTAATCACTGGGTTTCAAAAAAGAAAGGATGGAAGCTAAGGGTGGTTATACTGAGGTACACAAATACCTTTCAGGCTGCACGAACTCTGAGGAGTTTATCAGCCGATTTCTAACTATTCTCAGGAGAAAAAAAAAAAAAAAAAGAAAAGAAAAAAGAAACCCTGCAGCATTTGAGTTGTCATCATAACCCTTCTCCTGTTGAAGTATCTGGGAGATGTATCTTTCATTCATTCAGTGGAAGCAGGAGCAAGACTCATGCAGTGTTTAGGCTTGCCACATGTATTTGCATATGAGCTTTTCAAAATGTGTTTTATTTCTGATTATTGATAATTGCCACAATATCTGCTTAGAAAGCTATACATCCTTCAAATTTCTGCCTTTCTAGTGCTTGGTGGCAGAACATTTTGCTACTGTGCTCTGCAACATTTTATCTGCAGTCTGTGTAACACATTCAGGATATAATACACCATCCAATATTTTTAATATAAATAAAATATGTGAGAACTTGCATTGTGAACCTTTCTTTCCAAGGTGAGAGATGAAAACACCATGCCCATTTTTTGTATCTCAAATCAATTGTGTGTATCTGAGTTTCTCAATGACTTATTAAATAGACAAGATGCAAGTATAGACTGAACTATTTGTTACCCAGTTACACGATCTAAATCATACTGCTGCAGTCTGTAATTTAGGACAAATGAGGTAAAGCAAACTATGTACATGGATTTTTCCACAAGACTGCTTATTGTTGAAATGCTTAGTCACCATGATATCAAAACTAATGTTATAGGACTTAAAATTTCCATATGTAACATTTGGAATAATCTACTGAAAAATACACTATAAAATAATACATGATTATCTGATTCCCACTTACATTCTACTGTATCTCACACTACTGTTGCAAATAAATTATCTGTTAAAAAAAAAAAGTCATCATGTGGTCACTGGAAACATTTAATGAAGCTAAAGCGCAGAATTGAAATACCATAAGAAAACCCAGTCCGGCCAGTAGAACATGTCTAAGAGGAGTCTGGAAGCGTGTGCAACTGAGAATGGGTGATTTACTGTGGAAAAATATTTATCAGTAAAGAGGGGTGATTGTGAAAGAGATTGAATATCTCCAAGGAAGCGAGTTACACCAATTAGAGCAAAAATTATGCTAGCATATGTACATCACTGATTTTTCCAGATGGTTTTAAAACTCATAAGACTAGTGGAGAGCTAACGTTTTGAAAAGTGGTAGAAATTACACTATCACTTCAAAGTCCTTTTGCTAAAGCATGGTTTGTGAAGACCAAGCTCCCATAAAGAACTTAAGCGATGGAAATTGGGTCCTGTAGCAATTACTTTTCTGGTTGTCTGGCTCCCTGCTTGGAACACCAAGGTTAGCTCCTAAGACACATCTGACATTCATGGAGGTAAATTAGGATCCTGAGAATTATTAATATGAAAACCCATTACTTGGGATAGCATCTAATTATTAGGAAGGGCTGAGAGCAGTCTCATACCTGAAACTCACCCCTCACATTGGTTTGGCTCTTGCCTTCAGCTTCTTCATATCCAAGCTCCAGAGGCACCTCTCAAGAGGATTTTGGGGGGCGTGTGTCTGTGCGTGGCATGTAACTTACTGCACACGGAATCTGTAGCTTACTGAAACAGATTCCCAAGGGAATTTAGGCAGCACTAGTAAAATTATCTTAGGGTCACAATCCCATAAGGCAGGAGCCACTTTGATGTTTTGAGACACTCATAAAACAGGAATCTAGGTGTCTGGAGAGTTAGAAAGGCAAACAGGTAGTGATGTAGCTCTCTTCAGGGTTAGGATGCAGAAGGGTTGTGGGCAGAACAAGAAAGCAACAGTGCAGGCAAGGGAGATCTTTGTAGTGTACCTCTTAGTGGTTACTGGCACTGTGGTATCACTTACAGGATCAAAATGTGGTCCCCTTGTATGAGGACATACGTGTAGGCTTGTGGATCACATCTGATCCATCAGATGGGAGAGGCTGAGCCCTTCTGGGTGAGTGATGTCCTTACTCTAAGCTTCAGTGGCGACACTGGCTTCAGCAGCAGCAACTACAAACAGCAACTGTGGCCCAGTCATCTGCTTAAAAAGAGAATTTAGACTGTAGATATTCCCAATATCACCTTCCTTTTAAACCCTCATGTGGCTTTAGACTCCTTCATCTGTTGCAGACCATGGTGTATTGCAAATGTTATAAGCTGCTTTATTTATATCGGGCTGATAACAGTTATCTTGGCTATTAATTTCTTTTGACCTTTCTTGACTCATTAGAAAAGCAATCCTTACAAGTACAAAGACTGCGGCATAATCTAGCTAAAAAAGCTATCACAAGGTGCTTTTGAAAGGTGACAGGAGCTTCTACTGTTTGTCTCTCACCTTGCCACGTGTGATGGGGAGAGGCAGAGGCTTTCTGTGGGTGTGCCTGCCAAAGAGAGTTCCCAATCGCTCTTCCCCATTCACACACAGCACTGACCTTCCGATGATATTTCATCCCTACTTCTATTTTCATAGAAATCTTCATAAAACAGTTTGGAATTCACAGTTTGTCTAAAGGTTCATATAAGTAGACTCTATGTGTGCACACACGTGTGTGAAAGATGCACGGTTTTGCTCAGCCATTGGATTTGCTTCTTCTCAGCAGTGGAGAAGCTCAGTGGATAAAACCGTGGCAGATCAGCTGCCACTTGAGATTGCTGCATGCCCCACTGGGATCCTAAATGACATGGTCGTTTTTTTCCACTTATTTCTGAGCCATATGGCTTTCAGCTTGAAGAGGGTTCACCACTGTCACCTACTGCCATGGACCCAACTGGGTTCTGCTGCTCTTCCTCCCAAGGTTCATTTGCCATAAGGCTTTTTTTTTTTTCCATTCTCAAACCATTTAAAATTTTATTACCTTACACATTTTGGAACCTTGTAGCATGAGAAATATTTTACCATTATCTCACTCTACCTTAGGGTTAGCCCCATCTATTCTCTGGGGATTGTTGCTTTCCTTTGGAACAGCAAATCTCAGGTCACTGGAGATTCATTAAATTGTCCTCAAAAAATTCCTTTGATAATTCCTGTGATATCTCCACTCTTCTGTTCCAGTGCCTAATTATTTCCATTTGCATGGTATCTCAGTGCTTACCTGCCTAGTGGTCCCATCTTCAGACAGGAATTATTTTGTTTTGTTTTGCTTTACTTTTATTCTGCTACCTTTCCAGCTGAATGATCTCATCAGAGCCGGAACGAGATTGTTTAGTCTCTAGAGCATCCTTCTCTGAGTCTCTTCAAGGTGCTACTGCCACTCTGGACTTGGGGCCACTTTTCCAAGGCAGAAGTAGAGTTGACCCAGAGGGGGGGGAGCATCTCCTCTGCCTTGACTCGCCAGAGCTGTACCGTATGCAGGCTAAATCCTGCCTTAGCATCATGGAAGAGATGAAGTCAGTTTGCACCAGCTGAACCCAGTCTTAGACAATTGCAGTAGAGTAAACAGTGACCCAGCAAAGAAGTAATCAATTTTGAAAAGACGGGATTTGGGCTTGTGGCAAGTCTCTGGGCTCCGATTTGCAAGAAAAACATCAGTAGGAAAACTGGAACAACAGTCAATTGGCCCTGTAAGTTCTGAACATATGCACATGAATATCCAGTAAGAAAAAGCCTAATGCTTCATGATTAAACATGACAGAGTAAGGACAAAATGAACTCTGGAGATCAGGAAGATGTACATAGAAACTGGACTCTGCTGCTGTTTGCCACAGGTGTTGCTCCAGAGAAACAGCTGTACAGCATCTTCTCAGAGCTGAGTCAGACCAGCTGTACAGGGTAGGATGCACACAAACACAAATGTTTCAGTCACAAGGCCTTTTTGTGTTTTCTCCCTCCCTCCACAGCTGCCCAGCATACTTTAGATTTACTGGAGGCAAACATTGCTAGGGCATAAATGAAGAAGCTTCGCTAGCCTCAAGACCAAAATGTGAGAATAAAGCTTTGTGTCCTCCAACCTTTTAGCTTTGAAAAAAAACAGCAAATACCATGGAAGGGGCTTTAACAAAGGAGGTCAAAAAGTCTATGTGGATCCATCTGCATCCTAGTAATTCCTAGAGCTACCCTTAGAGAAGCGATCCATAGGTTAATTTATCACTGTGTAAATAAAATATCCCCCAACTTCTTTTACCACTAGCCTTTCTGAGTTAAAATAAATATCCCTTGGTTGAGTGCAGCTGAAGAGCATCTAAGGTTTATATATAGCAGCTATTGCTATTGTGTCTGAGTGGTGAGGAAAAGGTCAAAGCAATGTGATTTTATTCTCTCCCCAGTTAGTAAACTTGTTTTGTGTGTTTGTTTGGCGGAGGACTTTGGTCTTTTTCCCTCTTGCAGAGCTCTGTTTCCTTTGGGTTGTCCACACTTTATCTTTTCTGCAGATTGAATCCTCGAACGTTTTATGGAATTAAGTACAACAATTAATTTTCTCATCTAGCAAAGTCTTTCACTACCCTTTTTTTTATTCTTTGTCAAAGAACGTCACTTGAGTATGCTTTAACTTTTCTGGCTGTTTGATGTCTTTGCTCTGCAGGATCTGATGGCACCCTTCTTCGCATGGTCTCCATTTGTCTGTATTTCCCACAGCTGTACCCTCAATGAATTTGGGACCCTATGGGGACTGCTGAGGTTTTAACAATGAAGCTCTAAGCATCTGTTTTTCGGATTCAGATTCTTCATTTTCATTTCAGATGGTATTTTTTGTAATAAAACTCACAGAGTTTCCATTAGCTTTATGTCATGATGGACCTAAATTTTTCTTCTGAGTACAGCCCTTTTTTATGCATTTTCTCAACATTTTGCTAATTATTCAGAATTTATCACTAAAAGCTTCATATTTGAGACAATTGCCTAAATGAAGTTTGTGTTTCTTATTTTCCCTTCCATTTGTTTCTCATCTTCAATGTCTGAGGGGCCAGCAGTTTTTGTACTAACAACGTATAAACATTGTGTAAAGGGAGAAAACTCATATTCTGGCAGTTATTGATGGCATAGCTGGAGTCATATGTGCCGGAAGAAGTGTGAAAAATTTTCATTTTTTATCCTTTCAAACACAAACTTTAGTCAACAGTGAAATATCTCATGGGTTTCAGGGTTGACTGGGAGATGCATAATCCTAACAACATGAGGTGAAAACCTAGATACTGATTTCCAGTTTTGCAGTCAGAGGGCAGGAAATCTACATCACTTCCCTAAGCCCTGGGAAAGGTTCCCAAGGGATTTGTCATGTACAAAAAATTGCCTTGTACAATTTTGGGCCAAATCAGCTCAGAAGATATATCTACCTAAATATTTGAAGATTCTTTTGCCATCACCAAGACCAGAGGTGCTTTCTCTTCAGAGTGTTTTCATGGGCAAAAGATTCAGAGCAAGCAGGACTTCACATGTCTGAACTCATTTGTGGGTTTAATGCAAGAGTGGAAAAATAGATGTTGGGTCATGCATGGCCAGAGTCACTGAGGAGGCAAGATGAGGGCAGGCAGAGAAGGGGACGAGCACTTGACAAATCAAGAAATGACCTGTGTTGCTCTGGGCTGCTCCTGAGGCACCTCCTGTAGTGTCATGCCAATAGAGTTCTTACCTCCACCTCCGAGCAAGGATGTGGTAGAAGGACCTAAATGATAATAAGCTTTCCAGTTCCCAGAAGGAAATCCTATAGCTAAAGCAGCTTTCAAATAGTGAGTCCTGCAGTTCTGGGAAATGTTTAAAATTGTTTTTATTTTTACATTTATATATGCCTATATATAGAATTTTAATATTTACATATATATGGCAGTATATAATATAGGTATATATATTTATACTTTTATATATAGATATAAACACATATATAGGTGTACATATAAGTAACATATATGCATGTATTACAAATGTCTAAGCGGTCTTGAAGTGTTCTGGTTACCCCACAGATTTAATAGTAAACTTTAGCAGGAAAGATAACACAGGCACCCTGACTCCCGTTCGACTTTTCTGAACACTGGTATTTTCTCTCTTACTAATGTTAACATTTCTCTAGCTAACATAAAGTGTTTATTCTGCAGATAAATCTGAAAAGAGGAATCCTTGTCTGCTTATATGTACAGCATTTTCCTTATGGATTGATTTAACATGAAGCTACAAATGCTCTCCATAAATATCAGTCATCACACCTGCACTGAGTTAACATAATTCAGCTTGCTTTTGCTGAAACATGATGGTTTTCTCTTGCCTGCTTTGTACCTTCTTGAAGGCAGCCCAGGTCTGAAAGTCCTGAAGATTAGCCAGTTGGTTTCTTTCCCACCATGTCTGTAGATCTTACCAGATCCTTTCCTTCAGAATATCAACTGAACTATCTAATACAGACTTTTTCTTTTTTTTTTTTTTTTTTTTTGCCTGTGGCCCCTTCTGTCTGCTTGAAGCACCTCTGGTGGTGATAGTCCATTGACAAAAATAACCTTTTTTTTACAGACCAAACTTTACTAGTGAGTTTGATGCTTAAGAAACATCTATATAACCTAGGCATGGGGAGTTCTGTAGGTCAGCTATTTTTCTTCAATAGACCAACAGAGGAACCTAAAGGAAGGGTGGTGCCAAAAGTACAATCTTGATCGTATACATTTACATTGTGGCTGTGCCTCTCCTGTCCCTCCTTAATGGCAGTAGCAGGGCTGTAAAAACCTGCTCAGTCACAGGTGTGACTTTTTGGTTGATGAGACAGAGCACCCTTCCCCTTGCTCACTGCTGCCAGCCCTCCTGACTGAAAAGGCTGCAGGGGGTGGTCTGGTATTATGGAGCTGCCCCAAACCCACAAATTTGAATCTGGGGCTGAAAGAGATCATTAATGAGTACTTGGGGACATATAGCTGCTGTAAATATGGGGAAGGTTAGATTTGTCCTGGTTTGATTTGGTTTGTGCTTTTTGGTGCTAGCAAAACAAGACGACCATATTTGCAATAACATTGGGAAAGCTCTACAATAACTGATGTGCCAAGTTAAAAATATTACCAGTTGTGCAGTAGGAGTCAGAATCACAATATTCTCTTTTTAAAGTCAAATGAATTTTAAATTAAAAACATTTTCTTTGTCTGTTTTTTTTAAACATCATATGATCATCTGTTACAACTGTGAGAGCTAGAAACATCATGATCTGAGACTGCAGGGTTTAAAGAATACACCCAGGCTGATAATTAAACAATTTATGAGTAGCAATGGTGGTACACACTTGCATTAGCCTTTCCTTTTTAATAATGATGTGGTTGTGTAACAAATGAAGCAGGAGAAGTATCTCCTCTGGGAATCACTCTGGGATTAAATGCTGTCAGAGGATTAGGGTGGTCATTCCTCTCACAGCAATACAGGGGAGCTCAAAAAAACTCCAGATGGGGCTAGATCTGCTGCTACCAGAAGTCTCGGACTGCATAATAGGAGGTGGCCTCGGGTGGCTTGGAAGCTGTCTCAGACAATGGTTAACACAAATTCCCTGAAATGCTGCCGAAGTGGTGGTGGTGGTGGTGTGCTCGGTGCAGTGTGACCCTGCTAACATAAATTCAAAGAGACTATGGGAAAAATGTTTGTGTTAAGAATAAAATTTGTTTTAAAAATAGATGGTGAAATAAAGAGCATGAAAGTAGGCACTTCAAAAGACATTTCACAGCAAGCAATATCTCACATTAAGTGTTTCACATTAGGAATTGCACTGTGTTTTAGTACTTTTTCTTCAATTTATCACCCTGAGTAGTCCCTCGGAACATTTCTTACGTGACCATCAGAGCTTCTGTCAAAATCCAGTTGCAAACCAATCTCATAAGGGAAGCAGAAGTTTATGTTGCTAATTAGTAAGGCCAGCTCAAATATGAGCTCACGGTCCCAGAGGCAGCAATAAATTGTTCTAATCTCTGTTAAGAAATGAGATCTCCTTTTTCTGATGCTCCTACTCAGTCAAACTAATGTATGGAAACAAAGCTGTAATGTTGTGCTGCAAGGGCAAGTCAGTATCCTGTCCAGTGACAGCAAAAAATAAATTATTGAAATGACAAGATGACATGCTCTAAGTCCTCATTACCAGAACTGAGGTTAGCCAATTTAAGTGTGCTCCAAAAAGCAGATGAGCTCCTTGGAAGAAGCAAACCTCTTGAACCTAGATGTCAGGGCTCTGGACGCAAAGAGCTGCGAGTCCTTCCCTCTATCATTGACACAGGCAAAGGCTGTGGGAACTTGAGAAGAAATTGTCGACATACATGTTTTGAGTGACTTACCTTCTCAACAAGCATAGGCACAGTCTGTGCTCACCTGCGTGCATTTCAGGCAACTGGTTTTAAGCCATTTCTCTCTGTGTCTGCTGCTGTTGAGTGAACTTGCTGTGCCAAAGACTGAAATAGTTCCAGTGTTCATAGGAGCGGCAATTGCTACTGAGGGACTTCAGCAGATAGTTGGACACGTTTGCAGAGATCTAGTGGGAATAGATTTGGGTATCACTGTCGCCTTCCTTCACTTTGCCCTGGATTACCCATCTCCCGCAGAACCTGGAAAAGAGCAAGCGAGTGCTACTCAGTGGAAAGCAATCTTGGTTAAGCAGTCAATGCAATTATTAATAGCAAGCTGGCAGAGTTTGCACTGATACATTTGAAGAACATTCACATGATCAGTTCTAGGAGCTTTGCTCAGGGGGTATCAAAGGAACAACTTGCCTGTGATGTCCAAAAGCTCTTAGACTCTTCTTCAAGAGGATGTCTGACCATCCCCACAGTCAGCTGGGTAGAAAAGCAACATGCAGTGTGTACTAGTAGCATGTGATATCTGCAAGCAGCGTTATCCAAGTATTTTTGGGGGACCCCTGGTATAGAACACTAATGCCATAATACTTGAAAGTAGATAATTTCATCTTCTTGACAACAGCCAGGCTGACAACAATGTACAGGAGCTGTGGCATTTCTAGCAATCACAAAAGTGGTAATAGCCTTATCAAATTATTTAGGAAGGCTATGAGTTTTGCTTCTTGACATAAATGTTTATCACTTTTTATTACATGCAATTCTGTACCAGCAGGTCAGATTATAATTATTAGGAGTTAACTGTAGTATGATAACCTGGAGGTCAGGGCTTCACTGTGCTAGAAAGTGTGGAGGTATAACAAAGAATGATCTCTGTCCCAGAAGTCTGGCACTCAAACTAGATGGCTATTGGCTAGAAAGGTGATAAAACAAACAGCCCTGGGGAACAGAGGGAAGATGAAACAGTTCAGAGGCAGCCAGGAAAACAAGGATCACATCAAACCGGGTGTGAGCTGCAAGAGATTCTCTTCACTGATACAAGAAATCTTCCAACGTATTGAACTTTCATTGTACGTTCAGTGTATATGTTATGGACACACATGAGAATTTGGTAAGTTTCCTGACTTTAAAAGGGGAAAGGGAATGACACAGACTATGTATGGTCTTTCAGTTGCAAAAAAACCCTTATCCTTTATCATTATTCTAAGTACCATTTGAATACAAAGGTAGTTCATTCTGAATCTCTTCCCTGTATACTTATCAAAGTCACTAAGCATGGAAAAAAGTGCTGAGTACATCCAAGGTACCTCTCTGTCAGGGACAGATTGTTTCCCACAGTTCATGTATTAATACTTTTCCACCCTGCCTGCAAAAGTTCTTTGCTGTTCTTACTCTGAAAGTCAGTAATAGGTTTGTACTAGCCTCTGATTATTTCTATTTTCCTGTTTCTATTGAGCTACATAGTGTCTCTATCCAGTAAGTTTATGACCTTCAAATATCGTGGGGTTTTGTTAATATGATTTTAAACAAAGAACACCCGCTGATCTTGATTTACACATTGATCCCTTCAGCTCATTGATAATTTTTCTTATTTTTGTCTGCATACTGATAGTGTCAGAATCTTTTAACAACATAAGGTCTGGGACTCGTTGCAAAAATGCTGCTGGTGTCGTTCCTGCGATACGCTCTGAGAAATCTACATCCCTTCGCCCCAAGATACGATGTCTTTGCATGTACCTGCTCTATTCTGCCCACTTACTATAGTACTCTCTCCAGAGCACTTGTTGTTATGTGCTCCCTGGATGAAACAAGAGAAACTACATCTTCATTAAAACTGTGGCCAGAAATACTGACAGTGCAACAGTTCTTCAAGCTTTGAATCTTTCACTTAAAATCAATCCAAAGAAAGACTGCAAGGGTGAGTGTCAGGGTGGGAAGTGAGAAGCCAGCAGACAAACATTTGGAAAACTTAATAGAAAGTCTCTTGCGCTTCCTTCTGTACACAAAAACTGTACAGCCTCAGAAGGGAAGAAACTGGCACTTCTCATTCCTGGGACGGATTTGCTGGGCTGCGTTGAAGCTACAGCTGCAGCGTGCCCTCTTATGGCAACACCAGTTGCTTCCTCTCTTACCTCCACACAATGGTGTTGCAGGGGGAGGTGAGTGTTGCTTTGATTTTTCTGTTCTTCTCTTTTTCTTTTCACCGAAAAAGTTACGTGGGAAGAAAGTATTAACTCTATATGCTGTGGCACGTTTAGAAAACAGGCTTGAAGCTTCACGTCCAGAGCACCAAGCAGTGCCCCATCTGCAAAAGAAGACAAAATACTGAATAAAACTTAAAGACAGGCTAAATATGATCAGGTTTAGCATTTGCTGGTGACACGCATGGCTTTCTTGCCAAGGCATATGTAAAGTGAAAGAGGATTGTTGGTTAAAGGCACTGCATTTAACACATAACATTGAGTTAGTTGGCTGAATGTTTCTGTGCTGGTCCCATCGCAAGCCAGGCTCTGCACATGTTCCTTTGTATTGCTACAGCATTTCAAGTAAGACGATGACTAAAGTATTGTCATTATTTTGTAATTATTCTATCATTAGACCTGTTTTGAAGACTGTATTCCCACAGATACCTCTCCCTCTGCTTCTGGTACCTTGTTCTCCTCTGATGTTTTGCCCTTGTTACTTCTCAAACCTCCCCCCTCCACCCCCTTGAAGCTCCCATCCCAGTGCAGCACTCCCACAGCTTCCCTGCATTCCCAGCAGGAATCTTCTCCTCTGCTCACTGAGGATGCTCCCAGTCTCATGGCATTTTCCAACCCACAAAATCATAGCGAGAGTACTCTAGGACTCATACAGCTCATTCTTTCACATATTTCATATCAGAACAGCCACATCAGTCTTGCTTATTTGGTATTTCCCCTCTGCTCACTCAGTGTTTAAAAGAACACAGAAATCCATGAAAGCTCAGGGCAGGAGTTACAACTGTGGCATTAATGCCTTTTACTGTAGTGACACCTGGCACTGGCAAAAAAAGGCATGGGGCAAACTCTACCATTCCCCAGTATCCTGGTCAGCCTTGGAGATCCAATATACTCCGACCACTTCAAGTTTCCAGCTCCAAAGCTGACCTAACCTCATGTGAGTGAGGAAAAAATTGCATTCCCCTGCCAGGCTCCTGGCTTCTCCATCAGAATAAAACCTGGCACCACATGGCGGTACGCACGAGTCCTCGCTGATGACACTGCATGCTCCAAGCACAGACTATTCCTGGGATGACCTGTCATCCTGGGGTGCAGGTTCATAATGGTGCCCAGGAGCCATGCACGCACACCCTGGTATTTTTGACTGCAATGTATTTGTATTTCTACTTTCCCTCTGGCTCATTGCCTTTTATATTTACTTCAGCATGCCCATTCACCTCAACATTAAAAAAAAAAAAAAAAAGAAAAAAGTCTAAATGCTTTTACTGTCAATCAGGTAGCTTCTGCTGCAGCTCATTCTACTGAAGCTAATATTCCTAAAATCTGTCCTTTATTATAATAATATAATAATCAGGCAGTCCTAATACCTCTGATTATTGACACTAAGATCAATGATATTTACTACAAAAAGGTGAAGCAGTCTTTAGAAACTACAAACAAGCCTGCAGGCTCAGTTTGGATTTCAACTGAACCCAAAACCTGCTGTAATGGTGCTAAAAAGCTATGATAAAGCTATGCAAAATGTGACAATTATCTTGGCCCTGCTTGCCCTAGAATTGAGGAGGGTAAGGTGATGCTGTCTAGAGTTACACCACTTCTGCCCAGCCCTTGGGAACACAGCTCAATGACCCTTACATGTTCCTTTTGTACTTTCTGCTTGATGATTTGACAGGAATTTTGTAATTAAGTCAGCTTCCATGGCCAAGTTACAGTTTTCTATGTCAGAAGAAATGCTTTTTCTAGTAGACAGGGAGCAAGGATGTTGGAATGTGGCCCTTCTTAAAAACTTGCACAGAAGCAGCTGAGAGTTTCACTCTTTAACATCATTCCCCCCTGGTGCATGCTTGTTTGTTCTTCAAGCCTTGCATTTATTTTACTGTTTACAGTAAGTTTTGTGCTGTGGAGGAAACTGCTGGTGGGGAAGCTCCAGGAGGAACAGAAAGGTTTCTGTGCCTTTGAGATGTTCATTCGCATACCCCCAGCTTGATACGCAGCAAACAAATGCTTCATTTAATTAGGACCACAGACCAGGAAAGGATCTTGTAGGCTACAGGGCCCAGTCCTTTAGTGTCTCTGGTAACCATAAAACTGAATGCTCTCTACCCAACACATCAATCTTTCTTAATGTTAGGATAAGCGGTTTTTCTATAGCTGCTCTAATTGGAAGGTTGTGCCAGAGCTTACAGGTCTCAAAGCTAGAAAACTTTTCTTAATTTCCAGCCTGAATTTATTCATGGCTAGCTTACACTCACTTGTCCTTTACCAACAGACCTTGGTCTACAATACCTCTTCTTCCTTATGTTTCGTCATACACTTCTCATCCTTCACAATAAAACTCCCTCATCCTTGAGTCCTGCTCTCGGTTGCCTTCATCCGCACCCTGCCCATACACCTGCTGCTGGTGGGGACCATCCTGCATGCACAAAGCACAGACCTTCACCCCACTCCTTCCCTGGGATCAGTCCTGTGTGACAACCTCTAGTGACTCCTGTGGCGAAAGGAAGGGGCTGTATCTCAGCCAGCAAGCTCCTCACCCCGCTCTCGCCTCTGCTGCCAGCGGCTCTTGGTGAGCATTAACTAGTTTCCCTAACTGCATTTGCCTGCCTGCATTCTTCCCTTCTTGTTTTAACACACGTAGAAAATGAAGGTGTGAACACTCTTACTTGAGTCATTACCTTAAGGCTTCTGGTTTTCTTCCTTAGCTTCCCCTCCAGCGGTCCCAAAAATAAAAGACTGAATTCTAAAAGGATAAAACTAATATAGACCTATGCAAGAAACAGGAAAAGAAGCTCACCCAAATGAATGCCAATAGTTGCCAATTCTAGTCTCTTGATTTTTGCTTTCAAAGCTGGGAAACTCTCCATATATCTGCAGGGATATAAACGAGCTGATACTGGATAACACTCAAATGATTATGTTCTATGAGAGTTGAAGTACATTTTGCAAAATATGCGTATGTAGTCTACTAGAGGACTTTACCCAAAATTGAAACTGGGCACCTATCTCTTCTTGACAAAACCATGGAGAAAGCTGTCCTTTGCAGTTCTCAATTTAAGCAGAAGAAAGCAGCTCATATTGAGGGCTAAATGGTGTTTGAAAATTTACTGAGGTAGGGAGTACAAAGTGAGGGTACTTGGGCATTGTGGTTGAGCTGGAGCATGGTGTTGGCTCCACTTCCTCAACTTTTCACACTGCTGACAAGTTCCCAGGGAGCTCTGGTTTCTGTCAATATTCACAGAGCATCCCTCTCTCTAGAAAACATCACGGTTATTCAGAGTCCTGACCCAGAGAGATGATGTCTCCTGAAATCAAACCTGTGTGGTGGTACCGTGCCTCACAAACTTCACCAAATTTTTCAAATTAATCACTATCTAATTTTTTCTTTTTACTAGAAGTAGTCTATGTGCTGCCAAAATCAATGGACGCTGGAGCATGCCTCTCTGTGTGTGTTCCACTTTTATATGCTCATTTCAAGCAAGGAATTGCTTTCCCCCAAAGACATTTTGCTGTGAAAATTGTATTATAATGGATCTGTGTTCAGTCATGATGCTGACTATGATAATTTATCTGAGGTTACCTACAAATTTTCTTTCTTTTAGTAATGAAGTCTATGGATTTTGGTACACCTAGAAAGCAAAATGTCATCTGCAGTGACATGTCAATAAAAAATGGAAATCCAAAAACTTATTTCAGTAGAGGAAAGTATTTCTTAATTTTGTAGAGGAGAGGGAGGGAGGGAGGGAGGGAGGCAGGCAGGCAGGCAGGCAGGCAGGCAGGCAGGCAGGAAGGAAGGAAGGAAGGAAGGAAGGAAGGAAGGAAGGAAGGAAGGAAGGAAGGAAGGAAGGAAGGAAGGAAGGAAGGAAGGAAGGAAGGAAGGAAGGAAGGAAGGAAGGAAGGAAGGAAGGAAGGAAGGAAGGATGTTTGAAATTTTCTAGATTTCTAAGTTGGCTCAACATGAAGATTTCTCAGATAAGAGTAAAATACCCTGCTATAATGGACAGATAAATCTGATTATGCCCACAATGCAAAGCTGTGGAATGTATAGTAACTGATTTTATTAAAGTAGCAGGGGTCCAGGCAAGAGTGAATCGTTATAGTTAAGTTCCGGAACCATGACTCCAAGCAAGATCTCTGATTTTCACCACCAACCAGGAATGATATCATAACCTATGAGTCATCACAGCAGCTGTTTGTAAGATTTTAAAGAACCCCACCTGCATTGGTTCATCAGTTAAAAGCAAGAATAGACCAAAATTTTAAGAAAGTATGTGGGACAGATTTTTTGTGTGTAAGTAAGGGAGTGTGGAGGCTTCACAGCATCCCCTTAGCATTGCCTGGTGTAACTGTCTCCCTTGATGAGGGAGAGATGAGGCCACATGCAGACCCTCCACCTCTCCTTCATCTCTGTCCTGGCTGCCCCAGTGGAGGGACACATCAAGAAGTTTTAAACAAGCTAAATCAGGTGATAATGACAGTCTAACAGCAGCACTGTTGTGAATTTATCCCATTACAAACAGCTGATCCTGATGCCTGAACAGTTATTTAAAGCTTGCTCACATATCTTTGCATAATACTTTCAAGTGCAGTATAGACACACTGTTTGCTTTAGGTACGTGAAGGGGTAGGTTAAGAATGTAGTGCCCAACTGGTGATGACTTGCAGCATACCTCCCCACCCCTCTCTGTTAGCTGGTCATTAGGGTGTGTGGATCATGCCAGGCAATCACCTTCATTTGAATGGAGTCCTGGGCAAGGGAAGTCGCCCTTCCCCATTTGCAGATATGACCTGCTGCCTGGCTGTCACCAAGCACGCCTTTCTCAGTAGCTCTGAGCAGCAAATGTCCACAGTGGTGTGCTGGTGGGTGCTGTGGGTTTGCTCTCCAGAGGCAGATGCTTTGGAGCAGGCATTGCATCTGTGCAACCTTTTGCAGAGCAGGAATGCAGCGGAGTTACAACTATAGATACATTCCACTGATAGAAAGGGACCAGAAAAGTATCTTCTGGGTACAACAGTACAGGTTATTCCACAGAGAACACAGTAGGGTGTGTGGGATTTCAGTGTTTCTGTGGCTGTGCTTCTAATGGATCTGAATCTCCATTTTAATTGCTCGTGAAACTAAATGATGTTGAAAATAAATTATATTAATTGACTAGTGTTAGTTAAAAAGTGCTACACAAAGGGAGAATGGAAGCTTAGGCATGGAAGGACTCGATGTCCACATCATTGCTCTTCCCACCACCTTGAGATCACAAGAAAGCTTCACCTGACTTCTTCCAGCCCTGTAGTGAGGTTAACTGGAGGCGCAGAGGCAGGTGGAGTTTAATGGGGTGTGAGCCCCACGGGGTGACCTGCGTGGTTCTGCATGCACCCCGCTGCTGGCAGGGTGGCCTCTCTCCTGGCCTCCTCCCCAGAGTCTGGTTAAGCAGTGCTCTGTGTGTCCCTCTAGTCGCTTTGTGGAAAACCCCAGGAGCTTCCGCAGAGGTTTTAAGGGAACAGGGGTCCCCAGGCCCACACCAGCCTGCATGACTGGGGAGGATGGAAAGCCATTTCTCCCCTCTTCTGCCATCCTGAATTATTGTCTGTGCCATCCTTTTGCTTTCTCACAGGGGATAACGACCACCAGGAGACACATTTAAAAATCATCTATGGCACACAGAAGGAGAAGAGAGAAAGTTGTTGGTACATTTCAGCAAGCCTCGTTAAAAACATCTCTAGGCACTACAAAGTGCATGTTATCAATATGCATATGTGATGTCTCTGAGGCAGAGTTGCCTTTAAGGTACATATTCAGCAGGACAACATTTTCCCATGTGAGGCAAGGAACAACAGTGAATCATATGTGTGGGAGGGAAAGGCCTTCTGGCTATGTACAGTATTTATTCCCTTTTGTGTCTTGCTTCCCCCCCTCCCCTCTTTTATTAATGGCTTTTGCAATTACTGGTAACAGGGTATTGCTAGCTGGCAGAAAGCAGTGAATTCTGCAGTCGATTGTTTGTGGGAAGCTGAATGTATGGGGGAAGGAAACGATGCTCATGTGCTGGCTTTGCTCACCCCTTTGACCCCCAAGCAAGAGCCAGCCAACATGTTATTTGTGTTCGGCACTTGCCTCCCCAGCTGAATGGCACGTTACTTGACCTCACACAAATACGCATACAGATGTAGAAATACAGAAGGTGAGGCCTGCAGTGCACACATTAAAAATTCCTACTGAAGATGTCAGCAGGGGGCCTATGGAAGCTGGTTTAGATTTAGAGGGAATCTGAAGGAAAAGCGTGGCACCCTGCTTCACCTGCAACCACAGAGGCTGGGTATAGGACTTGGGCTTTTTTACTTCTCACCCTACAAAAAGGGATTCCACCCCAGGAGCATTAGCACCGGAAAGCATTGCAAAAAGCAGGAAGATGCACCAGCATGGGTGATGAACAGTACGGTATCTTGGGATGTTAGCTGAGTTTCTGGTGAGCTGACAGGACAGCACTGGAGTTCTACATCTCCCTAAGTGCCAGTCAATAATTGTCAATGCCCATGAACAGTGATGAGCAGGTTGCTCATGCTTTTGGCAAAATTACAGCCGAGCAAGATGGAGTATCCAAGAGGGTGCAGATGTGATGGAAGAACCCCGATGTCCCAGTGATGAACACATTCTTGCAGTGGGGAGGTTATCCAGGAACTGTACCCCTCACAGGTCTGGGGACTGGCAACGTGTTTCCTGGGGAAAGTGGCGGAGGTAAAGGGCAAGGCATTTCAGAAAAATTACTCTTAGGTTGCTTTTAGTAGAATTATGTAGTCTAGGAGTACCATCGGTACAGAAGTAGTGGAGAGCTACAGATTCTTTATGGTTCCCTCTTCTCCCTGACTTCCCTCCCTGCTTTCCCTTTGTTCAGCTACATGTGGATTTAGAGACTTCTGTTGAAGCTGAAATGTCAAATGCAAGACACTGTATAATTATGGGAGTATAAATGACCTAACAAATTTTAACTCAGAGTAGAGTAAAAGAATTATGAAAAAAACATGAAAGCTGGCATCACTGAGCTGGCAGTGCTATCATTTGCAAGTGCTAGTGTCAAGATATCTCTGACTGGTATGTTCTGCTGCTTGATCCCTTTTTTCTCTTGCTGGAAAAGCAGAGGGGCACTTGCAAGAGGGGAAAGGGTAGTAAAGAAAATGGACAGGTGAAGTGAGCAGGGTGAGGCTCATAGGAGAGGCTGTGAGAAGGGTCTCAAGAGGGAATAAGAGCCAACAGCTCACGGATGAGAAAAGAGCATTTGGAAAAGAACTGAAAGGTTTTGAGGCAGCAGTGAGTGGAAATGGTTGGCAGTTTCCTGTCAGAGTGGAAGGGATGTCATTCTTTTTTTGTGGAAAATGCCCTTTTAATAACTGTCCATCAGATAATATTTCTTTGAAATTTTCCAATTTTACCTGACTCTTATTTTAAATTTGTGTTGGGGAGGAATTGTCACGCAGCTGGGAGCTGACATTTCTGGCAGGCTCTTATCATTCACGTTTTCTACCTAGAGGCAAAGAGCATGAGATCCTTCCAATCTGGGAGCTACAGCTGGGCTGACAGGGAGGCTCTGAGCCTGGCGCTTGCTTCCAGCCATCTGCCTGGAAGCCTCACACCATGGCAATTCTCTCCCCCCAGGCAAAAGTCAGGCTGACAAGAGCCTTTCAAGACAGCAACCAGCAAATCAAATAAAGTCTTTGTTCCTTCAGATTGGAATGTTTCCTTTTTCTGCCCAAATGAGACATGGATGTACAAACAATTTTGTGAGAAAAGTCTGACTCTACCCATGACCTTAGAGAGTACAAAGGTCTTTTGGTGGCTGATTGCCTGTGCTTCCACTGGCTAAATTTCTTGACAGACCAGTTATTTTGTCCCTGAATTTCACATGGTTGTAAGCAGAACCAGTTGCCCTGGGGAAAAGGCTCCCCTGTACACAGTTCTGTCCCTGGGAGTGCACAGGAACAAGGAATATGCTTGACTCTCCCTCTCCTCTGCCTCCTCACAGTGGCATTTGTTCTGCTCTTACTGTGACAGCTCTCTAGCTAACACAATTAAACAGGACACTGTAAAAGGAGTACAGCCTGGCATCAGTGCAGATTTCACTGGCTGCATTAGGGACCATTAGCCAACCTACCTGACTCCTGCAAGGTCTGATAGTTTCTGCAGAGGGCCCCACAGACCAAGCTCTACGAGTGGGTTGACCCTGCAGATTGATTCCCACTGGAATGCAGCAGGAGCATCCTCCAGGAAAAGATAATTTTGAGCAACTGGAAGAAAGCTTCTTCATGATACTCGTACAAAATAAAACTTGATGAAGACTTGGTTTTCCATTCTACTCAAGAGTACTATGAGGTCTGGGCACTGAACTTCAAGGAGGAGGTAGTCCAAGTGGAGTCTACAGGAGAGCAACAAGAATGATCAGAGGTCTAGAAAACTGGGTGCTGGAAAGACTAACCAGAATAATTCTTAGCCTCCAAAAGAGTCACTTAGAACAGGATGCTGGACAGTGGGATTGAGTGCACCCTCATCAAGTTTGCCACCAAGCTGTACGGTGCAGTCGACAAGCTGGAGGGAAGGGATGCCATCCAGGAGGACCTCGACAGGCTTGAGAGGTGGGCCTCTGCAAACCTCATGAAATTCAATAAGGCCAAGTGCAAGGTCCTGCTTGGGGGTCAAGGCAATCCCAAACACACATACAGGTTGGGCAATGAGTGGGTTGAGAGCAGCCCTGTGAAGAAGGACTTGGGAGTAGTAGTGGATGAAAAACTGACTATGAGCCAGCGATGTGCGCTCACATCCCAGAAAACCAACAGTCCTGGGCTGCATCAAGAGAACTGTGGCCAGCAGGTCAAGGAAGGTGATTCTCCCTCTCCACATTGCTCTCATGAGACCCCACCTGGAGTACTGAGTCAAGCTCTGGGCCCCCCAGTATAAGAAGGATATGGACATGCTTAAGTGGGTCCAGAGAAGGCCACAAGGATGATCAGGGGGCTGGAGCACCTTCCCTGTTAGGACAGGATGAGAGATTTGGGGTTGCTGATCCTAGAGAAGGCTCCAGGGAGACCTGATATCAGCCTTCTAGCAGTGAAAGGAGGCCTAGACGAAAACTGGGCAGGGACTATTTGTCACAGAGTGTAGTGAGAGGACAAGGGGTAATGGTTTTAAACTGAAGGAGGGTAGATTTAGGTTAGATATAAGGGAGAAATTCTTTTATGCAAGGGTGGTAAGACACTGAAACAGGTTGCCCAGAGACATTGTGGCTGCCTCTTCGCTGGAAGTGTTGAAGGACAGGTTGGATGGGGCTTTGAACAACCTGATCTAGTGGAAGGTGTACCTGCCCATGGCAGGGGTGTTGGAACTAGGTGATCTTTAATGTTCCTTTCCAAACCAAAACATTCCATGATTCTGTGTAAAACAGGGTCCTCTATGATGGAAAGGTTAGAAAATAATGGATTTCACTTCAATCAAAAAATTAATATGAAATTATAGGAAAAGTTTAGAAATTATAAGGATATAGAATGAATCGATTGGAGAGTTTTCCAAGTAGATATCCTTGGAGATCTTCAGGAAGAACTTAGAGAAAGATCTGTCAGAAATGGCAGTTGATCCTGTCTTGGATAAAGGACCAGATGACTGTTTTATGTTCTTTCCAGCACGATGCTTTAGTGTTCTATGCTCTTTGATATAACACCATGGTTTGGGTTTGCAAGCTTTTTCTAGACATGTAAGTTGGTCAGGAAGTAGATATGTAGAGGGAATCTGAAAGTGTGGACAAAAAAAAAAAGGTAGGTATAGGAAATCTGGGCAGCTTCACACAAACTAAACAGACTGTCTGAATCCTTAGCAGGGGAGACTCCAGGCAGCTACTCACTGGTTATGCTAAGGACCTGGGCGTGTGCCTGGGAGTTCCCCAGCTGGGATTGATGTGTCTGCTGTTTTGGCTTTGCCCACACTATATTTACCTGTGTTAAATAAACAAAGTGCTGTAAGTATTGCTCTAAGAGTGAATAAGTGGAACATTTCTTCTTTTGTTAGTAGCTTGTGTCCTTGCTTATTAAGTCTCGGGCTGAGCAGCCAAAGGGAGTGTTTGAGACATAAATGCCAGAGGGGACTCCCACTGCTGAAAGCAACTGGCAAGCAGCTTGAAATGTGCTACTTCTATTCCTGGAAGACCATGATGATCAGAAATACAACCTCTGTGTCCTTAACTCCCTGCCCTCTGTTCTCTTCCCCCTGCTCCTCCTCTATCCTTTCAAATAGCATTCAGGAAGTTCAAAACTCATCCAAACTAGTGACCAATAAAATGAAATTGTTCTTTTGTCTTTTGCTAACTAAATTAGCAGAGATCAGTTTTGGACAAACTCCTCATTTTAGTTAGTGGTAAGATGGATACTAAGATTTCCTCTGCTTCTCTGTCTCTGTCTTCAGATCAAGTCTACCAAGATTCATTTGCCCTTTTAAAACCAAATCTATCTCTCATAAAAAAGAAAGGGCATACTTATTCAATACTCTGAAAAGTAACAACTGTTTACACCAGATCATCGTGTGCTTTTTAAGTCATTTCCTCGTGAAAGCTTCCTCTGCCTTACCAAAGTCAAATACCTCAGACAAAGCCAAGCTTTGTTAGTCCTAGTAAGAAACATGCGTTCCAGGGCTAAGGACAACACAAAAAATTTTTTCTACCCCCTTTTCACATGTCTGTTAAGAGTTTTAGCCCTAGTACACCCACTAATCACAAATGCTTGGTATCACCCAGAGAGCAAGACACAGTCTTTTAACCTATACCTGACACTTCCAAAGAAACTAACTGGAGCCAGTGCAGATACTGTAAAGTGCTCCCTTTGCAAAGCAACTGCATGACAGAGAGCTGATCTAATATGGAATGAGCAGCACTGTGCTTTATAACAACTCACTCCTGCAATTATTGCCAGATGTTTGCAAATGCTCTGCAAGTCTCCCATCTAACTTTAACTGCTCCTTCCAAATTTTTTACAGCATTCAAAGACTGAGGGTGCTATTTAGCTAGTGCTGGCAAGAAAGAAAAGGAGAATTAAAGAGCCTTTTTTTCTTTTGTTCTTTCTGCTAATAGTAGCAGGGATAAAACCACTTGAGTGATAGGGAAGTTCACAGTGCTACCGAGACACAGGATAAGAATTTGATTTTCAGGACTCTTATCTAAACATATACCTCAGCCTCAGTAATGTGAGCTGCACTTCTACTTAGTCATGTAATTGAAAACATTGATACTTCATTGCTGGTGTTTGTAGTAATTTTGCAAAGAAAGAGCACCTACCTATTCAGATAATATTTATTAATACACAGATTAAGTGGCTCAGATAAAAGTCTGTTGACACCGTTCCCTAATATACTCTTATTTGCAGACAGCAGAATTAAACGTATTGACCACTTCATCCTGCTTTGGAACAGCTGCTGTAGGATCTACCTGTAATTACCTACTGAAAATGAAATAAAAGATTAGTAGAAATAAGATGTCACTTCGGACTTATGGCTCCTGTTGCTAGGGAAACCTTTGAGTTAGCATCCTGATTAGGGCAAAAATTGCTGTAACCCAGCTGAGCCTTTGTCAGCATCAGTGTTCAGCAGAGCTGCAGATAGCCCGTTTGTCTGGCCAGGGACAGTGATTGCCCACTGTGGTCTCCTGGTTGACTGAACAGCCCTTTCTGATGGTGCCTGATGGAGACAACAGCTTACAAAGATGCATGGCAGGGACTGTGTAACTGAATTACACAAATACAACACCAGTGCAATTAGATGGGTGAAAGAGAAAGGCTGATGGAGGAAGGGAGATTAATTATGTTTAATACCCAGTACCTCTAGTATCAAACAATTCAGAGCTATCCAGGCACCCAGTGCCTGCCAACCACTCTTACAAGAACACATTTCATACAAGAACAATAATGGGGAGACATCAGTCAAGTGAAAGCTTCGCGATAAAACCTGCAAAAGGACTTGAAGGAGCAGAACAAGGCCAAAGAAAATGAAATATATTCTTATACGCTTGTGTCTCCAGAAAGGAAAAACTTGTGATTATGTGGAAAACAATGGAGGTGGGAAGGGAAAAAGAATGTAACACCCTCCTTATGGGAGGAGGTGTCATCTCCTTACCCTGTCCTGAAGAAGAGACTCCTTTGCATTTCTGGAGTATCAAGGGAACTAATTTGGGGAAATCCTGACTCTCCCATTTTCCCCCATGTTAGGGAACCCTCTTTGAAGATCTCAGTGTCTGCAGCTTCACTTAGGGTACAAAGGTGGGTCCAGCACAGCACTCCTGACGCTGTAAGACATCAAAGAGGGTCCTCACTTGGATAATGGCAAGAGAACAGGTTTCAGACAAGTTCAGAGGCTTCAGAAGACAGGTTAATGCTTTTTATTTGTGGAGTTTGAAAGCCGTCAGGGATCAATCTGTCAGCATAACTAAATTAGCTGCAATCAGTACTTATCAGGACTCAATTAAATAGATGCTGTTGTGTTTTTATACTTAGAGATAACTTCTGCTTCAACTCTATTAGGGGTATGATTTTTAAAAATACCCTAGTTCTCAAAAACACTGTAAGAGAGCTACTGTATCAGATAAGAAAGATGGTGGACAATTTTATTTTTCAAAGCTTTTGTTAGCAGAGCACATTACCCATCATGTCAGCCAACATAACTTGTGAACTTGAGCCACATGTAAATCCAAGTGTAAATCTATACAATTATCTCATATTTAAATGACTGGATTACTTTGTATCTGCCCTTTGGAAAAGAATCACCATCCAGGAGAAACACAGATGCTGCATGCTCAGTTTGTGACCAGGAATGCCAAAACCAAACCACTTCATTAGTTCTTTCTTCTTTAATGTTACCTAAGTGCTGGCTTTTAAAAATAATCTAGGATTAATATCTTAAATATGCACAGACGTTCTTGCATTCTTCTATCCACAAATTCAGTACCAAAAGAAACACTATAAATGCCAGGACTGTAGGAGTGTTGAAAGGAAAAGCATGTTAAGAGCTCAGGAAACACTGCTTGTCTGTGTGCTTATGATACTTACTTCTTAGAGATTTGCAATCTTTAGCACTGAAATTTAATGCATGTTAATAGCTGATCTTGGGTCTTTTTAGCTGCAGTGACTAACTTCCAGCAGCCCACCACATCTTTCTGTAGTAGATTACACCGTGTTATGTAAGGTGTGGCAAAGAGGAGGGTGGGTCCATTCCTTAGCAGTCACAGGTCACAGCTAAATGAGTCATTAAACTAAAATTCTTCTACAGTGTGCCAGCTGTAAACAGTGAAGTGCAGTTCAGCACTTGCAATTATGGCAATGCTGAGTTTCTAAAGAGAGAACTGAAATGTTCAGCTTTTTGGTCAGGTGGAAATCTCCTTTGTGGTCAGTAATTCTAAGCAAACTGTCATCTAATTGCTAAATATGATGAAAGCGATTTTTTTGTTGCCTTACAACTCTGCTTAATTCATGACAATTTTCTTCATAAATCCTTTTTTTTTTTTTTTTTTTTCCTCATCAGCTGGACAAGACCTTCCTTTGGAAAACTGTTTATATATATATATGTATATGTATTTTAAATTATTTTACTCTCCAGTAGTGACTTGGCCAGTTCATACCAGTTTAACAGCAGAAACTTTGCTACTTTGGAGCACACCAAAACATTTCCTAAAAGTAAGGAATCAAAATATTCTGGTTTGTAATAAGATATTACAGTGTATTCTCCCCAGAGCTGTGTATCTCTTCTGAAATTAAATGTTCAGCAGTAACAAAATAAGTGAATCTCAATATATATGGAAACACAGCTGTGAAAGGTTGCTGTTCCAGATATAACAAGAGGATTTCCTTTGTTCTTTTTTCTATAGCTTTTTGCACTTCATTGTAAATTCAGCCAGAAGACAATCCAAGGCATAAAAACTTCTTCTTAATCCAAACGAGTGAAAAAATAAAGTTGTTTTTATTACCTACATATCATACAGTAGCACTGAAGTGCTATCCACACCACCATTTTGGGGCGTTGATCCTGGCCAACAGCCAAACACCAACACAGCTGCTTGCTCAGTCCCCTCTTTAATTGGATCTCTCCCCTGCTATTATGCTCTGAGAAATTTGCAGTCACTTTTGCTCTGAGTGGCCATCCTGCTGTGTTCCTGCTTCTCGCTCCCGTAAGGACTGATCAGACCTGGAGAGTGTATGAAGCAGTCAAGGCCTGCTGCGTACCTACTGGCTTGTACTGGCACCCAGCCAGAACCTGCTCACCCTCCTCTCCCACAGGACAGGGAAAAAATTGGAGGAACCCAGGGAGACTCATGAGAGAAGGTCCTGTATTCCTCCGATGGTGCTGGGCACGCTGTTCCAGAGAAGAGGAGGAAGGCGGACCACAGGCTTTGAGGACGCTGTGACTGAGACAGAGATCCAACTCCCAACTCCGGTGATTGCCCCAGTAGGCAGAAGGAACTCTGGAAGCAGAGGTAAACAGGTCCATACCAGCATTTCTAATTAAAAGAGAAAGGGACGATTTGTGGCTACATTTTTCATTTCTGGAGTAGACAAGTGCACTTTTCATGGCAAACACCACCAAAAAGCTGGGAAATAGCGCCAATCTTAGTAGCATGTGTAGTGTGTGGATGGAGAGTATAAAAGCTGTCAGCAGAAGACAAAACATAAACCATTTTTAACTCCAGATGTAGAGGAAGTTCAGCATTATGTGCCTATCCATCTGCAGTGCCTCATGGCATTCAGAGCCACTTTTCAAGCTTGGACAGGGCCTTAAATAAAAGGGCACCATGTTAGCCATGGTTCTCGTGGTACTTCCTGTAGTCTAAAACAATAAGAAGTTCTGGAATTTCTGCTTTTGGAGTGGCCTTAAACTCCAGGCTGCTCATATTAGAGGAATTTTCATGGTAAGAACACTAAGGAAATTCTGGAGTAGTGAAAGAAAAGGTAACTGCAAAACTAGTAAAAGGCAGGAAGGAGACCACAGCAAGGCATGGAAGAGACTGTATATGTCTAGTGAAGAAAACGCCTTGGTGCGTGCACCTTAGTAAGGAATAATCAAAAGAGGACTGTGATTCCGCTAGAGCATTTTAGCAACAGGATGTTTTCTAGATTAAGTTTATGGATTACTAGAACTCTTTAAAAAATAATGATCAGAGACAGGTGCCGTCTGGATTAAATGAACAACCATTGCACACAGAAGCAGCAACCTTGAGGAAAAACACATTTGAAAATATTCCTCACAAGCATTCATCAAACTAGAATTTTGCAGTTCTTTTCATGTTCCTTCTGTCCAAAGGATAGCTCCTGGTAATGTCTGTCCTGGTGATGAAGGTAAAAGTAAAATTTATGCTGTGCAACAGAAAGGAAAAAGACATCTTCAGACTACATTGAGATTTTGTAGCCTTGCACCAAAGGCGAAGCAAAAACTAGTAGTGAAATCCCGATTCCATTTAAATCAATGGCAAAAATCCATTTAATTAAGTTATTTTAAAATGCCCAGAAGGGCATCAAGAGACTGAGGATACAGAATATGGGTATCAATAACCATCCCACCATGGCAATCTGAAGTTTAATATATGGGCTGTAATACAGGTGGGTGACCCTGATCAGATCCTACTGTGACTGATCTTATTAGTTCAGGGCTAGTACACTGAGTGCAAACATAAGCATAACATAAGACACACAGAGCAACAATTAATATGAATTAAACCAACTTTCCAAGTAATGACATTTTGCCATGTCAAAGACTACTGCAAAAAGAAAACAAAGTAAGAGATTTGGTAAAAAGTTCCACTTGTCCATGGGAAGACTCTTTCCTTAAAATCTGCTCTTTTTCTAATAGAGTCTGTCTTCCAAACAGTGGAATTTGAAGCTGAACATCTGTGAAATGAATATTTTCAGCACATGCTAATTCAGAATGTGCTGCAGGCAAAAAAGGTGCAGCAGCTGTGAGCACCACAGGTTCTGGTTGGGTGCCAGTACAAGGCAGTAAGTACGCAGCAGACCTTGACTGCTGTATACACTCTCCATATCTGAGAGAACCTCTGCTGAACAATCCTTATTGGAGTGATAGGCAGAAACACAGCAGGAAGGCCACTCAAAGCAAAAGTTACTGCAAGTTTTGTGGAACGTATCAGGGGAGACATCCAACTAAAGAATCAGAACTAGAAAGTCCAAGAAAGTTCATGATAATTAATACAATGACTTAAAAGAAATAGTGGAAAAAAATAAATTTAAGAAGCATCCACAGAAGCCAAGAATAAGCTTTGACCACTAGCAGTATTGATTTTCTACTCAGCAAAAGAGCTGCATCTGGAAAAAATATTGGGCCCTGGGTTCCCTGTATATATGTATCTCTGTATATATATGAATACAAAGGATAGAGGAAAATGTTGATAAAATTATTCCAGTGTCAAAAGTGCTCAATAATTATTAAATGCTTGCTTATATTAAGCAGGCAGCCACAGGTCACAACTTATTTTGAGGAATTATTGTGTTAGATGTCTTATGTGGGTTAGAAGTAACAGTATGTGCTATACAAAATACTTGGTAGCCCTCTTGGAAAAGATTACATCTGTTGAAAGACAGACAAATGCTGGACAAAAGGAAATGTTATCTTAATTTCTGTAAGTATACAACTAACTATACTTTGGAGCAGAATTATAGAAGAGGAGGGGAGGAACTGGGGAAAGGGAGGGCTGGGAACAGAAGAAAAGGAGAAGGGGACAGCAAGGAGGTACCTGCTGAAGATGAACAGGGCCAGCTGGGGTCAGCAAGAAAGAGGGAGCAGCCAAGGAGCAGCAGCAGGGAGGTAAGAACAAGTCTGACTTGATTAAATCTGAGGCAGGAGCTGTTCTCGCCACTGCAGCAGGAAGCAAGGTTGCACAGGTCACCACTAGCCTGAAGAGCTGCAAAGACTGCTGATCACATCCAGCGCAAGCGTGAGCATGGTGTCCTGCAGAGCCTGTCTCAGCACACAATAAAATGGGGCAAATATACCTGAGTCCTGGCTATTCGTGGTGCCTGGGTTCTGGAATAAGCCCAGGGCAAAGAGGGAAGGAAAGTGTGAAACAAGGTACCACAAATGCCAAATACCTAGTGAATTAAAACCTTCCTGAAAAGGTGAGGATGAAGAGTGGGAGCCAGGGCTCCTTTCTTGTCTCCAGTGGGTCAACACCAACTTTCACCTTCATCTGCTCTCAGTTCAGGTAGGACTCCTGAATATGGAAACTTGAGAAGACACTCCAGTAGTTTTAAGTTCTTTTGGCCTTGTTTCTGATTCCTTGGGGATGGAGGGAGAATCCTTCACTTTTCCAGCCCCCTATACTTCTAATGGCTTATCATCATGATGTTATGCGAACATAAGATCATTGTAGAGAGATGGCAAAAATTACCTGAGAGCCTACCACATGATCACAAGGTTTGGTGTCTCCCATGCTTGCTCCTGAAGCTGTGGCCCTATCACCCATCTCAGGGTTACCTGTGGTGACCACCCCCTCCCACAGGGAGCCGGCTGTGCAGGACCTCTCCTTTCTGCCATGCTCCTGGAAAGATCCTGGTGCAGAGACTGCAATTCTGCTGCTATCTGCATTACATTTCAGTCTCCTCTCTGACAGTGGCCACCCATCTCCACTGTCTGTGAGAGGATTTAACTACAGAAGTTAACGTGAGAATGAAGAGATGCTGTAGTGGAGTTGCTGAAAACAGTACTCTTTTTGTGGGATAAAAAGCACCAAGTGCAGAGGAGGCATGCTGGGGATATGACCCTTCAAGGTGTACATACACAGAGTAGGTATGTATATTGCCCCTCTCCTCGACATTCTTTAGGCCACATCCACCAAATAGTTCAGGGTGCCACTTTCTTACAATAAGTAGTGGTAGGACTAACAGAGGGAAGAAGGGAGAACACTTTTTCTTGACCAAGTTAAAACCAGTCCTACACAAACCTGAGTAAAACGGATGAATATGTATATGCTAGTTTGAATATGTGGTTTGTCAGCTATTTGCCTACATGTATTTAACACCCACAGAAGCCTAAGGCAGCAGCTATAGACTTTCTTCTACTTGCTTTTTGCAGAGATCTTACAGAAACCCCAAAGGAGTTAAATTGCTGCCATTGTGATGTTATGAATGACGGATAGACATATATTACTCTCCAACGCATTGGTTGGCTTAATGTAAGCAAAAGTGCAGGTAGTGCATAATTGCTTGGGACTAATTCTGCTGGATCCTCAGCTAAGGCCTTTCAGAGCTCAGGAAAATTGTCTTGTGTTTGTTATGTAGTCAACTTTCTTGCTTTTCTTCTCTGTTATGTGCCTCAAATAGTGATATAAGCTGGGTCTTGGGGCTAACTGGTGTTTCAGTACCTATACATAGGTGCAGATAACTGAAAAATAAGGAGAGATAATTCCTTCCAATTCCTCCATCTTCTTGCCCCACCTGTTAAAGCTAGGTGGCAAGAGTTTAGTTTGGATTTGGTTACTTAACAATACTAGCGTGTGTATTTGTAAGCTAAAACATCCCCTGATTTTTTAACTTCTTGACAAAAGAAAAGGTATTTCTTTCTAGGACACTGTGTTCTACTGTTTTAAAATAAAGTCAGTTTACCCTGACTTTGGTGAAACCATTTAGTGAATGGTTTATTGTAAGTAGCAATTTGGATAAAAGTCTTGATTCTGCTGGAAGTAAGGGTAAAAGCAACTTCCATACAAGATTAATTTTAAGAGAAAGAGGGCATGAAATCCCATTTGTATACACCATTTCAATTGGGGCTACAGTAAAATTATAAAGTTCTACAGCCATAACACAGGGAAGCCTGGGTAGCAAAACACATTGTATTAGAAATATGAAGGTAACTTTGCAAAAGGCATGCATCTCACAGGAATCTTTGTCCCCACTCCACCACTCACTTCAGGACACAGCATATATCTGCATGACTTTGTGGGAGGGATCTATTCACTGACGGCTCTTGGGATCATTTGGAGAGATTATAATTATTGAGGCTCTTATGTTTCTATCTCACTGGCTTATCCTGTCTCCCTTTAAAACAGCTGAGTATAGAGGAGTGCTGACTATACGGCTATCTTGGTATGACTGCTTCCTAATAGACATCCAGTATTGTAATAATTTGATGTCCAACATCAATGATGGTGCCTTTTTCTTTTGAGTGCAAAGGGGTTTCCTTTTACTAAGCAGCAAGCTGGTGAGCATGCTGAGAAAAGAGAAGGAAATTGGGAGGTGTAACTCTGCTTATTTACAAGGTTAGTTCTGAGGCCCACAGAAAAAGAAATGTAACACATCAAAAATTTGCAAAGTAATACGTAACAACACCAAATGAATGGCTTCCAGATGGAAGAGCTTGGGAGCAGGATACTAGTGAAGCAGGAGATGGAGGGAAATGGGGATGAGGCAGCACCATAGACCATGGGGAGCTCCGAGTTCTGCTGGGTGCCATGGTGGGGAGAAACAACAGTTTATTTTGGCAGACCCTAAAGCCTAGTGTAGGCATGAGCTGCTCCTGATGATTAAAAAGAAATATTGTCTTCACATCAGTATTTTAGAGGAAATTTCAAAGGCATCCTAGAACTCCCACAACAATAAGGTGTTCCTGTTCAGTAAATAACACAATTCCTCTGTCATTAGGGAAAAACTCATATTTTACAAGACTCTTAAAGTCACGTTACAGACTGGAGCAAAGCCTCTTTGTTACCTGAATTCCTAGACATTGCATGTTTTTAATTGAACATTTGGTTTAGAAACTACTATTATAAATTAAATCACTTAAAAAACAAAACAAAACAAAACAACCTTTCAATTCAAAAGTTTTGAATGCTGCACTGTTACATTAGACTTTGTCAGCTAAGATGACAATTTGGTGACTTTTCTTCCTCCCACCCTCTCAATAAAACACCAATGTGTCCTCACAATCAGTTTCAGTATTTAGAACGAATCACTCGGTAGTGTATACTTTAACATATTTTTGGCCTGTTTTTCACTTTTGTAGTAAAATTAAACTGGGTTTGCATGCTGTTTGGGTTGTTTTGGTTTCTTTAATTTAAATAAAATCTTTTCGAATCATGTCATTCCAATGTGCCAAATTTTAACTCAGCAGGATGGTGAAATATCTGCAGAAAACCAAACATTAGCCAGACTGATCCCTTCTGTACAAGGCAAATGAGCATTCTGTAAATACAAACCTGGTTTGCTGCTTTCCAGCTTCATACTTCTTCTTTGCACTGGAAAGAACTTTAAGAAAATTTCACTTATCTGTGCACAATCACAAGCCTTGCCCTGGGACCTACAGAAACAGAACTATAATGCACAAGAAAAAGTGCTATAGGTGAGGACAGATGATGAAATGGCTTGCAGATACAAACATTAGGGAGCATTCTCATCCAAGGTCCTTGCTGACATTCTGCAGTCAGTATCCCTTTCCTCCTCCCATGGGCCTCTCACAGAGCATCACAGGTGGAAATCATGCCCAGAAATCCTGTTACTTACCTGCTTTTCATTCTGCTTCTTTCATCAAGGCCAATTGGAGACCAGGATATTCTTTGACTTGGTCTTCCCTTCATTAAACTGCTCTAAATGCTTCTTTTATACTTTTAAATACAGGTTCTTGCCTGTTCTGAGGCACTTCTCAGATCATCTTTAAATTCTCTATAACTATTAAGTTGTATAACCCCAGTTATGGCTACCCCTCCCTTTATGCATACAGAGAAGGCAGTTTCTACATCTAAGATGTGACAACAGATGCAAAGACTTAGATATAATTGCAGTATTGTTACCCTTCGTTAATGAAACATTTGGAGTAATTAAAAAGCAGTAATGTAACAGATTAGGAGCACACACTGGGTTTATTATATACCGCTACTACACTTATATCTTGGTTTAATTTTTGCTGAGTTTTGTATTTTAGAAGCATAACACAAAATTAAATGTCAGGGCTGCTGTTTGTAAAATCTTGGTGAGTGGGTGCTATTATCTTTATTATCTATATTTTCTATATCTTCTACAACTTCTGCATCATCTATATCTATAATTTGGGTATCGTTATAAACTAGTAAGGCTATGAAATTTAGCACATAGAGTTGTATCACTGTGCTGTAAACAAACATTTCATTTTCCCAGAGATTTATTTATTTTTTTAAATAAAGGTCCTGAGGGAGTAACACTGGTGTTTCTTTTGCAAGACATGCTCCCCCAAGGTCTGTCAACCAGTGTGCAGAACCCAGGGAGTTCTGCCCATGTCAAAATGCCTCAGCTTCAGAAACAGCTGCCAAGCTCTGCAACGCTGTTTCCAGGCACTCCTGTCCAGCAGGTCCCCAGTCTCTCACATTTTTGGATGAGAAGTAACAAATGGAGCATGCAGAATAGAGAAGCTGGGTCTTTGCTGTGCATCTAATCTGCAGATGGGACCTTCCAGCCTGCTTCCTGGAAACACTTTCAGGAAGAGAGGGGTTGAAAGAAGCGGGGCAGCATCGGTACCAAGGCTTGGAAATTAGAATAGCATAGCACAGCATAGCACAGCATAGCACATCATAGAATAGAATAGAATAGAATAGAATAGAATAGAATAGAATAGAATAGAATAGAATAGAATAGAATAGAATAGAATAGAATAGAATAGAATAGAATAGAATAGAATAGAATAGTTTGAAGGGACCTACAACATTCATCTAGTCCAACTGCGTGATCACTTCAGAGGAAATTATTAAGGACATTGTCCAAATGCTTCTTAACCATTAACAGGCTTGGGGGGACATCAATTACCTCTCTAGGAAGCCTTTTTCACTGTTTGACCACCCTCTTAGTAAAGAAATTCTTCCTGATGTCCAGTCTAATCCTCCCCTGATGTAGCTTTGAACCATTTCCACCCATCCTATCACTGGATATCTTAGGGAGATGAGATCAGCACCTCCCTGTCCACATCCCCTCTTCAGGAAGCTGTAGAGAGCAATGAGGCTGCCCCTCAGCATCCTTGTCTCCAAAGGAGACAAACTGGAAGTCCTCAGACGCTCCTCACAAGACATGACTTCCAGCCCTTTCACCAGCTTTGTTGCCCTCCTCTGAGTGCATTTGGATGAGGCACGGAGACAAAGTTGTTTTAGCAGCAGTGCTGTTTCTGCATCTTCTGACAGTGTTCTTTGATCAGTGGTAGAAGAAAGCAAATCTCCATGTGCTTATTTGATGTTGGCTTCTTCCTGAGGCTTTGCTGCATACTTTGAAATGGTCTCATCTTGGCAACAAAGAAGAGATGAAGATGCTGCAGCCTGCAGCAACTACTGCCTCATTTTCTGAGTCAGCTTCTCTTTGGCTGCCACTAGATTTCCACCTGAGGAGCTCAGAGGTCCAGCTTTATTAGCGGTAGCATTGGTAAAGGGTGGCACTGGCTTGGTGGAGTACACAGGGGTATTATTATATCCTGAATTATAATGCAACATGAAACATAGAATCATAGAATAGTTTGGGTTGGAAGGGACCTTTAAAGGTCATCTAGTCCAAACCCCCCTGCAATGAGCAGGGATAAGGGACATCTTCAACTAGATCAGGTTGCTCAGAGCCCCATCCAACCTGAACATGAAAGTTTCCAGAGATGGGACATCTACCACCTCACTAGACAACCTGTTTCAGTGTTTCACCACCCTCATAGTAAAAAATTTCTTCCTTATTTCTAGTCTGAATAAGGCACTGACTGATAGATTGAACACACTATATATGTTAATTGCAAGCAAAACATTTAATAGTATCATCTTCAGTCTCCATTTAAATGTTTTTGCTCTGATATTCACGCAGTCTTTCCTGTGCCTCTGTCCTACTACACTGCTTCATGCAGGAGAAAGGAAACTGAGATAAAGATATTGTTTACCTCACCAAAAATGTGTGCTTTCTGAGCTACTCCAGAGAATTTGGACATTGATTAGCTGGGAATAAACAGCTAGAAAGCTTAGAGATCTGCTAATGGAATATCAATACTGCAAAGCTTGCAGGTTGAAAACTCAGAATATCCACTCAAAGGATCCTGTGGGAATATTTACTTTCTTTTGAAACCTGATTATATTTTGGTCATTTGGATTACTATTTTTTTTTTTTTTAACTCCTGCATAATCCTTTCCTGGGGGGAAGAAATTTTCAGTAAAATCCACCAGATATAATGAAGAGATTCTCTGATTCCTCATGGAGGGCTGGGGTGTTTTCCCTGTTTGGAGACTGCCCCTTAACACTGATGGGATCAAGCTGTTTCACATTACTTCTGCCTCCACTCCTATGACACTCCATCTTCTCTACTACCTCTGCACTAGCAAGACAGCCTGGCAGAATAAAGTGCAATAGGCTGTAAATTGTGATAAGGCATGGGGCGCATCTTCCTTTTCCTTGTTTCCACTGCTGACCTCCAGGAGCTGAAGGGGACCGGGTAGGACTTTCCACTCTGACACTACATCTAGCATTCTTCTGCCCTACATAGTACTAAGAAAGCTGGTAGTAGTTTGAGCAGTGCTGTCTCAACTGATGGTGACCAACAGCAGCATCTAGTGGCTCAAGCACTGCTTCAAATCAAGAAGATTTTGGTCTGAAATCTTCAGACACAAGGAATTTGTTTGCACAATGCAATGAAATATAATTTCTCCAAAGTCATGACCCTTGTGGAAGTGTGCCATTTGGCAACCTTGGTGCACAGAGAAGCTTAACAGCTGGGTGAGCGGTTTGAATGCATCGTCTCTTGTGTGCAGACCCGATGGCCTTCATGGAATGACCTGAGGTCAAATTGATAGTAAGCATCTGAATACTGAGAGATGTAAAGAACAAAAGAAGAAAGAAGCTGAACAATATGGCAGTGAAGCAGAGCTCAGGGTAGCCATGTTTGCAGAACCAGACTGATGAGTAGCTTTCTCCAGTGCTGCCTGCCCATCGGTTGCAAGCTCACCTGGGAACAGAGCAACACAGAGGTCATCGGTTGTGTAGGCAGTTGGTGAGCATCTTCGTTTGGTGTGCAAACTCAGCAGATAAGCCCCCAAACCAGCTACTTGCACAATCAGAAAAATAAATACCAAAACTAAATGCTGATTTCCACACAAGCCACACAGCAAATTTTGGCATGTATTTTGGGAAGGAGTCTGAATATTGGACTCTAATGCCTTATATCAAAGTGGACTTCCTGATCCTGTCTTTCACAGGTTGCTAGATAAAATAGTTGCAGATACTTGTGGAGGCTTTCCCCATTTGCCTGGACCATTCCCCTGGACCTAAGAAATTATCTGAAGACATGTTGTGTGTTAATTATGTGCCTAAGTTTCTTCTGGGGAAAACTGCAGAAAGGGAGGTCCAGATTCCTTCCTTATATTCTCCCAGTAACACGGGCAATATATATGTTCTGCAGCCATTTCTTGAGAACATTACTGTTTTGGAGAGAGGGCAGTTTCTGCCTGCTGTTTATGTTTATCTCTGTTAAAGGGGTGGCAAGATTAAGAACTTAAAAAAACAGCCAACAGCTTGGGAGGTTCTGGTGCCTGCTACCACTAGTCTGAAAGTGGAGGTCTTCTTGCAAACTGAATGAGTTGAATACTAAGCATTGGCTGTTTACTGTAAACAAGGATCAGTGTGGTTTGGCAAATAATTAATCTCCTGATAAACCCATTTACCTGAAGCCCACCCCTCTCCCCTACTATCTAATTTCTGGCTCTACCCTATTAAATCCTTGCACATAGTTCAAGCATTTATGCTTGCTTTCTATGCATAGCTGTTTTCAGTCAATAATGGGTTGCAATCCTTGCTTTTTACTTACTCGTATTAGGCTTGTATATGAGAATGTCTGGCCTGCTTGGGTTTAATCTGCATTTTTTCCCAAGTACAGAGCAGTTTGGCCCTCTGAACCAGAAAGGTGAACCATTTGCTACTACTGCCTTGCCTTACATAAGTATGTGGGCTTAAGTGTAATTATTTTATGTGGGTTTTCTCACCTGACAGTGAGTTACGGTGATAACAGGGTCTGTGTAATTACCAGTGTGATACAGGACTTCATCTAAACACCACTCTTCAAGCAGTTTTGAGTCTTCTTTTATCCTGTTGGTAAGCTGCCTGATGTTTAGGTTGTTTGTTTCTTTTAATGTGAGCAAAATATTTGCCATGCCAAAATACTCTGGGGGTCCTTGACCCTGAATGCATGCTGCCCTCCTTTGAAACCCCCTTTTCCCAGCTGCCAGACTGCCTCAGGACAGGGAGCTAGGCTCCTTTCAACCACCTCCCAGAATGAAGTGTCTCAAAATGACAAGAAACTGTGCAAAGGGGAGATTAGACCAATTTAAACTAATTCCACGTTTGTGATGTAGCCACAGGACAAAGCTGGAGTTTGAATTGGTCACAGAAATCACCTGCGTGCAGAGAGAATAGTCTGCATGTAGCTTTTGCAATGTTTTCCAGTGCAAAGAAACAGGGGAACACAGCAGATGGGTTTTGCACCGAAGTCATCCCTGACAAAGTGCAGCAGTTCATGAACGCTGGATTAACAGATACAAACCTGTATTGCATCAAGTTATCAGATTTGTCTCTCAGTGCTCAGCTCCTAGCCTTGGTTGCAGCTTCTGTAAATTACCTGGGAGCTTTTGAAGGCATTAGTGCCTTTCTCTGTTGTGTCTGTAACAACATTAAGGCAGAAATTACTTTCTTATAGGTTTAAAAATAATATTGTAGTGTCTGCTTCAAATCTGGCTGAAGTTAATAGGAACTGGCTTAAGTGAGTTTAAGTCAAGGTCTGGGGATTTCAAAAAGTTGTTCAGAATTACCTGCATTTATTATATTATTACATGGTTGCCTGAGCTAGAGCAGGTGGGGGTCCCCTAGCCAAGACAGTTTTCTGAAACAGCAGCTACTCTCGCCGCGGCTCCCCGGGCCGGGAAGCGGTGCGCAGAAGCTGCCGCTGCAGGAACAGGTGACGTTTTGACACCAGCTCGGCTCCTCCGGCACAAGGTGTGAACTCCACAATCACAGCACATCACCGGGCAGCAGCGGCGACCTCGGCCCCATCCGCCTTTTTCCCCTCGGCCATCAGAGAGGGTCGGTGAGCAGCCAAGTGGCATTAGCCTGTCCCCAGGTCTGGGCTGCCCCGGGGGACTTCTCGCTCCACGGCCGCAGCCCCGTTGCCGGCGCTGCCACACGAGTCTCCAACAGCATCTCCCACATCCTCGGCCTCCTCCTCAGCCAGCGGGACTGAGACGAACACTTTCTAGGAGCAGGAGTGTTACGGTCTGGTGCCTTCCAAGAAGTTACCTCTCTGCTAGAGGATCCCAGCAGAGAATCATCTCTCTCCTGGGCTGGTCGCCAGAGATACATACAGCACTGATAGTGTCTCTGCCCTCAGGAAACTCACTGTCAAGAATTTATACGAGGGCTACTTAATACCTTTTTACAATTTTTTGCTGGGTAATTTTATGATTATGATTTTATGATTAGGAAGGGAGCATGGTGTTTTCCGCTTTGCCAGGCTAGTCTTTCACATCATACCACCTTCAGAGGGGGAAACTACAGCCTCTGCCTGGGACACAGGGAGAGTAAACAAGAGAGCAAATCATTTGAGGGAACATGGAGAGATCTGGAAGGTATCTATACTCTATGTTGGGTATATTAGCCAAAAAAGTAGCAGTTACCAGAGCCAAATTCGTAAGATTTTACAGTAGTTCTCTGACAAAACTCCATACCTTCTGGAGCTTGTCCTATTTGCAAGAGGTGAAAGAGCACGTAAGAACTGTGACAACAGCTTTTCCATAGCTTAGTGCTCACGTTGGTTTCTGTTCATCTCTACTTTCTGTCAGTTTGAGGAGCACCTTAATATGTGAGGTCCTGCCTGCAGATTTCTAACTTTATATACATAAGCTTCCTAACATTGCACTTGTAATGTTTTTCAGCCAGCCCTTCTCCCAAGCCTGGAGGTTGCTGACAACACCTTACTTCAAAACATCCTCTTACCTACTACACCTATCTCCAGTTCTTGAGTTTCTGATGTACTGAAGTGATTTTCATGCTGTCATTTTTGGAAATGTGGGGTAAGGGAAAAATACCTTGCATATTAAAGATATGATTGACCCTTTAAGACTGGCTCCTTGCCATATCCTCCTTCAAAAAGGTGCTCTCCTAACATAAGCATGCTCAGGAGGAGGGAGGGTGCAGCAGATCCAGCCATGAAGCCTTGTGTTCAGTAGGAGAGAACTGTTCCTGCCAGAATGTGAAACAATTCCTGTATCCCTGCCAAAACAATTGCTTGATGTGTGCTCCCTAATAGCTCATAATGAACCACAAACAAGCTTTTAAAGTAAGGATAAGGACACACATGCTTATAATGTTCATAGACTGAACATCCAGAGAATTGAACAAAGAGCCAAAGAATAGCTCAGCTAAAGGGGGATGCAGCGTGCTCTTCAGCACTTTGCTAATTAAAACAATGGGTCTCTGAATTACAATATTTCTGCTTTTGGGGATATTTAAACACACAGATTCTTGCAAAGAGGCATTCCTCCAATCAGTGTGTTGGAAGGAAAATAGAGCCCTGATACTGAAAAGAGATGCGCATACATGGTTCCCTTCCCTCCATGAATTAAGTGAAGATTTGTTCAGGAAAAGCACTGAGCCAGGCCATTTGTTTCAGATCGTATCAGTCCTACAGTAATGTGGAGTGTGGATATTGTGATATAGACTGTTTGACCTACAGCAGTATCTGTTTAATATACTTGGCATTGATCCTGCTTCAAACCTGCTGAAATCTGGGTGCACCTCCCCATTGACTTTGGTGATCTTCAGTTTCTGTCTTCCCTTTTTTTTCCTTAATCTATTCTGAAGTGTTTTTAAAATAAGACTGTTTATTGCTGTAATAAATCAGATTTTAAAAGGAAATTAGTGGATACCCAAAACACTTGCCTAATATTTTCTATCCACATATCTCAATCTTATGAAGAGTTGGATACATGTGGGTTTTATATCCACTTTTGACCACTGGGATAATAGAAGCACACAATGTCCAGATGACTCACCCAAGGTCAGAGCAAGTCAATGGTTTAGAAAGAAATTCAAGTCTCCCTAATTTCCCAGATCTTATCCAGAAGAGGATGTTTCCTTTTACATGAAAGGAGAAAAAAAAAAAGGTTTTATTCATTTGTGGGAAGGAAAAACACAAGTATCCCTGAGGATGACAATAAATTATTAGTCCAAACTTCACAGAAGGTTTTTATGCTGTATGATTTGCAACATCCAGCAAAATTCAACAGTTGCAGCATTAAATAATAGAAATTAAAAGCTATAAGCAAAGGGAAAAAAAAATATTTTTAATAAAATGTGTGAAAGAGGCAGGAACCAGTGAGGCAGGAAGCTGCAGGCAAAATTATTGCAAGAGACTGGAGGCGTGAAGTTTCTTGCACCAAGATGGTGAGTTTGTATTAATCTATTTATAGCAACAACAGTTGCCCAAGTTGAAAGGTATACAGTGCATACACATACATACAGAGGGAGCAACATGTTAGAATACAGCTTTAGGTTGAGCTTGAGATAGCTCCCTATTGCCTTCATTCATGCAAATATTTCCAGTGGAGTTTTTGGTACTATCTGTGTGACTAAAAAGATAAAGGTCTCTGGGGCTCAGGCCAGCTTTTAACTTCGCCAAATGCTTGACAGCTGAAACATATTTTTAAATGTATTTTTTTTCTACTATTTCCAAGGGTATTCTCAATGAACATCTATTTCATTTATTCTCTTATTTTAAAAAGTTCAGGCCTCAGCAAAAGCAACAAAGTGACAGATGAGAGTAGGAACTGCTGGAAGAAAGAGACCTGTGGTGGTTGATGCAGAACCTGAGACCCAGAGTAGTCTACCCTTCCTGAAACAAGGAATCCTGTTTGTTCTTCTCTTGCTTTTTCTTCATAACCTGCACATCAGTGACTGGACAGGTCCCATGCCCTTGTTCTCTGTATGTTCCCATAGTGTAAAATGCAGCATAATTGCAAGTGCTAGTTACCTGTACAGCCATTGATGTATGCACATATGGGTGCAGCTGTTTAGATTATATCCCAGTATATATCAGCTGTAGAACTGCATGAATGGAAGACTGTTACATCAGGCATAGGACTCTAGCAATAAACCTGTATGGAAATAAATTGTTCAGTGGAGTCAAAGCCAGAGGACACAAAGTTCTCACTGAAGCACTGAAAACCAGCCTCTTGGGTAGGGCATTGAACTCAAGGGAGTTGGGTTCAATTTTCCAGCAGTTCAGTCCCAGATTTGTTTGATTCTGAGCCAGTTAGATAGATATATCAAAACACGGGTGCAGACAAATCAAAGCCCATTAAATTTACCTTTCTTCTTCCTATACAAGATAACTTAAACACCAGCGTTTCTCAGAGACCAGCAGCTTCTTCAGGCAGCCACTGAAGCTCCAGATGAGCTTCTCTCCCTGATCAGTTGCCTGGTGATGAGAGGGCTATAAATTGGTGTAAGGGCATTTTGAATTTTCCCCAAGAGCCACATGTTTCTTTGTTACTAATACTAGGTAGTACTTAACTCACTTTGCTATTAGGAATCACTCTGAGGCCAGATCTGCTTGCCCCT